>NC_044244.1:103745422-104354866 GCF_003957555.1 Calypte anna | reverse complement strand
GCAAAGTCAGTTGTACCTAGTTATCAAGGCCTAGACCTGTTTTGGTGACTAAATCCTGAATTTTTGTTTTTTATAAAATAACACATTTTTTTTCAAAGAATTGTTCATATGATTCAGTTTCATAAAGTACAGCAAATATGATAACATTCATAAAATCTTGTTAAATCTTGACATGCTGGAGTACTTTATTGACTACAGTTCTCCAGATCTCTACTCTTATTTCTTTTTTTCAAAATAGAGAAAATATGTGCCAAGTTTATTAGACTCATATCCCACAGATTCATTCATTAGCCAAGATCCTTCCTGTCTGGAAGGGTGTTCCCAGTAAATGTAGTTTGACTTGCAGTTGGTGTGATCTGAATCAGAGCAGGAAACTTCACAGTATTATCCCCTTCTCTGACGACATTTGAACTGCTCTGGAACAGAGATCATGTAGTAATCATGAATGACCTCTAATTCCTTTTATGCCATGCAATTTTAGAGTACTGAACTATTGCAGTGGTTTCTGTAAGCCCAACTTTTATTAATAAGTTAAATCATCAATGCAAATGACCATATTTTGCTTTTATTTTTGATTGTAAAGGAAAGCATGACTAACTGGTAGTTAACAGTTATATAGACATTTCTCACATGATTAATAATAGCAATAAGTAAGGCAAGGATGAGATAAACTCAAGCACTGAACTTTTGGAGTACATGTCTCAAAAAAACTTGAGGCCTAGAGCTCTACTAGAAAATAATTCCATGGAAAAGGCTTTTGGAATAGGAACTTCTGAGAGGGGACTGACAGAGCTAACTATGATTAAACGAGGCAGGAAAGTAAAATCTGTGTATTAATACTGATGAAGTCATTGGCTCAAGACTAATGCCATTGTTTCCATTGCCACTCAAATGGGTAGAATCAGCTGCCAAACCAAAAACCTGCATCACAATTATTTAGGAACACAATAATTTCTTGGCACATTAAATTTAGCATCCTGGGAAGAAACTGAAATGCATGAATTCCTGTGAACCCAAGAAAACACTTTTTGACTATGTGGGTGGTCAAACACTGGAACAGGTTGCTCAAGAGTTATGAAGTCCTGGAGAGATTAAACTAATTATTGGTCTAGTTTACCCTGCTTCCTGAACAGGGTGGGGTCTAACTGTGTGATCTCCAGAAATCCCTTCCAATCTTACCAATTATATTTCTGGGAAATGAATAATCAAAAAAAGAAGAAGGTAAAAATGTCAGTGATGTTGTAGAGTCTCCATTGTTAGAGATGCTTAAAAACCATCTAGCCACAGTCCTGTGACCCTGCTTCTAGGTGACTTTACTTGAGATGGGGTGTTGGACAAGATGGCCACCAGAGATGGCTTCCAACCTCAAACATTTTGTGACTGTATGATTAAAGGTATTAAGGAATGTTAGAACCACAGCAGAGTATAAGCAAACTACTGGTAAGAAATTATCCTGAAGGGATTCACTAAGGCCTTTTTGACATACAAAAAAATCTGTTGGTGCTTAAAACCAGCTACACCTTACTGAAAGACATGGTTAGATAAGCTAGTTTTTAATTAGCAGGAGTGGGTATGAGAGGTATGAGTGGTAATTTCTTTCTTACCTTCCTAAAATAACAATACAGATTTTATATACTGTATTGAGACAAATATTGATTGATATTTGCTCAGGGGAAAGGATGCTTTTGATTTGATTTTATTCTGTTTCTTCTTGCTGCTGAATGTCTCTCTTGGGCTAAAAGTTCCTAGAAAATAAAATGCTCCTAGATATGAAATGGTATTTTTTTTCACTGTGTGGCCCTACACAAGTTATCCAAAGAAAGAAATAGAGAAGAATTTCTCTGTAACATCTTCTTAAAAAGGTGAAAAGGATAAGCAGAAGAACCAGAGCTAATGAAAAGCCTTTTAATGCTCTTTATAGTCTTTCTAGTAGATCCTGCAATGAACAGGAAAACAGCCCATGACTGACAGTTCTCACCATCAGCCCAAGTTCTCACCCTAGAGGACTGGATGCGTCCAATGTGGGGAACAAGGACCAGTTGTCACCTGTGCTATGTTAGCTGCTGAGTTCAGCTCAGCACCACCTGTGAGGAATTCTATATTCTTTTTAATGTTGTTAAATTTATCAAGTGAGCAGGGATCTGCATGTAAACATGTAGCATTGCTATTCAAAAGGCAGTGATGTTTTGATAGTAAGGTGTCCAAAGCAGAGTAATTCATCTTGATAAGTTTTCAGCATCACATATCACAATATTGCAGAAGCATGACACAGACAAAGGATTCAGTGTGCTCAGACAAACACAGGTGCTTTAACCAGAAGAATACAAGCAGCTTTTCAAACCCTGTGGAACCTGCCTAATTATTTTCATTGAATCTACCACAGTGTTTCAAGGTCAGGGATTTTCAAGAGTTCTGAAGATAACTTAGTTTGATTGCCAGTCTAGCACATCTGAAATGTGGTACCAAAAGATGAACTACTTTACTGCTCTAAGGGCTAATCAGAAAAATCTACATTGCACCAAGAATCCAAACATGTTGTAGCTTAGTAAACAGATGGGGGTTTTTTTGCTGTTGGTGGTGGGGTTTTTTGTTTGTTTTTGTTTGTTTGTTTAGTTATACAGGAATATTTAGAGGTAATTAAAATGACATTTGCTTTGCCAATTGAACTGAAGGAGAATAAAGTTATCTCCATTCCAATTGTAAGTGTCAGATCTGCTGCTTTCCTCACCAACGAGGAATGTAATAGAATTATCTTAACAATAGGAGTCATTCTCATTAGTTTTTGAGGCTTTGATGGTGCATCTGTTGTTTGTTGAGAAAGCCAACAGACGTCAGTGGAGCAGTTGTGTACACATAGATATCTTACCTTTCTGTCTTTGTTTAGAGTTAATAGGAACTATGATATGGAACTCAACCAATTTCATTGTTGCCGTGTTTGTCATGTTTGGAATAAAGCAGAGACTAAGACTGGTCTTCAGCTCTACTCTTCTATCAAATCATCATCTGCAATGCTAAGCTGTATGCTATTTCAGCATTCATACATAAGGCAATATAAACCTTTGCTGGATTTTATACACACAGAAACAAATATATAAATACATATACAAATGTGAAATGTGTGTATATATATGTATGTCTGTACAGTGTAATCAGTATAGTATTTAAAGAGACACAGCACATCGTTATTTCATTCAATCTTGGCCCTATATCACTTTGTTTATTCTTTGGTTGCCCAGAGACTGCCAAGTTTGAATTAAATCTCTTGCCTTCCCCTGCAACTCTCACTTACTTGAGAAAGTGGCCAACAGGAATACTGATTTTTTTATTTATGTTTCCAGCTCCGAAACTGTCCCAGTAAAAATAAAGTGTCTTGGCATGGGACAAGAAAACATTGCATTCACAGAAATGGGCAGTGCCACCCTTTTCCTCATTCCCACTGGGGTCAATGAAACTCAAATAAATATCATGACTCATTCCTTGCTTAAGGGTTCTTATTTCAGTAAATTATAGATTGATTTACTGAGTGATGTAGTAAAGAAGTCTTGGAACATAGTGAAATACATATGCAGGTGCACAATAGGAGCTGAGTATAACGAAAGCTGATTTACTAACATCTTGCAATTTAATGGCTTCACATTTTTTTTCCACAGAAGCCTGTGTTCCTGTGTCAATATGTGTTTTTAACACTAGAAGGGCTGTAACCACGTAATTTTTTATACATCCTCTGTGCACCCTTTTCACTTTAAAATTGAGATTTATGAGCTGAAAATTCCATCACAGCTTCCTTAGCTTCATCTAGGATTATTGACCTTCATTCTCGTGGATGCATTCAGATGCATAGGAGCAAAAGAAAGTTGTGTTTTGTGTTTCTATGAGTACACTGCATTTCACTGAGTAAGGAAAGTTGAAGCTATAAAGGGATGAATAAACTTTCTGTCACTCCTTTCATGCATCAGATTTAAACTGAATAATAATTGTGTTTGTGTGCTCAATAATATAACAAAAACATCAGAGTCCTTGCTTCCAAAGTCGGCTGCAACGTGGCAGGGTGAGTGTTCCAGCTTCCATCTATATTAGGAAATCTTCTTGTACCCAAATTATTAATGTCTTATTCGTGTGTTTGACAGATTTGGTGGTCTTTTACAATGGGATCTATAACACGTTCTTAAGAATGTGAAAAGAGTGAGCAGAAGCACTAGTGGAAAAGGAGGCAGAAAGTGATACCATCTCCCTGAACTTGTGCAAGCATTCAACACAGCATCCTGGTCTATAAGTTGGAAATATTTGGATTTGATGGATGGACCACTTGGTGGATAAGGAATTAGCTGGATTGCCACACTGAAAGAGTTGGGACCAAATGTTCGATGTCCAAATGGAAACCAATGATGAGTGGCATTCCTCAAGGGCTGGTACTGGGACCAGTTGCTTAACATTGTTGTCAGTGACATGGACAGTGGAACTGAACACATCCTCAGCAAATTTGCTGACAATACCAAGCTGAGTGATGTGGTTGACACACTAAAGGGAAGAAAGGCCATGCAGAGGGATTTTGAAAGGCTTGAGAGGTGCTCCCATGTCAGCTTGGGTCTGGGGCACAAATGCAGGTTGTGTGGGGAATGGATTCAGAACATCCATGAGTGATGAGAACCTCAACATGAGCCAGCAATGTGCACTTGCAGCCCAGAATTCTAACCATATCCTGGGCTGCATTGAAAGAATTGCAGCCATCATGTCAAGGATGGTGATTCTCCCCATTTACAGTGCTATCATAAGAACCCACCAGGAGTACTGTGACGAGTTCTTGAATGCCCTACTCAAGAAGGACATGAGAGTTTTTGGAGTCAGTCCAGAGGAGGCCCTCAAAGAGGATCAAAGGGCTAGGGACCTCACCTATGAAGACAGACTGAGAGAGTTGGGGTGGTTTAGCCTGGAGAAGAGGAATCTCTGAGATTATATTATAGAGGCCTTCCAATATCTTTATGGGCCTACAGAAAAGGTGGAGAGGGACTTATTACAGGGCATTTAGTAATAGGATGAGGGGTAACGGTTTCAAACTGAAGGAGGGTAGATTAGACATTAGGAACAAAATTGTTCACTGTGAGGGTGATGAAACACTAGAACAGGTTGCCCAGAGAAGCTGTGGATGCCCCCTTCCTGGCAATGTTCAAGGCCAGGTTGGATAGGGCTGTGATCAACCTGATCTAGTGGGAGGTGTCCCTGGCCATGAACAGAGTGCTGAAACTAGATGATAGTTAATGTCCCTTCCAAGCAAAACCATTCTGTGGTGCTATGATTCTGTGATTTCCCAAACATGCTTTTAAGGAGACTCTAAACATAGCCATATCTGTATAGCTATATATATATATATAAGCTATATATATAAGTATATAAGTATATATATAAGATATATATATATATATATATATATATATATATATAAAACCATAAGCCCCTGAAGCTTAAAAAGTGTGTGGGTCAGCTCCTTTGTGATTGCAGACATAAACCAGCAGCCCAAAACGAGACCCTGGTACACTGGATGCACTTTGAATCTGAGTGAAAGGGGATGATTCTAATGTTTAACAGCTTCTGACATTTAGAAACTCAAATATTACCAGAGCCTGAGTGTGTTACACATGGGAAATCTTACAGTCTGAAGTGTCTCACCTTTGCAGGTGAAGTCCTGGTTCATCTTAAGCCTGCTGCTCTGCTGATACACTCTGAACTAAAAAAAAAAAAATAAAAAAAATAAGAAAAATTCAGAAACTTCCATGTCTCTGGATGAAATTCAGCTGAAACCAGTACATTTCAAAGGAAACAGCTGGTTCTTCAGGGCTTCTGGAGGAATAGAAGATTTGGGGCTCAGATCTATGATAATTTGAGTATCTTTCTATTCACAGATGTGTCTTTGGTAGCTAAGGAAAGTTTCCTTTCCTTAATATGTGATTCAGTCTGGATATTTTTCAACACATTAGGAAGTAGATTTAAGGATTGCAATGTGGGCAGGATGATTTCTTTTTGCTTCATAACTATTTTATAATCTTAAATGAAAATAAAGATGATATAAATTAGCAATGTTGTTGGAAAGGCTGAAAAACCTGAAAGAAAGAATGAAGATTAAATCATACGAAAATCTCTCTTGACACTTGCTGGTATTCTCCTCAAAGAGCTCTCAAGGCTGAATGAAATAGACAAACAGGCTTGGAAAAACTGGAAAATTATGCTGTTGACTGAGTTCTAATGGTTTTAATTGTTCTCATTGGCCTGACCTAGGACCCCTACCCAGGCCTTCTGCCCTAATCACCAAAGGAGCTTCACTTAAGCTGGGACCAGGGCCAGGTCTGTAAGTAGCGGGTCTGCTGGCTCTCACTCTTGGGTGGACTTCACACTTACATTGCCTCCAGTTCTGTGTCGTGGACTTTACCCAGTCCTTATCTTGCTCTGACCTGGACTTACAGAACTGTCTGCTACCACCAAACCAGTGTCCTGGCTTGCTCTCTTTGTGAAGCCCAGCTCTCACTTCTCCTTTGCAGCTGATTGATAAAATCCATTTTCAGACTCTATATCTCATTTGAAAGCATGTCTCAAACATCTCCTGTGTCCTCCACTGTCACATTGGGAGCTAAGTGGTGAGATAAGTTCTAGACCTCTAGCTGGACAGAGGATATGATAGGCATCTGTAATTTGCAATGGAGTCGGAATTGCGGTGTAGAAAATGTAGAATGCATTTATCCTTAAATCACTGAAAATCATGATTCCATGATAACACACTGGAGTTATGAGATATATGATGAAATCTGCATTAACAAAGCAGTAGGGAACTTTTAACTTAACAAGCTTGTCCCAGAGGGGAAGAGATGTGAATGTTTGGTGATACATCCTATTTCCTTGTACTCTGTATTTCTTCTTTATGAAGAGTGAGGTCTTGGCCTTGATTGTACCTCTGAACTCCTGAAGTTGGGTGAAAACCAGCTGTTTAAACAAAGCAGAAATTATGTCAACTACTGGCACACAGGAGAAAATACAGTAAAGAATTCTGGGCATGCAGGTACACTTTGCAGTCTGACATTTTTATTAGGAAAGCAAATGCACAGGACATCCTAAAATCCTTCCTATTAAAAGAATATTGGTAAGAAATGAAGTAGAGTGATAAAAATGTTTGACTGGGTTTATACTTTAAAACAAGGTTACCATAACACTTGATTAATGCTATTTGAGTCATTCTGAAATTGCAGTACATATACAAACTGTTGTAAGATTTATTGTGCAGTAAAAAAGTCTCATTAGAGAGATGTGTTGATATTCAGTGCAACATTAGTCTCCTTTTAGTTCCAAGTTAGCTTTAAAATCCTATTCTCTACCTTTTAAAAAAAGTTGGAAAGCTTCTGTGAATTGCTTCTCACAGAAATTAGGACAATTACATGTCAGTGGTCATTTTAGCATCCCTTTCTGGTTTAAAGAAATAGAATTTTAATGGTCTTGAAATTAGAAAAAGGAAGAAAAAATCTTTTAAGTTCCTGACTTTTTAGTACCTATTTCTGTTCAATGAAGCTATTTCTGAAGAAGATTTTTGTGTTATTTTCTGAAATGTTTTAATGTATTGAATTGTGAGCTTCCAGAATTATTTTTATTACAAAGATGATGGATATATTTTTCTCCATCTTTCTTGGAAATAAAAGGTAGATGTTCTGTTTCAATAGGGTTTCTGGTTCAAATGTTTGAGCCTAAGCTTTGCCAGAAGGCTAAGGCCAAATTCAGAATACAATCTAAAAAATTAATTGCAATTGACTGTTAGTAGTAACATTGGTTTCTACACAGCTCATCTTTGAAAGGAGTGTGCAGAATTTTACATCTTTTGAAGAAGATATTTTCAGCAATTTGTTGACTTTACATATTATGTTGGATATCATATTACTTTCTCATCCTCACACCTCCTATGACAAGCCTTCTCCAATGACAGATGAGTCCTCATCCTCAAAGAAATTGGATAAGTTACCAACATGGACAAACTTATAATGGAGGCTTGTGATTACTATTTCCTATACAGAGATCACTCAGACTTAAGCCCAGGGGTTTACAGATTGATATAACTTTGAAGAGTTTACCATCTGCTGAGAGCAGACAGCATCCAGTTAGATACACAAAATTATTGCACAACGAAGTTGATATTTTGAGTAAGGGGATCCTAAGATTAGTTTGTTTTGGAGTCCCCTTTGTTCAAATAGTTTGTTATTGAGAAAAAAAAAATAATATTTACTTGAAACAATTTGAAATTCACTGGAAATATCAATACACTGTAAAGTTTTTGTAGTTATATATTTTTTGTTGTTTGTTTGGCAATGGGGTTAGGGGCTTTTCTGCTTGGAAATGCTAAATGGAACACTTTTCTTTAAATTATATCAATCTAAACCCTCAAGTCAATTTTTTTTTCTAAGTAAAAATAAAAAGAATTAAAATACATTATTTAAAAGAAAAATATTACCTTTCCCCTGTGCACCTTCCCTTGTGCCACACATACCAGGCTCCCTGATTTGCCAAAAAGACCTTCCTTTAGTTACCTATATGGGTCACCTGGAAACTTTTTTTCCAATGTGTGCTAATATTTACATGAGAAAATATTTACATACTAATGTCAAGAGAAATCAGCAGTGTCCTGGCTAGTTATTTTTATCATAATACTCACAGCAATGTAGAACAAATAATCCATTAAAAAAGTTTGTACCTAAAATGCATCACATTTGACCCTTGCTCTCTCCAGCCCTCTTTTAAAATTAGCTACAACAAATTCAAAATGTGAAATAATTCAAAATGTGAATAATTTTTAGAAAAGAGAAAGTTTATGGACTACTCTTGAAATGTAGATGGCATTTTCTTTATTATATCTTGTGTAGAACTTATATTAATTGAAAGCTGAGAATTTAATAATATTTTAAGCAGCTTCAACTTGGGTAAAATGCTTAAGAATGATGTTATAAATTGGCCAAACAATTGTGAAATGGTAGGTGCTTTGATAGAGACAATAATGTCGACTATTACGGGAAACTGAAACCATTAGTTTAATTACATGCTTTGGAAAGGTAAGATGTTCACAAATGTTGGAGAGTACTACGACAGATATTTAGATCCAACGTTTAGTATATAAAAGCAAGACTGCACGCTACAGAGCACTCAAAGCACTGTTCTCCATGTACTTTAGGAAAGTTGATTGATTTGTACTTAAGTAGCGAAACACTTCAATAACTGAATTTCATAAATCATCAGAGTATATGAAGTATTTCTTAAATAAAAGAAAACGTACTGTGGTGTCACTGGCAATTTAAACTGAAAGTGAACAAGAGGATGCCCAACTAAGATCTGCTAATTTTAGAGAATGTACTTCCTCCAGGGGAGGTCACCTGTCTGATAGCTATAAACATTTTGAACTGAGCTTCTTGTGTATCACCACGTTGTCCATTAGAAATGTGGCAGTGCTAGGCCTGGTGAAATCACTGATAATTACTGTCTGTTCTGCAGACTCTGTGGCAAATATCATATGCCCCTTGCCATACCTAAGTCTTTTAATGTCAAAAAATCCAACAAATATTTTTAGTGCTGACAGGTCTCCTTGTTTCCAGTGCTCAGGAGTAAGCTGCACTACAGAGTTGTCTTTGCATTAAACCAGGGCTCTAGGAATTTTCTCACCACAGTAGAGTTCTCAGTGGCCTTGCTTGGTAATGACCAGTACCAGTGTATTGCATGAGACTCATGTGTTAGCATTTCCAAAGGAATTTCCCAGCCTGCCTTCTTGGTATTTACCATAGTGCTGTGGAGATAGTTCATTGAGGAAGAGGGGGGCAGGGGAAAAAGCATTCTACAATTTCCTTTCAGCACATTTACAGATTTTTATTTTTTTTTTTCAAGCTCAGCATGTGTGTTTTGGAGGCAGGAGAAGGCCAGGGCACTTGGATTGTTGTCTTAAATGAAATTCCAACCAGTCTAAAGACTGGCTCTCTAGACAGCCCTTAACTTGCAGGTGTGCCGGACTGAAACGTGCAAAGTGGTTAAAGAAATGAAAGCCTATGAATGTGCAGCCTTGAAATGTTTCTTATAAAGAATGTATTTTGCAAATGTATTTTGATGTGCATATATAAAATTAAAAGGGAAATGATGAAGCTTTTGGGCAAAGTAATTTTAAATCTGAAATGCCTACTGTATTTCAACGAATATATGTTGGGAGACCTTATTGTGGCTGTAGAATCTGACACTCACAGAAGCTTTGCTTATAAAATTCCTGTAAAGTACCATGTTTCTGCTACCTTTTCGTAGAATCCCACCAGTGGAACACTAATTTAATTTCCTGTCTTCTTTTATTTGCTAGCCCTAGATTTTAGTTAATCTGAAATTATGTTCATTTCTGAGAGAACAAGGAGAATTCTTGAATCTTTGGTGTTGCAACACCTGTGTTCTTTCAAAAGAAGGAAGAGCTCCTTTAAGATCACAGAACCTGATAATTAAGAAGGGTGTATTTCCCAGCCTAGAACAAGATTTACTAATCCTAGAGCTGGCGCTCAGCCCCGAGCAATCTGCAGCAATATGCAACACTTGTTACAAATGTTTGTATTTTTTCTATCCATTTTTTACTTCAAATATTTGCTAGAATAATTCTGATTCTTAGCTTATTGCCCTTTTCTGCTTCTAACTGTTATCTGATTAAAATACATGACCCAAGGAGTGTGGTTCACTTTTCATATTAGATGGGATGTCCCTAATCAGCACAAGAGTTACATGAATTTGAGAAGAATTTCTTAAAAACTTAATGTATACATAACTGAGAGTAAGCACATTCCACCTGGGATGAGATGAGGGATACTGTTTTTTGTCTAGGTGTGTGTATATGTAATGCCTATAACTGTAAGTGAAGCTATCGTAACAAAATCACAGTAAAATTAAGGTTACTTCCAGTTTTTAGATGAAACTGAGAAAAATTCTGTGATGTGTACAATTTCATGCAGGAGGCATGAATGAGAACCAAGAACTGAACCAGAAACTGAGTTTCAAGTAACTTTCTTAGTCACAAGAACATCCCTAATCAGAACAGCATGCTGTAAAGACCCTTTGTATTTGTTTCTCTCCTTCCTATTAGTCTGCTTGTTACTAAAACTGAAACAAAGGAAGGAACTGAAAGAAAAAACTGATGTGGATCTCTTACAGTAAATTCAGATGTCTTTAGATGTAATAGATAAAAGTGACACAACTTATGAGAGGAATGAAATGGTTATAACAAACTGATTTTAACCTACAGTGTTGCAACAGTGCTACAGTACACTCTTGTCAGTTCTCATGGTTTTTTGGATGGAAAATGAGGTCAAGACAAGGTGTTCTTAAATATCATTTTGTTTTTTACTGTGGGTCAGCCAGCTGACACAGTGGATTTCCTTCCCTACACTATGGTTGACTTGTCTTTTCCTGCAATCAGGAAAAACATTACTTTCCCATCACTCTTTTAAGTAAGCATACATGAGGTTCATATTTACTTTACTAGCCACAAAAACTTGGAACTAAAACTAGCATTCTCAGTCTATGTGATAGCTGCTAGCAAAAGCTTTTGTGATGATCTCTTTGTGATTTCTTCTCAGGCAGAAGTCTGGGAGGGAATATTATCCACCCAGAAAATGAATTTTTCTACACCAGTACCAAAACCTAGATTTATAATAAGCAAATAAAATCTGGACATATCACTTTAGAGTATAATGTTTATAATGCTTCGGTAATACTCTGCAAAGTTTAGCCAAATGGAAATTTTATCTTTGGTTCAAACACTGAACAGATGAAACACCTTTTCCAGAACAACATCTGGGAGTAAGAGACTCTCTGACCTTTTCTTGGGATTACAGTAATTTGCATTTACACTAATACTCTGTGGCCAGATTATGGCTTCACACAATTGCACAAGTCTAAGAGTAGAAGAGTCCATCATGGAGAAACTTTGCAATAGCAGCTCCTGGAAGTGAAATCCTAAATCTCCTTTCAGTGTTCCACCCTTAACCACTGACAGCTATGCAGCAGGGATGTGCACCCTACTTTCTGGCACCTTTAAATCCCCAGGTCCAGGGCAGTGTTGATTAATGGCTGAAGCCACATAGCCAGCCTCACATTTTACCTTTTGCTGGCTTTGTGACCTTGAGAAAGTACTTCCCTTCTGCTTAACTTTCCTTTTTCTTCATAGTACTGCTTGCATTTCCAGCTCTTGTTGTGAGATTTATGAGATCACCCTGTGGACCCATTCTAAAACTTTGGAACATTGGTCTGGACTTCTGGGGTTTTTTTGTTTGGTTGGTTGGTTTTTGTTTTGTTTGTTGTTTCTGGGGGTTTTTTTGTTTGTTTGGTTGGTTGTGTTTTGGGTTTTTTTAAAAAACAAATTATAAATAACCATGAATATTAGGATTCCCCTTCTACAGCTTGAATGGTAGAAACCTTTAGTTCATATTTACTTACAGAAAACTCAACAAGCATTGGCTGATGAGGTAAGAATGTAATGTAGAACAACATAATATAGTTCCTTAGATAAAATCTTTGAAGGAAATTTCATTTTTAAAATCTTTCAAAGAAATCTTTCTGGCTTTTGTCTTTTCTTTTTACATCTTCTCTTGTCTGACTTGTCGTGATCCGACCTATTATTTTAATATTTTGTTTGAGGAAAACCAGCCACTGCTTCAGAGACGCGCAGAATTACAAAAAATAATAATAATACTTAGTGATTTTAACAAGTTATAGGGATTTATTTTCAGGGAACAAGAGAACAGGTAAAGAGAGGAGATCGGGTTACCAAGTCCAGGCCGCTGCGGAGCTGTTCTCGGCTTTGCCTTCAGGGCTGGTTGCTCGTTGGCTCCTGGCTGCCTCTGGAGTTAGCTGCTGCGTCCAGGCCGATGGCTCGCTGGTTGCTGATAGATGATCTGGTGGCTTGTCCGTTGCTTGCTTGCTCGCCGATTGCTTGCTTCTGCTTGGTTCTTTTTTGTTGTGTTTTTATAATGAAAACGGGGAGAGGAAGGAGGGGGTCTTCGTTTGCATAACTTAATGAAATTCACGGGTTTCCCGGAACAGATTTTCCCTTATCTATTTGTTAATTTCCCCATTGTTTGGGTAGGCGCCGGGAAGGTGGTCTGACCAGTTTTGGGTCTCAGTGGGTGCTAACGAGGCATTCTTACAGGATTGGTGACAGGAAAGAATTTGCTCAAGAAACATTTGAAATTTTGAAAAGGTTTACATCACTTTTCCCACATGTTTCTTTCCCAATAAATTTGTATTTTCAGTCTCAATAATACTTAGAGGTTTATTGGGTAGCAAGTGGAATGGGAGGCCACTGGTCTGCTTGTCCTACAGCTCTGAAGTACAGTTCTTGTTGTATGTGACATAAGAAATGGTCAGTGGATAGAAGCTGAATCTATGCAGAGAAGACACTTAAAGCTGTCATATAAAGGTATTTCAGTTTTAATTTCTGAACATTTTTTCCTTTTCTTGTGAAATTTCTAATGTAAAATATGTAAAGCATGGAAAAACAGCAAAGGCCAGGGGAAAAAAATAATACTAACCCTGTGGGAGGAAGCATGTGGAACATAAGAAAAAGGCCTGTCTGAGGCATTATTCTGCTGTGTCCTGGAAATAAGACCTTTTGCTCTTTCTACTACTACTACTACTTTTTTTCTACCTGGTTGTATCTAAAAAACCACTGAGTATATAAGCACAAGTTCAAATCTACAAAGTAAAGGAGTAGGTCAAAAGTCTCACTTTTCTTATGCAGCTGTAATAAGTGAGTGAAAATGAAGACACCTGTGAAACAATTATAATCTTCCAAAATCAGGATAAAGGAATTCTGGTGGATAAGATTGCTTAGGAATCAGGATTATCTTAGAAAGCAGAATATTCAAAAGTCTACTGGTGTTTGACATTCTGCACATCTAAGAGATGTTGATCCAAGATCTTTTTCCACTGGATTTTATTTCAAGAGCTAAATGGCCTTAGCTGGAAAAAAATCAATTGTAATTTCCCATGAAGAGCTTCTTGGTAGTCAGAGCAATTTGGGTTTCTAGAAAATGATGGTCAGTCATTCTGAAAACTTCATTGTGTGCTAGACCACTAATCCCCATATATTTTTTTCAAGTTGTGGTAGAAAAGTTGTTGGTATCTTTTATTTCTCCACAGGAAATTTAATGTCATCTCTAAATGACAATGGAGCACAAATCTCATGGCCCTCTACTTATGAAGTGTCTTGTCTCTATCTTTTAATCCAAAAAAGTCTTTTTCATCCTACCAAGTAATTTTATCCTTTTCTTAGCATTTTCTTTTTCTTAAAAATTGTCAGGTCCTTCATGACAGGTACTTCAAGAACAAAGTATTCTTTCAATAACTTGAATATATAGATTTGGTTTTCCAGATTGTGAGGGATATAGCTTATTAGGATTTATTTACTTAATTTTCTCCCTATACACCTCTTCCTGAAATGCAGAAAACAATTAGGGTGCGGGGGGTTCAGTCATAAACCACAATACATTTTCTGGTCACCAGATGATATTAAAACAATTGTCAGTATTCATACAAAATGGTAGCATAGTACTTCTTTCCTGCTCATCTTTCAGTATGCAAGTAAGGCAGTGTGGTAGAGTGCATTGGCATTACACTTGGATTCAAGATTAATTACTGTTTCTGACCCACATGGATTTGAAGTGTGAAGCCATTTAACTCATTTAATTTTCTTTTGTTCTACCTCCTACTCTATATATGTCTTATGTCATTGAATCATAAGACATAGGTAGTTTCTTACTAGCCCTCTGGAGCCAAGTACAGTGTGCCCACATTTGAACTGGAACTCTACTATCTTTCTAGTTCTTCAAATAATGCCAGGACAGCTTTTGTTTGCTGTTTTACAGAAGCACAGTTGTGACTACATAGTTATTTTGATTGTATCAAAAAATCTTTAGGAAGCCATTCTTTAGGTGACTGGACCTAGATATTTATCTGTCTGTCCCTTAGAAGACTCTTCCATTCATTCTTCTCTGTAATATCTTAGCAAAGTGGATCCTGTTTCTGCCCTTCAAAGTTTGTATGACTCTTGGAATTAAGATTTTTATCACAAGCCCTTCCTAATGTAGGGTATTTTCGTGGTGAGGACCAGCCAAGAAAGTAGTGAAATATGTGTTGGCCCTTTCATTTGATCAAGAACCACCCATTATATGCATCAGCTTTCCCTCAGCTCCTTTCAGAATGCTTTACAAAACAACGTTGGAAATTCAAGCAAGGATAAAGGGTAGTATTCCATATTTGTCCCTTGTAATTCTATATCACTTGGTAATAATCTATCACCTGATGGTGGGCTTTACTTTGAACTTGTGAAACTTAAATCATCCATGTAGAAGGGTTAGTTCATTCTGTGTAATGTGTTTAATCCTGCAAGATGTGATTCTTTTTTGTCAGTGGTCTTTTCCTAAGATTTTTGGAGTTGTTAACAAAATGCTCCATATCACCTAGAAGAAGTAGGAGGAAGTATTTAGAGCACTTCTGTGGGGAACAACAGCTTGGATTGCTAAAGAGAAGTCTACAAACTAGTTAACTGAGGTAATTAGTAACATCACAACAGTTTTGGTTCAGGCTATGCTATCTTATTTCTTAGTAGATAAGACTAATAAAAGGCTGAAGACTTTTTCTAAATCTCTTGGGTTCAAAATATCATGTCTGAATATTTGCTAACACTAATACTGTAACCTAGGGAGATGTGGGTTTAAGAGCCTTGCCTTTGCTTCTTGTTGAAGAATTACATGGCAACTTGGTGTAATACAACAATCTTTGTCATTGGCTGCAGAAGACTTTCATCTTTTACTGTTCTTGCCTTTCACAGAATCACTGAATTCTTGATGTCAACTCCTAGTTCCAAGGTATCTTTTTTGAACATGATGCAAAATAGTATGAGATGGGAGGAGAGAGGAAGTGACCTCAAATATTTTCAAGCAATAGGAAAATAATTTCCTACTCATATCCAGGCAGGTTTCAGATTTCTCACAGCTGCTTTCATTGCATACATTAATAATAACATAGAAAAGTAGCAGTGAAGGATATGTTTATCTTATTTCCTCCATCTGTGCTGAACAGCCACACTGTATAATACTAAATAATTCATGAAAGAGATTGCTGGGAAAGCGGTGTAATCTTAGATCCACATCATTATGGAGTGAGTTAAGGTATTGGACTTCAAATCACTTTACAGCCTATGGGGAAAATAAACTTCCTCTTCTGGGTTAGCAACCATGTGAAATTTAACGTTTTTGTGCAGGGTCCCCCACTCCCCACCCCTTAGGAAAACAAAAATAAAAACCATTAAAAAAAGAAAATTTTTTTTTTCTTCATAAATCACAGATGAGACTTTCAAATCCAAGTTAGTCTGAAGCCACTGAACTTCTACAAGATTCAGTCTAGCAGCTTATTTTCACTGAATACAGAAGTCTGAGGCAAGAATGACTGCAGACCAAAATGTACTGCAGGTTTATGCCAGAAACTTTGAAGTCAGGTACAAGTGAATCATTTCCAAGTAATCTGGCCCACAAAATGGAATATTTCCTCTCTCGATGAATTACATGCTGCCTGGGTGGGCTTGTGAATGTTGAGAAAAATCCCAAAGATTTAAAAATTACTTCTTCACTTAAACTGGGGAGGCAACCCCCAGAGAATTTCTGAATTCTGAAGTCTAAGGACTGCTGTAAAAGTTTCAGGTTTGGCCTGCCATGGGCTGATCAAAGTGTGTGTGAAAAAAGCTGCAATATATGTTGCTTCAGCAAACACCATTATCTAGAATTTTGTATATTTATCACAATAATAATTTTCTCTTGTCTTCTCAGTGTCTACACAGTAGGTTGAAAATAAAATAAAAAGTATACTCTTTCAAGATTTTACTACTGAACTAAGATTTTACGATTGAACGGTGTCATCCTAACGTCTGCAACCATTCGGTGGAGGTTGGAGAGCAGAAACAAGAACTTGTGTTGACTTAAAATCTTCTGATTTCTGAACCTGGGATAACTCTCACCCAACAAGGGTTAGATAGAATTTTTCTTGGAAGGTTTCAGCACTCCAGGTGCTGACTCTTCTTAGGGTGGGTATTGTTTGGCCTCAGCTAGCCACTCTGTTCACCTTAGCAACTTCACGCTGTAAAGCACCTTCAAACTGATACAGCCTGGAACATTCCATGTGGGAAGAACCATCGAAGAAGCGATTCAGCCCATCCAGTCAAGTTTTGGAAGTCTGGCTTCAGGTGGAAAAGCTATATTTTGCATTAAGTACAAAGTGTCTTCCGTAGTGCTAGATGTTCATTACTTTGCTGTGCTGAAAAGCTAAAGTTTCTCAGAAAAAGCCACCAGAGCAAGACTGGTTTATTCCTAACATTGTGCAAGATAATGATGGGCAACCATCATACCCTACAGCATAGATATAACTCAAATTTCTGTATGTTTCATTCAGAAAGCTTTTCTATTACTTCCCCTTGATACCTGCCTCCTCCTTCCCAGAATAACCATATATGTGTTTTGATCACCTTCCCACAGTGAGAGACAGTCTCTAAATTCAGTCATCATTGAGAGAACAGCAACATGCAGTGGAGGGTTCTTCTGCACCATCATTTCCAAGGGAATAGGTTAAAATCAATTTGTTTCATTTTATTCTATGAATCAAGAATAAGATGATCTCATGATGCCCTTGAAAAATGAAGCCTGTGGTTCCCAAGGCTCCAAGCCATAATGTTATCCTTCTCCATTTATTATTTTTGATCAAAAATTTATTGTAGCTGAACAGTTTTATCCAAGATTAACAGAAAATATCCCTCATGTAACTCCATTAAATTCACTGGAGTTGCACCAAACATTACTTTGTCCCATTATATGCTTACACTGAAGATGTGAATCATCTCTAACACAACTTTACTGATTTAATATTTTGGACAACAGACTGGTACAAACAATTCTTCAAAACCTCAGAAGCCATCCTCAAGAATTTCCATAAGCAAGTTTTTTTAAAAAATGCAGAATGAAAAATCCAGCCACAAAACTTATATAGCAATTATATAAATATCTGATTTTAAGACATCACTTAGCTCTGAAGGTTCTGGCTGTAGCGTTCCTCTGAAAGAACAAGTCTGTTCCTAGGTCTTACTATCATGACTTTGAATGTGACCTATCAGGTCCTCCATCAAAACAATTCTTCTGTATAATTTTTTTACTGAATGTGATCTATACTGTGAATAGGACTTTGTTTAGTCTGATTTCCCAGAAACAACAGTTACATTGAAAAATGTTGTGCCACAGCGTAAATTCCATTTTCTGGTAATAGAATTTCACAATATTTTTGTTCTAACACACTGGTCAGGTTTTCTGACTCTGAACAGTTTTCCAGTTGTTTTCTTTTTTCTATGTAAAAATGTTTTAATTCAACTTTCATTGAAACTGACCTCGTAATCATATTTTATTCTGATATGTGGATACATATAATAAGCTGTTTATGTTTGTTCTAAATATTTAATCACTACCTAAACTAAAATTTTTTTTATTGCAGTTGGAAATTTGGCAATAAACCAGAGTAATCCCTGATTTGCAGAGGGGACTGTGCTAAGTTTAGGCATCTCAACACTGATGCTGAGCTGAAGTTGGGAGGACTACTACCCACCAAAATCCTGAGAACAGTCTTTTAGTAATACTGCAAAATATACCTGTTTCATCATAATTCCCTCCAAGCACAGAGGCAATAAATACTTAATACAAATGACATACTTAATACAAATGCATGCAGTGTTCTTTACTTTTGATGTTTTGAATTTTTTTGTACTTTTTTGGTCTTGATTTTTAGACAAAGCTACTACTCAGAAGAAAACAAAAAAATATTTTAAAAGTGGTTGGCCTATGTTTCCCATGCTCTTTTACTTTGAAAACTCAATGAATAAAATATACTTTAAAGTGGCATCAGGTTGTCCCAACAATGCTAAATCTCTTCTGTAAGAAACTGAGTTTTTGCACAGATCTAGATGCTTTTTCTCCTTATGAGACATCTTGTATGAGTAGAAAATCTTATAAGTTTCTCACTATTTGCAAGGGAAAACATGTGGGTTTTTTTTACCTACAATCAGAGCTGGCCAGTAACAGTTTGTTAAATCACAGTTTAATTAAGCAAAGACCATTTCCTTTTTGAAGGAAAGTCCTTAATTTAGAAGAAGACTGATTCAGTTATATCCCAGAAACTTCTCTTTGTAGGGGAATTTTTTTTTCCTTGACATTCATATATTTGGAACTCTTCTTGTATACTTATCTTTGTTCCTGTAATGAAAGAGGAATTCATTCAGGACTCCTAATTCAGTCTTTCAGTATCTGTGGTGAGTCATGGTTAAAAATATTGAAGGGGATATTTATGAGAAAAGGGTAGTATTTGGAGCATTTGAGATACTCACCATGAATTTAGGATGAATTAGAATGAATGAAACATATGTCAGATCTTCTTCAGACACTTAAGTGATTTCATTTAAAAAAGATGAATGGCTAAGGAACCCTTATGATCTTCTGCAAAACAGGGGATGAGAATCAGTACCCTGAACCCAGATTAAAAAATGATGATGAATTTATATTCTCAAGTAAAAATTGTCTCGTACAACCTCGTCGGTATTAAGTAATCTTTTTGTCATTATAACCACATCACAGTATATCACCATAAATTTTAAAACTTTAAATTTTGTGTTTCATCCATTAAAGATGATTTGGATTTGTAGTATTTTGGACTTGGTTGGTTGGTTGTTTTTTTTTGGTTGGTTGTTTTTTTTTTCCAGAATAGCCTCCCTTACCTTCAAAAAAAGTCACAGATTTGAAAGCAGAAAAAAATAATTTGAGCCTGCTTGTTTAGGTTATTTAATACTGTCCTCTATTTTTTTCCATACCTTAGAAAAGATAGCTCATGCCTGAGGTATCTTTCAGATATAATGATATTTCCATTAAAAATACATACCTTTTCATAGTCTCTGTTTATGTTTTTGTGAATTTTAGCAAAAATGCTCCTCATTCTCCTCCTTGGCAATACACTGTTAAGAAGCCATAATAATTTGGACACTGAAGTGTCAACTTCATATAAGACCCATGGTAAGCTTTACATTTTGGCTATATGCTAATATAAAGGGTTTAAGCAGTTAATTTCTAACAGCTATCATTCTGCTTCTTTCACTATAAGAAACATAACACAAGACATATATTCTGAAATGCATTTGTATAGAAGGTGTACAACCAGATTTTACTAAGCTTATTCTGCATGAATTTAAAGTTCAAGTGCTATTGTTTAGATTTGCTTTGTGGTGCTGGTGCTGCTGATTCCAAATAGTTTATTAGGGTTGCAGGTGGAAGACTCAGAATTAAGTAATCACTAACCTAGATTAATTACATGAGCCTGCTTCATTTTTATTTCCTTTTCCTTTATCACCCTCCAGCCTCCTCTCTTTCCTCAGTATCCTCCTTCCAGAAATATGAACTCAGCTATCTCCTTGTCCCCCTTTACTTTCTACTCTTTTTGATAAATTGATTTGGAGCCAATAAGGGAGCATCTATAGAAAAGTACTTTTCAGCTTGTGCTTTCAGTTTTTGTATGTTTGATATTACAATGGATCACACATCTGGGGGACAATTTCTAGAGATTCATCAAAAAAAAAACCTCCCCCAAATACTGAAAGTAGTTGAGCTTTTGAATAATGTGAGAATTGGAGGCAGTGAAAAGACTGCTACCTAAAGAAATACCAGACTGTTAATTGTAAGACATACTGTGCTTAAAAGTAATACCCAAATCTATTCAATTAAGATTGGGGATTTTTTTGTTTTGGTTTTGGTTTTCGTGTTGTTTTTTTTTCTACACAGAGCAAAACTGCAATTGTGAAGCTAATTCTACTCAGGTTTAGCAAAAGGAAGGTGAGGATTGTTTAAATACTTGTAGCAAAACCAGTCAGTTAAAAACTTATTGTTTTGGTTAGTGTCCAGCAGTAATAACTTGCTAAGATTTTCCCATTTTTTCACTATAAGCACACATGAAGCATTTCTCTATTGAAATATGTATTAGGTGATATGACACATTGCAGTTTTCTTAATGTAATTTCTTAATTTTTTTAGCAAATAGGTTGAACAGAACTGTGCCTCCCCCTTCTTCCTCCCTTGTTCTTTCCGGAAGGATTGAATATGCTCCCTCTTTTTCAGGACTTGAGGTCTGCTGCACATCCTTTGAGAGCTATAGCTTCAGATACCCACTTCCAGCTGCATTTTTTTTTTTTTTATTCAGCAGAGATTTCTATCTGATCCCTGGATTTCCATGACCAGAGAGTCCTGTGCTGACTTAGTCTCTGGATGCTTGAGTGAGCTGAATACCAGGGTATGTTACAGTGCCTACTGCCAATCTCGGTGACATTACGAAGCTCTGAGCAATCATTACTGCATAGACAGTGCAGTGAACACATGAACCTGCACAGACAAGGAAATTACACTTGTCTTAGTGGTATTTGTTAGATCAGAAGGTTGGGGACAAGAGTGGGATACACACTTGCTCTTTTTGTCCACTTGCATTATTAGAATAGAGCGTACTGGTGAGCCCACAGTCCTTGTTAGTAGGCAGTGATTTGCTACTTCTTTAGGTTTGGAAGGTGTTGGATCTTCTTGAAGTACAATTATAACCAAAGCTTTTACTTATAATAGTTCTCAGAAGCTTAGAGTCAACCCTTTGTATAATCTATCTGGGATGCAAATGGGATGGGAATTTCTGAAAGTCAGTAATGCCTCAAAAACATGAAAATAGGTGGTAATGCATAACTGGGGTCCTCTGAGACACATTTTACTGCTTTTCCTCGATTAAATGAAAACAGACCTGTCTTGAGGGGCCCATTATAATGATATCCATCAGATGTTAAATAAATTAGATCAGAAGGGAAGAGGGTGGTAACACTAGCACTCAACGCATTACCAGTCCAACCCGGATTCACAACAGCTGCAAACTAAATGTTATTCACACCGTTCAGGACTTGAAACACTTTTCAGATGTGTCAAGTTTTCCAGTCCTTAAAAGCCAGTTCTTCTGCCATTTGGTTCCTGGTTTACACTGGAGACAGTTTGACTCATCACTGAATTATCTTCAGTTTGTAATACTGAGGGGATTATAAATAACTACTTTTAAAACTATTCATTCCATTAAATATTGTGTTATTTCTTTTACTCAAACATACATATAATTTATTGTTAAAAAAAAAATCATAGATCTGTAGGAAAATATACACGGATGTCAAAACAAATGTATCCTGTACCTATGGATAGCTCCATGGATCTTGTAAATCATCATAACTGTAATCAAATTAACTAAATTAGAACTCATTAGTATTTTACTAAACAATGCAATTTGGGATCTGGCAGATCCATCTGGACTGCTCTTAAATCCCCCTGATACTCTAATTTTTAACCATTTAAGTCTGTTACAATAATATTCAGAGAGAAGTTTTTCTTATTCTCCATGCTTCTGCTACAATGTGAAAGTTTGACAAATTAGTTGAATAAATTGCATGCTAAAAAATCATGGTCTGGCAGACTACTGGGTTTATTTGATCTATTGGTGTTTCAGAATCTTGCAATAGCTTACAGCTCAATGCTATTTTGTATGTTGACTTGAAAATGTGAATTTTGCAAAACTGTATTTTTTCAGCACTTTGAGAGGTTCTTTTATAATGCATTTGCAGATAATCAGCCATCTTTAAAAAATCTCAATCATCTCTCTTGTAATGAGCTGATTTCAGTCTACAGGAACCATGAAAACTAAGTTAAAAGAAGGTAATGCATAACAGAATAAGAGACAATCTTATTAATGTTCTATAAACTTAAATTATTCATTTTGGAAACCCTAAATGCTGTAATATGATTTCCATACTTTTCCAACACTTCTGTATACTGCCGCCTTGCTTGTACTTCATGAAGACCTACATGGTGGGTGCGGTTTTTGTTGTTTCGGTTTATTGAACAAAAGCTGTCTCTGACAAATGAATAAAAATGGAACAAATCAATTAAACCCCATCATGACATTAAATAATACTAGACATCTTAGATGAATTACAAGTAAATCAATAGGTCATCAGTCTGGAGCAAGGAAAACTTGCCTTTGGTGGAGGAATATGGCATCAGGAAAGATTTAAACAACACGAACATGTGGCCTGATGGGCTATACCCACAGGTGCCAAGTGAGCTGTCTGATGTCACTAGGAGGCCACTCTCACCTGTCTTTGAAGTGTCTTGGTGACCAGGAGAGGTTCCTAAAGACTCAGAGAAAGTAAATGCCATCTCTGTCTTCAAGAAGGACTAGAAGGGGGATCCAGGAAACTGCAGCCTGGCCAGCCTGTACTCAAATCTCAAGACAATGATGAGGCAAGTTATGCTGGAGCTCATTTCCAAATAGATGAGGGACAAAGAGGGGATTTGAAGTTGGGTCAGAATGGATTTGCTGTGGGAAAATCACGCTTTCCCAACCTGATAACCTTTTATGAGCTGACTAGCTTGCTGGATAAGAAAAGAGCATTGGATGTCATTCACCTTGATGTTAGCAAGGCTTTAGGCACTTTATTGAGATTTTCAATACTATCCTCATAGACAAGCTGATAAAATATGAGTTTAGTAAGTGTACATTCCAATGGACTCAGAGCTGGCTGAACAGCTGAGCCCAGAGGGTTGTCATCAGTGGCAAAAAGGCCCGTTGGAAAACAATCATTAGCAGTGCACTCTAGGGATCAATACTGAAGCCAATATTGTTTATTATTTTCATTAATGACCTGGGAGATGGGACAGAAGGCACCCTCAGCAATATTGTTCATGATATAAAACTGAGACAAAAGACTAATACACCAGAGAAGTGTACTCTCATTCAAAAGGACCTCAAAAGGCTGACAGCAATCTCATGAAATTCATATGTTTAATATCAAATATTTGGTCTTCCAGCAAGCTCATGAAATTCAACAAAAGGAGGTGCCCAGTCTGCTCCTGGGGAAGAATAAACTCATGCTGAAGTTCGGGGTCTGGAATCACTGTCTGGAAAGTGGTTCAGCAGATGTGGACCTTAGTGTCCTGGTGAACACCAGTCTGACAATGACCCAGCAATGTGCCTTCACAGCAAAGAAGGCCAGAGGCATTGGGAGCTGCATTAGGCAGCACAGTGATAGCAGATTGAGGGAAATGACCTTTCGATTCTTCCCAGCACTGGTGAGAAACCTCTGGAGTGCTGAGACCAGTGCTGGGCTCCTCAGTATGAGAGAGATTCTGGACTGATGGGCAAAGGGCCATGGAGATGACTAAGGGACTAAAACACCTCCTCTGTCAGGAGAGTCTGAGAGAACTGGGACTATTCATCATGCATGGAGAAGGTGCAAGTGGATCCTATCTATGTGTATGGATACCTGATGGAGGAAAACAAAGATGAAGGAGACAGTTTTCTCTCAGTGGTGCCCTCTGATAGGACAAGATGCAATGAGTACAAATTAAAAAGCATGAAATTCCTTCTGAACACAAGGAAACATTATTAGTGTTTTTCACTCTGAGGGTGATCATACACTGAAATAGGTTTCCCAGAGATATTTTGTAGTCTGCATTCACAAAGATATTCAAAACCAGACTGAACATGGGCCTGGGCAATCTGCTGTATCTCACCCTGATTGTGTAGGTTGGGGTTCAGCCTAGTTAATCCCAAGAGGTCCTTTTCAACCTCAGCAATTCAGCGATTCTGTTATTTTTTCCCTATATATTGCCAGTGTTCTACTTAGACTGTAAATGTTTTCTAAATGCTTATTCAAGGATTTGTACTGAATAAACCTTTGAAATTGAGCCAGAAAATGAGGCAAGAGATAATAGCAAGTATATAATAACTTTGAGGCATAAAAATTCAGGAATGAAAAATCATGCATGGTCTTATTAGACATGACATTGCCCAGGGTCAAAAGCAGCCCGTTGTGTAGCTGTTCAATGTAGATAGCTATATTCTGACAAACATGAAAATTACCTTCTCTGGGGATCAATAAAATGTTTATTTTCTTTCCGCTGTATATGTGGATCTCAGCAATACAAAATACTGGGGACTGAATATGTTTCCTCTCTCCAAAACTTCATATGTTAATTGTCAACATCTAAGGCACTATTAAGAACTTCCTACAGAAGGTAAAATTCAACATTTATACTTATATACACCACAGACTGGACAGGTGGGCTATATGACTTCCAGAAGGCACCAATCAAATGGAAACAGTAGTTTAAAACTGTGTACAGTTTTAAAAAGAATGGAAGATATAAACATGTGATGCGCTAATCACAGTTGGCAACTTTATTAATAAAAGCTGTTTTGTTTTTATTAAACATGTGTTTTATTAAACCTGTATGTCATTTGCTTTGATCATATATTTCCATTGGTTTCATCATCAGTGACTGTGGGTAATGTTATATTCTGATACAACAGATGAAAACAGCATCTAAACAGCATCTATTAATTTATTTTAACCTAAATAGTTCATCACAGAGGACATCTCACTGCCATCCTTTTTTAAAAAAAGTGAAACCAGATTGAGATAATTAGGAAGAAAATGTTCATGACCTTTCTAATTTTTTTTTTGTCTTCTTCAAATTTCAGAAGCTGAGTCCTGGCTTTTTGTCCCCTTCCATTCAACTTACATTGTTTTCCGAATACAAATCAACCCCTATTTTCTATCTGCTTCACTCATGACACAGGCTGATTCATAAAGCCTGGCTTTTATTCTGTTTGTATTAGACATTGACGGAGTGTCTACCAGTACTGTGTGCTTGATTTCATTCCCTAAATATAGGCATTTCATGCCTCATGCCATTAACTGTCCCTTCTGGCCCTCAGTTGCTGCTCCAAAGGGCAGAGATTTCCTTTAGGTCCTTTGCTGCATTTGCTAGCCCCAGCTTGCTTCAGGCAGCCCAGAGCACCTCAGAGAGAGTTAAATACCTGTATTCAGGAAATTCATTGATTCTGTGGATTTGGTGTATGAAGCTAAGGCATCTTTGCATCTGTGAAACTTTTCTCTTTTTGTAATATCCCTGCAGTTACTTCACAGAATCATAGAATTTTCAGGGTTGGAAGGGACCTTTAAGATCATCTAGTTCCAACCCCCCTGCCATGGGCAGGGACACCTCCCACTAGATCAGGTTGCTCAGAGCCCTGTCCAGCCTGGCATTAAAAAATTCCAGGGGTGGGGCTTCCAACACCTCTCTAGGCAACCTGTTCCAGGGTCTCAGCACCCTCATAGTGTTGAACTTCCTAACATCCAATCCAGATCTACCCTCCTCTAGTTTGAATTCATTCTCCCAGTCTCATCACTACCTGACATCCTCAAAAAGTCCCTCACCAACTTTCTTGTAGCCCCCTTCAGATACAGGAAGGCTACAATAAGGTCTCTTCAGAGCCTTCTCCCCTCCAGACAGAACAACTCCAACTCTCTCTGTCTGTCCTCACAGGGGAGCTGCTCCAGCCCTCTGATCATCCTCATGGCCCTTCTCTGGACACACTCCAGCACATCCAGAAGTGGATGCAGTATTTCAGGT
Organism: Calypte anna; assembly: GCF_003957555.1. Classification (NCBI taxonomy): domain Eukaryota; kingdom Metazoa; phylum Chordata; class Aves; order Apodiformes; family Trochilidae; genus Calypte; species Calypte anna. The sequence goes on along the minus strand of NC_044244.1, from coordinate 104,328,266 downwards.
GAGGTCTCATGACAGCAGAGTACAGGGAAAGAATCACCTCCCTTGACCTGCTGACCATGCTTCTTTTGATGAAGTATCATGATAGGCCAGATCTAAGAAAAATATCATTCAGTGGAGCTGTGAAGCCCTGAATAAATTATCCTATTTTAAAAAGTACTAAGTCATGCAAACTTTGCAGTCTACAAGTGTACTCAACTGGTAGACCTCTGAAAACACACTGTGACTCCTTCCTTGCAGGGGAACCCCAGAGCATGCAGGAGAATGTGCACCAGCTCCATCTCCTCCAGGCATGGACAGTGTAAATCTGGGGAGCTGAGCTTTGGGGCATGATAGGGACAGTGTAAATTCAAATTATAGGATTTCTCAGAAATAAATAACTAATCCAAAATTCTTTTACTCTTCAGCACTTACAGAGTACCCTAAAAAGCATGCCACTGATTATGACTCAACGAGTAGAATTTCAAATAAATGGCCTGTAAACCTGCTTAGGATTGATAGGCAATGTGAGCCAAAAAGCTGTATTGTGGGCTGGAGAGTTAAAGTGCAAAAATTAAGAAAAATCTTATATTTAGCAAAGATTCTCAGGTAAATTTTTTTTAAAAAGTGAGGCCTGTGAGCAATAGATTTTCACATGAAAGAAAGGGTTATTGTTGCACAAAGGGAAACAGAATTAACTCAGCTGGTGTTACCAGACAAGAGAAAGAAATAGGTTGAAGGGGACAGAAACTATTGATAGAACAATTTGGCACAGTAGTAGTAAAACAGTATGCAATGTTGTTGAAATAGATGCTGAAGTTTCCAATTAGCTTTCATAATGATGTAAATTTACTAAAGAAGTAGGGGAGAAAATGTGGAAAGTACTACTAAAAAAATAAATAAAATAAGAAAGTAGTAACCTGAGTCTAAATAATTTTATAAGTGGATTGGTTTCAAATGTTAAAAATGTTTTTTTTATCTGATTAGGTACATATTGTACTATCATAAGCACAATGTTTAAATCCATACGATTTTTATGTTGTTACCTATTTCTGAAAGAGCAATTGTGGGTTACATTATTCTCCCTCCTGATAAACATGCTCTACTATGGAGCTGGCGGGATGTGTGTTGACATAGTTGAGACAAGAGACTGAAAACTGATAAATGGAAGAGGTTTTTTTGAGTTTGGCAGTCTTTCTCTCTGGCTTTGCTCAGCCATTTGGACACCATCAGATTAAAGCTGTTTGCAGAATAGTTGGGGCCTATATAAGGAAGAATTGCAGGCATATAGCATGGGACTCAAACTCAGTGAGCTGAGCAAAGGTGATGGTCAGGAGGCAGTTTCCTTATTTACAGTGCAGTTCAGTAAGTGACATTGTGACTCTTCATTATCTGACCTGAGGTCACCAACACTTGCTGTAGCAGCCAACTTCCCTAACTCAGCTTGCCATCAGGCAAATGTTTCTTTGTCTAAATTCACTGTACAGTTCTTTTTCCTCCTCAAACATCAAGTCTCAATATAGGAAATAGGAATAATTACTGAGATCTAAATAGCAAAATACAAACTAGTTAAAGGAAGCATCATTCGATACTACAATCCTAATTTTTGTCACACATGGATAGAAATTTCGGTTTGTGTTTGGAAACTGTTTGATAAGTAAAATAATATTTTGAATAATATAAGAATTATGAGAGCAGTACAAGCTAAGCTAAAAATATGAGGCCATTGAAACGGAGGAAATAATTTCTTTTTACCAGCAAAGAACAGTTTCATTTGGTATATTACACGTGCCTAGATACAACCGAATTACTTGAACTAATGTTGGTATTTTCTACTGATATTTCCATTTTGGGGGGGAGCTAATTTTTCAGTCTTTGAAAGCACCTAGTTTTGCGGCATTTTGTTTTGCAATTTGAAGTGTCATAAATGAGATTATTATCCTCAGATCTTGTCTCAATATGAATTCAGAATATTTAAAAATTTTTGTGTATGAACATTCCAAAACAAAAAAAAATATTCACTCCTTCCCTCATCAAATGGATAATTTGAATTTATTCAGAAGATAAAGTTAAGTATGAAGTAATCCAGTAACTACTGCATACTAACCAGAAAGGTTTTGTTTGTTTTTTTTTTTAAAACTTTGAGTATTTTGTGATACTATGTTGTAAATTCAAGAACAATAAACAGTGGAAGTAACGTCTTTTAATTGAGGACTAAGTCATTCTGATTATTAAATCTGAATCAGACAGTGTATGAATGGCATGATTATCCCGTGCTCCTAGTGAAAACTTCCAACTTTAAATGTACGAGTTCTGGGAGGGCAGATTGAGAGAAAGCAAGATTCAATGAGACAAAGAATACACTGTTATGACCAGCTGACACAATATGTTCTCTCAGATATTCATGAAATGGTTACCTCTTTGACTTAAGAAAAGAGTAATTTGTGATTATTGAGACATTCTCGTAATATTCTGCCCCAAAGACTAACAATAATTCCTGGATTTATAAGAATTACAGAATGTCCATAGATGAGGCTGAGTACCAAACAATAAAATAAATCATGCTTGTCACAAAGACTGATGTTGCCACATTGGTGCATTTAGTAATGTTACTTGGCAACTCTCTGAATGGCCATTTACCATTCATTCATGGGTGACCTCTGGAATACAGTATGAAACTGACCTGGTGGGAAAAAAGACTTCTTTAAAAAAATTGTTCATTGTTTGTACTGTAGTAACAGAGAAACACTGGGGGTGGGTGAAGTCAAGACTTTGAGTTAGCTATTTCTTAGTGCCTATAAAATGAGAAAATATAAGAAATCCATAAAATGAATTTGAGGAAAAATAATTTACATTTAAAGCACTGCAGTGTGGTAGTTTAAATACTTTTTCTGGAGGACCAATTGTTTTTTCCACAGCACTGTAAATGTCATATGATTAAAAGTAACTGGAGCATCTACAATTTCTTTTGATACTGACACATAAGTTTCTGAAGGAAACTTTCTCACAGCACTTTGCTGCTCTGTTTCAACTTTTCATTCTCAGCACTAGAGGTCTGTGGGTAAGATTGCATCAGTTTATGTCATGGCTTAGAGTTCTGGGGAGAAATACTGTCTGCCTCTCCTTCCCACCCCTCCTCTCAGCAGCAAGGGTGGACATCTTTCAGACATGGTCTGGGGGGGATATAGAGGTTTCCTTGACTGTCATTTCTCTGCCCTAATGAGTAGTGAAGGATGGAGCAGAGACAACTCCAAGTGTATTTGCTCAGATAAACAGCTTGAGTCAGTAATATATCAAGTTTCAAAGGAAAATTGACATATCTTGTCCTGAAAAAGGTCATTTTATTTCTGCAATAAGACAGACCACATTTTACATTTAGTAACTTTTTCAATCTTTATGCAGGCTTTTGCCTGAAATAAAAAATCACATTCTGGCTGAGATTTGAGATTGAACATCACTTATTTGAGCTGTGTCCATCTGACCTCCAGAGGACATTTCAAACACTTCTAGCTTTTTCAAGAAGCTGAAGATAAACTCCAAAGCCAGGAATGACAATTCCTTAGAAACCCATATCAGACTCTGAAAAATCTCCCCATCATAAGGGAAATTTGAAGAATAATAAAGGAGGATTTTAAAAATTTCTCCTTATTCCCTGCTATTCTCTTGCACTTGTTTTCTCATTCTGTTGCTAGTTAAATTACTCCATTCATTTAATAACTCTGGCTATAGAGATTTCACTCATTAATTCTCCTTTTCTGTGTTTCTGTTGGGCTAGTTTTTATTGTTCCAAGGCATCCTTAAGACAACATAAATCTAACAGTTAGAGTCAACCGACTGAGATACTGAAACAGAGAAATAATGCTTACTCTGGGCCTCCAGTGTTCAGGGAGGGTTACTTTTCAGTAACTTACTGGAAGCTGATTACCTCAGTTACCTGTCAGTGACTGGAGGAGATCACAGAACAGCTTTTTCCCTCAGCTGCTAGAACACCTGTTCAGCTCTCCTCTCTTCTCTCATCTTCAGGTGGCATTCATATTTGCTTCTCTCTGCCTTAACCTATAGTGCTTGATTTTTATAATAGTATTCTAGTAAGAGGATAAAATGGCCTAACCATGATTTTTTAATTATTAATAATTTATCTCTTAGATATTGTTATGTAAAACACAGAGGGGTTAAGGGAATGTCAGTGGTACTGCTGAAGGTATTTCCAGTGACAAACTCAAAAAGATTGAATTGCACCCTGTTTGAAGGCCTGTACAGAAACATGTATAAATTGCCTGCTGAGCTGAGCAAAAATTGCAAAACTAATCTTAAAATACTATTCACATACCTGGCACAGTAAACAAATGAAAACAAAATGTTTACTTTCACCCATGCACTTCTTCAGGAGGACAGTAGCAAGAGAGGACTTATTGAGGACAGAAACTGTAGTTGGACACTGACTGCTTTCCACTGTCTCTTCTAGTAGGCTGACAATATTTCTTGACAAGGCAGCATTTCCTGTGCACCACTTAGGAAGTCAACCACAATGAATTTTCCAAAGTCATCTATAATTCTTTACACAGCTGTCTGAAAGTTACTTCTAATGCACTTCTTTTTCTTGTTGATAAATACTTTTTTTCCATTCAATACACAATGACTTATGCTGCATGGTGTATACCATATCCTTTATTTCTTTCTCTTATAGTTATTTCTTACTAAGAAAATACAAAGAAATTTGGCACCTCATACAGAACTTGTTTGGTTTGTAGATTATCACTATGAGCTGCTCATATAAAATTCCTTTCAAAACAATTCTATACCTGTTAAGTTTATAAAAAGATAATTTATTCTTCATATTTGCTACATTGTATTAAATATACTTTAATTCATCTGAAAATATAAGTGTATTTTGAAATGTTTTTCTTGATAAAACTCAATGTCCTCTGTTTTCTTATAATCCAAACTCAATTTTATTTTATTTTATTACCCCTTTTTTACCACATTATATCTGGAATACAAGAAAAAACAATTCCAATTTAAAGATGGATTTTTTTTATCTGAATGTATTGGCACTTGAAGTGAAAGCTGCAGACTTATTACAGCCTGTAGCCACTTTCAGATGCATCATAACTTAAGTGCTGTGGTACAGCTGCACAGGACTTCCCCTACTGTTATGATTTCATCTAAAAATAAGTCCTGGGAATTCCTATGGTTTAAGCAGTTTGGGAGAATTCATTGGGAAAGAATAATTTTCTTCATTTCCAGAAATTAATGACATTTGATGGGAGTTCCTTGAGTTCAGTGGAACCACAATGCTCCTTACATTTTTGTCATAGATTGGTCCAGGTTGGAAGGGACTGTAAAGATCACCTGATTCCAAATAGTTTAACAGAATGCACACATTTTATCATCAAATCCATCCTTGAAAAATCTCATAATTTTCAAACAAAAAATTATAAAAGATTTACAAAAAAAGCCAAATAATAGCCTTTGGGAACTTCTAGTCCCAAATTATTATCTAAAATAAGAAAATGTTCCTGTAATACCTTTAAATACACTTCTGTTTTTAATTTGATTTGAATATGTTTTCAAGGAAAAATGAACTATTTCTTTCTGCCACAGACTGTCTTCGGGACAAAGTCAGTTTCCAGGAAACTGTGAATGTATAATATCAGATAAGATACTCTTTGAAGGAAATGAGTTAATTATCTGAACTACGCTTTCTGCAGACAGCAACTATGGAGCATCATCAAGAGAAATACTTTCTATCTTTTTTTCTTTCCTCTCCTGTAATTTAACAGAAGTAACAGTGTAAAAGGTTATTTCCACATAGATTCATGCCATGGAGATTCATGCAAACTGATCTTTAATGATCTCCATTAGTAGCTTTTCAACACACTCCAGAAGCTTAGCAATAGATATTAGTATTCTTTGTTTCAATGACCTATTATTAATAATGCTGCTTACACCTATTTATTCCTTCATCTTATGAGAATACAGGCAACATGCAGATTTTTCTATATTTGGAATTAATTGCCTTTCTCTCATGCCAGTTAAAAAACCTTCAGCTGGAAACAGCAGTGGCCTTCCATAAAAATTATCAGGTCCTTCAAATGGAATTACCTTGACATTTAGAATATGTGAAAATGAAGGAGCCAAAGGACCACACATGAATTTTTCACTTATTTTTTTCAATAATACTTAATAATATTTAAATAATAATGCAGGAGTAGCTGGACATGTCTTTTAAAAGGCCTTCCAGAGGACTTTGAGAACTGAACGATCATGTTGATGTATTAAGTAAAATCAGAATGAGCTGAAAGTATGAAGGCTGTTAAGTAGTGTCCATGTGAATGTTTTTACCAGATGGTGTTAATGCCTGAAGTGTTCCTGTGCTGAAATCTCCTCAGGGATGTAGAGATGAGAAAAGGTAGCTTCGAGCCATTAGTTTGTCCTCTGAAATTTCTGAGATGAGCTCTTAAAATGATGAGGGAAGCCTTGGTTTCCTGAGGAACCTGATTGGTAGCCTAACTAGTCCTTGAGGAATATGTCCTATCCTTGCTACCGTTCTGTGAAGTCAAGGCAGTGTTCAGTAAGAAGGATGCTGTTTGTCTTTCTGCTGACAGGTATCACCTGTCACATTGGTGACATGCTGCCAGAATAAGGTCCCAGGAAAAAAAAAAAAGAAAAAAGAAAAAGAAAAACTCCACATCTTTACAAGTAACTTTTAAAGGTAGCCTTTCACTGGACAACAGTCTTATGCAATTGATAGGAAATGGAAAGATATCCATATTACCAATAACAGTTTCATCTTGCAGATTTAGAGAACAACACACTGGGTCTTCAAGACACTCTTCACTGACTTGCTCCAAGATCTCCACTAAGCTTTTCTTAATTCACTCTGATTCTTCTGGGATACAACTGCACCCTGACATAGATTGTTTTACAAGGAATCAAAAACTTGGAGTCTGGAATCAAAACTTGGAGCCGGTAGAAAGCATCAATAAAAGCCTGAAACACCTTAAAATCCAGTTAACCTAAAAAATATACAGCTGAGATAACTATGCCCCAACTTTTGTTAGTCTAATGGGATGATTTACATGTCAAAAAAAGGTATGTAGGTGTAGGAATTTGTCAGCCACAGGATGCCTACTGGGAAGTGTATCAATTACCATGAGGGAACTGACTGTCCTGGACCAGAACTGTCCTCTAACAAAATAACCATACTGATGAGAAAGCTCCAGGATGGACTATGTCATGGTGCTCTCTGATACATCAGTACAGATATAACTATAGTGTCAACTGGAAAGCCATTGTCAGGGTAGTGACACAATAATATTGGGCAAGCTTCCTCTGACTGTCTGTCCCAGGTTCACTACCAGTATAACAAGGACATATACTTTGTCCCAGGTAAGCTGTCAAAATTTTGTGACATTCCAATATCAATAAAAATATAACAGGAAACATGATCTTCCAAGTGGCAAGAGCGTGCGTATTCTTGTAGATTGCAATGCCACATAAATACAGGTACAAAAATATAGAATTTTGGATGACTGAATCATATTTTCAAATTTGAATAACATGAAGAATGGAGAAGAATGTTGCTTGGTGTGAAACACTTGCTGTCATTTATTAAAAATATTTTTTTTTTCAGGAAGCACAAATATACCTGCTAAAAGCATGTTGTATTTCTCTGAGCCTACAGAAGAATAGTCCTATGGGCTATATTTCATCTGTAAAATTCCTCTAACATTGGCCATATTTTTCATGTGACCTGTCCATAAAACTGTGCAGTGAAATCCGTGCCTTCTGCTGTTTGGAAAGATTTTTGGAGTGTGCATTATGTAGATACTTCTAGAAGTCCAGAGACTGTACTATAGTATATTATGAATTATTAGCTGTGTAATGGATGTAGGCAATGATCTAGGACTTTATCCAAATCCCTCTGAAAGACAATCCACAAAAAATAAGGTTAGTGATTATAAATATCTTTCCTCATCATCTGTGTATGCAGTCTGCAAACCATGAGGCCAGGACTGTGTATTACATTCTCAGTAGACCCAGTGCATTGTAGTGGGACACCGTGGTCAGAAACTGCATGTGAAATATGGTACTAAGAAACATTTTATCCCATTAAATTCAAATGAATGCTATTAGAAACCTGTTCTAGCTATGGAAGCATGCATTATAACATGGATTCCATAAAGTTCAACTATTTTCATGGGATATAGTCCCAGAAAGCATTCCATCTTCTTAAAAGATAAAAATATTGAATCACTTAAAATGTGCACCTCTCTGCTAAGTAGATTTTTATTTTACTGTTTCCAGGCCTGGCTGTATTCCTGTTCATTTATTTCTGACTGGGTTCAATTTCCAGGGCAAGGCAACTTACTATGATGTTTTTTGTCCAATAAAGGTGAAAATAATGTTTTCCAAATAGCACTATTACAACTGGCATTCACATATGGCTAAACAGTTTGATTCAATAAAAATAAAAATGTATTCTGGCTGGAAATACTATGAAAATTGATATTCCAAATGCGGTAAAATGTTGTGTTCATTGAAATCTAGGTTTTAAATCGTCCTTATTATCAAGCATTTTTTCCGGGTCAGATATTTTTGCCTAGATAAATAAGTATGAATTAAGAACAGAAATACAAATTCATAGCCTCAGCTCAGAGAAGGGTTTACCATCTTGTTACACTGATTACCCAATATAAGCTCATCTCCCCAGTTTTTGTTGTACTCTATCTTTTCATTCTCACTATCTAGCTATTTTAATTATAAAGCTGATATTGCTACAACATGAGTGATGAACATGTTTTGAAGACTTTAAAGTACTTATCTTGCAGAATCACAGAATTGTCATGATTGGGAAAGACCTCTAGTATTACCATGCTCAACCATCAACATCCCCTCCCCAAGAAATAAAAATATATTTATCTCTTTCACCATGCCCGCTAGAGAATGTCTTAAAGTGCCTCATCTCCACAGTTTTCAAATACTTCCAGGGATGGTAACTCAACCACCTCCCTGGGCAGTCCATTCCAACATCTAACTACTCTTTCAGTAAAGAATGTCTTGATATCTAGATTGAACCTCCCCACTGCAGCTCCAGGCCATTTCCTCATTATTTGCTGAGAGAAGAGGCCAGCACCCACTTCCCTACACATCCTTGTAGATAGTTGTAGAGAGCAATATTGTCTCCTCTCAGTGTCCTCTAAATTAAATATTCCAAATTCCCTTAGCCTCTCCTCATAAAATTTGTTCTCCAGACCTTTCACCAGCTTGGTTGCCCTTCTCTGAACTCACTCCAGCACTTCAATGTCTTTCTTGTAGTGAGGGGCCCAGAACTGAACACAGTACTCAGGGTGTGGCATCAACAGTGCTGCACACAGGGCCATGGGCACTGCCCTTCTCCTGCTGTCCACACCATTCCTGATACAAGCCAGGATGCCTGGCCTTCTTGGACACCAGAGCACACTGCTGGCTCATATTCATCTAGGTGTCAACCAACACACCCAGGTCCTTTCCTGCTTGACAGTTTTCCAGGGTTATTGTGACCAATGTGCAGTAGCCATACTTCAAAGCCCTGTGGGACAGGAAAGCCGCATTACTAACTCTCATTTATAAATGAAAGATAGAACTGCAAGTGCCTTAGTCTGAGTTCGCAGGGAATGTCAAGTCAGGGCAAATCTCCCTGAGTAAAAATGCTTGTCTCAGGCTACCTTAGAAATGGATCCACACCAACTCTAGGAATATAGAAATTTAGAATTTAGAAATATAATCTCACATCACAATATGGCACGTTTTACAGGAAATAAGATAAACTCTTTTTACACAATTTCCTCATTCTGTTTATGGTCTGAAGACCTGAGAATTTAATTAGCTGACTTTGTGTTAACACTTATTCTGAAAATAGTGAAGGACAATTTGAATCCATACTTAAGGAATAAAGCAAACTCCTTTTTCAGAGCAGACACACACTGAAATTAAACTCTCAGTCTCCTGAATCTTGAACCTAATAAAAGCATTATTTTTTTCACTGAAGAACAAATCATACACACCAAATCTAAGAGTATCATTATTCTTTATCTTGTCCTGATCTAGATCATTACTATTAGACAGGAGAAAAAATAGCTGAATAAATAAAGTTTTTCAAACATATTGTGTCATTGGGAAGGACCCTAGAAAAGATTTACATGGAAGCAGGAAAAAATAAGTTAATATGCTCAAACGTGAAATTGTAAAAACAAGGCTAAAGTTCCTAAACTGACAAAAAAACCCCCAAAACATTTATTTTAAGATGTTGGCTTGCCACTTGTATTACCTAAACCCTCCTCATATTGATTATGGTGGCTCAAACATAAAATGCAATTTTTCTCTTGTATTAGCTGAATTGATTGGCACAGATGGGGTACAGCTGTTGGAAATCACTGCAAGTTTATTTCTGGTTGAGGGCTTTTATGAATCACCTCTGTTGGTAATGGGAATCATCAGCTCCATAAGGTAAAAGAACTGCCGTATGTCTCTGACTTGGTCTTTCTGGAGCATCCTGCTTTCCGTAAGTGAATTTCTCTTCAGAGACAGATCATTTTTTAAAATGAAGTTTCATCCTTCTTTCCTGTGTTAATTTCTATAATGATTCTAGGTTGCTTTCACACTGACTAACTGTATGGACTTGCCTGTTTTGGTTGTATTTTGTGACATTAGAAGCCCTGAGAAAAAAAACCCAAACTTGTAGAATTCAGTTATTATGGCTTGAGACCCCATGAGATTCTTCTCCTGGCCAAATAGGTTGAAATTTCCTTTTCACACTTTCCTGGATGACATGTGAGAAGATAGGGAACGGTTTTCTATTAAGTTATAATGCTTTTAAATTAGCAGTTTAATAAAAAGTAACATTTAAACATTGAAATATTTTCTATATGATAAGAAATTTATGCATGTATCTCATTCATCAGAAATTGATTTCACCACTCTTTTTTACAATAGAAAGTATGCAAAATTTGTTTGGGGAGAAGTACAGATTTTCATATCCCATAATAACACTTCACATGACACAGCCCTCTGTGAGCTACCAGTTTTTAAAGATCAGCATAAGAATTAAGAGATAGCAAAAAAAAAAGTTTGATGTGTGTTGAAAAAAAATATTTTATTTAATGTTATTATTTCAGACTACACTAGTGTGCACATTTGTCTGTTTAGTGGGGTGTCCTTGAATCATCATCATTATGACGAAGAATTATGAGGTTGGTTGTGAAAATATTTGACTTGAACTGAGTTTAAAGATAGGGAAAAGTTTTCCTGTGTTAAATTTGCTATCTGAATAGTTTGTTTATTTCCATGCTTAATGGATGCTGTACTTCACCTCACTGTTGATAACACCATGCAAGCTGACACAGGCATTTTTGCACTGATACACTTTTCATTCATTCTACCCATGTACTTAAAAGGTTGTTTTTCTTCAAATACAAACAGTATCATTTAGGTCAATACAGATTGCATTCAGGTGTTCAAAATACTGCTCTAAAAGCTTATTCTTTGTGTAGGTGAGATGCGACTTCTGAAATGTACAACGAATCCACCATCAACATCCAAAGAAGTTTTGCTTTAAAGGAAAAAAATAGCACTCTAAAATGAAGGGCGGAGCAACATTTTACCAATGTTTGTGTTCATTACTTCTGATGAGAATCATTTCAACTTATAACAAAGTAGTGATTATTATTTGTTTATTTATTTATTTATTTATTTCCAGAGCTTAAGTCATTCCAGCAGCTCATCTCTCTGGGATACATTATTTTCTCAGATGCCAAGATCGACAAAGAGAGAGACAACAGATTAGCAAAGGCATACAGCATGTTCGGAGGACTTCATAAAAGAGTCTGGAGAAATAAACACCCGAAAAAAAGTACAAAGATTGGTGTCTGCAGACCCACTGTACTGTCTGCTCTTTTATATGGGTCAGAATCATGGGTCATCTACCCCCACCACCTGCAACTCTTTGAACTCTTCCATCAGTGCTGCCTCTGTACAACCCTAAACATCCATGGGACTGACTGTGTGACCAATGTCCCTGTCCTTGAACAGGCAGGGGTCACCAGGATGGAGGCCATGATACTGAGGATGCAGCTGTGCTGGGCAGGGCACGTCTCCAGGATGGAGGATCACCCCCTCCCTAAGACTGTGCTCTGTGGTGAACTTGCCACCTGCTGCTGCGACAGAGGAGCCCCAGAGAGGATATACAGGGACTCCCTGAAACAATCCCTCAGGTTTGGCCATACTGACTGCCAGCAGTGGCCCACTCTGGCCTCCAGTGGGGAGACATCGGGAGACACCATCAATAATGCTGCTGCCTCCTTTGAGAACACAGTAGAATCAGTCTGGAGGAGAAAAGACAGCGCAGAAAGAGCCATGCCTTGGCTGTCCCCTCACAGGAGACTTTCTGCTGGGCCTTTTGCACTCTCACTGCCTGTCCCACATTGGCCTCGTCAGCCATCACCACGCTTGCAGCAAGTGTGGGGAGAGCCCTTCTGAAATCTTCATTTGCTAAGCCAAGCCATGAAATGAGTTTATTTTTTAAACTCTCGTAGTTCGTGATTGCACCAAGTCTGCTCAATTTTGTCTGATGTAGCTACGCTTCATCATGACAAATAAAACATTGTAGTCAAAACTCTAGAAATTTCCAAACAAGATCAGAAAGCCAATTGCCTGGAATAGAAGTAACTTCTTATTTCACACAGTAGGCCAATCTTGGTAGTACAGAAGTAAATGGAAAAATTCCTGTGAACTTCTCTGGGGACAACATTTCAAACGCAGGAACTTTCTCCAGCTTCTTGTGCTTCCAAACACTTTAAATTTAGAATTCCTTTCACTTTGGTTTGCAGAAGTAACTTACGGAATCAACCTCGTTCCAAAAAATACATGTAAGTTTGGGCATCACATGGATATTGAAAAATGAAAGTGCTGTAGTCTGCAAAAAACACCGCCATAGATTAGGCTCTGGTATTCCATTGGGCACTTATCAGCTTAGAAATATCAGAATATACCCCCTGTAAGAGTCCTAGAATTTTGGGAATGTGTATCATTAGCCTATGCACAAAACACAGATATTGTTCCAGCTGTGCCTTTAGGGAGTTTTTGTAATTGCTTCTTAGGAAGTGTTGACATTTTCTGCTGTGGGTGGCAGTGAGCTTAGGAACAGGCCATAGAATGAGAAAAAAACACATTACAGGAAATTTTGGCCCTTGTCTTGAGTCTTCAGCACAATTTTCCCAACATGTGATGGACTTTAAAAAATTTACAAAGTAGATGTTGAAGAGAAGGTGATAGAGGATACATACTACTGTCTGCATGGTGTATTGATTTGGTGAGTAATGTTAAAGATGTTTTAACTAGAGGGGGGGTTTTATTGTTGTTTGTTGTTGTTGTTGTGGGTATTATGTATTTTTGGGGGTTTTTTTGGCTTTTGGGTTTTTTTTTGTTTGTTTGTTTCTTTTATCCAGAACTCTTTATTAAACTAAATGGAAACAAAACTTTTCAAAATTTATCAAGTTTAATAATTTTGCATACCACTAAGGAATAAAAAAAACCCTAACATTTTGCAAGGTTTATGTAATTCTTATATAAACTTACACATAAAATTTTGTCTTCCACCTAGTTGCCAAACCACACCATTTTAAAATGAGCATTTCCTTAATATATAATGTTATAACACAACATAGAGAACTACCATTAGTTCGCATTTTGATGCTATGATTTGCAGAAATTTATTCAGCATGAATGAGAACATCCCAAAATGTTATCTTGTAAACAAAACAAAATCAAGAACAGATTTAAAAATTATGTGAAAAAACACTTGAGGTTTTTCTGTCACGCAGTGCTTGGCAGATTACAAATTATCATTTTTTTGCAAACTTTGCAGACTATTATATATAAATCTGATACAGCTGGTAATGATGCCAGCTCCTCCAAAGTTAAGAATCATTGAAAAAAAATGTTCAACACCCTTTACTGGCATGTAAGTATTTGTCTATCATCCCCTCTTCAAATATCAACATAGTGAACAGTTTTGTTTTTCAGCTCATGTTTAGTAATCCATTTTCCCCAACTGGAAGTGAATGTGGTAGCCAAACTGAGCTCACTGGCAAAGCAGAAGGAAAAAACTATTAAAAACTTGGCCTCTGCCCTTAACTGGACACAGGCTCATAAAGTGATGATCAGGTGTCACTCACTTCAGTGAAGCCACTGAGGAAAAGGACTGAGGAATAGGGATCCTGATGGGGGACCCTTCCTTCAGAGGTAAAAAAAAAAAAAATGGGAAGAGTGCAGGGAGAGAGTAGGTGCACCAACACCACCATCCCCAGCAGGCAGAGAAGGCTCCTGATGAGCTCGGACTCAGCGTGGGCAGAGACAAGAGAGGTGGTGGCAGTGTAAAGCCCAGCACAGACACCATTTCAGTGATCATTTTGGTGAAGTCACTGAGGCCCCTCCCTCCTGACAGATAAGAGCAGCCCCAGGGGAGCACAGAGACCAGAGCCTGTACCTCAGAGCAGAGATCTTATTCGGTTAAACAGAGAGAAAATCAGGAAGGCAAAAGCCCAGCTAGAGCTCATCTTGGCCACTGACATAAGGGAGGACAAAAAATATTTCCTAATACAACAATAAAAAGGGAGCAAGGGAGAATCTCCATCCCTTACTGGATGCAGGGGAGCAAATGTTGGAACCAAGGATGAGGAAAAGGCTGAGATACTTAATGACTTCTTTGCCTCCATCTTTAGCAGTCAGACCAGCTACTCCCAGGGTGCTCAGTCTCCTGAGCTGGAAGATAAGCATGGAAAGCAGAACAACCAGAATCCAGAAGGAAGCAGTTAATGATCTGCTTCTGCACCAAGACACACATAAGCCTATGAGGTTGGATAGGACTAACCCAAGAGTAGTGAGGGAGCTTGTAAGAGAGCTCTCTAAGCCTCTCTCCATCATTTATCAACAATCCTGGTCAACAGGAGAGGTCCCAGGTGACTGGAGGGTGGCCAATGTGACACCCATCTACAAGAGGAGCTGGAAGGAGGATCTGGGGAACTACAGGAATGTCAGCCTGACCGCAGTACTGGGAAAGATCATGGAGAGGATCATCTTGAGTGAGCTGTCATGACAAGAACAGGGCAGCCAAGGCATCAGGGCCAGCCAGCATGGCTTTATGACAGGGAGGTCTAGTTTAACCAACCTGATCTCTTTCTATGACCATGTGATCTGCCTTCTGGATGGGGGGAATACTGTGGATGGTGGATGTACTCTTCACTGGGTAAAAAAATGGCAGGATGGCCATGCCCAGAGACTTGTGATTAATGGGGTCAAATCCAGTTGACTGATGGTCACCAGTGGTGTCTTTCAGGGCTCAGTTTTGGGGCAAGTCTTGTTGTCTAGTGAGGGGCCTGGAGAACAAGTCGTATGAGGAGAGGTTGAGGGAACTGGGCATGTTTAGTTTGGACAACTGAGGGGAGAGACCTCATTGTCCTTTACAATTACCTGAACAGAGGTTGTGGGGAGGAGGGTGTTGGCCTCTTTTCCTATGTGAATAGTGACAGGACCAGAGGAAATGGTCTGCAGTTGCAGGAGGGGGAGGTTTAGATTAGATATTAGGAAGAATTTCTTTACTGAAAGACTGTTCAGGCACTGGAACAGCCTGCCCAGGGAGGTGGTTGACTCACCATCCCTGGAGATATTTAAGAGATGTGTAGACGTGGCACTCCAGGGCATGCTCTTGTGGCCAAGATCGCAGAGGTGTTTTGTTGGTTTTGGCTTGTTTTTAGTTTTGTTTTGGGGCTTTTTATTGTTGTTTGTTTGGCTGGGTTTTTTTGTTTTATTTTTTGTTTTTTGTTGTTTGGGGAATTTTGTTTTGGTTTTTTTATTATGTTGTTTGTTGTTGTGTTGGGGGTTTTTTTGTGGGTGTCATTTGGTAGAGTGTCTGATGTTTTAATTTGTGAGGTTGTTTTTTGGTGGGGTTTTTTTGTGTGTGTGTATATGTGTATGGTTGGACTCAGTGATCTCAGGGGTAATTTCCAACCATGACTATTCTGTGATTCTGTGATTCTGGTAGGATAAGGAGAAGTACCCTTGAAATGGAGGGCAGTTTACAGCAGCCGAACAGAACCATTTTACTGAGGAATTAACCTAAATTCCATGTTTTCCCTATATTATGCCAATAAGAATAATGTGCAAATCTACATTAAAACTGCCTTGACTTTAAAAAAGTAAAAAAACAAATGCACACAGCAGTTAGGAACACTAACAGCTAGCTGCAGCACACTGACACTCAGGGACTCAGAAACTGAGAGAACATCACAAATGCCTGCAACAATGCCAAGCTTGGCCTTAGTGTAGGGCAGTACAGTTAAAAGATCACAGAATGTTAGGCATTAGGAGGAACCTCTGGAGATCATCTGGTCCAACCCCTCTGCCACAGCAGGTTCACCTAGAGCAGATTGCACAGGGTGGTGTCCAAGGGGGTTTGATTGTCTCCAGAGACAAAGACTCCACAAACTTTCTGGGCAATCTGTTCCAGTGCACTGCTACCCTTAAAGTGAAGAAGTTCCTCCACATGTCTAAATGGAATTTACTATGTTCAAGTTGTGCCCAATACCTCCTGAAAACCATCCTTTAGTTATTTATAAGCATTGATAACATCACCCCTCATTCTTCACTTCTCCAAACTAAAAAGACCCAAATCCCTCAGCCTTTCCTCATGAGAGACATGTCCTTAATCATCTTTGTAGCCCCTCTCTCCAGCATTTGCCCATTCTTCGTGATCCAAGGAGCCCAGAGCTGGACGCAGTACTACAAATGGAAGTTTCTCTGAAATTTCATTGAAATTTTTTTGGTTTTTGCACTACAGCAGAACCCATACCAAGTAAATTCCATGCCAGAGTGCCAGTTTTACACCTTGGCCTGACTTTTAATAGTAATACCAGAGGAATTAGTGATGCTGCTGGCTACACCCTACCTCCAAATCAGGGTGTGGATCCCTGGCCCATCCTGTTCAGTGTATCACTTTTCCTGATACATAACCTTACTGCAAATGGGTAAATTGCCAATGTGAATAAGAGCTTATGGCCAACCTGTCATATCCTTCTTCATGTTGTTTCAGATATTGTCTATATGCTGCAGATCTTTTCCTGTATAGACTGTAGCATCAGGTGTTGTACCACAAGGTTCTTCCAGCAGCTGCAACAAAATATGGAAAGTCTTGTTAGAACATATGCTTCTCTTGTCTCCTTTTTTATGGAGATGAATCTGTACTAGAGCAAAATATAAGTCTAGCATGTAGTAACTGAAATGGGAGCCAGAAAAAATTTTAGGAGTTTTCATATCTGGTGCTCTGTTTCAGGCTTAACACAAATTTTCTTTTCAAATATTTATGCAATTGCAGATGGTATTATGTGACATTGTAAATATAACACATAGTTTAAAAATAATATTTATTTAGGAAATGAACAAAACAACTAAGGGAAACAGAACTGTAAATATACCAACCAAAAGCTGAAACAAGTATTACCCATAACAAGATTAATTGATGCTAAATTTCTAAATTATGTCATTTTCTGTCATGTGTTCAGAAAAGACAGAATGTAAAATGTTCAAAGTAACCTAGAAATGGTCTGTGTTGTAAGATCAACAACCAGTGCTTAAAGATAACCAGATGGACATTCACCAATTCACACAGAAAATATTACATTTACTTTTAGAGTGCTTTGGCCAACTACTGGTGTTTTCTGGAAAGCAATGCTTCCAGTACAGTTTTTACAATATTTTAGATATAGGGTCTCAATAAAAGCTGAGAACTCATACAGGATGAAGGATGGAATAGAACTTATCTTGCCTTGAGTTAAAGTTTTTGTAGTAAAGCTTCCAGTGGAGAATTTTTTTATTTACTCATTGGCTGGCAAAGTGAAAAGGTCATTAACTGGATGAGCCTGTCATGTCTTGTAGACAGTTGCATAATCCAAGCCTTTCTGAGCAGCTGCTGAAGGAGAGGGTGTAGCAGAAATGGCTAGATTTAAAAAACATTATCTACATTATTTTAGGTGTGGTTTTTATTTTTTTTTGTTGGTTGGATTTTTTTTTTTGTTGTTGTTGTTTTTTTGGGGGTGGTTTTGGCTTTTTTTTTTTCAGAAAAGGAGAAAGAAGATCATCTCCAGTGCACAACAAAAGCAGAGTAGGTGTCTTTTTACTGTCACTATGATCTCACTCTAAATCAGGGGCAAAATTCCTGTGGGCTTCCTCTTCCCTAAGTAGACCCTAGGGGAGAAAGACTAAGTGTAATTTTCTCAGTTCCCTTTCCCTTGATCATTCAGGGAATACATAGGAAATTCTTGCAAAAATACTTATGAGCTCCCTTAGACAGTCCTGCAGTCTGTGTTTCACCTTAAGCCACGTGCAATGAACTTGAGGAGCTGCAATGTCCAGTCAAATTCAGAATCTGAGCCATAGCATGGGACCATTCAGAAGAAATCCGTGCCAGCGTACAATGTAAGCAATCACACAACTGTAAATTCTGTTTTCTTCCCAATTCAGTTTTCTTCCCATGTTTCCTACTTGTACATTTTGAACTATGCATGACAAGAAGCTCCTTTAAACTCATAGGTACTGTAGGAATATTGCTGCATTGAATTGTAGAACCATTAAGTTTGGCAAAGATCTCTAAGATCATCGAGTCGAACAGTCATCCCAACACCACCAGCCAACTAAACCAGGTCCTCAAGTACTTTCTCCACATGTTTTTTTAACATCTCCAGGGTGGTGTCTCCAGTAGTCTGTTCCAAAGCTTGACCTGTCTTTAAAGAATACTTTCCTAATATCCAATCTGAACCTCCCCTTGAGGGAGGAACACTGAGGGTGCATTTTTTTGTCCATTCTATATTTATCCATCTGTATTAAAATGGAAGGAAAATACTTGTTAGTATGTGAGAAAAATTTTACTTTATATAAAACTATTTGAAACTGTTTATATCAACCCCTTTTGGGATTTGTGACCTGATCCATTTGTACACAGTTCATGTGTATTTAGCTTGGACATAGTATGAGTGTGAGTGAAACTTCTTGCAGGCTGCATATATACAGGGAGCATGTGGCAATTACAGAATTTTCCATAAAAGCATCAAGTGGATGAACTGAACTTTAGGTGACCATACAAGCCCCATAAAGCTATTGTTAGGGGTCTTGCCCAGCAGGCAACCACAGCACACGGGCTCAGTGCTGTTTCCCTTATTAAACTGCTGCCTTCTGTAACTGCTTGCCCATAGCATGTGTATTTCCTAATGACATAAGTGAAGAAAACATGCAGTGGTTTTTATGCAGAAAAAACAAACAAACAAACAGTAGTGATTCCTGCTGTGAAAACTAACTTTGGGAGCTGTAAGGTAGCGAGACAACACCACACACACACAAACACACATGCATACAAGAGGAGAGAGAAAAATGGAGAATGAAATGAACTGACTGGCATTCCTTTGTAACAACTGTACTGCTGCACATGGCTATGTGCACAGCAATCCTTTACCACAAGCATTCTTACCCACTCCTCCAACAGCTCTGATGCTTTGTATAGTCCTTGCTATTTTATTGTGTGAAAGGATAGTTGTGTTCCACATCCTGCCTTGGCAGCTCCAGGCTCTTTTTTTGTGTTGGATGTAATCTGTGTAAAGATAAAGTGACAATCACAGTCTGAACACTCTTGGGATCTCTCCTTTGCACCGGTTGCACTTTTTTGGCTTCTCAAACCTTAGCTAGGAGGTGGTGGTGACCAGTGTGCACTTTAAATCTGGCAGGTGTGTCTGACACATTAACAGATGACGATATTTGTTCCTTTCACCCAGACTTAAGAGAAGGCTTCATTTGGACAGTCAGTCCCTACATAACTACCAGAAGAATCCTTTGTGTGACAAACTGCTCTAACCTCACCTTTGCCTGTAAAGACAGCCCTGGCACGCTGGAGGTGTTGGGGAACTCTGCTACTGAGACCCAGGTTTCCCTGCACATCTTTGGAGCTTCAGGGCCAGAGTCCCACAGAGGTTTCAAAACAGAGCCAGGGTAGGAAGGAAGGAGGTGTTGCTCTGTATTCGACTTGGACAATACTATGGAAATTAAACCTGGAAGTTGTATTATTTCCATTAATGATTGTTACTAGGCAGTTGCAGTGGGACCCAGCAAGTGTGAAGGCAGTTCCCACAGAAACTTCACATGACTTTTAAACTGGGCCATATGTAATCTGTTAGCACTGGAAGGGAAAAAAGGCTCCTAACTGAAGGTGGTCACACTGAAATCCAGCTGGATTTGTATTTTTGCTCAGAGCTGATGGTGATTTTAATGGGAATATTGACTGATGATTTATTTAAACAGGGTTAATCAAGAGCTACTGGAGCACATGGAAGAGCACACCACAGCACTTCAGGTGGGCGGTGTGCTGTAAAAAATAACAAGGCCTATGAAATACCAAGCTTTGTCTTAGTGTATACAAGTTGTCCTTCTTGTACACTTCCAAATCTCTATACCTTGAGATTTCTTTATATAAGGGTCTTAACTAGAGAAAAGGTTATTTTGCCCATGATAATCCTATCCTTCAACTAAGTTTCAAGAAAGTTGTGAACAAAATGCATTTTTGCCCACCAATGGTCTTTATAATTTAGATGGATATTAAAATTGGTTATTTGCCATCTAATTTCTCTTCAATTCTGTTGCTCAGACTGTTTTATTGTTATTACCCTCTTAAACAATTGTATCAAAACAATCTCAAGTATAGTCTTTTCTTTGCCAAAAGCTACCCACTTGTTATTTTTCTATGGATTCTCAGACAGCTCTTAACACTCTATATTATTCTGGAGGAACGTGTATTCATGCCACCATTTACATTCCCTTTTGGCTCTAAGACTTGTTTTATTTCACTTTATCCTGCAGGGAACATCATAATGAATTCCTCTGTAAACTTGTACCACAAAACATGTCTCTCTGCCTGCATGCCAAAGAAAGCAGCTTGGCCACTGGATTCCAAGTTATATGCAGACTTGCTACATTTTTGTTTGGTTATTCCAACTATTTAAGCTAACTTTGCACTTTTGGACATGATGAAACAGCTGACACCTGCTTGGAAAGCAGAGGGGATCCAGAGTAGACTTACAGCATCACAAGCCTCAAAACTTTAGTGGGCAGCTAAAAACAATGTGCCTTTAATTTTGTTCCTGATGGACAGGGAGAAAGTTAAAACCCTTATTCTTTAGAAGTGCTTGCTGCTCTGCTTTCGTGCCCTTTCTGAACTGCAGAGCTCGTTTCACAGCATCTAATTTTCCCCATGCATTCTTTATAAAACATTAAGGTGCCTGGAAGGGCTTTATGAAATCTGCTGCAGAAATATGGGCCTCAAGAAGATAAATTTCCTCAAAGTTAGATGCTGTATCCACTCTTTCAATTGCTGATACACCATTGCTTTTTCTTGCGTAGCTTGCATTAGGTGTGGGAAAGGCAAAGATGCTGCTTGGGATTTTGAAAGTTACACTTGTATTGAATTTCTGAGTCATCTGAATTCCCTGATTGGATTTAAATGACAGGGTAAATTAAAGAAACTTTCCATGAACGGGATTACCCCAGGTAAAATGTTTGACTTGAGAAATAAGAACAGTATGAAATCTATATTTCATGCTTTCTGTTGGTTAATACTTGTGATAATTCTTCTATATTGTCTGCTTTACAGGTCTTTACAGGTGATAATTTCACATTGATTCTGTTATCTCATTTCAGTTATGATTAAATGATGAATAAAATTATTTGTTAGACGTACCTTACCATTAAGAGCCATTCACCTTTTAATTGTTTTCTTCATCTTTCCCGTCCTCGTTTCCAGATTAGTCTTCCTCAAAAAGAGAAAGAGGGGTGACTTTCCCCATAATTTTTTTTAGATCACTTTTTAGTACATTGATTGGGGAACCATCTGCCATATGTAAGAAATGCACTTCATCCGAAATAGCATAATAGCATTATGGTGATGGCAATGAGCTATGAGATGGAATAAAGTTGACACCATACGTATCATCGTATGTTGAGAGGAGTATCCTCTCAATGTTGAAAAACATAGTTCTCAGGGACTGTAACAGATCTAGGCATTCATTAATAACATAACATCTATGCCTTGTAGTGAATATCAAACCAAAGTAAATAAAAAATGTGTGACTCTAAATGCTTAGATTTTAAACAAGTTTTTCTCTGATTGTCAGTGATGAGTTTCACCATTTTCCTGGTTCAACAACTTTGTTTGCCATATTTTTAGTGTATTCATCTACTTCCACCTTGCTTTTCTTCAGCTAGAAAACGTGGCTTCATCTTAACTAGATGACATTTTTACTAGCCTTCTGCCACTCTCACCAAATAAATAAATAAATAAATATGTTAAAAGATGTCCACAACCTTAGAGAAACTGAGTTGCAAGAGAGACTTCCATGTATACTTTATCCCTTGCAAGGTAGTTGATGTGTTTGCATATATATACAAAAAGTCATGGTTTAAATGTAGGGACAGTAAAATGATTTGTTATGTGCAGTCTTCTGTTCCTACTTCTGAACCAGAAAAGATACCTCATAGAAGTTTTTTCCATGAGTAGGAAGAACAGAATGTGCAAAAGCTGGAAGTGGCAGAGTTGAGGAGAAAATGAAGAAGTAATAAAAAATAAGCAAGTCCTGGTAAACATGAATCTGTGCCTGAACAAATAGAAACTAATATAGAAAAAAAAGAAAAGAAAAAAGATTAAATTACTGTGATGCAATCCTTAGCTGCCTTCAGAGTTTGGTTTCTATAAATACCTTATATGTCAACTCTGTACCAGCATCCCTGGCATTAAAAAAAAATATTAAGAAGACCTGGAAATGTGAATCATCTTTTTTGGATAAAATATAGTATTAAATATGTTGTTTTACCTGTTTGAATTGCTTATACCATAAGGATTGCTCTATAGTGATAGAGCAAGCTAGGGCATGAATATATATAACTATAATAATTACTGTATTTTAGCCTATAAAACAAAATTAATGGTATAAATTAATGGTCATAACATATGGTAGCTTGATGTGAGGGTACAAATGGACCCCATAGTTAAAGGAAGGCTCAGCATAAACTTTTGCTGAAGGCTCTGTTCACAATAATCTAATAAAACAGCAAAAAGGGAAAGAGAAACAAACCACTGGCTTAGCGTAATTAAAAAAAAAAAAAAAAAAAAAAAAAAAAAAAAAAAAAAAGAGAGAACAAAACTCACACCCTGTTTGTTCACATATTATTTAATGGTTTGGACCCAGAGTAGAACCAAAAGTGTTGAAATACCATGTGGGTGGCTGTCACTTAGAAGGAGAAATGCTCATTTCCAGTACATCTGGGTCCTTGTGCTAAACCAAGTAATATTGAGTTCTTCTCTGCCTGGTATGGCTCCGTGTGTCTGCTCAGACAGCTCTCTTCCATTACTATTCCAACAAGAGAGTTAGTGTCCATCAGTGACCACTGGTCAGAAAATTATGAACTGTAGCAGAAGCAAGGTGGCATTTGCTGGTATCAGAAGGGAAATTAATTTAACTTCTGGGTTCACAACCAGCTTGGGGTTCATTCATTTTCATTCTGGTGTTTCATTTACTATGTCCTGCAGAGGCAGGCAAAGCAACAAAAGCAGCAAAGAGTTCTTTGGTTGTGGAAATTCCATTATGAAAAGACATATGTGATGAAGGATGACATATCCTTCAAGAAGTGTGCTTGCACTTAGTTTTCTCCACAATCTGAAGTTCAACGTATGTGACATGTTCTGCTGTGAGGGAATTTGTGATGTGGCGATTTATGTTAGGGATGAGTCTAGTTCTCACAAAGACATACAAGTGTACATCAAGCCTTTTGAGCACATCTGAGTGTTCAGTTAAAAAGCCAAAACTAGCTTGATTTCAGTGAAAATATCTTTTCCAGTCCAATTTCTAACCTACATGGTACAGATAACACAGGTAAAAGAGGACTGGCAGTGTGGACTGCTGTTTATTTACTTACATGGTGCTGCATGACATAGTTTATTAAAAGTAGATAATACCGGGGATAGCAATATTGTGAAAATTTTCATCTATTTTCTGTTGGCAGTGGTTCCTCTTTTTTCATTCGTTTGTTTTCCTGTTACTTATGCTGCTTCTGTGAAAACGGATATATAATCAACCATTAATCATTAGGTCTCATGGGGATTTAAACATACTTTGAGGTTAAAGTGGAGAATATGGAGCTCTAGGAGAACAGAATCATCTGATGACTACTAGAATAATCCTATTATATGTATAGTCTCTGATTCATTTTATTATCAACACCTTTTGCTTACATCTTGTTGCTGCTTTTGCATTTCCCATTCTCTATTTTATAATTCTGCTACTTGCAGCTGCTTTCCGTTTAAACACCACACATCTAGTAGTGGTGCCTTAAAGATCTTTATCATATATTTCCACAGATAAATATGAGTAAATTTCAAATGACTGACTAGCTAAATGTCAGTCTTATAACTTTCTACACTTATGATTTGTGTGTGTGTGTGTGTGTGTGTGTGTGATGAAGTGTGTGAATTGAACATGTCCAATCAGTAGGTTGGAAGAGTACCAAGATTTATTCAAAAAAGCAACATAGTGTTTCAGTTCCTGTCTGTTGGGTTTGATGAGTTTGATGGGTTTGTTCGTTTTTTGCTTCTTTTCTTTTTCTTATTTGTTTTCCTATTTGCTTTTTTAATTTATTTTGTGGTTGAAAGAGAAGTTTTAATTATTTCCTCTTTCAGTTCCAATGCCAACACTTAAAACTTAGGCCTCTTGCTTCTAGGAAGTGCATGCAAGGGAGCCCTTGTACTTTTACAGAGAGTCTTTTGTATGACAAAATCTCAAAAGTGTAAACCTCTTTTCAGAGTGAATGAAGCCTGTACTTTCAATTAAGAAGTTAATATCTGTGGGAAACATATTGGAATGAGAAAGAAAAGAGAGTAAAATGCTTCTTACACATGCAGAGGAAACCTGGCATCAGAGTTCATATATGACCATTTGTCTTTTTAGAATGAATGTACTTGTTTACGTATTGGAGTTGCATAAAGTTGTAAATACAGCTGGGATGGTCACTAAATTCAGTAAAGGAGAAATCTTAGGCACACAAGTTGCTTTTGAGAAAAACCGGCAATTTAAATGTAAAACCTCATGTCACATCCCTTCCCTGTCAGTTTTTTATCCTAAGCACATCAGAAGTATTATAAAATTATACTAACTGAAGTGGATACAGTAAAAGAATCAATCTCAAAAAAAAAAAAAAAAAAAATTCCTACTTTCAGAATGTGGAAACTTTTACTGAGTTTGCTTAGATGATGGAAGTAATAACTTGACCTGTATGTTTGCTTAAGGAACAATTATGTATGTAGCTGGCAATTATCTGGGGAGTGTAAGTGGTTCCCGTCATAGCTGACACTTCAATCCAGAGAGAAGAGTTCTCCAGATGTACATGGGAAGCAGAGGAAGGGAGGGTTGCTCACAAGACATGAATTTTACCAAAGTAAGACCTCTTGTCCATATTGATTTAGATTTCCTATGAAGTTGTCCAGCTGCTTCATTGATTAAACTATATTAGCTTTCCTTAGCCTATCATAGTCTATCATCACTATGGTAGAAACTAGAGAAAGGAATGCATTGGATGTTAAAATACACTGTTGTGTACTATTTGGTCATCATTTTGAGTCTGTGGTGGAAGAAAAATGAAAATTTGGGCTATTTGACATTATTCAGTTTTTTTTTTCTACATGCTTCATCACAATAGTTCTTATTCATGTCTGTCCCAGGTCTGAGGTTTTAATGTTTCATTTTTTCCATTCCAAACATTCAAAGGACATATAGGTGTTGAGATCTAAAATAACTTGTCTTTTGACTTCACCAGAGTACTTTGAAAAAATTTCTACTAGCATTTGATTCAATTAAGGCTTATTTCTTTGGAAAATTAAACATCTGGCAAATTTAAACAGTATTATTTTGGTACATATAAAAAAGAAAAGCTTACAATAGTTTACTTTTGCATTGTGGGTCCTTCCTTCAAATTACAAACATGATTATTCTTCAGTATCTCATCACATGCATATTTCTGCCCTTTCATAAAGGCTCTGCAGTTATCCTATATGAGCTTGCTCTTCTCTAAGTGTACAAGAAAAAAAAAAAAAAAGAGAATAAAAAATATGGTGAAGCAGCACTGGCTGCATGTATATCTCCACACAACTTTTGTTATCAAGAAGTGTTAAGTACCCATTCTGTACAATGCCTTTCTGTACTCAGAGGTCTCTTGTGTCCTGTATGCCCCCTGAATAGAACTTGAGTGTGGACAGCACAAAGAAGCTGAAACACTTCCATGAATGAGCACTTGGAAGGGTCATTGTGATTTCCTCCTCTTCTTGATAAGTATTCAGCTTATGCTTTCACAAGGCCCACACGGTTTCCAACTATGCTGATAAGAAGGACTCATTTTACAAGTCACCCTCACCCAACTCAGTATCATGAAATACTTTTCCAAAAGCATCAGACTGCTCAGATGGAGGCTGGAACCATTACAGGAATAAGTAATGTATGCTCATGAGTACATAAAAAAAGTGTATAGCTGCAGCGTGGGGACTCAGGATAAGTGTTGTGGGGCTGCAGGTAGACATGCTGCTATCAAGGTCCACACATCCAGATGGACTTCAAATTCAAGGTACAAGTAAGCAGGCTTAGAAATGGGTTGGCTGCTTGGACTTCACTTCTGAAAGTTTTAGGGAGCTTTCAGACATTGATGGAAGAGCTGCCAGTGGACAAATTAAGAGAATAGAGTATGAACTTCAGGTAGATTTATAGTTAGTCATATATAACTTTAAAAATGGTTATAATGAATCATATACAACTATAAGAAACAGCCTAAGTTGCTAACAAAATTTTTTGGAGTAGAAGAAATGATGGCTGGACAGGGGTGTTTGTTGGGTTTTTCTTTCCTGTATATATCCCACATAAATGGAAAATATTTAAATTAATTTTATAGAGAAAAATTGTATTTGAAATTGGCAACTTTCGGCATGTGCTTTTGACGAAGGCAAAGCAGGGACTGGGAGAAGAAATATCCACCCACTCCAGGAGAAGAGTAGGTTCAAGATCACCTAAAGAATCTGAAAGTGCTCAAGTCCATGGGACCTGCTGAGATCCATCTGCAGCTCCTGAGGGAATGGGCAGATGAAGTTGCAAAGTTACTTTCCATTATATTTGAAAAGTCATGGCAATCTGGTGGGGAAACACAACACCCATTTTCAAATAGAGCAAAAAGAAAGCCCCAGAGAATTACAGGCCAGTCAGTCTCACCTCTGTGCCTGGCAATATCATGGACCAGATCCTCCTGAAAGCTCTGTTAGAGCACATTAAAAATGTGGATGTAGTTGGTGGCAGCCAACATAGCTTCCCCAAGGAAAAATAGTGCCTGACAAATCTGGTGAACTTTTATGATGGGGTCACTGCACTGGTGGACAAGGAGAGAGCAAGTGACATCACCTACCTGGGCTTGTGCAAAGACTTCAACACTGTCCCACATGACATCCTCACCGTTAAATTGGAAAGATATGAATTCAATGGATGGACCACTCAGTGGATAAGAAATTGGCTGGGTGGTTGTGCATAAAGAGTTCTATTCAGTGGCTCAATGTTCAAATGGAGACCAATGCCAAGTGGCATTTCTCAGGGGTCAGTATAGGGAGTGGTGCTGTTTAACATCTTTGCTGGGGACAGGGACCAAATTGAGGGCATCCTCTTTAAGTTTGCTGATGACACCAAGCAGTATGCTGTGGTTGACATGCAGGGGGGAAGGGAGACCACCTAGAGGGACCTTGACAGGCTTGAGAGGTTTTGAGTTTAAACTCATGACCTTGAGACGTCATGAGTTTAACAAATCCAGGTGCAAGGGCCTGCACATGGGTCAGGAAAATCCCAAGCAGCAATACTGGTTGGGGAGAGAATGGATTTAGAACAGCCCTGAGGAGAAGGACTTGGTGTATTTGTTGATGTGAAGCGCATCATGTGCCTGTGATACACACTTGTAGCCCAGAAAACCAACTGTATCTTGGACTGCATCAAAAGAAATGTGGTCAGCAAGTCGAGGGTCATGGTTCCTCCCGTCTGTTCCACTCCTGCGAGACCTCACCTGAAGCACTGCATCCACTTCTAGAGCCCCCAACACAGGAAAGACACGGAGCTGTTGGAGAAAGTCCAGAGGAGAGCCATGAAAATTATCAGAGGGCTGGAGTGCTGCTCCTATGAAGACTGCCTGAGAGCTGGGATTGTTCAGCCTGGAGAAGAGGAGGCTCCTGAGAGACCTTAGAGTGGCCTTCCAGTACCTGAAGGGTACTGAATCTCTGAATCTGTGAAAGACTGAAACAGTAAGTTGTACCTCTGAATACTTATTAAAAATTTCTGCTGAAATAAACTTATGCTTAAAAAAATTCTAGGCAACTTTTTCCATGAAGTGTCTGGAGAAAGAAAAATTAATTATTTTTTAGTACCTCGTACGTCAGTTTATTTCTATGGTGTGGACATGAGCACAATCTCACAGCAGTAAAGAGAATTTCAGAATGCATTTTCATTCTGTACAATGTGTTGCTTTGTTTAGTAGCTAACACATACTTCTATTCACCTTTAACTGATGAGTTCTATGTTATTATAAATACTAGCATTACTGTGTTCTGATTTTTTACTGGTGTATCATAAGTTGCTGTTCTTTTTCAATTAAGAACATAATATTATGATCATCCTTTAACACCAAGTGGTTTAATTAAGACAGCTTTTAATCTGACACTGTCACTTTCTGAGTGAAGTTTTACAGTGTCAGTCTTTAATTGTCCAATGACCCTTTTTGTTTCGTTTTGGAAACTAACATCATCACACTGTCCCTTTAATTCAAAGCAAAAAGGTCTGTGCTAGTTCTAACTGCTTTAGTGCCTCATTCAGATTGGCTTTCAGATTGCTTTCCAAAAAAGCCTTTTCTTCTAAAGCATTTATTGTGAGCTTTGATGTACATTTCTGATGGGTCAGAGAAATAAGAGGTTTATTAAACTCAAGAGGGCTTGAGACATTAAAGACTTTCAAAATAAAGATCAGGACAATGAAACAGTGCTGAATTTTACTGAAATGCAAAAATACTACTGAGGGCTTTGCAACGTTGTGAGCAAAATAACACCTGAGTCCCTAAATGCTGCAGAGTTAAGCAGAGTTAAGCAGAGAATATTAAAGACTGACATGAACTTAGAAAGTTAAAATTGAGGTAGAATTCCTTTATCTTCTGCCGTGACAGAGTAGCCCCAGAGAGGAGATACCGGGATTCCCTGAAACAATCCCTCAGGTTTGGCCATACTGACTGCCAGCAGTGGCCCACTCCAGCCTCCAGTGTGGAAACATCAGGAGACACCATCTATAATGCTGCTGCCTCCTTTGAGAACACAGTAGAATCAGCCTGGAGGAGAAAAGACAGCGCAGAAAGAGCCATGCCTTGGCTGTCCCCTCACAGGAGACTTTCTGCTGGGCCTTTTGCACCCGCACTGCCTGTCCCACGTTGGCTTCATCAGCCATCACTGTGGGGAGAGCCCTTCTGAAATCTTTGTTCATGAAGCCAAGCCATGACTGCTATCTTGCAAAAGGAAGAAAGATTTCACTCAATTTTTGTAGCCTATTAGCACCCAATGATCTGACTGAGAAAAAAACACCAGTCACCTCTGATGCTGTGAATGAAGTCTGTGAATGAAGTCTTCTCTTCCATGATAGGATGCTATTACTTTTTGCAGCTTAGTTGTTACAATTTTGCAAGTGCTAGTGGAAGTGCCTTTTAATAATGGGCATGCTTCCCAATAAAGCCATAAGTAGAAATAGGTTTGTGGTACAAAGTTCCTGAAAATGGTAATGCAATTTATTAAATAATTATTTAAATTATTTATTAAATAATTTATTATTTACTTATTATTATTTATTATTTATTATTTATTATTTATTAAATAATTTATTATTTATTAAATAATTTATTTAGGCTATGGAATGGACTGCCCGGTGAGGTGGTAGATTCTCCGTCCCTGGAGACATTTAAAAAAAGACTGGATGTGGCACTCAGTGCCATGGTCTAGCAACTGCTCCAGTGGGTCAAGGGTTGGACTAGATGATCTCTGAGGTCCCTTCCAACCCGGCTAATTCTATGATTCTATGATTCTATGAATTTGAGTTTCTGCTATGTAATGAAATCCGGACTGAACTTCCTTTTTATAAAGGAACACTGGAGGTAACACTGACTGTGGCAGAATTATGTCATCTCTTTGGCAGCCATTCCAGGACATAAAAGCCACAAGAAACAAGTTCAAGGAGCTTCAGTCACATAATGCACCTGCCTGTGGAAGGGATGTATTTCAAAGTGAGAGCTTGTATGACTATCAAGAGTCAGATAATTTATATTAATTTTATGTTGCTTTTCATGTCTTTCTCTGCTTTGATCAGTCAGCCTTATGTACTACAGCAATTAGTTTTTTTAGTGTTTTCACTCTTCTGTCTGTCTCTGCATTGAAAAATGAATGTTTTTATGTGAACAATGAGGTCCAGGCTACTCAACATTAAAGAATTCCCAACCCTTTGGTAAGATGAAAGACCTTTGTTATGATTGGTTTGGGTAATTATTCTACATACAATTTTTCTACTGCTATTTCTAAATGTGTGCAGAATTATATCTGTTTTCTTTTTTCAAAATTCATGCTTTTCCTTTTGTACCATTTGCCAACTGTGTTCTTGAAATTAGCTGCAGATTCCTGAAGAAATAAATGTACTTGTAGATTAAGACATATGTGTCAAACCTGGCCTAGTCTACACTGACTCATTCATCAGGGTCTTAAAAAGTGAAAATATATGGCAAATAAGCTATCATATTATCTGCAAAATTTTTTTCCCTCAGACCAGTGGTGAGACACAGTGCGGTGTGAGAAAAATTGTAGCATGGATTGTCATAGGTCTGCTTGCTGCAGCCTCTGAAACTGTTTGTCTGCTTCCTTTCACCACAGCTGAGACAGAAGAATGAGAATGAGAAATTAGCTTTTATCCAAACAGAACTTATACCAAATTTTCTTTCATGAAATATTTATGTGAGACTAGTATGTTTGGAGATATCTGAATTCAAGATGATCAAAGGATTCTCTTTTCCAGAAAATTCACCTTTCTGTAAAAATTAGCACATCTGTTAAAAATCCAAAACCACAATAGCAACAAAAATGCAAACCAAGTATCTTCCTTTTCTTGTACTAGTGATGGTGGCCACAAATTAAAAAAAAAAACACACTTCCTTTCAGCAACAGCTGTGAGGAGTTCATTTGGAAATGTTTCTAAGGCTTGTTGAATTCTGAGGTAATGTTTGCAAGTTTTAATATAATTATTTTTTGGCATTTATGAGAAATACTGACAGCATTGCTTACTGGATGATGCCTTTCAAAAAGAAAACTTGAGAAACAGTGAAATTTCCCAGTACTCTGTAGAAGTAACATATTATCTCACTTGATTTTATTTCTTATTCTTCTGAAAAGATGAAAGTTACAATAAGTTTGGGATACAAATATAACAAATCCACATTACTTAGAGAGAAAAGAAAAATACAGTTATTACATGCAGGAAATAAGAATTTGCCCACATCTGGGTAAGTATTTTGAAGTATTGGTGCATGAGTTTGTTTTCAGTGATGAATTGTTCAAAATGTCATTAATTGACCGCGTAGGTTTAATACACATTTAAAACTTACCAGATCTATATTTTTTTATTAGCTACAGTAATACCCTGTGCTTATGCCAGTTATCTTTCCTGTGTATTGTACTTCCCAGTCTCGGGGTTTAGTTGTCCATGTGGTGGTGCATTTGTTTCTGCTTACAAGCAAATAAAGTTTGTGGTTTCAGTTTGTTGATGGATATGTTGAATTTCTGTACCATTCAGATATGCTTTGACCAAATTGTATTTATCAATTTTTAAGAGTGATTTTGATTTAATTTAAACCAAGTTAAACTTCACTAATCTCATAATCATTAATATCATAATAGTGGCCCCACTGAATTTAGTGGCAAAACTGGAAGTGAAAGCAACATTTGAAACAGATGAAAGAAAAAAAAGTAATCTTATTAACTGGAAACATTTAAAATTTTTTTCCAGACTGAGTGTGCTCCAGGGAAATCCCACGGTGCTGGCTAGTTAACCAAATGTCTGGAAATGCTGGGTCACCACCTGCTTTCCAACTGTGTCAGAGCTGGGGCTTCCAAAGCTGTGGTGGAGAGAATGGGTGCCCCCCCATGGGTTGCTTTGGAGCCATAAGACTTGGAAAACCCAAGGAACCACTCCAGAACTGGATATTCCACAAGTGCTGATGGTGATTCATGAGGAAGGCAGAAACTTTCCACTTTATACAAAGGTTCATGGATACCCCTCCTTTGATACAGCAAGTCAGCATTTTTCAACATAATCCTGTTTCACTGAACAGGTCTAAAGCACCTCAGACAATGGGCCCTGATCATCTTCTTTCAAAAGTCAAAGCAGAGCATATTAAACCCAGATAACTTTCATAGTTAAATAAAAGGCAGCTACTGATATGTTCATATTCTGATGTTAAAATCTATTTCTTAAATATTGAATTGTGATGATCTATGCATTCAAAATTTATTTCAGGGTGTGCGACTGGAGGTCACATAGTGGAGTCTAGTTTTGTGGAAGGAGATGAAGTTTTGGTTTGGACTACTCAGTTGCAGATAAGAGGTCACCAAAAAGGAAACAATCTGCGTTTTACTATGACTACATTTTCTCAGTATTTTATCTGCTAGTTTAAGCCTAGCTTCATGGATGAGGAAATAACATTGCAGTCTTGTAGTCTGGTTACTGGTTAGAGAGTGGCTTTCATCTTCTGTTTTATATGGAGTCATCACTGCTGGGTAATGACTTACCCCTGAGACTCCTAAGAACTATTGTAAGTAATTACACTTCTCACAGAGCATCAAACATCTCATATTCTCAGTAGTTTAACCACTTTTGATACAGCTCAGAATCTTTATACTGCTTCCTGCCAATAAATACCCCAAGCAGCATTTACTTTTATAACTTTTAAAGGCTTTCCACTTTAAACAGAACAAAACTGCTTACGGTACAATTTCCAGTTAAGAGCAATGAGATATAAATATCTTACAATTCATTATTAAATTGAAACTTTTCTTTCTTTTTATTTTTCTTCTTTTCTTTCTTTTTCTTTTTCTCTTTCTCTTTTTCCTTTTCTTTTCCTCTTTCTTTTCTTCTTTTTCTTTTTCTTTTTCTTTTTCTTTTTCTTTTTCTGTTTCTTTTCCTTTTTCTTTTCCTTTTTCTTTCTTTTTCTTTCTTTTTCTTTTCCTTTTCCTTTTTCTTTTTCTTTTCTTTCTTTCTTTCTTTTTCCCATTTTCCTTAGGGCTGGTGTGAAAATGAAAAATAAGGGGGAAAAAAGACACAGATATTAGCAAAAAGGTTTTTCTTTCATTTGTACCTTTTTTTAAAAAATAAATGAGGGTGTGCTCCTCAACAGGATAAAATAATTCACCTCTTATGTCAGATAAGCCTGTTTAATTTCTTATTCATAATGGATGGAGATACAGAAAGACACCAAGAAAATAAAGGTATCTGCCTCAATTTTGACCAAAGCCACTAGCTAGTTTGATATTTGTTTCAGTTTGAAATGTCAGTCATTTTTAGTATTATATAATGTATACAATATAACTGATCCTTAACCTTAGCTCTTTTATAATTCTATTTACTATCTTTAACAGTTGGTGATCGCTGAGTCATAACAAAAAACTTTCAATAAAGAGTCCAAATAAGCTGTCTGGATGAAAAGGAGAGACATTAAAACAGCAATGAATACAGAAGACAAGAGAGTAGATGCTAATATACTGAAATGACTGAAGCTTCAAAAGAAGATTGGAGTCCTTCTGAAGCTCAGGATATACCACAAGAAAGACCTTTTGGAGCAGATCCAGAGGAGGGCCACAGAAATGATCAGAGGGTTGGAGGACCTCTTCTTTGAAGACAGGCTGAGCAATTTGGGGTTATTCTGCCTGGAGAAGGCTCCATGGAGTAGCCTTCCAGTACCTGCAGGGGCCTACAGGAAATCTGGGGAAGGACATTTTACAAGGACATGTAGAGAAAGGACAAGGGGGAATGAGAGAAGGTAGATTTAGATTAGACATTAAGAAAAATATTTTTAGTATGAGGGTAGTGAGACTAGAACAGGTTGCACAGGAAAGTTGTGGATGTCACCTCCCTGGCAGCATTCAAGGCTAGGCTGGATGGTGCTGTGAGAAATCCAAAATAGTTGAAGCTGTCCCAGCTCATTTCAGGGAGTTTGGACTTGAGATCTTTAGAGGTCCCTTCCAACTCAAATCACTCTATGATTCTATACAGCAAACAATTGATTCTTGATAAGGGAAGGAATGACTTCATTATATATCTACCATATATTGTTGTGAACCTTTAGTAACTGTGTGATTTTTGACAGTATCTTGACATTGCTTCTCTGTTACCACTAATACCTTTTTCCTATCCAAAGTATAACACTGGAGAATTTTTAACTTACATGTCTCTCATCTCATTTACAGAGTCAATTCCTTGTGGTCATTTTCCAAATCTCATGAGACAAATATGTGTGTTTTCTTTTGTTTATATCATAACAATAGATGAAAATTACCAAACCTAACTGGCTAATCCTTTCAAAGGCATACATGCTAAGTCCTAAATTCAGCTAAGACCTTGAATGTGCTTTACTTCCCTCTGGAAAAAAGCGTTTGAGTACTTGTGACTTGATTATTTATAGAATGTTGGTTTCTAGTCAAACTGGAAGTTGCAACAGAAGTGTTCTTAAGACTGTGACTCATTGGGGCTTATTGAGTCAGGGATAGTAAACAAGATACTGTTAATGTTGTACAACATTTACTCTTAAAGCAACATTTTTAAAAGCAGAGTTTTCCTCCTTTCTAAGAAAAGAGATTGACATGTATTCAAAAAAAGACAGGCAATGGTCTCAGCACAGTCAGGGATTTTTTTTATACTCTGCTGATATCGATTTGAAAATGTCCATGTCTTTGACTACATACTGACTATCAAAGCTCTGGTAGACAGGGCCATAGGCTACCTTGAAAAGCCATAATCATGACTATCTAACACTTCTGTGTGATCTTTAGATTATTTTGGAGTTCCTAATTGCATTGGCAACAAAAATGCCCCCTGGGAAAGTTAAGCAAATCTATTGGTGTGAGAAGACTCAACTGACTGCTTGTGTGGGTAATAAGCAGAAGAAGAGGGATTGTAACAATTTGAACTGAAGATGACATATGACAAACAAACAAGATAACAAAGTAGATATTCACATTTAAAATTTTGTATTAAATTAAATTGCTAGCACTTTATAATTCCAGAATTCCATTAATTTTTCAGGTATCAAGAACTATTGATATGGAAACCCTGAGGACAACTTTTGAGTATGTTAAAACTAAAGGCAGAAGTTCTTTACCTGCAGTAATAGAATAATTAAAACCCAGCTGTTTATGCCACCTTTTGTGCTCTGTGTAAGTATGTTTTAATGGTAACTTTTTTTTCAGCTTTCCCACACTGACTGTGCTGAGGCATCTTGGTAAGTTTTGAGCTATAAAGTGATATATTAATACATATTTTAATAACCCTTTTTGCATTAAATCTTTTTTACATGTATTTGGAAGTTTTATTTAAGAAATGCTTTGATTTTTCAGTAAGGGAGTTTCAAAGTTTAACTAAATTTGAAAAATAAAGAACTTTATATGAAAGAATCATTCAATATTTTTCTTATTCTGAACTATAAATGCAATCTTCCTCAGACACCCTGTACATCAAAGTAGTATGTGATTGTTAGTTTTGTGTATTCATGAAACATAGGTAAAGTGCTAAGTAGTGCTAAGAAAAGCTTCAAAACATGTTCAAATACTTCCTCCTACTTCCTTCTTGTCAGAAGATCCCCTGGATATTGCACTCAAAATTAACACACTGGGAAAATAAAAAATTCAAATAGCATGGCACTCAATTCCTGCTTTGGATATACACAAGCATTCCCACTGTCAGCTGAGGTTTGTGTTTTGTTCTTCTGATCCTGCAGCTTCCTGAATACCGAGCTCTCTGCAGAACAAATCAGCTTCCATTATGTGCATGTGGAACAGTTGTCAAAGAAAGGAGAGATTGCCTCTCTTAAGCTCACATCCTTTTTGCTCTGAGTACCAATTTTAAGAGCAATATGTGGACACTGTATACTGCAACAGTTCTCTTTGGCATGCCTCAGCTGCATGGCATTTCAGCTTGACTGACAAATTTACTCCTCTTCTGGAGTCTTACACATGCAGTTACTCTTGGGAAACCCCAAGTAAACAATTGGCATTTAATTTTCTTGGCAATCGAGACCTCTGTAATCTGAGACAGACTTCACTACTGTATTGAAGGTGGTGAGGTACCCTTTATTGAAAATGTAATGCAAATGTTACAGTGTAAAATATTTATTGTTCAGGAACTATACAAAATATTTGCTGTTTTCATTTCAGTAAATGACAATGTGGGAAACAGAAAGCTATCTTCTTTGTATTGGAGACTACAGCATACTATAGACCTTAACTTTAAAACCAAGTAACACATGTTCCGCACTTCTTTGATTTGCGTAAAATTTCTATGTTGTGTCTACAATATTTCTGATATTTGTGGAATAAAATTTGTCAAATTTAGCTCTACTGGTAACTGAGCCAATGAAGTCAGCAGTAGGACCAGCCTATGATGGATACTTCTGAAGCTACAAGTAATTTAAATTCTTTGAGCATCATCAGTATCCACCTAGTACGCACCCAGGTAATTTTTATTATTTTTTTTTTCACCAGCATGCAACTTGTGTACTAAATATTGGGACATTGCCACAAAAGCTATAGTATGTTAATTCCTTCTGTTAGTGTAATTGGAATAATTTTGGCAACAAATGTATTCATTCAAAAGCCATGAAGATGCAACACAAAATTTTCTCTCTTTTCAGTGGTTATCTAAATTTTAGCATTTCTATGTAGACAGCATTTTCCTCTCTTACAGTCTCCTCCCTTAAAACTAATTAATGGACTAGCCCATAATTATGTGTTTCCTATTCCAGTAAAGAGGAAGGAAACTTCCAAATCAGATGGACGTCAATGGGGCTGCAACTTCTGTTGAATTAATGTCTATCCACAGCAGGAAAATCTCTTCTGTTGCCAAAATATGGATAGGAACTGGCCTTCCTCTCTTTAATGGGCAAACTAAAGGTCAAGAGCTTGAATGGACAAAAATGGTGACATTATGCCTTATGATTACTTCATTTATTTGAAACGTAATTCAGGAAGTGACTGAAAGCTGCCTGCAAGCTGATTATTACTATTCCATTGCCCTCCTATCAACAAATAAAAGTCAGCAACATGCAGACATATTTGCCTGGAAACTGCATGAAATATAATGAAAAATTCTAGGAAATAATTTTGCCATGCAGTGTAATGGAAAAAGTAACTTCCTTTCCATATAGGATTACATATAAATCCATAAAGATTTATAGTAAATGGCACTCAAAATCTCAAAATTTGCCATCATGTTTGGATTGTGATCATGCAGACTTAAGGCCAACAGTAGATGACGTGATCAGACTGATTTAAATATTAAAAACCCCAAAAAACAACAGCAACAAAAACCTGAAGGTTTTTTCTGTGAGTTTTCCTTAAGAGAAAATACTTGTAAAAGATAATTATTTGTTCACATAGTTTAAGTAAGTTTTATTTTGAAATAAGGAAAAAAAGATATTTAGGTATCAAGCTTTTCAGACTTCATCTATATTGATTAAACCCTAGGCTGTATTAAACTTCTATGAGTTGGTCCCACCAATTTAATCCCTAATACACACAGCTGAGCCAGGCTAATTCCTTTAGGATTTTCACATTATTTTGCTAGCTTTCACATTAATTTTGCTAGCTCACCAGGGAACCCTGGGAGTTTCAGTATTGCTTCGGGAGACCCATAGTGTCAGTAATTAACAACTTTTTACTTGATTGCTCTCCCTTTTAACCTACTCTTATGCCTGCAAAAGACTCAGCATTTACATTATTTCCTCACTTCCTATGCTAATTACGTCCGGTCCTGTATCCTGGATGCCATGTACAACTCTCTGAAAAACAGACAGAAAATCTTGGGAAGTGTTATCATATACACATCACTGCTACTTCTCTACCTCCCACTCCCTGCCTCCCCCATGAGTTTCAATTCAGCAAGGACAAATTCTTACATTCAAAATGCAAACCCCAGTCTAGGGGCTTATAGAACAGAAAAATTAAGATTTCATCTTTTGTCTCTCTTTCATAATCTCACAATAATGTATTTATTAATTTTTGGATGTGTGGGTTAGGTGTATTTATAAAGTCTTCTCAGTTTGTTTTTTAGATTAAAAAAAAAAATGGGTCACAGAGATCTGAGACCTCCCACCACCACTTTGCGTTTACACAGGTCTTCAGATATATTTGATCATAAACCCAAATGATAAGAAAGACCGTGGCTCAATGAGACTTACTGCTGCACTCTGAAAAGTAGCCATTGGATTTAGGACACCTAGAAAAAGCAAAGTTTCTTTCTGTAAAGGAAGGAGGGAATGGGATAAGGCTCTTTTGCAGTTGGATTCGCAACATACATGTATTCTTGTTCTCTTCTGGAACTAGCTGACTTATTTGAAGCAATATGAGTTAGGAACACAGCACAATGAGAAGAGAGACAAATACTATCTGACATTCATCTCCCTAAAAGGAAAAATTCAAGAGGCTAGGAATTTGTATGATATTGTTTTATTTAGAATAAATGCCACATGCTAAAATTTTTGAACATCCCAACAGTTTTCAGAGAAGAAAATAAATCCAATGACTACATTTATCTTCCAGGGTATTTCACAGACTCTCAAATTGCGTGCCACCCTCCCTGCATGTATTATGCAGTGGGAACTTACATAGTCTGAAAAATTATTGGGTCTGGCTGTGCACCCTGGCCTCTCCTCTGAAGGTCAGCTCTGTCTGGAGGGCAGAAGGCAATGTAGCACAACTGTAGGAGTGTTTGCCTGCTCTTATTCTCTATCCAGCCAGCACTCATGTTCTAGGAGTGTGTGAAATACAGATTGCAATTGCAGTCAGATTTCCCACGATTTGGGGTTTCATGAGCATTCATCATTTTGCATACTTGTTTGGCACTGATGAGCTGATGCTTTCAGGCAAGCTTAACATTACAAACATCTGCCTTATGCTTTAACACCTGTGCACTCACAATAAACCAGCACCTGCTAGCGTCCATGCCGTGTGATTTACTGACCTGATTACAGGGTCCCCAGGGGTTTCTCTGGCTCCAACTGCTGGCATGCCTGCCCTGCAGAGTATCCCAGACTGCTGTGTGCTCTCTTGTACATGGGCAGTGCATTAGAGACCCCAAAATGGCCTGGCTGAGCACTGGAGGTGAGGCTCAGCAGTAATTTGCCAACACCCCTCTGGTGCTGTGTGGGCAGCCCAGATGCCTCTCCCTACTCCCCCCCTGTCAGGGAGGCAAAGGATGCTGGAGGGCTTTGAATGTATTGATCTGATGGAGGGGAACAGCACCAGCACAGAGCCCATGGGCTGAGACTGGCCCTGCTGGGACACTGAGGAAGGGGATTCCCTGATGGGAGGCCCAAAGCTTCCAGAAAGCCCCACTATGGTGGCATGGGGGTGTGAGGGTGTCTGAGAGAGACTTTTCCTGAGCTCTGCACGCTCCCCCCATCTACTCTCAATGGAATTTACTTGCGTCTGACTCCATGCTTGTCTGGGTACCACTTGGAGGGGTGCTTTGAAATTACTGACAAAGAAATTCACGTCAGTTGAGGGTATGTGGAATGACTCTGTTTTCAAAGGTCAAATGGTTATATTTCCCAAACAGCTTGCCTTGTGTTTGTAACCAAAGTGGCACCTCCAAACTTAAGAATATAGGCCCCAAAGATATTTAAGCATCCAGCATTTGCCTTTGCACCTGTCTATGTAGTTTGAGCCCTAGCTGACACACAGTGTTTTGGGATTTTCTGAAAATCTTGACTCAGATACAGGTAAAACTTTAATTCAGTTTGCTATTGGCAATACTTAAAATGGTAATTTTAGGAATGAAGCAACTAATTAACATGGGAATAATCAGATATTGTGCTACCTTAGAGTAGAAGCAGCTAGGCACTTCTCAGGTATACTTGCATGGTAGAACCATGTTGTCAACAGGATGTAGCCTTCTCTGTGTGATAACTACAGTAGCAGGTAACTTAGTATAGCAGGTCTGCTCTTCGTGTTTTCAGCAAATGGTGAAACCCTTAATCATTAATCCTTTCAATTTTTTTTAAGTTAACCAACCACCGTGTTTATTTGGCATAAGCACTCATTCATTAATCAGGCAAAGTGTGTGTGACAGTTTATACTTCCTACATGCAGAAATTATGCTTCACTTGCTTTTGTGAATTAGTACAGATATTAATAAAAAACATTTTCTATAATTCTAAGGAATTATAAGATTTTTTGTGGTTTATTATACAAATGACTTAATACTACTTAAGCAAATTCTGTCAACCTGTTCATTTAGCTTATTCGTCATGTTTTATTTAATTACAATCTCCCTCTAAGGAAACAATGATTGAGTGACATTAATATCTAACTGGACTGTGCTTGTACAAAATCTTCAGAACAGCTGTAAGAGAAATCAAATTGCTATTGTTTTTTGAGGATTTTCTTTTCCTGCCTTTACCAGTAAATTCTGTCTGTGCCACTCCCTCTAAGCAAGTAGCCTTCTGGTTAAGACTCAGAAAGCCAATCTGTCTTGTTCTAGCAAAGTCTTAAAATCTAGAGGAGGAAACCAAGTCAAGCTATTCTGGTAAGGGTTGTAAACCTAAAAGCTGATAAAGCTGGTTAAAACTCTTCCACTACAAGTTCAGTTAAACATCACTGAAGATAGAAAGAGTAGGACTTGTCTAACATAACTCATGGATCCAAAATGTAGGTAACTTTCTCTTCAAAACAAATTATTTTATTTAGTTACTATCTAGCTTTCCTGTTCAGATAACTAATTCTTCATGCCACACCACTGAAATTCCAGTTGTTAAAGCATCTTTAACCAAGGGCTGAAGGTTTAATGTAACAGGAGACAATATATGTTCTAGCACGTGACGATGTTGACACAAGGAGAGGACTTCCAGACAGCTATATAGCTTTGGATCTAGCTAAAAGCTGTTCTGTGAAGCACTACCTGCCATTCATGCTCAGTTTGGGGAAAGTTCATGTCCCTGGGGGGAGATCCTTTCAAGATTTTCTTCTTCAAAAGCTTCAGAGAAGACTGAAGGGTAGGCTTAACAATACCACCCAAAAGGCTGAGGCAGAGAAAACATGCTGGATAAAAACAACACATGTTTATGCTAGCAAAGCATTTTTATAAAAACAGTGTCTATATACAGACTGCTGGGTGGGAATGGGTCTTGTCATCTTTCAACTATCAAACTCTTCAGAGAAATCAATTGATTTTTATCAGCACACAAGCATACACAACAATCATGTTCCAGTTCCCAGACAAATTGGCAGACACTCCTGAATTTACTGTGAGAAGTGAAAATAGGGGATACAGGGGAAGGGAATATGAATCTGTGAAATAAGGTATGTAAGGCTGGTTTAGGAAGCTAGTGTAGACAGGAATATTCCATTCTTCACATTTCAGTATACTGGTTAATATTTATATACTGGAAAAGTTATCCAAATGGGCTTTATGGAAGTCAGATGAATGTTTTAGAGAATTTAAGTGTCTGGAGTTTTGGATGAGGGACTGTCTGTGCTCTTCAGTTTCAGTGTAACTGTTAGAGAATACTCATCAATCCATTTGACAGCCGTCTGCTTTTGGGATCAAAAAGGTTAGGCCTAGAGAAATTCTTTTCCAAATTTAAAAACCCTGAATGGAAACAGATCAGATTCTTTTCAGATTATTTTTTTTTTTCTGATTAAAAGCTCACTGTTCAATTTTCTATGTTTTTAATAGCGAAGATATTTGAAACTCATGCTCACTAAGGCTTCCAGCCTGAAGACAGTTCACTAGCTCAGAAAACCTAATCCTGAATCTGCTACCTCCAGAATTTTTCCTTTAGTGTTCTGCAGAATCTAACTGTATAATATATATATATATACATATAATTGTATCACATATGCATAATGATATAGAACATATATAAGTTTAAGGACCATCTGGACAACAATCTCTAGTCACACAATTTAGTCATAGGCATGATTAGGTGGTTCTGGAAGGAGCAGGGAGTTGGACTTCATAATTCTTGTATGTCCCTTCCAATTTAAGATATTCTATGATTCCAAATGATCAATATCTATTTCTTTTCCACATGTAATATGAAAATGTAATAATATGTTAAAAGAGTGTGAATGTAATCCAGATGTGAAGAGAAAGTACTAAATAAAACAGGTTAATGGATACTTAATATAGTTGTTTTCATCACCATTAAATATTTCACAGAATTGTTCATTGCTATCAACATTATCTCATTGACTAAGAGGTCTATCCTTTCCAAATAGGATATGTTTTCATCAAGTTGAAAATAAAAACTCAACATTATATGGTGATCCTTCATATAAAAAAGATTAATTTTATTTTTTGTTGCTTATTTATTATTGATTGGCATATGTTAAGATATTTGGGGGAAATGGAAGAGGAGAAAGAAAGGGGTGTAGAGGGGGAGTGAGAGGGGAAGGGATGGGGAAAAAAGAGAGAGGAGGTAATAGTTCCCATTTCACAGTAGTTAAGAACTCTATCTGGTTTGTGGGTTTTTTTCCATCAACTCATTGTAAATTATATTTTTTCCAGTTGAAGGCCCTGCAAAAGAACTTCTAGTCTGCTGGGAATTTCATAGACCAGCTGCTGTCACTGTGTAAGGAAACAATGCACAGGTACTGAGACTGTGCTTCAGTTGGTAATTTAGAAGAAAATACACCCACCTCCCAGGAGGAATAAGGAACATAACAGATTTTAAAAAAAAAAAAAAAAAAACCAACACCTTTTTTTTTCAGATTTTTTTTTGGGGGGGGTGTTTCTGTTTGGTTTTTTTGTTTTTGTTTTATTGGTTTTTTGGGGATTGTTTTTTTTCTCTTTGTTTTTTTAGTTCTTGTTTCTCTTGCTTTCAGAAGCCATGCTGCAGAAAAGGCTGCACATGAAGGGAACTTTTGTAAGGGCTTTTAGTTTTTCTACTATTTTCCCTCTTTCAAGTAAACTCTTATCATGTAGTAGGGCATATTAGTTGGATTTTAGTAGACTACAGCCTGACAAAAACTTCCAGTAGT
This sequence comes from Calypte anna, assembly GCF_003957555.1. Lineage (NCBI taxonomy): Eukaryota > Metazoa > Chordata > Aves > Apodiformes > Trochilidae > Calypte > Calypte anna. Next base: position 104,284,831 of record NC_044244.1, on the reverse strand, counting down.
GTGGATGCCAGCTCAGTCTGAAGTTCTCCTCTCTGTTTAGCAGAGTCTACACTGGACTTGGTGACAGAATCATAGGATCACAGAATCAGAGAACCAGCCAGGTTGGAAAGGACCTCTGAGATCAAGTCCAATCCTTCATCCACTGCCACTGTGGTTACCAGACCATGGCACTGAGTGCCACATTCAGTCTCTTCTCAAAAACCTCCAGGGACGCAGAATCCACCACCTCCCTGGGCAGTCCATCCCAATGCCTGATCACCCTCTCTGTAAAGATTTTCTCCCTAAACATCCAACCTAAACCTCCCCTGGCAGAGCTTAAGTCCATGCCCTCTTGTCTCACTGATGGCTGCCTGGGAGAAGAGACCGACCCCCCTGGCTACTTCCTCCTTCCAGGGAGTTGTAGAGAGTGATGAGGTCTTCCCTGAACCTCCTCTTCTCCACACTAAACAACCCCAGACCTTGATGAAAAATCTTGATCTTGTTGAATTTAAAGGTCTTTTCCAACTTTAATACATTTTATGTACTTTAACAAACTCACTGTCTTATTCATACATCTAGTTAAACACTGAAAAGGGGGGTGAGGAAGAGGGCAACGGTAAGATGCAAGTTTGGCTGTTACTTAATTGCATTTCCTATAGATGAAATCATAAAAATTAAAGAAAATACCATCATAGCCAACATTAACATCCTGAATAACCTCAGCTCATGTCGGTTACCAACTACCAAAACACACTCATATTAGGGAAGGACGCTTCATCTCCGCCTCAGTATGTCTCTATTTAGTTTTAGTGTAGAAACACTGATACATTTCAGTGTCTCAGAAGTCAACCAGTAATCTTGATTCCAATTACAGATATGTATGAAATATTATCACTAGATAATTATTTTTCTCATTACTTTAATCCTAAAAAGTATGAGATTGATGTCAATATTTAACATGTGGAGAAATTCCATTCATTTCTTTTTTGATCCTCTATGAATAATTTTGTTCTTGTCCCATGTAAAACAGTGCTGAATTCTATCAGTCTGAGAAAAGTACGTAAGTATATGTGAAGTCTCATGGAAATCATCAGCTTCTCAGGCATTTAACTTGGATTTTCAGATGTAAAATGTGCCTTTATGGCATTCAGTTTTATTCTCTTTGATTTTAGTGAAGATTCCAAGGTTATTCCAAGGGTGGGTAACAAGGATAAAGAGAGCCTGGATTTAGGACAATAAAGGAACAAAAAAAAATTCAGAATTTCTGGAAGTGGAGTAATGAAAAATGGAGGTATCTTTGTGTAAGTTGCAGATGAACTGATATGTTACCAATGACTTAAAGAGGATCTTCTTGTTCCACCTATTGGCTTTTTTTTTTTTTTTTTTTTTTTTTTTTTTTTTTTTTTTTAATATTCTGATTGTCTGGAGTTTTCTGGATCAATCCTTAATGCTAAATTGAATATTATATTCTAATCAGCTTTCTGCAGGTTACCTGCAGGAACCTTAGGTTTCAAAAGAAATTTTTCTTATTGCAGGATAATATTAGTGACAGCTGTCACTATACAGTGACATCATTGCTATATTAGAATCATAGAATCATAGAATTGGCTGGGTTGGAAGGGACCTCAGAGATCATCAAGTCCAACCCTTGATCCAATATCGCTGCAGTTACCAGACGATGGCACTGAGTGCCACATCCAGTCTCTTTTTAAATATCTCCAGGGATGGAGAATCCACTACTTCCCTGGGCAGCCCATTCCAATGTCTGATCACCCTCTCTGTAAAGAATTTCTCCCTAATATCCAACCTAAACCTCCCCCGGCACAACTAGAGACCATGCCCTCTTGTCTTGCTGAGAGTTGCCTGGGAAAAGAGACCGATCCCCCCTGGCTACCCTCTCCTTTCAGGTAGTTGTAGAGAGCGATGAGGTCTCCCCTGAGCCTCCTCTTCTCCAGGCTGAACACCCCCAGCTCCCTCAGCCTCTCCTCACAGGATCTGTGCTCGAGTCCCTTCACCAGCCTGGTTGCCCTTCTTTGGACCTGCTCCAGGACCTCGATATCCTTCCTGAACTGAGGGGCCCAGAACTGGACACAGGACTCGAGGTGTGGCCTCACCAGCGCTGAGTACAGGGGCAGAATCCCTTCCCTGGACCTGCTGGCTACGCTGTTTCTGATACAGGCCAGGATGCCATTGGCCTTCTTGGCCACCTGGGCACACTGCTGGCTCATGTTCAGCTTCCTGTCAATCCAGACTCCCAGCTCCCTTTCTGCCTGGCTGCTCTCCAGCCACTCTGTCCCCAGCCTGTAGCGCTGCATGGGGTTGTTGTGGCCAAAGTGCAGGACCCAGCACTTGGCCTTGTTGAACCTCATCCCATTGGAATCAGCCCAACTCTCCAGTCTGTCCAGGTCCCTCTGCAGAGCCCTCCTGCCTTCCAGCTGATCCACACTCCCCCCCAGCTTAGTGTCGTCTGCGAATTTGCTGATGATGGACTCAATCCCCTCATCTAAATCATCAATGAAGATATTGAACAGAACTGGGCCCAACACTGATCCCTGGGGGACACCACTAGTGACCGGCCGCCAACTGGATGCAGCCCCATTCAGCACCACTCTCTGGGCCCAGCCCTCCAGCCAGTTCCTAACCCAGCACAGGGTGCTCCTGTCCAAGCTGTGGGCTGACAGCTTTTTTAGGAGAATGCTGTGGGAGACGGTGTCAAAGGCCTTGCTGAAGTCCAGGCAGACCACATCCACAGCCTTCTCCTCATCCACAAGTCTTGTCACCTGAGCATAAAAGGAGATCAGGTTGGTCAGACAGGACCTGCCCTTCCTAAACCCATGCTGGCTGGGTCTGATCCCTTGCCCATCCTGCAGGTGCTGTGTGATTGCACTGAGGATGATCTGCTCCATAACCCTGCCAGGCACTGAGGTCAGGCTGACGGGCCTGTAGTTTCCCGGGTCCTCTTTCCGGCCCTTTTTGTGGATTGGCGTGACATTCGCCAACTTCCAATCATCTGGGATGTCCCCAGTGAGCCAGAGCATAGACTCTATCATCTATCTAGATGATAGAGAGAGGCTTGGTGAGCTCTTCTGCCAGCTCCCTCATCACCCTTGGGTGGATCCCATCTGGTCCCATAGACTTGTGGGGATCCAAGCAGTTCAATAGGTCGCTGACTGTTTCCTTTTGGACTACAGGGGGGCTGTTTAGATTCTTGTCACCTTCTATAAGCTCCAGAAGCCAGTTGTCCTCAGGATAACCCATCTTACTGTTGAAAACAGAGGCAAAGAAGGTGTTTAGTGACACTTCAGAGCCTACCATGCAACTGAATGAAGCCTGTCAGGGGCTTGTCTTTAAATGCATACCTAATGAGCCTGAATGTCTGTGTATTGCTAGTGCATTGTCACCTGAATGGTTCCTTTCAGTAAAAACAAATATCTTGCTGTTATATCTTCATGTATAAATTAATATTTTTTGGCTTAATCATAATTTCATAGATGACACAAAAAATATAGTCTCACCTGATATGAACAGTCTCTGCCATATTTGTATGACCTGTAGCAAATCAACATTCTTCCCTCAGTTTTCTTGTTGTGGAATAACTATAAGCTTTAATATTTCTGTGTAAAGTATATTAAACTGTACAAGACAAATTCATTTCAGCATTAGTAGAGAATGTTACCCACGCCAGCTCTTTAGCTGCTTGTAATTACCACTACATCTAAAGTAGATTATAATGTTCTGTTAGATTTTAGAAAAATAATTCTGAGTTTTGTGCATTCTATGATAGCTTCCTGCACAGGGTACAACCAAGATCTTACAATTGTGAGAAACGTTTTCCATTGCAAGTTGAAAAATATTTTTCACTTTCACTACTAATTAATCCAGATTAGGTTTGGGGTTTGAAAAATTTGATTTACTGTTATAAACCACCATAGTATATATTACAGAAATATGCCTTTGAACATGAAAAAATTCCATTTATTCCTCTTCTGTTTTTATAAATATGTTTTGAGATAGGCAACAGATATGCACTGCTTCATAAATAAAGATGTCATTGTCCTGGCTTGGGCAGTGAGAGTCATTTTTCATAGTAGGTAACCACTACTTGCTTGTAGCTTTCTTCTTGAAATGCTGCTCTGTCTAACATTTCCACTACACTCTTTTTGCATGCCATGGAAATAAACAAAACTGAGTAAGTGCACCTCTTCTTTATCTTTTCCATCTTGATTAGTTGAATACTAAAATGGTTTTCCAAAGAGATACGTTTTCATGTTTGATTAGACCAGTGAAGAAAGAAAAATCATAAAGTTAACAAGTGGACCTGTGAAAGGAATTGTTTAATTTTTTACTAAGTCCATATGTAATTTTCATTCTAAGCTATTTAGATAAGTCAATGTCTGTTGAAGAATGAAGTGAAAAAAAGGACTGGAAGACAAGTCCAGACCTAATCTGAGACATATTAAAATATAATCACACATACCTTATGTGATAAGATTATGTTAAAGAGATAAAGGGGACATTTTAAAATTAAGAAGAAGGACAGATTTAATACATGTAAAGTGACTTTAGTTTGAGCCTTATATTTTAAAACACATTGAGTCACTTACTCGTACATACTTACATTTATCAAATACCTTGTACTACTTGTAAATAAAAGCTTATAAACAAGAGTGTAGAGAAGTGCTAAAAGATGATGCATGCTTTTATCTGAAGTTATTTAATAATTTACCACTTCCCAGTCTTTAGAAAATCTTGGTGGTTCTTTGTTAACAGATCCTTCTTTGAGTCTGTAATGCCTAACAGATGGAATCTGTTCTCACTTTGACTTTGAAAGATGATCAGGAAGTAAAATTGTTGTGCATTGCATATGTCAACAGACAAAGCATTTTTTGAAGCTGAAGATCAAGTTGAAACATTCTGTGAGCCTTAATTTAATACCAAATCTGAAGGAAGGCAAGTGAACCTTAATCACATGCAGCTTAAAATATTGTTAAAAAAAGGCATACAATGTTGTTTTAAAAATAACTAGGAATAATATGAAATTCACATACTATTTTCAGATTTTAGGGCCATAACATATCTCACTTATATTCAAAAAACCCAGCATCTGTTTAACAGACATGTCTAAAGCATATCTTTATTCACTGGTTAGTTTCAAAGTTACAGAAACTGTCAATTAATCCAAGTGATGCTAAAAGGACAAATGTGAGAAAAAATATGTTTCAGCACTTACAAGCTGATGCAATTAATTTTCATGATGTTTTAAAGAAATTAATCTTCCTTCCTTCCTTTCTCTCTTTCTTTCTCTCTCTCTCTTTCTCGTTTGCTACCACTTGATATTTTGTCAGAAACAACTATTTCGCAGCCCACTGAAAAATGTAAGTTGCATATCTTTTTTTACATATCTTATCTGAAATAATTTAATTTCCTACCAGATCCTATGTATTGAAATATCTTCACAGAGAGATTATAAAAAAAATCATTTCAGACACAAAATCTCAATAATGTTGACAAAAAAAATACTATTTGGCACAGATTGTATGAAGTACATATGAACATAATAGCCATGGTAAACAACTATACAGTTAAATATATTCACTTCTCTTTCTTTGGAGTTTAGGCCAAGTGCACAGTCTAGCCTTAGTATGTAGAGAAACCATAGATATAAACATTCTTGAAATTAGTTAAAAACTCTCTTGTACATGATGAACTTGTACTGAACAAGAGTTTGGGCTAGATGTCTTCCAGAGGTCTCTTTGAACCTAAAGTACTGTGTGATCCCAAGTCTGGCTCATTAAAGGGCTAGCAATCAGACAAGCCTGTACCCATTTAGTTGCCTTTCCAGGTGATAGGTGTTGAAGACATCTTGTTTTGCTTTTGTTTTTCAAAATTAATTTAGAAAGTGAGCTTGCTGCACGTTTAGTAACATGAAAGAGCAGCAGAAAAGGGGTGTTCTTGTGCAGTTAAGTCCTTCATAATAGTAGAAGAGAGCTCTCGCTGGAGAGACAGCTAGAAATATCAAGGATAAGATTCTGTAGAAAGGTCTAAAAAGAGAAGGAAAACTTCTTTTTCTATGTTGAAAAATAATCTACAGAAGAATAAGCCACACAGGAATCACTGACCTTAGAATCATCCTCAAGATGTAGTGTTTTGCTGTCTCTGTAAGACTATTTACCTAGAGAGGGTAGTTAGCATGATTAACATTGAGAGTGCCATGAAGTCACTAAGTACTGTAACTCACACACCAAATGTTGTAGTGCTTAAACCTGCATGAGAAGAAACAGGCTTGCAATAGAATGTGCCAAAGTAATCTTGTTACTTCCTTTTTGAACCTCAAGCCTCATTTTTATATAGGAAAAAACTGTAATTCCCTGCCTAAAAAAATGACAACTTCATTTCCAGCACCTAACCAGATCTTAACTAAGTCTTTGTTAGGTTTAATATTCCAGAGTCCCTTGCTCTCAACTCAGAAGGCCCTAAGGGGATGAGATACCAAAAAATATTTCATCTGTCTTAAGTTACTGACTTCAGATATGAAAAAGATTATATCCTGCTGTTCTGGATGCTTTTTATGTGATTAAGAATAGTAATGAAATGAAATTAAGCTTCTGCCAAGTCTTTAAGTACACACTGGAAAAGTTTTATCTTCTGCTCCAATTTGCATGTTACTTTGTAATGATGCGAGAGTTCATTGGCAACAAAGCACTGTCCATCTTGTTTATTTATGTTATGTTTCACTGTTGTATATGCCTTTCTTGCGTGTAATTCATCTATGACTGTTAGTGCTTTTGTCTTTAATAGTTTTGTTACATTAACTAATAATTGGGTCTACAGTAATTGGATATCCAAGACCACTGGACAAATTAGCTTTATATGTAAAATAAATTTCAGTTCTGGTCTTTGCTATAATAGTTCTAGGATAAATATCCTTTTTTTCTTAAAGTTAATAAAGTTCTAAAGAGGCTGCTGTTTCTGTAAAATCCTAAGAATGTAAGAATTCTGATCTAATTGTGTTATGCTTTCTTACCAGACAACCTTCTCTTAAAGACTACTAAAAGAAGTTCTTTTAATACTTCTCATTTCAGATAAAACACACTAATCCTTTCTATTTAATTAAGAGTAAGTAGAATTTCGACAGAATTTTACTAGCAGAAAAAAGTAAAAGAAAATTTGTAGTCTTATATTTAGCTTGCATTCTTTCACGATTAATGCACAGAGACTGCTATCCATACATGTGCCTTCTCTTTTTCATCTAAACTAAAGCTGGTAGCCTGAAAGCACGATGTTATAGAATATGCCCTGGAGGTTCTCAGGTGCAGAATGAGTAAATTGCATGGTGATAAAATCTAATTTTACCTCCCGTTACCCCTCCCACAAAGAGAAACAAACAAACAAAAAGCACTGTGGAAAGAAATGCATACACATACACTGAAAGATAAAGTTCTGTAGGTTGCAGAGTTGTGAGCAGTCATGTCAGTATAATAATTCTGTAATCCTTCCTGCAACCCAGTCAAATGAATGTAGGAAAACCTTACTGTGAGAGAAATGGTACCTCTTGAGTTCTCCAACTGTAATGTTTTAAGGATGAAAATCACTTGCTATCGAGGGACTTATTATTACTGCTCTTACAGTGAAAGGCATATTGCATGTTCCCCAAATATATGCTTTCTTTTTAAATGTTATACAAACACAAACTGCATCTTCAGCAGATAAAATTCTAATTCTGGTGTCTCCTAGTGATAAGTGTGGGCTATCACCTCTTCCTGCCCCATGTTTCACCACAATGAAGACTATTCACAAAAGTAATTTGACTTTAAGTGCTAGTGTAATAGTCTCTTACCACACCCTCCTCTACTTCTCAATACATACTTACTAAAGTTTTACTGAAACACTGAGATTTCTGTCTGATTTTTTACCTTGTCAGCTGTGTGTCTGTTATGCTCTTTAAAAGCTCTACCATGGAACACTATGTTAGAGTCTTTGACTGCTCTTCCATGAAAAACAAAACCAAAACCAAACCACAATGTTAAGGAGGAAACTTTGAGTTCTGTGAGTTAATTCTTTAAGTGGGATTCTGGGGGTTGTGCCACTGTACACAGGTATGTGTACATAAACACTTGCATATACATCATGTATGTACTTGTCAGGGTTTTGCCTAGGTGGAAAAAATGATGCTTTGACAGATTAACACCTGATAAGAAGATCAGTAGCAGACTCATTGACTTTCTTTGAGATACAATATTTTATTCCATATTCTCAGTCTTTCAAAACTATCCCCCAGAGACAAACCTAGGTCATTTATTAATAGAACTGTTAGAAAAAAATGCTGATTCAATGTCATCAAAACATTCTGTGGGAACAAGTTGGTTTTTCTTAGTTACTCTTGACAGAAACTAGGCAGGTTTCCATGGAAACTTGCCTACCTCACCAACAGTTTGGCTGTCTGGAGCCTGATTTCCAGCCATGGGATGAGTCTGAGCTGCTTGGCTTCTGAGGCTGGCAATGTTCAGAGAGCTTGTGAGATGTCATCTTGAGTTTATTTTGAAAAGGCAAGAAAAAATATTGCATCAATTTTTGTAAACAACATCTGAAGATTCTTGTCTGAAAAAATGTTATGTTGAAGTCTTTTTCCAATATGCAACAATTTTTGCCCTTTCTCAGATTTTCACTCAAAAAAAGAATTTTGTGTCCTGACTCCCAGCTAATTGAGAAGCTGTCATATATGGACATACAAAATATTCCCAGCACATTTAAAAAGTCACAAGATAAAAAAAGGTAGCCCAAATACTTGTCTGAGATGAACTGTAACTCATAGACAAGGCTTCAAAGGTGTTGGTGTAGGAGGAACAGTGGCTCATGGTGAGACAGGTGTGAAGGCAGTTATTGCTTAATAAAGCTGTATATTGTTCTCTGTATTGTTGTGCTTGAAAGAATACTAATACTCTGACTTTGAAAATCTACATGAAGACTATTTTTAATGAAAATTTGAAAATTTTAAGATTTGCAAGACACAAGTCTCTGAAGACAACATTTAACCTTGTTCTAAGTTTGCATTTATTAAATATGAAAAAATTAATACAAAGTTTCTTTTTTAAACATGAAAGGAGGTACTGACGTGCTGATCCACAGTAAGGAGATGCAAAAAAAATCACGTTAAAATAACTTTAAAAGTTATTTTAAAAAGAAAATATATGTATAATCACACTTGATAACTGAAATCTCATCCTGGGTGAGTTAATTTTTGTGCTCTCTCTCTCTGAGAGCTCCATATGAGGAATGTTTTCATCATGTTCTTCCAAATGTAGTTTTTTCTTTACTTCTCATTGCAAAGAGCTGTTGTCACCATTTTAGTCATCCTTCTGTTTTGTAAGCTGGGTGTTTACAGTGTGGTGAGAACATTAAAACTATCACTCACGCACCAAAAAAAAACAAAAAAAAAACTAACAGAAAAATCTTAATTGCAGCTGTGAAGGAATCAGAATCATGTCTGTACTGACATAGTTTAGTCCCTAAGTAACAGCAAAGTGTTGTACATCTTTCTGATATGCACAGACCCAGCTGGGAGAGGCAACAGTGGTTCAGGAACCCTAAGAAGTTACTGAACAGCCAAACAAGGAAGATGTATTCAGCAAAGAAATATGAATTGACAAATCTTAACAGAGCTGATTTTTGCCCCTCAAATCTTGTATCACATACTCTAGCCTCATGAAAACTCTGAGCCTTGAAATCACTGCTGTCACAAAATACTTCTAAACAAGTTCATTTAACTGAGCATGATTCACTAGTACTTTCTGGCCTTTGTTTTACTGCTTGCAGATCAAGCTTTGCTTTTGGATTCACTGCTCTTACCACAGTCTCATGGCTAAGTCTCTGCACTGTAACGTAGCTGCTTTCTCATATTAAATGGGAGCTCTTCTTTCTTTGACAATGCATCATAGCTGACTATGAAGAACACTGGAGAAACATCAGATAAAGAAAGAGTCACCATCTTCTCAGCAAGATTTGATATGTAGCCCTTTCTTTCAAAATGCAAATCCAAAGTTCTCTGACTCTCAACACCCCCAAGTCCTTTTCCTCTAGGCTGTTCTCCATCTATTCTCCATCAAGCTTATATTTGTGCTTGGGATTGCCCTGATCCAGGTGCAAGATCTTGCACTTGATCTTATCGAATTTCATGAGATCTGAATGGGCCTACCTCTCAAATCTGTCAAGTTCCCTCTGGATGGCTTCCCTTCTCTCCAGCATGTCAGCCACATCACACAGCTTGGTGGCATCAGCAAACTTGCTGAGGGTACACTCAGTTCCACTCTCCATTTCACTGACAAAGATTTTAAACAGCAAGGGTCCTAGTACTGACCCCTGAGGAATACTCTTCATTATTGGTCTCTGTTTGGACATCAAGCTGTCAACCACAATTCTCTGAGTGAGAGTGAAATTTCTGAGTATTCACTGTATCAGGATTTTTCTGGGACTGGCTGCCATGCTAATACTCCCACCCAATATTTACCTTTACAACAAAAATTGAATAATGAGCATCTGATACCTGTTTATGCTAAGATGCATGTTGGTGAACTACTGAGTACTGTCAATTTAATGTTCATTCTATGGCTATTGTCATTTTCATCCTTTATATCTTTCATATTTTCCCTATTTTCATTCTTAAACATATAAGATGCATGTTATCACATCCCTATTTTTCATCTCTGACTATATGATTTTTATTCAGGGTCTCAACCTTCTGATACAGTTAGTTAGAATTTTCCCATTAGGTATTGGTGAAAATCGCTCTACCATTTTACCTGAAGGACTTGTCAGCATTCTGGTCTCTCTCCTGAAGACCTTGCTACTCATAAAGCCACTGCTTTACATGTTTTTAAATATGCCCTTGAGGGTAAACAATGAAATCCCCTTCACTACCATCACTTATTAAGTTTAACAATACAGAAGCATCCTTATTGGAAGCAGTGACCTGTGATTTTATGGTTTCTTCTAGTTTTGTTTTTTTTTTTTCTCTTGAATGTTTCCCAACTGTCTTGAATGCTCACTTCTGTTTTATTTTGTCCCATCCCCTTATTGTTTGCTAAGCAATGAGACTAAGTTTCTTCAGACAAAAAATTATTTTCTAATACAGAATACCACACTTCTTTTCCAGGACTTTTAATATCCAATATATCCCAAATTTTAGTTTATTAATTTATCAGAATTTACCTGTAGGGGAAGATAAAATAGGCAACCCCTCAACCTCTTTTTACTTTTCTAGTGTATATGTGTGTGTGGAAAAGTTTGGACATTCAAATACTGGTTATAAAAAGAGGCTGTCTTTGACAAATGAAGTGCCAATGCCCTCAGGAAAATACAAGATGGAATAATATGTCAGTTATTAGCTGGCAGAAAATCTGAGGTACATTTTTATACCCTCTGTTATTTAACTGTGGATGCAGTCACTGCATGTACAGTGGGCCAGATTATTTCATGTTTTTGCCTGTTTGAAATTCTCTAGGGTGGTATCAGGAAGCCAGATCTATCCAGCAGACTATTCCTTAGATACCTCACTTATGCTCACACACTGTACTTTAGCTTGTATTGGCAAAAGATTGGGGCATTTTTAGAACTATGTCATCCTCTTACCTCCAGCTGGTTGCTATCTTTTCTGGATGTCTGCTGTCAGATACAGGTTAGAAATGTCTGGGATCCTTGTTCTATGCCATGGTGTAGGTTCTTGCTAATAAGCTTCTATCTTTGAATGTTTTTTTGGTGATTTCTACCCTTTGCACTATGATATGGGGGTTCTGTTAATTATTTTCACCAATTTTTTCACCAAATAATCATTTTATGCAATAAATTGAGTTAAAACTTAATCCTAATTATGCTGGGGACAGCTTTTTTATAGTTCTACTTGCTTGAAAAAACTTTCTGATCAAGATGAAAATTATCACGATAGTATTCACAGTAATATAAGTAAATTTCGGCAAGTAAAAATAAAATTGTTATACAAATTTTCCTTTTTCTTTTGGGAAACTTTATAGCACTTTTTGTAAACAAAAGAAACAATGCAGGCTTAAAGACTGCTGCCAGGTGTCCTGCTAATATCTCAGCAAACCAACAACTTTATGGTCTACGGGAAAGTAAAACAGACATATGAGCCGAATTTCAGTCTTGTATGTTGTAGCCAGTAAGCAAAAGAGGAAATCCTGATTTAGGGGGTTTGTTGCTACTTTTGGGTAGTTAAATTCATTGGCTGTGACAAATAATCAAAATTCATATAAATATATATGGAAGCATTTGTCACTATTGCCAGACAAATCTTTTCTACAAATCTCCACAACTGTGTTGAGAAAATGATCTTTCTAATGTGCTCTATAATTCCTTTCTTACATACATGTGTTTCCCAGACTATGCAGGAGGAAGCAATTATAAAATTGTGTCTTTCTCTGGATTCTTGTAAAATTCTACCTCATTATTCTGAAGAAAAATTAAATTTTTCTTTCAAAAATTGTGGTTACTAATGTTGTAAAGCCCTGCTTACTCTAGACCTTTCCAAACTGCTGAAGAGGGTACAGCTAGGTTGGAAATGTTGTTAAAACGCGATTTAAGATGTAAATATCTAGTGGATAGGATGTTCCTAATGCTGGTGAAAAACTGTGTGTTAGCAGTGTGAGCATGTAACATATTATTGTTGGGAGTGACCAAATTGCTTTTCTTGTTCTAGGCCACCTTTGTGAATCTTTGAAAGTATTCACTTCAATACTATTAGTTCAATTTCTGATAAGGTAATTATCTCCTGAGGAGGACAGAGGGTATGGTGAAGAAGGGGAGGAAAGATTTAGAGCTAAGAACTGATGAAAACAAGGTAGGGGGTAGGCTAAGCAATTGAGATGGCGAAAAGGGAATGGAAGTGGAAAGAAAGAATCTAATATACCCAAATACAGTGTTATCCATACTTTACAGAAATTTTAGATTTTTTTCAGTTAGAAATAGGATAAGCATAAGAACATATGAAGGGGACCATCTAAATTGAAGTAATCAATTTGCACCCCTCAAATTAATTCTGGCAACTCTGCCATAGTAAAAGCTAATCATGAGGTTTTATCACCACTGTTTGCAAATCTATTCACTGAATTTGTTGGGTTTTTTGAGTTTTGCTTTACTGAGGTTTTCTTAATGTTTTGTTACCAACAATGCTTCTAAAGAAGGTGGAGAATATTTGGACAGACTCATTGCTTTCTGATTAGAATTGTCTTTTGTGCCTCACTCTTTTAAAACAACTTTTATCTACTATAGTCTTTCTCAGAGTGGCTTTGATGTAGCAGCACTTCTTATCTTGTCCTGGAAAACATATGGATCATGTTGTCAAGTGTCTGTTCCCTGATCTCTTTTACCAAGCACCACACTAATATTTGGACTGGCATAGGAGAAAAAGTAGTGTTTGCAGGGGAGAGAGATAGGAAAGAAACAATTGGGCCAAGCAGCTTCTTAAATTGAAACAGTTGCTGAAAGAAATACTTGAGATATTGTGTTTAGGGCACTTGGAACTAATTCCCTATTCTGCCAGACTTCCTTTCTAACTCTTTGGTGAGTTACTTAGGCTCAGAATGACAGTTATTTTAGCACCTAATTGCCATTAATTTTTATGAACATTGGAAGGCTAAATTATAATATGAGTTTAGACTTAGACCCTTAAACCTTTGTTAGGTATCTTTAAACTCTTTCAAAATAAAGAAGAATGAAAAAAAATTATGAAGGTCTTTGATGTTGAGACTATGTGAACACTGTCAAATAAAAGTTCTCTTTTTCATGTGACTACATATATATTCATATGTAATTGCACAGGCCAATTGATACTGTGTCTTTTATAGGGGAGATACAAAGAGCAACTTCTCCAGGGCAATATGACAAGTCAGGATCTGAACTTTTTGGCTGATTATATTTCTATGGGTAAACCTGATTTACCTTTTTTCCTTTGGAATAAAATGCTTCTTAATTAACAGTGCTGGTGGATCCTTTTCCAAATTCCTTCAAAAAAGTGTAAATGATCTAGCAAGCCAGGTTTTTGAATGATACTTTCTCATAACAGTGTTGGAAGTCAATGAGACATGTAGAACTTCCTCTAGCATGTTCAGGCTTAGCACTCCCTTTGCCTGGAATAGTATCAGACATGAATAATTTTTCCTGTGTGAAGTTTATTGTTTGAGACCTGCTGCTTACCTTAGGAAAAATAAATAACACCCCTTCCCTCTCCTCCTCCCCAAAAAGCAGAATTTTCCATGTCCGGCTTTGTCGTGACACACCTTCTAAAATAATAAGTGGAAGTCACAGCTCTTCAGTACTGCTTTCGTCACAACAGAAAGTTCTACAGAAGCCTGGGAAAATCAAAGTGAGCAAGTAGCAATGTGGGTTAAAGTTTAAAGGGTGGGTTTCACTTGTGGTGGTATTTCTCACAAGTTAGCTGTCCAAAATGCTGCTTGTTTATCAAATTAGATGAGCGAGGGATCAAAGCATTCATTTTCGGTAAGACAGCTACAGTTAGTGTTGAGTATGGGAAAATGGGAAGAATGTGAAATGAATCAGAATACACAGATAATTTGTAATTATTAAATAGGGACTTGAGGGGATGGTAGGCCATCTTTTGACTCTGTGGGAGTGCTTTAGAAAACACAACTTGCGAACATAGTTCCACACATAAGAATTAGCCTTACATCAATCAACAGTCTCTTCATAAATATGAACAGCTTTTTCAGAGAATAGCAAGACTTTGATGCTTTCGTTTATTTTTTTTCCCTTTGTTACTTAGGATATGTTCTCTCACAGTATATATGTAACAAGATTTTCTGGTAAGTATCCAAAACACTTTCAATGAAATTAATAAATTATTTGTGTGAGTTATTAGCATGCTACTTTTTTTCCTAGTTATGGATGTATTTGCTGCCAGCAACTCAGTTCCTTAGAACAATTTTCCTGAGGATATATCAGACTTTCCATTTTAAAATATAAGTACTTTCATACAATAAAGTATTTGCTCTTGATTTTTCATAATAACTGGGAGGTAGTACATCTTAAAGAAACTGAGTACGCTGAATTTCTTGTAGAGGATTTGTCTGTGGTTAGAATTAGGAATATTTTGCAGTAAAATATTGACGGACTGTACAGAATAAGCAAACAATTAAGGTAAGGAGCAGAATAAATGCTACAAAGGGCCTGTCCAGTAACAAGTTAAACCTATCTCAGTATATTATTTTGCTTTAAAAAAAACAAACAAACAAAAAAACCAAAAAACCATACTATATTATTAACGTTATAAATCCTGAATTTAGATGATGGTCTTACTCTCATTGAGACCCTATTGTAGCTCAAACATTGTCAAACGATATTTTCCCTAGAATAGAGGAAAAATATTTTTCCATGGGTAACATAATTCTTAAGAACCTCTGAAGTTTTTTGGCATTATCAGAGATGAAATTCAGAGAAAATGTATCCACATCATCATTTCATTTCCAGAATAGGTCTGAAACAGGGTCTTTGAGAGAAAATCTGGCAAAAACATTCTTACACTGTTTCCATGCCCTTTCTACCCTACAGGTATTATAGAAAAAAGAGAAAAACATCAGTATTGATTTCTTTCCTTTAGTGTACACCCATCGCAATGTTTATAATCTATTGCAATTGTCAAATCTGTAGGAAATAATTTTTAGAGGAAAAATTTTGTTCATAGGAAGGATAAGATAGAACTGTCTACTTAGCAATAGGAATACTATATGTAACTTTCACAGAGAATATGTCTATTGTACAGTTCAAATTGCAAGTAATTTCATTATCAAAATATGATTTTAATATTTTGAATATATTAGCATCACAGAACTGAATATTGTACTGCCATTCCCTCCAGTACATCTGTGACAAATTTATGATCTGCAGACAAACCAGAAAATCATTGTAACAGCAACTCGTATGAGTTTCATATGATCTAATTTCTTTTCTGTCTTTGGAATGAGTATGCTAAATCCCAAAGAGAAATAGGTGGAGTCCCTTTTGTCCACATGAAAATACACAATACACCCTCCTACATTTTATGGTGGATAGCTATCATCTGACTATTTTATCATGGAAAAAGCTTTGTATTTTTCACATTGCATGCAATCTGCATGTACACCTGATGCCTCCCTCTGAATAGCAGGGATGAACAAGAATTTCAGCAAAAGCATGAAAAAACGACAACCTCACAATAAATTTATTTCTCTGGGGGTCAAAACTTTGCTCTCTCTCCTACTGTGTATAATACACCTAACTATTTCCCACAGAAATCAAAGATATATGGTCAGATGTTAAGGGTGGAGTTTATCCATGTGCTTGGTAAACTATACTTTCTTTGTTTTTGTTGTAGAGGGTATGATTTTAAAGTACTGGGTTTTTTTTGGTTTTTTTTTTTTGTTTTTTTCACGTCCTGTGTTGAAAAGATTGATATTGAAAAGCTGAGAGTTACTTCATGTGATTCAAAAGGGTGTGAGGAACAATAAAAACCAACACTCCTTGGGATGGGAAAACTCCTCTCTTCCCTAGTGAGCAAGGAAGTCTCTCCACACCCAATATTTTCCAGAGGCCATTCACCACCAGGGGAGAGCAAAAGAGGGCAAGGGAAACTGAATTCACTATAGTGTAGGGATAAGATAAAGGGTGATGAAACAGATGAAGTAATGTTTCTAAAGGTATGTTTCTAACTTGTTGGGAATTGTTTTCAAATGCATATTCACTGGTGATATTTTGTTAAGGCATAGTATTATATGAGCAATACTTCAATATAAAATTTCCCTTACTATTACTTGACTATAAAATGCTGATTATATGTATATTTTATGTAATAACTAAAAATATGGATCCTAAGGAAGACATGAAGAAGGAAGAGTAAGTTAGCAAGGGTATATTTCTGCAAATTGTGGTAGGCTTTTTGTTTTACAAAGTTTCTTATAGTCTTATCCAAAGTTGTTTTAAAAATATACCTCCTCAGCCTCCAAAAAATGCTGTATCAGTAGGCATGAAATCTGAACAGGCCCATGCTATCAAATTATTTCTTCAATGTTCTGAGCAATCCAACAGACATTTTAGTGGCTTATCTTAATATTGGTTCGCAGGCTACTAGCTAGTAGCTTTTTTTCAACTAGCTTTGAACTAGTTAGCCCAGATACTTTTCTAGTGGCAGCTGAATCAGATTTCCTAAACAAAAACATCACCTGAGCAACTTGAAGTTCTTGGCATTCTCGAGATTTTACTCTCCTTTCATTGCGTAGGCAAACAAAGTCAGGCTTGCTATAAAGCACATGTTATCTTGACAGATGAAGTCAAGGTCTTCCTAGAAAATACACCAGGCTGTTTTGTCTGCTAGATATGGATCCAATGGCATGGAAAATAGGTTAACAGAAAGCTGTTGGACTAGGGGACAAGAAAGATATTCAAATTCTGGAAAAAGCATAGACTTTCCCCAGGAATACTAGTTAGATTACCCAAGCAGTCCCTGTGAGTATTCAGCAAACAGTATATACAAGCAGTAAATTTGAGCTGAAATTCATTCTGAAAGCAATAGCTTCATATCAGTATAAAACCATCTAGTGTGAGCAACCAGGAGTTGTGGGACTGCTAATTGTGGACATATGTTTTGAATGTCTGCCACTGACTGGTGATCACACATGGAATAAATAGAAAAGAAAATATTTTTCCATAGACAGGAGCCTTGTGAAATCTCTCTGGCTAGTCTCTCGTAACTTGCTAACGGCTCAGATTTGTTTTTGTTTCAGCTAGCATAGTGAAAACATAAAACATTTTTAACATTTTGTGTTCAAATACCAGTTCAAAAAGCTGTGAATCTTCTACAGACAGACTGGATCCTCTTAAAGAAAAATAAAACAATTCAGATATCATAATTTAAAGATCTTATTTCAACTATGGCCAAAACAAACATCCAAAAAACAGGTCATCCAGTAAACAAACATGGGGCACTTAGGTCAATCATCATTCAACTCTTGTAAAACCTATTGGGATCCACACTCCATAATCCCCTTTACTTACCTGTGAGTCACCTCACAGGGTTCTCAGGAGATGTGGGGGTCAACTGGCACATTCCTTCTTTTATATAAAATGCTAAGAACTCTCTTCCAATTGTATCATCTTAGGGCAACAGGCACATTCAAGTGGCTGATCCTCCAGGGAATATTACCAGACAATATAACACCCAAACAGACCATTTATATATATATATATATATATATATACATATATTTATATAAAGTTAATCTTCTTTCTATTCGGTTGAGCAAAGAAAAAAATATAAGGCCAAACCTTAATTAATTATTTGTTCTTCCAAAAGTTAAACATTTCCCCAAATGTTAAGTGCTTTCTACCTTTGAAAACTAGGGAAGTACCAATAATCCTGCCCTTGAACTATTTCATCATATCCAGGTTTTGGTAGAAATACAAAACCCAAGGATGACTTGTTTTGTTAGATTGTTTGTTACCACTCAATTCAAAAGAAATTAAGTCAACATTTATTTTAATCAATAGGAATGTAGCTATATGTAATGCAGACTGGGCAACATTTGTACAGATGTGATCTTTATTACACAGATGCTTTTTCATTGTTAAATGTAGCTGATGACAAAATGGGGGGATGGTGTTTAAATTAATTTTCAGAAAATAGGGTAAAAACTAAGCAGAAGGAAAAGATACTGATGTTCTAAAGAATTTTATCTCATTTCTATGTTGCTAGGAAGTAACTCATTCTGGAGCAGAGGATTTTGCATGTGAATACTTTCCACTGAAATGCCATTCCTGCTAACATCAGCCCCCAATAAATAATTTGTTTTGCTCTTGAGGCCAGCAGAAGTTAATAAGGCAGTGTACCCTTTCCAAGAATTGAATACAGCTCATTACTGATATGTTTGATGTTGAGGCATGTGTGTAGGGGTTTAGTATCTTTGTACGCTAATCTAATTTCATTGCTACTCCTATCAGCAATAGGAGTATTGGATTTTGAATTTCAAGCATGAGGAAGAAGTCCTCTGTTTTATTGATGACTCTCTAAAAATACTTTCTGGTATTTCCTTCTTGTCAGTGGGATTAGTATTTAAACACATTTTTGTATTTATATATATATATGCATTACACAGCCTTTTAAACAAACACTGTACCTAAGGCTAGCAGAGTATCCTATGACGATTGCTGTGGTTTCTTTTCTCTCAATTTTTTCTCTTTCTTACCAAACACAGAAATGGGAGACAAAAAATTTAAAAGTAATCCTATCTTCAAGTACATGATTCAGAGAATTCATCACTATTTTCCTTAAGAACCATGAGATGCAATGATTGAAACTCTATGAATCCTTCAGTTTAAGCAATACATGCCTGCTGAATTTGGGATTACTTCGTTGTATGTAAAGCAACCCTCTAGGTATAATCTTCATGTTATGGAGCTTTCTAAGCAACATAGCTTTTTGAAATATTGTGTGATAGCAATAGTGAGACCAATATAGTTTTGTTTCAATATAATTTTCAAATTTGAGACACTTATTTTGCATCTCATAGAGTCATAGACTAGCTAGGGTTGGGAGGAATCTAAAGATTGTCTAGATCCAACCCTCCTGCCATGGGCAAGGACAACAACCACTAGAGCCCCATCCAACCTGCCCCCTTGTTAAGACAGGTTTTGTTTTGAAATTTTGCCACTTGCTTAACAAAGAGATCTTAAAATGATTGCTCTGTAACCATGGTAGAAATATTGCCCCTTTTGGGAGGTAGAAGATAATATTTTGAATCCTACTACCTATACTTCAGTCATGTTCCAGCTGATCACCTGTTTGCTTTTCAAAGAGTCCACAGCATTTATGTGGATGAAACTGCCCCCACCAAAAAACACAAACATGAACTCTAGAAAATGGCAGTCACAAGGAAAATCAAACTTCATTCCTTGCACACAATCCCGCTTATATCAAGGAATGCTACCCCCCAAAAACCCACCAAAAAACCAAAAAAAAACCCAACAAAACAAAAGCCAAACCTGACTTCTTAAACACAGAAAATGTGTGACTGAGCTAAACTGGAAACAAAAGGTCTACAAAAGTCTATCCCCACTGTGTCTGTGAAGCTATAGATTTTATTTATAGATTTAGACTTCAGAGTAATCTCTAGTCTCAAAGAAATGTACTCCATTCCTCCCAAGGCTTGATTAACCTGTTCTTGGTCCTTGTTTGAATCTTTTTGGTTTAGCTTTAGACAACTGGCCTCAAGCCATGCCTTTTCTCTCACACCTTTGGAGGATTCTAAATATAGAATAATTTAACAATTCAATAAACTCCTATTTGAAAAAAAATTATATAGAATATACTTTCCTTCAATTAAAAAAAAAATTAAACAACTATAAAGGTCTGCATTTTGATTGTTAATATGTCATCTTTTTTTCAGAGGCCCCACCAATGAGTTAGTAACACGTGCCCCCTCAGTGTGGTCAGGAGGTGGTTAGTCTTTCTAAACACAGAGCCTTTAAATGTATACCTTCATTATAGAAATCAAGATTTAAAATAATACCCTGGTAAAGTAATGAGTTTGTCAATTGCCACTGATGCTGCCAGGAACTTTAGAAGCTTTCTGGACTCCTGCAGATGCACGGGAAATGGTAAAGAGACTGATATCTACAACTACTTATTGGCTGGTACTTGTGTGTCACTGGCAAATGTGTGCTCTTATAGAGCTAAAACCACAGAGCAGTCCATGAATATTGTTAGAAAAAATATTTTTTAGTGAACATTTTAAGACCTAATAACAATTTTAAAAATTATTCAGTGAGGAAACTTAAATGACTTCCCAATATTTTTGCAGAATTACTATCTAAACTTCCATCACAGGAAGAAAGCAAAAGGGAAATAATAAGAAGTTTAGCGGGAAACTGCAATTCTCTGATTACCTTCTGAGGAAATGTATACAGATACAAGAAGGCTGACAGAAGTCATTGAATCAGTCTCTTCAAAATTTAATTCAACAAATCAAATACAAAACCATTCTTCTTACTTTTTCTCATTCACTACAGCTGAGATGGTTCCACCTTATGACTTCAGTAATCAAATGATTAGCCACTACATATGAATTTTTTTTCCTGTAGAATCCATCTAGTTTATGTAACTGGTACTATGTAGTTTATTGCATTTATTTTTATTGAATTTGTACCCTGCCAGCTACTTAGTAGTTGCACTTCGATGGCAGCAGAGCAATTGTAAGAATGATTGTTTCATTCTTATCTTCTGCACTTCTCCCCACACTTGAAAAAACCCTAAAAATCATGGTATTATGTTGTTACTACAAGGAAATAGTTGCTTCCACTGTTTTTGATTCTAATGGTTTTGTTTCTCAGAGTGGACATTGTGCTACAGCTTAGAAAAGGAATGGAAGCAACAGATTGTTTTAGAAAACTGTAACCCAGTGACATCTCGTATATAGAATTAGGAAACCTGAGGGCTTTCAGTCCTATTGTAAGATTATTTAAAAACAAAACAAGAAGACCAAAAAAATAAACAAACCTCATAGCCTGCAGGGAGCTCATTTTCAGTTAACTAACTTTTTCTTTCTTTCTATAGCTGCTTTATGCTTCACAAGTTCTTCTCCAGTTTAGACCAGCCAAGATAAATAGGTACAGTCAAAACACTTTCTGTTAATGTTGCATTACCACTACTGGAATTACTTATGGATTAACACCACTTATAAAATTAATAGGGGTTAAAAATGAAGAGAAAGGAGATCTGGAAACACAACTATCTGATTTGTTCTGTTTGATCCTAAGGAGACTTTCCATATGTGATGATACAAGGTACCTCTTTAGGATGTTTGAATGTTTTAGCTATGAAACAAGAAGTAAAAGATTGCTTGCCTTATACTCAGGGGACACAATGTCCTAGTAGTCTCAAATCGCACAAATATTGGGGGTTTTTTTCTGTGCACTTCTGAACATTTTTTTAACACTTCAAGTGTATAATACCACAAATTCAAATACCAAAAATTTTTTTTTGAAGGCAACAGTACATGAAAGTAGCAGGAATCTAGCAAGGGACTCAGTAATCTTATGTGAGGAAACGATATTTCTAAAATTGTCACTACATACCAAACAACACGGTAGCATAAAAATATTCCATCAACAAAAATTGTTCATTTTTTATTTCTACAGTATTCTGTTTTCAAGTCAGACTTTCCTAACATGACTGTATTTTCTTCCTTCTATTACAAAAAAAAAAAAAAAAATTCTTTTCGCCTTGGATAAATTACTAGGAAAATCATCATCTCGAGTCCCATAAGTTTCAAGAATGATGTGTTTTATATTTGAGGTCCTGCCTCTCTCCAGCTAACACATTGATATCCTCTTCAAAGCTTTTGCTTGTCTCTTGATGTGAGTATCTCAAACTACTTGAAACTACTACATCTTCCATGCAGTGCAGGAAAGACTAACTGCTGCAGCACTCAGGATGGGTGAATTAGAATTTCAGATTTATGATACAAATGTTGGTATGAATTCTGAAAAAATATCATATGCAAATTATGTTTGTTGGACAGTTTGTTGGACTGTAGGAGAAAATGAATAAAAAGATACCTGAAAAATCAGAACAATGTGCTACAAAGCCTAAGATATTGATTAAGCCGATCTTATTTTCCCCTAATGAAAATATAAAATATGTTTTCATAAAGAAACATCCCTTGAAGTTATTGTTTCAGACAAACAGTTTCTCTCTTTTAATACAGCCCACTGTGCAGTTGGCCTTTTTCACCAAAAAAGCACACTTCTGACTTTTTCTCATCTTTAGGACTCCCCATTTCTATTCTGCAAAGTTGTTTTCCATCTTGTCTGCTCTCAGCCCATACAGCTGCAAGGGTTATTCTGTAAAGGAAGAACTCAATGCCAAGAGTTACTCTCTGGTTTTCAATATAAGGAGGAACAAGCATGAGTTTGATCAGCTTTATCAGTCCTGACCTATTGCAGCTGAGAAATCTGAAGCTTTGTCAATTAATGTCAAAAGTAATGTGATTATAACACTTTGGCAGCTGGAAAAGTTCATTGCCTTCTTCAAGAGCAAGGAAGAAAAAACCCCAAAACCTAGTTGAATAGATTAGCAGTAATATAGGCTTTGGAGGAGCTTTTCCAGCTGTTGAAGGCAGATTTTGTTAAGTTCAAGGTATTGGCTCATATTATGCTCAGATAATACATTAGAAGGGTAAATCGAAACTAACCTGATACCAGTTAATTTGGAATGTGTGGCTTCAAAAATTGTAAGTTTTAAAAATATATTTGAATCATCAGGTTGCATGACTTTTAAACTGATTTTTTGCATTTCTTGAAATGTTTCAGAAGCATACAGCAGTTTTTTGTGATTACCACTGTTTTTGGCAATTGAATGACTTCTGAAATTTTGCAGCAGTCTAAGGATTCTGCTTCAAGAAAGTATCCCAGAGTACTAAAAAAAAAGCTAGCTGGACATTTTGGTCCCACCCTTTTGATTCAGAAAATGTAGTTTGTTTTCTGTCACAGAAGACCTATTTATTATTGCGTGTTTAAACACTGAATTCAATTTGGCAAGAATGTGTTTTCAAAATTGAGTTGCTTTATAGGTTTTAAGCTCTCTTTCTACAGATACGTTGACTCTTGTGTTCATAAAGGACTTGTCATGGATTGTCAAGTTGCTACATGAAATATTACCTTTGTTCCATGAGATGACTATGGTTTTAATTTTGTTTTTCCTGTAGCTCCTTCTGAAGCTACTGACTCACAATTTTGTACTCATGTCATAGATTAAAAATGAGGGCAGCATAGTATATTTAATTGTCTTTTTCCTGTTGTACTAGCCAAAAAGTGGCATAAATCAAATTAATAGACTTTTCAAATAGTCAGCACTCAGAGAGTGACATCTTGAATCAAATACGAGCCAAAGGCAGCATGATGTTCACAGCTTCTCTTGTCTTCTGCCTGAGGACAAATCCTAGTGCTTCACTTGTACTGTGTACAGTAACTAAGAAACCTGTAGGCAGAAGGTAAAGATATCAGGTTTGCTAATACGGTGACATAGTTCAGGACCTTCTTAGAGTCATGTGAACACCAGGGAGCTTATGATCTTTTCTACCATAAGCCTTTCTTTTCACTATATTTAAATGTAGGAAGGGCAGAGTTTCAGCTGCATATGTAGACAGTTTTGAGGTGGCTTTTATTGTCATTGTTCATATTGTGACTATTTCCCTTATGTTAAATCTGTTGCAAAAGGAGCACAAATATCTTGCTATGAAAAATTTTACTTCAACCAAATGTTAGGTGAAATCTTGTACTCTCACTAAATGCAATAGATAGAGTCTGCAAATTCCTATATATGTTACCTTAGATTCTAGTGAAAGAAGTTTTGCTTTGGAACAGTTGACATGTTATATAGAGAGAGCAAACTTTATGTGTGGCAAACCTTTATCACTTTTTTGCTTTTCCCCAAAGACCAGAAATCACTTTTATAGAACTTGCAATATGTATCTATACAATATAATGTCTTTTATATAAAATACTTTGCATAACTCAAAAAAATGTATCCTTAGACAGAACATAAAGAATGTTTCTGCACAAGTCTTGAAATCTCATATAAAAATGTGTTGCAAAGCAAAGAAAGAAAGCAGGAAGTGGACTTGAGTAGAGAACTGGAAGCAATTTTGAAACAAGCAGTGGTTCTCAAGTTTTGTGCAAGTCAAACTGATGAAAACAACTGTCTTGTGTCTAGAGTGCAATAGCCTGTCTGAAGTTGGTACATATTATCATCATATATGCAAAGCCTCTCTCAGATCATGTGTTGATTCTTCATACTGTGACATGTTACTTCATTTGGGACTTTGTCTGCTCAATGTAGGCTTTGCTTTTTTTGCTTTGTGGAGTTTTTTTTAGATATCAGAAGCCCAGATCCCATCTTGAGGGGTGGACTAAAAGCTCCATTAATTGAAAATAACTGATTACCTTATCTATCTATCTAATGTGTGAAGAAAAGATACGCCTCAATGAGCTGTCAAACCTTAGCATTCCTGAGACCAATAAGACATGCAGTTCCTCTTAGTCCCATCCACATTCAAGAAGCTGTGATAGATAGTGGTTTAATCTTTCATTCCACATCACTGAAAGGTCTCTAATAACATGCCATTAAATGTTAGTATTTCTAATGCCTAGATTGAAAGCTTTTTTCATAGATATAAAAAAGAGAAAACCGTGTGAACAACTGTCTTGCAGTACACAACCATATTCTAAGGGCCCTCTCCATTTCATAATTTAAAGACAGGTTAATGACTTGAATGTTATTCTACTGTAGCTGTATAACATATTTATGTATAAATTTTTGTAAGCAAAACTTTTCAGTCTTGAGAACTCAAAGTGAGAAAATTCAAATATATTTCCCAATGTCTTGCAGTGATATTTAGTGTACCTAGTCATTTACTTATTTGCTTCAAAACCAAAAACATTTGTGTGATTTCATTTCCCCATCTGAGATTACATCATGCATAACAATGTAGTGACACTTAATTGCTACTTTAATTGTGAAATGTAATGGCAAGGAAAAGTCTCCAGCTTCATAGATATATAAATATATATTTATTCCTGCAATTTGAAATATCTTTGGTATGTTATGCAAATATTTTGTTTTAACCGTAAAAGATGTGTTTACACATCTTTTTTGAAACTAAGAATGAATCATGAAATATCAAAACAAAATTTCTCCCTTGTTGTACACAACAGCCTCAACTATTTCTAACTGGTACTGATTTTTGCATCATGATTTTTTTCTGCAGCTCCAATCAAAATGTTTAGATTTTTAGGATTTTAATCCAACAACCTTGATTCTGTAACAATATTCTTTACATTTCCTTGTTTTCTATTTTCATCTCTCCAGAAACTTCATCAAAATAAAAAAGTGCATGTCACCAAATACTGTAGGCTTTTCAAGTGCTATATTTGAAAAAAAAAAACCAAACAAGCTAATATTTATCCAAAAATGTGGCTCAACATTGGGATTCAAACATTGAAATAGTTTGGCATTCTAGTAAATCATTAATTTCATCCCAGATTCTAGGAAACCCTTAAATATGTCTTTTGCTGCCAACACATACAGGATGATAAAAAGGATGACTAGACATGAGGATGTCTCTCTATAGAAGACTATCTGAAATGAAAGGCCATACAGTGCCAGCAAGAATGTATATAAGACTGCATTGAGATACTTTTATTTTCAGGGTTTTTGTAGTATAACAATGATTGGATTGTAAATAGACCTACTTCGTGCACCACCAGATAAAGAAGCATTGGCATTTTATTAGTTATCCACAGGGAACTGAGTGGTGACTACATGGCTCAATCGTAAACTGGCTTTAATTTCTCAGCAGGTTACATGGCCATTATTGATCTAAGGCCATTTTTGGGACTGAAAGACTCAGTGAGCCACAAAACTTTCAACTCTATAACAAATTCCACATATGAAACAGGAATTAAACCCCTGTATTTTACCATACAGTTGTTACAGAGAACAGAAAGCATGTTATGTATTAAGATGTGGGTTGTGTAGAATCTTAAAACACAAGAAAATTCAGTTGAGCATGGTGACCACACATCATTATAAACTCTTCACAGAAACATCCGAAGTAGCTTAGTTTAAAACTTTAGTTTAAATTAATCTAACAAAAGAAGCAGTGCTCTTTCACTGGGATCATAGAAATTAATTATAACAGCTGTATTGATTATTAAGGTTATCTTAATAAACCATAGAACATCCCTCTCCCATCCCCCCCCCCCACACACACTTTTTGAGAGTGAAGAACCTAATTATTCCTCAGTTCCAGAAGATAAGCAGTCTGACCTCTCTGTTTCATCAAGATCAGTCAGTGAAGAAAGACTTTAAGGTTGTCTCAAGTATAGCTGAAAGAGAAACACCAGGTGCTGAATGGCACTTATGGCATTGGCATGAGCAACTGCCAGATGTTCTAAACAGAATCTCTCCTGAAAGCCAGCAAGCCCAGGCAAAAGAAACTATTCAAGTCACTAATTCCTTCATTAATGAGTAGATGAACAGGACAGAACTGAGAGGAAAATAATTGTAGGCTCTGTTCTTTGCCTTTTTTTCTCCTAGCAGGTGATACTCCACTGTCCCATACTCTCCTTCACTCCCCACTGATAAGCAGGCAGAAAGAAAGGTGAGCAAAGACCAGGGCTGTGCACCCAGCCAGTGGAGATGGAGATATGTTTTGAGCCCCACATGGATGGCATTGTTTGGAAGAACAGTGATGATGTTGCATTGAAATCCAAATTCCTGCAGTTCTGGGAAACACTGAGACAGCCCTGCTGAATTCCAGGGTTCTTGTACACAATCAGAAGATGTAGACCCAAGCTACTGCAGCTACCTGTTCATTATGCCAGTATTTATGGCTGAACTTGTGTCTGTTGAAAATCATGAAATAGTACTATAAAGTTATCCTAGAACACAAGATTTTTATTATTTTTATTGCCATTATTTCTTTTTGAAAGATTATTGATTATAAAGATAGACTTTTCTTTATGAAAAGAATGAATTGCATAGGCATTCATCCCATTAAGACTGTATTTCCTTTCTGAACAGTGATGATGATCTCAACACAAGTAATTCTGTTTCATTGTTACCACATATAGAAATGCATGAATAGGCTAAGAACACAGTGAATTGTTTCATTAGCATTTGATCTTGTCGAGTTCCTTTTATTAAACCACTCTTTGTATACTTGACTATCAGGATATCTTCCCTGTAACTATAGTAAAGAGTATATCTGAGGTTCAGGACCTAGTCAGAAAGGTGATGGCTGATTTTGATGACATTTCAGGTATCATGTGTCTAGATTTGATAATGAGTGTATTGCCATGTAATGTATACGGAATATGATCTGACCAGATCTGATCACATTCTGGCAAAAAATGCCAATCATCCCATAACAAAAAAAAAAATTGTCAGAGCTTTCAGTTGGTCACAAATGACAGTTCACTAGACTAAGAGAATGAATATTTTTGTAAGTTTTGAGTAGTACTGAAGTGCTGTATGTCCACATTGAACATATGGACTTGTAAAACTTGTAAAAGTTTATATATTCTATGTTGCTATCTAAGGTGTTAGTGTTGAAGGGTGGTTTTGTTTTCCTGTCAAAACATTACTGTTACTTAAATGAAATACCACTCTTCTGCTGCATAGTGGATATTATTTGAATACATCCATACCTTCGAAAGGACTCCTTGCCAATTCTTTCAGACAAATTGATAGAGAGGTGCTCTCTAGGATATTATATCTCAGAAAAGCATTGTGTAAGGATCCCCAGAACTTCTGCCTGCAGGTACTCACTGCACAGTGAGGTCAGCCTGTCTAAAACACCACCAAGAAGAGATGAATAAATGTTCCTGTGCCTGGGATGCTGGATATTCCATGTTAGCTTCCTATATGTGTCATATGCTCACTGTGATTCTTTTTTAAAATGTGCAGCTACATGTAATATGGTTTCTATTGGAGGAGTCTCTTTGAATTACATCAGGCTTATTTTTATTGACAAAAGGCTGGATGTAATTCATTGGCTGCAGATAACGCAGACTGAAGGATATGAAGAGAGAGAGGGAATTCTGAAGAGATCCAAGTGGTAAAGAGTAAAGAAATATGCATATGAATAATTATAGGTCAAAACTGAAATGAGGCTCTGGGTTGGAAACTCTGATCTTCTGATTGAATGGCAGTAGTGACCATTTGTTTAGCAAAAGAAAAATATGAGGAGCCCTTGCCTGAGTTCCAATTTAACCTTTGATATTGCTCATTTTGGCTGAGTATGTGTCTAGTGGTAAGGTGCAGTAAAGACCTCAGAAGATTAAACTTTTCACCAATACCATGGTAAAGTGCTCAAACTGGAAAATATGTGTACTTCATATGAGAAGGAGGATGTGTGGTAGGTTTAGTGGTGTAAACCAGTATAATTTTACTCACTCTGATTCTCTGTTCCTTCAGCTCGGATTGTATTTCTTTGGAACATTAACCCAGACAACTGGCTAATTGACACTCAGTGACAGTCTCAGCGATTCTGTAGTTTCCAGTCTGGCTCCAGAAGCTTGATGCAATCCAAAGGATAAAAATAAACTTGAACACTACTTAAGATTTCACTTTCTCTCTTTCTGTAACCATAGCTGACATAGAAATATTCTGGCATAATTTTTCCTAAGAAGAACACTTGATCTCTTCTAAAAGCTATTTCCATTTTTTACTCCCTTTTAGTGGCATAACTAATTTATAAAGAGGCAAATACCCCAAACAGCATACAACCCTAAAACAAAGAAACAAATTTTAAAAAAAAGAATGAAAATGAGGTGGGAAGTGACTCTTCTAACGGAATGCTTGAAGTTTACACTAGTGAGATTACAAGTTACATGAAAGCTGTCTTATTACACTCTCCTACAAGAGCTATGACAGCTTTTGATTTTTTTTTTTCTTTGCATATAACTCAAATCTCAGTCCGTTTAAGAGACTCTCAGGGAAATGTTTCAAGCATACACTCAAAAATGTAAGAGAAATCATAGCTATCAAAAATACTGACAATAAAGTTAAGAAGCTTCTTAATGTCAGTGTTTGGAGAAAGGCAATAAGAAATGCATGATGTCATGTTGAAATTGCATATCCACTGAGAGATACAAAGAAATTCTTTGTATTTCTACAAAGAAAATCAAGTGCCACTTTCTTAGACATAAGTCTGATGTGGAGAATATTTCAATCCAGTGAGCTTTTGAAAGTGTTCTCTTAAAATATTGCTGTAGCATTGACAATATAAAAAAACCCAACCAAACAAACAACAAAAAACAAACTTCCTGCAAGGTGACTGTTCCTGCAAATTTTGAATTTATATCTATCTATCTATCTATATGTAAACTTTGAGAATTCATAATGAAAGAAAAATCCTGTGGGAAAATACGAGTTAATTTCTTTTTATATTGCCTTAAACTACAAATGAAGTATGTAGACAGCTTCATGAACATCTAACTAGAGTTTTCAACATTCTGCAATTCTTGGACAGAATTCTGAGCATCTGATTGACTTCCCAGTATGGATAGGGAAAATCACACTGTAATGTTAGTTCTTTGTGGTCGAACACAAAATTGATTTCTCTGTCAAGGACAATTACTTACACAAAACTGTTCTTCAGGAGGATGGCCAGTTCTGAAAATGAGGTGTAGAGAAGAACCCTGACACCATTCCTGTGTGGGGAGATTAAAATGTTGCTTTTGTGGGTATGTAGTCTGCTATAATGATTTTTCCTATAACACAGTATAGATTTCCCTAATTGTTAAGTGCTAAAGAGTAACAATTATTACTTTAGGAAACACATAAGGAAGAAGTTCTCCTTCCTTAATGGGCTGATAAAAAACACTTTGATTTTAGACAGTTAAAGGAAACCTGGAACTTTCTTTTCCTGTACACCAATAGTTAATTAATCCAAGGGAACAGATATATGTCTTCTATAACACAGGGACTAGCCCTTTATTCAGGAAGCATCTGTTCAGTATTTGTAAATTTATCCAATCTTGGTTAGCTTAGTCAGGCAGACATTCAGGTACTTCAGAGTTAGCCATACAAAAACACACATCTGACTGTATTTTTTAGTTTTTTAGCTTTGCAAAGCTAATAGAAAAAGTCCTTTCAGAATTTTTGTTAATGAGCAGATTTGGGAAGACACTTTGAGTTTTAACTTCATCCCAGGACATATCTTAGATTTTGGTCTTTGTCAGACAGACGTGTATTTTAAAGCCTTTCTGTAGGGGTTCTGATTTGGAAGTGTTGATGGTTGATGGTTGATCAGCAGTCTGACCAGCTGATGGTTTCAATTTGGTCCTCTCTTGTGCATGAAGGAATTGAGAAACAAACCCATGCTTTCTAGACTACTTCTCTCTTCAGACACTCTCCATGAAAGTGTTACAAGTGTAAGAGGGTACACTTCCAGGCCACAAATTCCTAGAGCCAAAGACAGGGACAAATATTCATCTTTTCTGTAGGGAGTATAAGTAAAGAGGAGCAGACATTTATTACGTGAAGAGATGTTGTAGCATATCCCTACCTCACCTGCCTTCTCTACAGCATCATGTATCTGCTGTGCTTTTAATTGCTTACAAGTACAAATCTATTTTCATAACAGATTTCAAATGTTTCTCACATGCCCACTAAGTCCTCCTGTGTTGAGAACACCTCTCTTTGTGTTACACTGGTGTTATGACAGGAATAAAAATCATACCATGATAAGGATTATATAAATCCATTACAAAATTAATCTGAGATAATTTCTAAAATAAATAAGACTAATGCACCAATCAAACTCTCATCTCCTGATGGCTGCAGATTAATATCAAAAAAGTATCCACATGTCCCTCAGGAACTTGACTTAAAAGGTACGAAATATCATATTGAATTACACAGGTGCAGAGGATAGACAGGTTAACCCTAGCCATGCCCTTTAGCCTGTCCCAAGTTGCATACGACATACAAAATCCACAACTATGATCAAGTGTTTAAGGACTATCAAACTCCACAGCTGTAGAGAATTTTGAAGGTAGGGACCAGTATCTGCCTGGCTTTTTTTATATATTTTCTTTAATGTATTGAAGGGTAGGTGGAAGTAGACAGAAAACATCTCTTTTTTTTTTTTTTTTTTTTTTAGGGCAAACACAAGGTAAATCATGCTGGAAAAACTTAAAAATGGACTGTGATCCTGAGAAGGATACTTTTCATATTATTCGATACATCCCCTTGTCCCCTCTGTCCCTACCCTTTTGCTTCTCACTAGGTTCAAAGTCAGTTCTAAGCAGTTAAAAAAGTTTACAGTATGTATGCCCACTAGACAGGATTCTTCTTTCTCCACCTACTTGTAATCTCTGCTTTCTAACCTATGATAAATATTCTACAAAAGGTTATTAGTGCACATCACATTTTGACCTTGTATTTCTCAGGCATTCCACCTAAAGGCTTTTCAAAAACAGAACTGAAGACAGAAGAATATTGCTGTTGCTGTTTACAGTAGTGGTTTGTTTTCAGAGAAAATGAAAACAATTTGGTAATATAACTCATCACATATATTCTTATGGAGGTTTGATTTGGTTTTTTTTCTTTCAGTACAGCAGAATTGTTCTTCCAAGGTGCAGGGCTTTGGACTTGCCTTTGTTAAATTGCATGATGTTTCACTTAGCCCATTTCTCCAACTTGTCAATGTCCCTCTGGATGGCAGCACAGCCCCCTGGTGTTATCAGCCACTCCTTCCAATCTGGAATTATCAGCAAACTGGCTGAGGGTATGCTCTGCTCAGCCATCTGTGTCTTTAATGTATATGTTGGGTCAGAACCAATGCTGACCCCTAGGGTATACCACTAGTTACTGGGCTCCAGCAAGGCTTTGTGCCACTGATCATCACACTGAGCTCAGCTGCTGGGCCAGTTTTTACACCGCCTCTCTATCTGCTCATTTGGCCCATACTTCCTCAAATTTTCTATGAGGATTTCATGGGAGACAAAGCCAAAAGCCTTACAGAACTCAGGGAAGGCAATAGCCATGGCTCTTCCTTT
Organism: Calypte anna; assembly: GCF_003957555.1. Lineage (NCBI taxonomy): Eukaryota > Metazoa > Chordata > Aves > Apodiformes > Trochilidae > Calypte > Calypte anna. The sequence continues at coordinate 104,252,233 of NC_044244.1, read as the reverse complement.
GTTCATCAAACCATGCATTTTGTCATAGAAGGTTATCAGGACAGTCACGCATGACATCCCTTTCTAAAGCCATTCTGAATGTTCCCAATCATCATCTTGTCCTTCATGTTTTGTCATTCATGTTACTTTTCACCAGCCCCATCTGTTCTTTCATTCAGACTCCAGCTGGGAGTTTTCTGGTTCCTGACTGCTGCCCTTTAAGGGAAGATGCTGACATCTAGTACTTCTTATCTTCTCTGCATCTGAATTCCATTCACTGAGACCACAATCTCTCCTCTTTCCTGCTTGCCCAGCTGAAATCACTGGAAGTGGCCATTCCAATCCTGATAGGGAGTAAGTTAAACATACCACATGAAGTTTGATAACAATGAGGAATATTTTTGTTTAAAAAAAGGTCACCATTGTCTGTGATAGTAGTAGTGTGTCACATGTAATTCATTTAATCCTGCTTTTAAATTAAACAAGCTCTAGTCTGGCAAGTCTACTAAGGAGTAAGAACTATTTTTGTTTCAATTTTCAGGATATTCTGATACTTTGAAAACTCTTCCTGCTTTGAGATGGAACAAAAGACATATTTAAAAGGTGGTCTCTTCATGGAAGATAAATGGTGCACGTAAAAAAATAAATCACCAGTTATTTTAGACACTCAAATTTCAAACCCTGGGAACCCCAGACACATAATTTTGTTTTATATGATCAAAGTCAAGAAAAACAAGCTTCTATTTCAAGAAGAAAATTGAAATATTTGTTCTTAATAGTTCAAATGTTCAACTGGGAAATAAATAATTTATCAAAACATTTAAATTTAAATAAATTGATATTTTATAACTAATTCAAATACAGTATATCAGTTTTAATCAAAGTTTACTAACATATCTTTTTAAAATTTCTTAAACTACATGTATGTTTATTAATTAATCATCGTACCAAAAAGCCACTCCAAAAATTTCTCTGACACTGTTAAAGCAACATGCAAGAGCAGGTCCCCTTTAACAGGCCTCAAATGTAGCAGTTTTCATTCTGAAAACTGTCTTTTCTCTGTGAATGGAATAACCAGATCTTAATTGTTACTCTTAAAAAAAAAAAAAAAAAAGTTACCAAGCACGTGAACCTGCAGAAAAATCTGCTGCTTGTGTGACCTTTTTCATACAAACAATAATTTGGGCTTTACCTAAGGTTTTCTGAACAGTCATAATACGGCAAAATAATATTCATTTTAAATGCAATAAATAGTAAAATGTTGTTTGTCGTGTGCTATAACTCTTGGGTCTGTCATGTTTTGCTTTAAGTATTAAGAAACTCTTCTGGTTATCATAGCACAAGCATGTCATCATTGTGATTTCATTTTTTTTTCGTCCTCCTATAATCAATCCTAAATCAAACCATGATTGATGATAAATCAATCTCTAACATGACCATAAGAAAGAGGGCAAAGGATGGAAGGGAGCAGAGTTATCAATTTGGTTGTAACACTGTTTGCACTTACTGCAAGAATATTGCTAGTTGGTTAGAAAACTAAGATAATTTAAAGATGGAATTCCCTGATGGAAACCTCCAAAGTAATTAAAAACAGAAATAAAATGTTAATTTGAGTCTGGTCCTTTTAGTGCAGGAACTAGAATATATGCTTTTAAAAGTTCATGGCATGACTCGGTAAACTCTCTACCATTGACAGAGTAATTTTCTCGCTGTAATACGTTGGTTCAAAAATTGACCTTGTAAGCTTAAATTAATTTTATTTGGCCACTTGCAAATAAGGCATAAACTTTATACTGTATTGTCTGAAATATGGTTTCTCTGGAAAGGTTTATCAGAAGGATTTAAAACTAGAGCAAATGCGATCAGAAAAATGATTAATATTTAGAACTCTGTAACTTTACAGAATAAAAGTCAAGCATATGATTTTTGAAGAAAGGTGAACTATGGTTGCTATGGATTTTCCCTCACAATTCCTACTCAGGTATATACATCTTCTATTCCTGTTATTTGTTATGGTCATTCCCCTCTGTGCATTCTGATCTCTTCTGGAAGTTTAGGTTGCTGAGGTATAGTCACATTCTCAATTCCTGTAACATTTCTGATGTGACTAGAAATAAGATGTCTGTTCTGATTTATAGCCCTAGGAGAAATATGCATAAGCAGGAATTTGAATAAGATCTTGTTGAAGTATTTGATCTCTTGTTACTGTTGAAAGTGGGGGTCTTTTTTAAGGGGATTGGTTTCATTTCTTTTAAATTCACTTTATATTTAAGACACATTGAAAAATAATAAGAAATTAGATTAAGCTTTACGGGCTGGTAAAACTTCACGACTTTTTATTAGAACTTGAATTTGCATGAATTAAAAAAAAACAAAAAAACTATTGAAAATAAATTTTAGTTTCAAATTTGTGCTGGGCCTTTCCAACCCAAGAATAGAGTGTATCTGATGAGAGGAATATTCAGAGACATTATTCTTGACTCATAAGAATCAATGGTCTGATCAAAAATGAGCTGCAGTGATACAGCTATGGTATCTATGGCACATACCATCCTCGTCCCATCAGAAAGGAAACGAAAGCAATGGAGAATTCTGTTCTACCTCTTGGCATGGCATTACTTGTCCTGCTCACTCTTCTGAAGTACATGTCATGGTTTTGGAAACTAGAGAGTCAATAGCTATCTAGGAAGGAAATAGTAACTTGGCAATGAAGCTTTCAAATCAAATAGAAAATATCTGGTGTTAGGAAGGATATCATCTGTGTTTCCTGCCTTGGAAGTGCATATCTCTCCTCTTGGAGATGATGGGGTTTGCTCTTCACTTCTGCTAATGCAATTTGTGAGTGACGAAGGGTCTTTCTGGAAGACAATCCAAGCATACCCAAATAAATAAAAATAACATAATGAATCCTGTATTTGTATCTTGCAGTCATGAAGATTGAATGGTATGGTGTTGCTAGGTAAGTCACCTGAACATTTGTTTTACTACATCCTTTTGAGAGTTATAATGGCTGATTCAGCTGTTTTGCTGACATAAAAATTATAGTTAACTTATTATTTATGAAGCCCTAGGAGGACTTTTTGACAGGCCTATTTGGCTTGCAGTAGAAAAAATCTGTGCTATAACAGCTTAAACCATATTTGGCTTACTTATAGTACAGTAACATCATTACCTGTATTGCCAGGGTCTTGTTCCAGGAATTTACACACGTGGGGATGACATCACTGGGGTTGTTTAACATTTACACCTCATCTGCTGAATCATTCTGGAATAAGAAATGTACCTTTAATATAAAACTCTCAATTGCACATAATTTGCCTCCCCATTTTACAAGAAAGGAGTCATGTTATAGGATTGTTCTTGATGATCTCTTTGGAATCTTTACAACACTTCACACTGTAAGACAGCATTTCTGTAGCACTTCATCATTGTGGTGTTTTATCACCTAGCAGCATTAATGATTACTAAGAAGACCAACTCTGTTGGAGGTGAATTGGTAAGAGATCCAGAACTTTTGACTTCTCAAGTTGCATTAGCTTATAATTTTGTTAATTACTAAGCAGGAGGATACAGAGAGGAATTGCAAACATCTGGTTTGTATCTGTGATACATGCAGCCTTGCAACAGTTCAATGCCAGTATTACTTCTATCAATTGAAAAAGATTTTAATGTGTGATGAGTCAATTGTAATGCATTTGACATGGGTTAAGACACTTGCTCTGCTTTATGCAAATGTATCCATCTCAGAAAACACTTGCAAAGGGGTCTAATGGTTTGTTCTCCCTAACTGTAACCTCTGCAAAGAAGCTGTAAACATAGGCTGAACTGTTGTCCCACCTCTAATATAATCACTACAAAAAATGACTGAGACATTTGAGGGGTTGTGGTAGATTGCATAATCACTGTTCACTTCAAAGGAATTAATCCTCTTTCAAAAGGTTTTTGCTTGTTTTGAAAAATTTCCTTTTTGTTGTGGCAATATAGATGAAATAATATTTCCCAACAGCCACCAGACTATTAAATGTGGCCAGCAGAGTTGCTGGATTTCTGTAATAGACAATGTTCCCTGAAGAAGTGAGAGATGGCATGCACTTTTGCTTCTGATCTTTTCTGGGTGTGTACTAGTAAAGTCTCTAAAAATTAGTGACCACTCTCCTTTTCATGAGAGCCAAGCTGCTGTTATTTTCCTTGTTTCCCACACTCTAAAAATCACATGAACACTTTTTTTTTTTTTTTTTTTTTTGTTCTGTCTTTAACAAATAGTTTTGAGGAATCATCAGATATGCAAGAAGCCTGGTTTTATGGATCCAAAGGTTCTTTTAGGTATTTGTAAGGGGTACTTTAGGGTGTTATCTTTCATTTATTGAGAAGGGTATTGTAGAAGGAAAAGAATGATACATTTCTCTCCATTTTCCTGCTTCTCATCTAACTATGGTGCCTACAGCATTTTTTACTTCAAAAAGCTCAAAAACCCCTAACCCTAATCCATAGTTACTACACTTTCAAATGAAAATCAACAGAAAAGCAGGCTAGATGTTAGAGACTTAAAATAGTAATAATTATTACATTTGGCACACAAACTCTGAACACAAACAGAGAAGGTAGTTTCTAACCCTTAAGCATCCCAGAGTCTCAACCAGTTGTGTTAATCATTGCCAAAATAGAAGCAGAGTTACAGTAATACAGACACTTCTGGGTAAACATTGAAAATGCATGATTGCAGCCAGAAGTAGGTGAGTAAAGCCATAAAATTTCACCAGCCTCATAAACAGGAAAGAAACATGTTTAAATACAATCTGAAAAAGTGGTTGTCTCCCATGTTTGTGCAGTTTTGGTCCTAGTGTCACCTCTAAGAAATATTGTCATAATAAAAAAAAACAAAACTGAAAAGGAATGTGGACATGCACAGAATTGGGGCAAATCTTTTCGCCTTGGGTCCCAGAAGATCAAATTTTAAAGTCATTATTAGTAATTTGCAGTACTCAAAAGCTAAAGAAAAAGTTGCAATGGATTTTCAAAGGTACTTTACAGACCTCAAAGCTGTAGGTGACTGTGAATCTTTATTCATGCTCATCTTTGTCTTATATTATGTATGTATGTATGTATTTAAACCATTGTGGTGTAATTTTTTGTTTGTTTATAGTGTTCTATGGGCTGGAAATTTCAGTATGAACATGAAACAATGTTCCCCCCACATTAATTTACATGAAGTTTTGAAAAAAAAAAAAAGGTAGTACAAGGATAAACTGAAAGTACAGAATCATTTAACACGCAAGATTGTAGTCTGAGTGTCTGAAGTCTGAAATATTTTTTCAGTTAAAATTAGTAAATTATTCTCAAAATAGTCAGCTTTATTTCTCAAAATTCTGTTTTGCTTCAGATAACAGACTGAAAGTGACTTCACTAGTCAAAAGGGGTAAAGGAACTTCTTGAAAGAGAGTTAACGTAATGGTAAAAGTTTTAGTAGTGAAACCATGAGGACATATATGGCACGCTATAATAAAACATGATTTTTGCAGAACTTTGCATCAGACCATGTAATAGATATATTTCCTCCATTTTACTTTTATGAAAAGTCTACTGTGATTTTTAAAAATATTCATTGCATTTTACTGAGATGACATAGAACTTTTATTACAGAAACAGAATCATACTCCAAGTCCTACTGAAGGACTTCACCATACATTTAAAGCTAGTGGCACAAAAAGTTGAATGCTGCATGAATACCCCTGTCATTTAAATGGATATTAAACCAAAACCATATTTACTTACTCATGCCAGAAAGGACAACAGCTTAGATTATGTTCCCTTTATTTGATCCTTAAAATGCTGCTAAACTCCTTCTTCTAACTGTTGTCCTTAATGATTACAATCCAGGTTTTAGATCAGTGGAAATTAATCTTTTTAATGTATTCTCATTAGTGAGAGAGTAATCTTACCTTTGCTTTCTGTAGTTATACTCATCATAAAATCACATAAACAAGAACGACAAGACAGTAGCAATTCAGTGTTGCATTTTCACACTAATAATGATGGCGAAGTTTCAGATTGTATGAGGGATGGGCTGGCTAGGAACTACTGAAAGATTTAAGCTTTTTGCTAAACTAAAAGTTTGTGCAAAAGGCTAGAAATAAAATGGCCCTTGCTGCAGCTGCAGAAGAATATTTGAGAAGCCATGAAATTCCTCTCATTTAAATGAAACTTACCTTAAAGAGTCAGTCCCTGCAGTATTAAATTTTGCTACAGGCAGGTACACCTGAGGCTTCTGCACCAATTCAGAGAGTTGGGTAAGAAGTTTCTCGGTGATATTCCAACCTTCATCTTTGTGACCCAACAATTTTGCCCATACTTACAGCCTTCTATCCTTACCTGTATCTCTGAACATGTCTTCTCAGAGAAATCAAGGTATTCTTTGAGGAATGGGAATGTAAATGACTTCGTAGCTTTTGTTAGTTGAATTCCTATACCACATGCCATTGGGCTAAGTTAAATGTGTAGAGTCAAGTATAAGTTATTTGCTATGCCTTCCAGACTATAACTTGGTACAAGCAAAATTTTTGCACAGCAGACACTACAGGTGCAGTTTCAACTATTCAGGACTTTTACTTTATTTTGATAGTATATGATAAATTTTTGCATATAATTTTCTCTGGACAGAAAAAAGCCATTCAAAGACTTTGATTTGCTTCATGGTTCAGAATCAAAATAATATTGCTTTTTAAATACTGAAAAATTGTAGGATTCAAATCTTCATTCCTCTGAATGCCAAAGAATGCATTTTCCTCAAGACTATCTAGTATCACCCGGTTTCTTAGCCACACAGTGAAAACCCACAGATTTTAGTGTTTTCTTGAAAAAAACCCATAAGCTAGTGCACATTCATTTGGGACCAAGAACATCTGTTGTTAAAAGATGATCAAAACTGGCCAAAAATCCTTGCTGTTATAAGAGGTTTATGACTTTCAGCGCCTATACACAGAAACTTCTGACTAAGAGCAAATGTTCATGTGATTTGGTCTGTAAAATCCACAGGTCTTATTCTGGTTTCAATTTTAGGGGTGTAACTCAAAGCAATTCTTGGGATTTCAATGAGATTAGTCCCAAGGAAGAAAGTAAATGAGAACAGACTGTGAGCCATATTGTTACAAATCTGTTGTTTAATCACTAACTCCCCTAATTCCAACATAACTCAGTTGAAGCATTTCCAATCAGCTTTCCGTTCTTTAAAAAAAAGGGGTGGGGAGGAGGAAAGCAGGAGGCTATAGGGGTTAGATCAGCATCAAAGGCCTACAAGTGCCAATGAATCCCGCATCTAGAAATACATGTTAAAACTGCATTATTTCTTTGAAAGAACAAAGGTGGATCCCCTGCTTTTGGCTTGATCTAACACAGGCAGCAACAGAAATGTAAATTTTTTACATGGGTACAAAGTTGAAAACAAGCAGATGAATGCTTTCTTTTGAAATGGGTACAGTTCAGCTTCTCAAGATTTTGGGTTCAGTAATGTCATATTTTCTTTTATAGAATTGTGTACATGAAAAGGGCTTTCAAATTCTTATTAAATATAAAAATGCCACTTAAAATTATTTTTTATACACTGATATATTTCATTTATATATATATTAAATATCCACCTATATTTATAAATATTCATATATTGAGATTAATACTGAAATATATACATATATGTCAAAATATGCATATGTGTATGCATATGAACATGTACATATGAAAATGTAAATATAAAAATGTACATGCCCCCCCCAAAAATTAAAATTAATTTGATAAGTAAATTAATTAATTTTGCAAGCTTTGTTTTTCCCCTATGTATATCAAATTATGATAACTCATATTTATTTATTTATTGTTTATTTGTTTCTGGAGCTTTTGGGTTTTTAAGTAAGGACCTTCAGACATGTTACCCTTCTCTCCCACTGAATTTATAATAATATGAAAAGCAGAAGTTTAGACCTGTCAACAATTTTTTAGTTCTTAAGCAAAAACTAATAAATATAATGGATGTACTGATTATATGTGTATAGTCAGATAACATATCAACCTCTTCTATTGCATCACTTTGTGGTTAAAGTTTGAAATATAACACACCATATTGTGGTTTGCATTCAGTTACGCAATGAGCATCCCTGTGCCTTGTGAACTCTGTATTTTCAGATTAGTTTGGTTACTATGAAACTATCAACAAATAAAACTCTTCTCCATAGTCCTGTTGACAAGGTTATGTCCTTTTTCTCATTAATCTAAGTCCACACTAGCACTTAAGAATCATGCCAATTAACTCTCACGACATGTCTGCTTTTGATCCAATAGCTTAGAAGAGTTTGGGGCAGACAGGAATAATATTTTATATTTGTGCTGATATAGTTATATTTCTTTCATTTTATTTACCCTTAAATAGAAAAAGAAATAAGTCAGCATTCATCTTGTAACTTCACTGTAAACCAGACTTGGATTAGTTAGTCCTTTCTCAGTATTCTCTCTTTGAGCCCCTGGATGACATTGTGATGAAAAGATGCCATAACCATGTAGCAAAAAACTGTATTGATGATTACTTTGTTAACTGACTCATGGTTTCAAGCTTGTCAGGTGATCCAGATGGAAGAATTAGAATTTAGACTAGCTTCTAACAATGTTCCAGCATGGACATTGGTGTCAGATCAAACAGCAGAACATTTTCCTTTCATTTGATTTTATTATTTTTTCATTCGTTTTCCATGAATTAACTTACAGTGACTTCTGCAGAAGAATCCATACAGTAGTTTCTGAAGTTTGCGTGAGTGTTAGAGCCTGAGACTTTTATTTCCCTCATACAATGAAAAAAAAAAAAAAAAAAAATACAAAAAATACTCAAATTAGTTAGAGTAAAAGGGCTAATGCCCTGTGTATCTTGTTACTAGAGCAGAACAATCAGTCATGGAGAGAACAAAAACCCATTACCCTAACAGTGCCCACAAAGCGTAATATAGGGACAATCCAAATAGAAAAGGGTTTGTTCAGGAAGAAGCACATTAGTAGTTTCCAAAGAATTAGGGGCCTATTTCCTCTATGCTTCCTCGCTATATTTTGTTCAACCAGGTTCCTTCCAGAAATTGTGTAGCTTCAGAGCCAAAACGAAGAGAATGTCCTTGTTTGGATGCTATGGTATTGGTGTGATCTTCAAAATACTTATGTGTCCCTTTGTTTTCAGCTGTATTTTCATTTTTCTTATTGATTATTCAATTTTTGCAATATTGTCCCCCTGCAATTAGAGTACACTATGTTTAGATTTTTTTTCCCCGTCAAATACATTTACAAACTATTAATTTGGAGTTGAAAATAAAAGAAGAGAAGCAGCTAAGGGAGAAAAATAGCATGCAAACCATGACCTTTTTTGTAAGTCTGCATTTCCAGAAGAAATATCATGAGGGGAAAATACGAAGACAGCCAGTATAAATTGTATTGGGCAAGTTCCAGTGGAACAATCTGGAAAAAAAAAGCAGCAGAGGCAAGAATGTGTTTAATCTGGATACATCCCAGGTTTATGTAAGTATACAGAAAATTGCTGTATGAGAGGAACAGCATAATTGATGTCACAATGATATAAAGTAGATCTTTGACTTTCTGTATATTTAGCTATATTTACCCAAGTTATCTGACAATGCAGTGTCTTCTCATTAAATGCAAGCCACTGCAGGAGAACAAGTTGTTCTGCTTCACCCCAGTCTTCAGCTGAGGGCTTTCAACAACCAAAGATGTTTTGACAGAATCATAGCACCAATCTATCAATCCGATGAGCCAATATATTTTACAGGTACCTAGACCTTCTGTTAGAAACTGAAAAGGTGTACAAAGATCAATGCAGTGTCCCACCTACTGACAGCTAATAAAGCTTGCCTAAACCCATTCAATTGCCATCTTCACAAACCATGGTTCATGCGGTGAAAGCTGGCTTACCTGTGACTCCAGTGCGTTAGTGCTGTTGAACAGAACAGCTGGATATTTTCAGAGTTCCAAAGCATTCTGAATACTGCCTTACACAGAATGTAGGACATGTATTTTTTCCCTTAGGAACCTACATTTAAAGGCCTGGTCTAGACTGTAGAGCATAGCTGTGTCTGGGTTTCTATATGTACAAACAGAGAGACCAGACAAAAGGCTGAGAGGCTAAATTCTACCATCCCCTGGGACTTTTTCCAGCAACCGCAACTATTGGGATTTACAATTCCAGAGACCGCTGAATTGTAAGAGAGATTTAATCATGTATCAGTGTGACCAAAACACAAAGAATGGTACATGCCAGAATTGCCTGTCAGACTGCTAAATCTCTAATCTTGATCTTATCTTTAACCTAGGCCTATGTTGGGTAAATATGAGCTGTTCTGCTGCTGCTTCTAATCCTTTGCGTAATCATCTGTGTGCCTTTTGTGACAATGGAAATATGGAGGGAAAAAGAAGTTGTTTTGACTCTCAGCAAAAAGCTAAACTGTTCTCATCATGTCTGCCATGATCAGAAAAGAAAGATGGGAGATGATTTCCAACTTCTCTAGCTCCACATCTTGAAACTGTCTCTTTAGGTTTCTCTGGTCTATCACCTAATAATAAACCCCTAATTTGTATACATGCATGTGTCAAGTCTCCCATCTGGATTTGTTCTGGCACTGACTTTCTGTATTTGGATGTAAGTTCCTCTAATGGAGAACACTAATCTAAGGGCTACCTACTGCAGCAATGGAAAGCAGTATGTAAAATTTCTTCATGGTGGTCAGGAAAGTGCTAAACTTGCCATTTAGGACTTGCTTTCCAGTAAGCTGCATCAAAATGCTTAATATACTTGCTTCTTTTTTTCTGTTATCCAGATGCTCCTTTTGTCTGCCAATGTGTTGAAAGATGCAAGTGGTTCTGGTGCACCTTCCAAAACCTTGGGACTCCCTTCACTAAGAGGTTAATCAAAACATTGATACACTTAGCAGCTTAATTATTGTTGAAAAGAAACAGACAGACCTTTCTCGTTGCTGTATAATAGAGCAGAATTAACCTCTTAGAAATTTTATAGCTCGATAAGGAAGAGAGATTTCCCACAACTCCTGGACTGCAGAAAGAACACCATCTGCAGTGACATCCCTAGATACAGGAAATTAGAAAATAGAGAGATGAGAGGTCTCCTCCAGTGTGGCTGCTCACCAGGAAAGCTTCAAGTAGAAATCCTATGGTGAGTTAATTGTAAGAATAAGTCCATAGATAAGCATGGTTCCCAGACTGTCCTGCTCTTGATTTTCCCTCTACCCTTAATGCAGTACTTGACCATTTAGATTAAAACTGTTGTACATATGATCTTTTCACAAAGACTATTGGAAAGAGAGAAGTCTTTTACTAGATTCCCCTACTATCAAAAATGTCTGTCTAGAAATATATAGATAAAAGTTCAGTAACTCTATATTAGGGAACTCCAAGCCCATGGGAGTTAGACACATTTGCAAAACAGCATCTCTTTTGTTCACATGTTCCGATTATTTTAGGTGATTATCTTTAAGTGAAGGAGGACAACCTTATCATCTGTATTCCTTGTTATTTTAATGTAAATTTTTAAAGTTGGAATAGCTGCCTTGTCACAGTGAGAATCTGAGCTATTAAGGTAAACACAGACTCCCAGACCTCTCTATAAAAAGACCTCTCTATAAAGCACTGTATTTATGCTACATCATTCTGCTCAAAAACGATGAATGACATTTTATGACTCAAAGAAATTTCACCTGAAATACTTTTCGAGTCAGAACATGTCCTACCTCCTTTGCTGCAACTGCCTGAGGGCTTTGTTCTGCTTTAAAACACAGAAGTAACAGAGATGGTCTGCTAGAATATTATTTCTTTCTGTATACTCCAAAAGTACATAAAATGTCACTTTGCCCAAATACCTCATCATGTGAAGGGTGAAACAATTCACGCCACATGACAGCCTAAAACCAGATTTTGTACAAGGCCAGATGAACACATTTATTTGAGGAGGCATTACAGTTGTATTATCTTGGAGGTAAGGATGTTTCTGTGCAACAATACTGCAGGACCATAATTTCCAGGGTGTGTATTCTTTCCATTAATCCAGCTGACAGCTATGTATAATTTCCCCCAACTCAGCTGTGCTGTTCAATTGTGCAGTGGCCAAGACAGCTAAGACATCAGCCAAAGAAGGGGGAGGGAAATGTCTGACTTTTCCAGCAGCAGATTAATGTGTCAAAGAGAAAGGAAGCAAGTATTGAAAATATCAGGTGCACTTCTGAGCTGTGCCTGCCAAAAGGCGGACCTGAATAATGTGGCCCATAACCAGCTTTATTACATCAGTATTTGCAAGCATTAGCTTTGCATTTACAATCTTTAAAATTGACTGAGCATTTGGAAAAGTTTGTACCATACATACAGACACACATACACCCAGTTATACTAAAATCTATCATGAAAGATTATATCAGCTGAAGATTTAATGAAAGTCTAACTTTTGCTCTGTTAAACAAGGAAGGATATTTTACTGAAGACCTCAAGTAGCCATAGCACATCACAATCCCTCTGCAGAGGTATGGATCAAATCTTTGCTGCTTCTGTTGTCTTTCGGTGGCTGCAGAAATGAGAATCTACCTGCTTTCGAAACGTTTGTGTTTGGTATTACAGCAGCAAGAGATGACTGAAAGAAAAACATAGATGCTGAATATGTTTTCAGGATCTGAATAAGCTCTGCTTAGGAAATCTAAAGGCTATTCTGTGGTCTTTTAACTGTCTGAAGAGGAATTCCTGGAAAAAACAATACAAACAAAAAAAAAATCCCAAAAGCAAACCAAAAAAAGGTGTCAGGCAGAGAAATTCATTTTACCTGTAGCTTAAGAACCCTGTGTATTGTATAGTGGCCCCCTAGGATACCTTCAGTTGATTTCAATTGTTTGTAATCTTTATGTGAAACAGTGACCACTAAAAAGAGAATCAAAAGGTCAGGAGGGGAGAGTGAACACAGTTCATGGAGCAGAAATGGTTTCTGAGTTCCTTATGACATAAGTAGGCGGTCAGGTGTATAGGAAGGAAGCTCAGTAGACTGATTTTGATGTACACCTTAAATGAAGATAATTCTGACAATTAGTGGATAAAAATGTAACTATAGTTATCCTGCTAAGCTCCTCAGTCTGTTGATCTGCTTGAGGATAGGAACACTTTACAGAGGGACCTGGACAGGCTGAATTGATGACCTGAGGTCAACTTTGTGAGGCTAAACAAGGACAAGTGCTGGGCTCTGCCTCTGGGACACAACCCCATGAAGGACTACAGGCTTGGGGAATAGTGACAGGAAAGCTGCCTGGCAGAAAATGATCTGGGGTTATTGATTGATAATCAACTGAGCAGGAGCCAGCAGTGTGCTGAGGTGGCCATGAAAGAATAGGGAATTGATAGTGCCCTTATACTTGCCACTGCTGAAGCTGCACCTCAAGTACTGTATTCAGTTTTGGGCCCCTCACTACAAGAAGGACATTGAGATTCTGGAACACGTCTAGAGAAGAGCAACAAAGCTGGTGAAGGGTCTGGAGAACAATTATGAGGAGCAGCTGAGGGAACCGGGGTTGTTCAGGCTGGAGAAACAGTCTGAGGGGAGAACCTTGCTGTCTTCTACAGGTACCTGAAAGTGAGGTGGAGGGGGGGGTCCCTTCTCCCATTTAACGAGAGCAAATGGCCTTAAGTTGTGACAGAAGAGGTTTAGATTGGATATTAAGGAAAATCTATTCACTGAAATGGTTGTCAAGCATTGGAACAGGCTGTGCAGAGGAAGTCAACATTCCTGGAGGTATTTAAAAGACCCGGAGATGCGTAGGGATGTGGTTTAATGGTGGACTTGGCAGTTCTGGGTTAGCAGTTGGACTTGATGATCTTAAAAGTCTTTTCAGACCTAAACCATACTGCAGTTCTGGAATTATAAGATAGGACTTTTCTTGCTAGCTGAGATGAAATGCAGTGATCCTAAAGATCTTTTCAAACCTAAATTATTCTATTAATCTTTGATGTTTCAGGTGTTAGCTTTGATAACCTGGACACAGAATGGTAAATTATGTATTTAAAAAAACTCAGTTGAGTGTTTAATATTAGAAAGTTGGTGTTTTATCTAAAGTCCACTCAGGTCACCAGCAAATGAAGGCTGGAAATTTGGCATCTTAGTCAAGGATGCTGAGCCAACACTACTGCACAGTGGATTTGTAACTCTTATCAGGAATGCTTTTGTAATGCGTATGACTTATTTCACAGAAGTAAATCTGTTCAAGTGCAATTGCCATATTTTTTTGCTTCCTTTGCCAGATTAGTGTTTTTTCCATGATACAGATGTTTTGGTTTGTTTTTCAGATGAGATACATTAGTTGTGAAAGAGCTGTTTATAGTTTTTTAAAAATCCCCAAACTTGGATTAACATTTAAATGTGACCCTGACATATTTCTTTCTTCTGTTTTCCAGGGTGAAATCTCGGTATACTGTAAAATGCATAGCTCTAAGGGTATCATTATAATCCATCTAATAATAAATATTTTCCATGTCTCTGCTTCCAAATAACATCTGTCAGTATGGAAAAACAACATGTGATAGCATAGGACCTACATCCCAATAGACCAAGCTGTAAATTCTGTCTTTGCAGAGACCAGAAGAGGAAGAGAGATGATAGAAATGACTTTTGATCATCCTGGTCATATGGAAAGCAGTATTACTACTTTTCTTGTGTAAAAGCAAGAATGGGGCAGGAAGGAAAAAATAATTTTCATTTTCATTTTCTTTCCCTTTCGCTGATACAGATATGTAAGAATTCTGTGGAGAAAATTATGAGGTAAATGACAACATTGAAGAACACAGGCTATCTGCCACATTACTTGTCTTCATAGGCTTTCTTCTTTTAAAAACACTTCAGCTAGGTCAGTTAAATAACTTCTCTTTTTAAACTGAGTCTTTCCTTTCATGCTACCGTGTAACGGGATGAACCTACTTAAAATTAACTGTAGGAAACATCATGCCCCTACAGTTTGACGATAAGAAGTTTCAATATGAATATTCTCTTTACTGTTGTTATTATTTAAATGCCAACCTTCTTTTTTTCATGTTTATATTTTGTATACTATTCATAAAAGCAAGAGAAACATAGACAACAAAGTTGACATCTCAGAGAAAACCTAATTTGCAAGTGTACTTAAGTATTTTTAATTGCATCCTACCACGTTTAGTATATAAACAGGTGAACTAAAAGATAGTTTAACAAATGCTGTTAAAGACAGTGTACAAATGTTTTGAAAAGTGAAGCCTGATGTAAAGGTGTAAAACATGCTTTTTCTTTGCTAGTGCTTTGTACCGTTAGAAAAACAGTGCTTATCCTTTTGTAAAGTATAAAGTATTAATGTAGCAAAATAATGTATTTCACATATATATTTCATTTAGTTTATTACTTTCTTAGGTGATGGATTTCTGTAATGGATAATTCTGCATCTCCCCAGGCCTCAAGGGTCTTCTCCGTGCAAAATCTTATTTATCATAGATAAAGAAATGAATAAAAGAGAAGGAGGAAGAGTGTTCCTAGACATGTAACAGTTCCCATGTACTTGAAGTAAAGAGAGTTTATTTCAGGTGTGTTGCCTTTATATTTAAAGGAAAGAAAAAAGGTTTCTTGGTTTTCTTTTTAACCAGTAAAATTTTCCTGTTCCTGTGGCTTGCTTGTGAAGCAGTTCAAGGCTTCACTTTTCAATACTTTTTTATTTACCTGAAAAGCTGAAGTGATGTACTATTTGCTTTTGCTGCCATATTAAATAATTATGATATTTGGTTCTATTAATGAAAACCATTTTCTGAACAACCACCAGATTTTGAAAAATGGCAAGAATTACTTCCATTATACTTTAACTCTTAACCAGATTTTTTGAGAATTCCAACTAGATATGGAACCAAATAGTTCCATATGGACCAAACCATCTCTTCAAGAATCAGATGAAACTCCATCCTGTTGAATTTAGAACTATGTAAGTTTCTACTTTTTAAAATTTTTTTATTATTATTTATTGGGGAGGTGAAAGCCCCAGAATCCTAAAAAATATATATTTTCTGATAAATTTTTGTCTATTGAATGGCAAATTGGCCAATACAACACGGGGGAAAAGACTTCTAGTAGAACCCAATATTTCCTATAGAAGCATGACTCTTTTGGAATTTTCTTTCTTCAAAATAGCAAGTAATTGGTGCAGTGGATACAGATTTGAAGAAATATTACAGAGATTACTGAGAAGAAGAAAAAAATGCCATTACTTCTCATAATATTTTGATTTAAAACAAGACCTAAAAATCCTGCTAAGTCAGATCTTCTCTGCTGTAGCTGTACCAAATCACTGTTGAATACAAATATTTTTTTTGGAACTAAATCTTGCTTCAGCTCAGTTAGTAGTCTTTGTGATAAGCTTTACAAGCTTTCTGAAATGCCAGCTGCATTAGACAATTTGAAGCAATGCTAATTAAATAATCATTAAGTGTACTATCACCAGTCATTGTTAACAAAAGATAAGTGCTAATTAGAAGCAGAAAATGCAAGACAAAATAAGGATTTAGTTTAATTTTCACCACCACAACACGTACTGTAACATGTCAGAATCTACATGGTAAAGATGGAAAAAATGCCATTGCTTCCAGTGAGAATGGAATCAGAAACATAAATAATTTTTGCCTGAAATCTGTTTATTTGGAAAATATGAAATCATTTGAGTGATTGGTGAGAGAGTGGAACATATAGCCTGGGGAAGTTTTGGATTCCAAACCCTGAAAGAGCTCAGAGCCAGGTTGGACTGAACATTGAGCAGCCTGGTCTTGTGGAAGATATCTCTGCCCATGCAGGGGAGCTGGAACAAGATGATCTTTAAGGTCCCTTCCAACCTAAGCCATTCAGTGATTCTCTGATATTTTTTCTAAACAAGATAAGTCGAAAACGTCACTGGGCTTGACTGATTCTGCTCTCTAGTGTGGGAGTCCTGATGCTAAAGACACACTCCAAGGGAATTGAGAAGACAGGATCTGAGTGACTGAGGACTTAATTACTGTATTATTTAGGTGTAAATTGACTTTGATGCACATCTGCTTAAGACGGTCAAACAAAAACTACTTCCTGATAAACAGTTCATGGCATTTGTAACAGTTTTTCATCAGGAGTATCTGTATTTCTAGAAGAAAGCAGAACCTTAGCCAGAACACCGTCTGATGCAAATATTCTTCAAGCTAGGAGTGAGTTCCGTTCACCCTTTATAGGCAATCAGATTTTTTGGTGGATTTCCTATGTCTTGTCCATTTTTTTTCTTTAAGAACAAATCAATGCAAATTTGCTTTGACACTATGTCCCTGACACTAATATTTTACTTTCTTCTTAGCTGTCTAAATTTATCAGTAAAGCAAAAGTCTGCTTAAATTAACATAATTAATTTGACTTTTTCAAAAAAACTAAGCAAAACAAAACCCCTCAAAAAACCAAAACCCAAACCAAAACAAACAAAAACCCCAAAACTCAAAAACAAAAAAAACCCCAAAATAAATTAACAAAAAACAATCCACAAGCAGAAAACAAGAGATGCAATTTTTTGAAGAATGAAAACAAAGAAGTTGTCCATCTAGTTATAGATAGCTCATCTTTTCAATTTGAGGGCAAGCTGTTAATTCCCTTTCTCACTTTTGTAAAGACAATCTTTCTCTTACCACAACTTTTTGCATAGCACAGACTCCTTTCTAATTCTTGTATATATTGTGGCTGACTTCAGCAGCCTGAGTCTCTGACAGGGCAAAATGGGATTTTATCAGCCTGGATTACGTGCTCCATATGATTTAGCTGCTGGAATAAGTAAAAGAGTATGCAGGGTACAAAGTTCAACATGCAGAAAAAGCAACAAAACTTTGCAAATTTACAAAGTGATATGTAGATGAGAAATTCTGTGATTTGATAATATTTTGGAAAGCTAATAAAAATTGTCAGGTTTCAACATGTAAGTTAATCAGTAGCTAGTATAATCTATAAATAAATCTGTAAAGAGCACCATTTCTTTTGTATGTAAATCAGATCTACTTCAGCACCTTTTGGTCTGCCATAATGTTGCTGAGAGAACAGTAAATAAGAAAATAAAGTCTTTAAGTAGTAAATTAGTGTTCTTGTCTTTTTTTATATTCCTAACTACAGTAACTTAAGTCTCCACAGGAAATAATAAGGGAAGAAATATTGAAACAAAATAAAATTATCATACCAAGCTTTCATCTTAGTTGAAGCAATCAGAAGCCTTGGGATGTAAAATTAAGTGCAATTCATGCAAACAGCCTGACAGAAAGCCAAGTGGAAATTTCTCACTCTCGTGGAAAACATTACTTGCACCAGTGTACAAAAGTCTGATGCTGACTCAAGTAGGAAAATAGAAAAGTAATTCATTCATCACTGATAAAACCAAAGACCATGAAAATCAAGTATATGAACAAGGAAACTACTGGAATGGCCTACCTCATGGCAGTTAGCAGACTGAATAGAAGTAGTAATGTAATATACCCTTTACCATGTCTAAAATTATGACCATACCTAGACACTGGTTTGAGTGTAGTGGAGTTGTCTCTGTTTTTCATGGAGGAGCTACAAAACCAAGATAGACAGCTGCAGCATGTATGTACATCTGTGATGATTATAAACTAATGACAAACAAACCCCTGCATGCTCAGAGTTTTGCAGTACTTTGGCTCTTTTCCCAGGTGTCCCACTCAGAAACTTTTAAACAATCCTTAAGAATAATAAGTAGAATCCAATAGCTCTGCAATACGAAGAAAGTTAAGTGTGAGCATGGCTTTGCTTCTTACCATTATTAAAATACTGACATGAAATAAACTTAGCTAGAACTGGCAGTGTTCCAATGAGTTGAAATCCAGAACACTTTCTCCACAAAACCTGAGATTGTTTGCATCTCTCGAGTTGAGAGGAACCGTGGCTCACTATAAGCCACTGAGTTTTGCAGGTTTTAGTTTTGATGGATAGACCTGCACAGCTGTAGCATTTTGCTCTGTCCTGTAGCTATCATGAAATAGCTTGTTTTCTCTTGTCACCTGCTTTGGTAAAGTGACCATCTTACTGTTACTGGTGTTTTCTCTTGAGTAGTCACTAGTAGAATTTCATAAAAGGGCTACAACTGGATTTTGTGCTGGGAAGTTACACCCATCCTGATGGTGTGATCTGCTACTTGAAATGACAATTTAGCGAGATGCAAGAGTTCTTCAGTAGCCTGAGATATGGATCTGACTATTTAATATATGCTAACTAATCCTCTAATGGTGGCTAATCATACAACCTTTCTTTTCTCTCTAAGATCTTTGCATACTGTGTCTAGCTGAAAACTTAAAACAATCAGATGTGTAGTGACAATTGGCGAAACAGGTATTTTTTTAAGCAATGAACAAATTTTTCACTTTGTAATAATGAACATTTTTTTAAATTCTTATTTCATCTTCACAATTGTGACAGAGGATAGTTTTGATCAGCTTATGTGTCAGAAAAGCAAAAAAAAAACATTCTGAAGATCTCGTGTAGAACTTGGCCATGGAAAGAAAGTGACAGCAGAATTCTCTAAAACGTTCATTGAGTAACCTAAACCAAAAAGCAAGATCAGCTTAAAATAATCCGTTCTTTTATCAGTCATTTATTATCACTTTGGTTTTGAGGAATTTCAGATATCTTGCAGAAATTGAAAGGACAGATTTACACAAGAATGTAGCTGTTTGACTGAAAACAGATCTGCAATATATACAGATACACAGATGCAAGCAGTGGACATATTTTTCTGCTGTGCAAACAGATCTTTATTTAAGTGGCAGTCTTGTCCTTTTCAGGACCTTAATAGACTCCTTTACATTTTTGCCCTGATAACAAGATTATGATGTTGGTTTTTAAGTCCTTCTAGTTTTGTTTCATTTTACTCTTAAACAGACTATAGTTACTCAAAGCAAATTTAGTCATCAGTGGGACATGAAAAAAAACAACACAAAACATCAGATCAGAATTCATTTATATATTGCAGACTGAGTTTATTGTTTATATAGCTTCAGTAAAAATTCACAACGATACCAATAATGCTATGTTTTTATTTGCCTTTTAGCTATCTCTTCCTCAGTATTTCTCCTGAATTTTTGAGAGGTCTATATTTAGCACTGATATTAACTATTAGGATTCTTAATGACAAATAATGCATAATTTGGTCCATCAGTATTCTCAACATAAAGGACAAAAAAAATATTTGTAATCAAAACATTCCTCAGATTGAAGCATTCCTAGACCCTTGCAAGAAACAAGCTCCTGAATAAAACCTACAGGGAGTATTGTCTTGGAATACTTTCTCCCATCTTGAGGCTCAGTGAGTTTCTGAAGGTGAGAGGCAGCTCCAAGCAGGAGCACAGATGGCAAAAAGAGGAGCTGACCTACATTAATGTGAAGAGACAGTAGCCATTCTGAAAAAAAACTTGGCCTCATTGAGCCTTTTTGGTTGAAGACATAAATGGGATTAGTGCCTCACCAAATAAGTACTCAGCTGTGAATTTTACAGGAAAATAAATATTCACTGAATAGAGATCTGGGTGATGAGAATGTTTCATACTCTTCCTCCAGCTGGAAGTGTCAATTGTCTCTAGAAATACATATGGTAGCAATATATCTCCGAGCTTATAGGCATTTAAAAAAACATTACCTATGAAAATATCTAAAATGTTCGTTGTAAAGCTCTCAAAGTCATTTTAGTGTTGTAAGTAAGGAGTACTAAACAGAGAAGTATTTGTAGGTACTGTATGCACACTTCTCTGTCCAGTACTCTCCTCACAAAATTATCTTCTTATGACTTTGATTGCTGTAAACATAAGAGAAACAGTCTTTAGGTTTTTGTAATTTTTCTGTCCTTATCCATAGTGATTATAAATAACACACTGCACATTTTCTAAATGTTGCACATCAGGTATACCTGGATAAAGCTTTGAAGAAATCCACTTTTTAGCTTTTATCTTTTGTCATTTTCAAGTTAAAATAACCCTAGGAAACTAAACAATTATTTCATAGATGTACTATTTTATCTTTGTGGGCTATTTCTCTAAATGAGGAATTATTTCACAGGTTGTTTTACATTCTAAGCTGGTATAAAGCAACCAGTGTACACCCACATGAAATATTTGGAAGATGACTTTTAAGCTGTCTTTAAAAAAGTGCTCTGTCAAATGTTCTAACTTATTTTACCTATCTTAATAATGCTATTTTCTTTATTAATGCACCCACTGTTTCCTAAATTAATATGAATCCCTATTTTCTTTCTTGTTTCTAGTTCCCATCTCCCTCTACATGTTGATTTATATTGAAGAGCCTGTATCCAATCACATGGACAACGCCAGATCAGTCTCTACAGCTTTCACTTTCAGTTGAATTTGCTATATTGTAAAAGTGAATGGAAGTACTGTGTGTATGCCCTGTGGTTTACATAACAGCTGTGTTTAAGCCTTTCTCAAATACTTGATAATGAATACATAATTTCTGAGAAAACTTAGGTCATAAACATTTAATTTTCAACCAATTTCTACTTGAATAGGTTGTTCTTAATGTTCCTCTGTATGCTATTTGCTGAACACATTTTTGAGAATCTAAGGAAAATCTTTTTTTTGCTATATATATTTTTGGTGTAGACAGGGAGATCATGTGGGCTACAGTATATACACAGGCTAAGTTGCCTGGAAAATAAGATTTGTCAAGAGCATACTGATCTGTAAATAACATGTGTCTTATAATGTAACTGAGGTGCCAATGTAATGAGTGTGTGGAATTTATTCCAAAAAGTACTCTGGTGCCTGAGGGAAGGGAAGGAAAGATGGAAACACAGGGGACTGGAAGGAATGGCATGGGTGTCCTTAGATAAGACACTGGGTTTGTCTCCTTCTCTGTTCCTTTTTGGATTTCCATCCTTTTCAAATAACTTCTAAGAATATTGGCTTCTAACAAAAATATGCTTTGTGTTAATATGTGAGGAATTTAGGTCACTGAACATTGCTCATTTTTTGTCTAGCCCTTGAATTAGATGAGGTTTCTAATAGCCACTGCAGCTAATGAAAGTTGTTTCTATTTTCATACCAAATTCCAGACAAAGAAATGCCAGGAAAAATCTGCATGATTGGTGGCTGCTGATAGTTACCTAACCTAGAAGGAAAACTTGTTGCTACCTGATAACAAGGGCACTGTTCTATGGAGAAATTAAGTTAGCAGCTATATAAGAGGTTGATTGATTGACTGATTGATTGATTGATTGATTTAGAAGAGATCATTATTATCCAGAAAAAATATTTGACAGAATTCTTCATGATCATCATTTGGTTCTCAGATGTTCTCAGAAGTATGAGAATATACTCTAATTTAAAATATTTGGCTGAAACTAGGCAGAACCTGTCTCAGTGGCCAGGTATGCGGAGAAATACTGGCATACACTGGAAGATCTGCAATCAAGCAGTTGGCCTAGAAGCAGTCATGTTAAGATAATATTTTTTTAGACTGATAATGCATGGAAGAATTACAACTGCTTGTTCTTTTTTTTTTTAACTAGCTATAAAAGCCAAAGAGCTGTAGATACATTACGGAGCAATCCACTGCAAAGTCTCCAGGTAAATACGTTAAGGATCATCAGTAGCCATGGAGTCATTATAGAACTCATAGTATAGAGTTGCAAAACACTTGTGTAGATCATGGAATGCAAACTGTTGTTCATAGCAAATTCTCTGTCAGGCCAGGTTTCCTTGTGATGAGTGGAAAAGGCACTCTCACGATGCTTTGTACACATCTAATGTAGATTACAACAGCACAATCAGAAGTGTAAAAATTGGTATCTTTCCAACATAAATAAGCAACCTTCAGAAGACCCTGTTAAGGTGTTCTAAACCCAGAAAGTTTTGACGTAGACGTTTTCTATAACATAGTTGAAAGTAAAAATGTTGATGTGCTAAAAGAGTTGCACCTGCCAGTAGATGATTATGTGCTGCAATTCTGACATTATATATGATCATTTCATAGCTCATTCCCCTCAGAGTGATTTTTTTTTTTCAAGTAACTTAGGAAAAGTACAAATATGAATTCCTGAAATATATATGTAGAAACTCAAGTTTCCTACATAAATCGTGTTGCTGACACTTTTACATATGCATTAGGAGACCTATTTTCCTCACTTCTCCTCACAAGATTTTTGTGTAGCTCTGTGCACAGACTGGACAGACTGGGATAGCTCTACTTGGTTTAACTAGAAATTGTTCAATATTTTTTCCTTGCTACTCATTGTGTGGCCCATTTATGGCATACTAGTCAAACCCACATCTGAAAACAATGTTATTCATTTTCTCTTGAGATTTATTATGGGATATGTCAGTGGAGAACAAACACTTTACAAAGATTTCATTTTCACATTAGACCATTACAGTCATTCCCACAGTGCAAATAGCAAGCTACAGTACAGACATGAAGGCTGCCCAGTCCTTAATTTTATGTGCCAATTTTAAAGCAAGTAGGACTTAGATTTTTTCAGGTAACTTAGTGTTATGACAGATGTGGAACATTCAAAGTGCAGTCTCTATAAACTCAGTTCCCATCATGAGGGTCCAGTTTGGGTTTTTTTGGTGTAAATCTAGATAAACAGAAAATTAAGAACAGCCCATTAGCAGCTGACCTAGGAAAAGTTCAGCTTCAGGGAGTTGTCCAGCATCTCACTGAAAGTCTGGAGCATGTTATTGTCTCATCCTTTTCCCCAAGGCAGGATTCAGCTGCACAAGTCATAAGACTAGAACTTGGAGAAACTTCTGAAGTCAAAAGGCTCCTTAAGATTTTATCTTTTTTCTCCAAGGTCTTTGCTAAGAACATGGGGGAAAACAGAATAATGTTTCAACATTTAGCGATATGTATTGTTTCATGTGTTTCACTTAAGCATTTCATTTTTTTCTTCATTAATTATTTTTGTAGTAAAGAGCTTCTCAGCATGCCTTTCATCCTATTTGAGTAATATATAACTGAACAAAAGTAATTTTTTCTTAATGAAGAATTTTGTGAAATTATTTGAAATCAGAACTGGAAACAACCAACAAAAGTATTAAGTTGTGATGAAACTGAACTTTACTGATTTTGGAGTTCATAACCACTTTCCCTGAGGTTCTGCCTCATTCTTTTCATCTCTGTAGCTAATATTATGTTCATGTCATGACTGCCACTCTTTCCCAGGGCAGGTCCATTCTTTTTTCAAAATGACACAGCAATTTTACAAACTGCACCCTAAAATCTGTGCACAAAGAGCTGAATTAGATTACATGGGAAACGATAATTACACTATTTCCCAGCTTTCATCTGCATGCCTTGTCAGATTTAATTTTACCCTCTCTGTGTATGTGCACGTGTGTCTGTGCATGAGGGAGGGAGACAGAAAAAGAAAGTGAGGCCTTCAAGAAACAATGTGGAACAGCCCAGTGGTTCTAGTCTGTGGGCATCTTAATGTCATGAAGGGAAATCAGCATGGTGGAACTGTAACATCCAGAGCACAAACTTGGCTCTACTGCTCATTCTGCTCATTCTGCTCATGAGTAGAGCAGGACCCCAAGCAGCACTGAACTTCCTTGATGCTCAAAGACTGGGACTACTGAGATTCTCTCCCAGTTCTGTTACTAGCAGTTGTTATGCAGAGACAAAGCACAATACTCTATATAATTTAGACCCTCTTGCAAGCTCTGGGAAGGAAATTTGGTGTAAAAAAATATTTGGGATTTCCTGCACCCATATATCTGGTCCATATTGTGTTGTTTACAAGAGATCTCTTTTTTTTTTTTTTTTTTCCTGAGTTAGTTTTTTGCTCTCCTGACTTTTCAGCACTCATTTCAGTCCTTCAAACTTCATTTTCTCCTTGTCTAAGTCTGTTTGCCTAGCTAGTGCCAGTTCTTCATGACTCATAATACAATTTTTTTTCTCTGCCTTATTGGCATGTGGTCACTCTTCCAGCCACATGTGCATTTTACATTCCCACTGGCTCCAACTGGCTAGTTTCCCTCCTAGGTTCCTTGTTTAATATTTCTGTCCCACCCTTTTCTTGCTACAGTTCACAACAACCCAGAGATCTTCCAGTTTTCTGCAATTCTGGGCTTTTTCTGGGTAGTTCAAATGGGATATTCACAGTCTGAAGTCCTGATTCTCTTTTGCTGGAAGGAAAATTCTTTTTCACATGCTCAAATCTGGTTTTGGTCACATTGAGCTGTGTTTGTAAGTCTTTAAACTTGGTTAAACTTGGCTGCATATTACTGGGAATGATCTAGACAGACACATCTGGACTTCAGTGATATTCTTGTGAAATTGCTTTTCAACAGCAGCTTGCATCAGGTTTTTTCAGCTGTTTTTGTTTGGGTTTTTGGGTTTCATTTTTCTTTTTTTCAGTCAGCATTGCTATTATTACTACAATTAATCTGGGTAAAACCACACATTTTCTCTTGTCCTGTTCTCAGAAATGGCACGTTTCTCATCTGAAATGTAATACAATAAATCAATGTAGGCATCTCATGAAAAATATCAGCCTCTATCTTTCAGATTGCAAGATTAAGCATCTGAAAATGGGCTTTTCTAACAGGAGTATTAGGCAATCTTCATATGCAATCACAAGTCACCCTGTAATGAATTAGCAGATTTAATTCTAGATTATTCTACTATATCCTGTTCACTTTATTATTCCAATAAAGAAAGAAAGAAAAAAGCCTGTAATGTGCAAAGTTTCAAATTCTAGAATCTGATCACATGACAATTTCAAAAACAGAATGAGATATAATTAGTTTTTATGTTCCTATAATACCCACTGTTAACGATTTATTATCTTTTAATTATTTTTATGATCCAGTACCTTTGGCAAGTGCAGGGCATTAGTATGTAAATACCTAAAGCACAGTAGCATGCTGGAAAGTGTCAAACAGCTGGGAAAGTTTTTTTTCTTCCTCTGCCCCTCTTTTTGTATTTGCTTTGGGCTGGATTCAAGGAATTTGGGATCAGTTTAAACTTATGAGAGTTTAACGCATTTCTGAACTTTAGAAACATATCGCTACAAGTTCCACTTAGCCATCATGTTTCCCAGGCATACTAGAGTTTTGTTAGATTCTGAAAAATACTTTCTCTACCGATTGCAAGCTGTTAACATGGGAACACAGTGAAAAAGAAAATTAGATTTGAGGTATTTTAGTTTCCAAAACTATTTAATTAAATCTTTTAGCTCTCATTTTTTATCAAAGATATAGTTATTTTAAGGAGATTTTTGAGACTGGGTTGTTTTGGGTTAGTGAAAAATAAGACATCTGAAAACTAAAATGCATACTCTTGCTGAAATCACAGCTCACATTTTTATAAATCCTGTTGACTAAAATATTTACTAAAATAAAAATGCAGTTTTAAATATTTTACACTGTTCTTTTCAACCTTATGCACTTTACGTGGAATCTAAGGCACTGGAAAATTAAATGGAGGCTTTCTGGTTTTGTTCCAAGCCTGCAATACTTAAAATTAACTACTTTGCACAGTGCTTATCTTCACCTCTACTGTTATTTTCCAGTCTGTAAAAAGTTAATTCATCCTTCTTTTATGTTCATTGTGACACCGAGAGGAAGTAATCAGTAAACTTTTCTAATCTCTAGAGGGATATTTGAGAATCTAACTTGAGGGTTTCTGAAATCAAATACTAAGTCAAAGGCATCTTACAAACTTGGAGCTCTACTTAGTATTAAAAATAATGAAGAAAATCAGCTGATTAGAGGAAATTTAAGCACTTGCTTCAGTGACTGGCACTTCACAACAACTTATTCTGGAAGTTGTTTCAGTGTGAAGAAACTCCTACCTTTCAACACTTAGCAAATGTCAGCCTACGAAGAATCAAAAAGAGCAACTCTTTCAGATCCCTTCATCTGTTTTGTGCTGCCTCAAGTTGTCTTCCCCAGTCACTCTGAACTTTCAGATCATTCAGATTAGTTTTTGATGATAGTCTCTCTCTCCATTCAATATAAATGATGAACATAGAAGCACATCAGACTACTAGAGTGTGTCCAAAGGCAGGTGGCCAAGATGGAAGGGTGCTGACCTTTCTCTGATGGCCAAGCAAAACAGCGTGAGGAAATGTAATGAAGCTGCTTTGAGGTAGTTCAGATTGGACATGAAGAAAAGGTTCTCCACTGAGAGGGTGCTTGGGTCTCTGGAAAAGGCACCCCAAGGTCATGGCACCAAATCTGTCAGAGTTCAAGGAGTGTCTGCTTGACTCTCTTAGTTACATAGTTTAGTGTTCTGTGGTTGTGCAAGAAACAGGGAGATGGACTTGATCATCCTTATGCACCTCTTACCGCTTGAGATATACTGTGGTTCTATGCTTTTGTTTCATAATTATAAATACAACAAGATCAGAGCATTTCTGTGAGTATTCTGAATCAGATGGCCTATATGTTCGTATTGGAGAATTAAATAGTAATTCCCTGAGTCCTTTCCTCAGCAGCTAGCTAGAAAAGGATCATGTGTTCAGTGTACTATGTAGTAGAGTTTAAATTTAGCACATCCACTACTCAGCACTTGGTCTCATCAGAAAGTATTTTGGAAGTCTTTTCCCCCGTAAAAAAATGAAAACAATATTTTTAGTTTCTGGCACTGAAGAACTGAGAAACTTTGACTAAAAATAAAAATATTTGGACATAAGTAGCAGAAGTTTGGAAGAAGGTTTCCAGTAGAACATTTTTGTTTTCATTAAAAGCTTAAAAATCTGTGTGAAGGGCTTGATTTTTCCAAGATTTTACATAGTAAAAAATGTAGTTTGGGATAAAACATTTGGCAGTCTCCTGAATATGACTGAGTATCAGTTGCTTTTTTATCTAAGAAATAGTTTCTTTTACTAAATTTATATGTCTCACTGCAAAGGAAAGATTCATCAACAATTACTTTGACGAGTTCTTGAGAAAATACAGGGACAGGTGATGCATATAATTAAGAATAGTTTGGTTTTTACCTTCTCTTTAATAGTATAAAAAGGCCTTCTTATTTTATAATCCATTAGAATGAATAATTTGCTTGATTTAATCTTACTTTCTTCAGCCATTTTTCCTTATCTTTTTCCATTTTAAAAGGCCATTTAGAATGATTTTATGGTGTCTTTATTTCCATACATATAGTTATAAAAAACTTTCTATTAGATTTTTGAGTTAACCAGTTTTTATTTACTTACCATCCTCTGTTAAACTCAGTCTCAAAGTAATGTAACAGGGAATATTATTAAATAAATTTAAAGAGTTCTTTCAGAAAGTAATGTATTCTTCAGTTTTCTTCCATTGCTAGTATTTATTTTGTGGCTTAAAAAAGTCATTTATGAAACTCAAAATTAATTTCATTTATGAAATTAAAAATGTATTTACCCTTGCACATGAATGGCTTTATTGAAGATATTATCTGCAGAATCTAAACTGAAATAAAACCGATAACTTGCTCCTGCATATACAACAATAAATTTATTGTGGAGTTAGGAAAAGGAAGGCTCAGACTTTGGCAAGGATAAAGGATATGGGGATGATGTTTGAATTTTTCAGCCACCGTGTGTTATGCCTTACTTTCTTGTCTCAGAAAAGACTTAAAGCTTGTCTTGGGACATTTTTACTCTCGGACATTTAGTTTCCCTAAATTGTTACCACATTTTAAACATCTTGGGATCTGATTGAGTTCATAATTTTTACAGTTCTCTACAACCATGGCATTAAGAGATTGCGTTGGTATACCTTGCTCCATATAAGGCCCCATTGACCTTTTCACATTTCACAGATCTGTGATCTTGTTCCAGTTTTTAATCATTCAGTATTTAAAACAGTTGACAAATCAATAGTATTCAAATCATCAGCTCCTCACTAGCTGACCATTTTTGTCAGGAATACATTAAAAATAAATATATTTAAAAAATCAAAGATTTGTTACTGTGACGAATATAACAGGTCAGTCTGAAAAGAATTCTTTTTTTTTTTTTTTCCAAAAATAATCTAATTATTTGAGCATACTAAGAAATCAATAGCTCTTTTAGGTCATAAAAAGACTAGTTATCAAGGATTTTTAACACCATTGTGCATTAGTAGCTGCCCTTGAGGTGGAAGAATATTGTTGTATTCTGTACTTGTCAAACACTGTTCATTAACGAGTGATTTTTGCAAGTGTTCTGTTAATAATAATGTCTACATATATTTTAAAATTACAGATGAAATTACATACAAAATGACACGGAAGCAAGGAGGAACAAATAGTGTTACAACATCCAGCAGTCAGAATTTGACAGTACTAGACACCAACTTCATAACTCTCTTACTATTCATATGAATTTCAGCTTACAAATACCACTACTATAATGTTCCTTTAAATCCCCATTTTTTCTTTTTCCAACTTCTATATTTTCTTCCCTCAAACACAGTTTTAAGAAGGCATCTGTAAATGAAAAAATGTAATCAATATACAGAATAGTTACAGTTAACCTTTGTCATGTGTTCCTTAAAAAAACAGGCCTTATGAAGGAACATCTATAAAAAATTTAGCTTTGCTAACTCAAACATGAAAGCATTACAATATGGAAGTGATCCTAGAAAAGCAAACCAACAAAGTCAAGTTGACCTTCTTGGTTACATTCAGTAAAGCCATATTTAAGAAAACAAAATAACCTGAAAGATGAGAGAGTTTATCAGAGCGCTTGAGAGGATACAGAGCAGCAGTATTGAATGTAGAGGTAAAAAGGAGTTGGGATATGCTTTGGACTGCATAGTAAAAGAAAAGACTGTCCTGGCAATAAGTGCACTTGCTATGATATTAACAGTGTTGAAGAATAGACTATAGAGTATCACTCAAGTTGGTAGGAACCTCTAATGCGGAGAAAAGACTTCCTGAAAGTATCATCTTGAATTAATGAAACTTGAACACTCTGTATGATACAGTTGGAGAGTTCAGATGTATGTTTTAATAGCAATTCTTTGCTTGTCACTAGATCAGTCCTGACACAGTGGTTTGTGATGTCTATTATATGCAGTGGTGGCTCT
The DNA here is from genome assembly GCF_003957555.1 of Calypte anna. NCBI lineage: Eukaryota > Metazoa > Chordata > Aves > Apodiformes > Trochilidae > Calypte > Calypte anna. The sequence continues at coordinate 104,222,146 of NC_044244.1, read as the reverse complement.
TAGCATGAAGGTCATCCCCACCATAATATATAATCCTCACAATCCTTATAATTCTCAGTGAAATCTCTATGAATCTTGTTTCCATCTTGCAAAAAAATATGAATAGAACATATTCTAGTGGTTGTACTGGACTGATACAGTACTTCCCTGGTCTGACAGTACATGCCACCTGCTCAGAAGCAAGTCCTCATCCAGCAATTCCTTTCCTGCCCCCAAAAGACAAGGGTGGAGTTAGGCATGGAAGCAGAACACAGAAAAAAAGTGAGAAGCTCCCAGTGCTCTGATTTTCTTGTTATTTCATTCATGAGGTGAGTAATGATAATCTATAATATTAACAATATACTTGAGCCTTCTTTTTCTTGAAGTGACTTAAGCAGATTCTTTTTTTTTTTTTTTAAAAAAAAAAGAAGCCCAATAAATATTTCAAAGTTCTCAGGCATTTGTGTGCCTGCACAGCAGCAATTAGTGGGGATTTCACTGGTTGTTCCCAAGGTAGGAGATAGGCATGTGGCGGATTAGACTGTGTATGTAACGGAGCCCATAGAAGTACTTAACAAAATCCTTTCCAAAGTAATAGGCAATTTCTCCATTTCTAATGCACAGCAATTAAATTTTTCTTAGTAGCAGTATTAAACTCTGTGTGAAATTCTTCATTTACTGTATTCTTTTTATATTGTTTTCTTAAACATCTTCCATAAGTGTGTCCATGCTTGCACACCCACAGGAACACATGTACCCACACACTTATGTGCATGTGCTTAAAACTTTCACATGAACAAACTCCCACTGAAGAACTTTCTGCTGAGCTACTCATCAGTTAAAAAACATTAGAACAACTGTGGGTTTTTTACGTCCCCTTTCCTCTGGAAAAAACTTTACAGTGTGAATTAGGCCATTTTTACTTTTTAAAAAGTGCCTTTGAAAACACTTCTGGGAAGTGCTTTATGCTTTGCAAAACAAAATCATTTATCACTCCCTATCTGAGCTACTCTCTTACCTTGTTTGGAAAAATTGTTAATTGTGTAAACCAGGACCTGTGAATGCCGAAGGTTTGCCATCTGCCCAAACAGGGATATGGTTCTCTGGACTGCTAGGGATGCAAAGGATAATATAGGCTTTGTTGATGAACAGTCACTAGATCTATGGTACTTTGTAAAGAAGTCAGCACAGTGGTTCAAGGATGGCTTTCCTTCTTCAGTAAAGAATACTGGTTTTTAACTTCTGATAGTACACAAGGGATTTTTGAAAGTGAATTGTTGGAGGGAAGGTAATATTTTTGCCAGTTATGTAGCAGATTTTTCTTCTAGTTCAAGTCTGTATTATGGGTGTTGAACTCCTGCGATATCTCTACTGAGAGAAACATCATTATTATTGGTTCTTTTTGGTTATTGCAAGAGGAAAAAAGAGATATCACATGCTTGGAACAGAGAAGTTTGCTGTGATAGTTGTAAAGCACATGTCTCAGCAAAACCACACTGAAGTGCTGAACTGTTTCTCTGATAAGACCGATACATCCATAGTCAACATGGAAATGAGTCAGTTTAATAGCTTGAGAAACAATGAGCCTGTTTCTACCCATGAACCTATAGAATAGTGTGTCAGCCTTAAAAAAAGTTATTAAAGACATATGCCAAGGCAGAATAAATAAATAAATAAATAAAAGCATATTTATATTAAATTGTACTTGTATTTATTTTAATTATAAAGGTAGAGTTATTTTGAAACATTGTTTGCTCAGCCACTGGGAAATGGCAAAATAGATGGAGCAGATCTGTAGAATTAAATGTCACATATGCTGTTGCCTTTTCCAGCTTCAAGAGAAGGGAGAGCAACCAAAATAAACAGATAAGCAGAGGGCCAAATGATAAGATTTTTTAGCTGAACATTTGGCAGGCTGATAGAAGTTTTAAAAGGAACTGATGAAAAATGTTACAGAGCAGACTACTAAGCCTTGTATCTTAGCAGCTTAAAGTAGTGAACTCATGTATCTGGATGGCAAAAGTATTTCAGAGGTGCCAGAAATATGAAAAACAGATTAATGAAAACAATTTAATTGCTTGTTTTATAAAAGCATGTTTGCCTCTATGTAGTTTATCAATGGCAAGGCATGTGCAAAGTTAAGCATGCGGTTTTCTTATTTTATGTATGTGTTTTTTAATCTATTGATGGTTGTTTAAGCCCATGCTTTCAAGAATTTAGAAAAAAATTTAACTAATTCATGGACATTTCTTCTTTCCACTGGAAGAGCTATGGTTCAAAAAGAACTACAATAAGCATTCAGGTTGAGCTCAAAAGAATATGAAGTTCTTCAGGAAGATCTGGCCTCCAGTGTGTAAAAGTTGCATCTTCTTGATGGTGCCTGAACTCTTTCAGAACGGTGTAAGAGATACTTCACGTATCCAGGAACAGCATTTCAGATGAACACTCTGAGGCAACCAGTGCAGAGAAGATAAAATAAGGAACCCTGGAAATTCCTGCACTAGACTCAGGCCTTCCCTCCTCCTCTGTATTATCTGGTAGATTTGTAACCTCCCCAAGATTCAGGGTCTATGGAGCATATTGCCTTTCATGCTGTCACCAGTTCATTTGCTCCTATGATGGAGCAGAGGCAAGAAAAAGTGGGACAAGATATTCTCTTTTAAAGTATGTTTCTTTTCAGAGCTTTGATCATGAGACAAGAAAACCTGCAGAAGGAGGAGCTCTTTCTGGGCTCCTCACTCCCCTCCAGCTGGAATAGAAACACATTATTGGTATATATCTATACTACAACAGAGCCACTGTTGTTCCCTGTTGCAGAAGCATACATTTTTTCTTCATGATATGAGTTATTTGCACAGGGTCACTGAAGTAGAAAGCAGAGCTGGGAAACCTCTCATTTTAGAGGCAATGCTGACTTCCCTTGCTTCTTACTCCTTCTTGCTTACCTCTTCCTTTCATCCTTCCTTCTATTTTCAGGAGACCTTTCTTATTGAAATCTTTTTTGTGAAGCTTATTGTGAGCAATTCTGAGAAGGCATTCAAATGCATCGGTGTTTAAATTATCAAAGTAGAGTGAATCCCAGGCAGCACAAAATATGAAGAAAAATTTTCCTTGTATTTCCCTAGCTTTTTCCCTTTGGAAAGTGATTCTCTTTGTAGCATGGGTATCCAATATTGTTTCGGTAAAATTCTGCTCTATGCATTAAAAATTACATCTTGAAATGAATTGCAACCGTTTGTCCTTGGTCATGAGATAATGTCCATCCCAAACACAGTGAAATTATATAATGTCTATAGCTGTAGTTATTTGTCATGGCTGTACATTAATTAATATTTTCAATATAGGAGCAAACATCTCATTACATTTCGCCTAAGACATAAACTGTAAGCAGGTCTTTGCTAGGCTTGACATTGTTTGTCAAAAGCATATCAAGTATTTTGCAACTTCTTTGCTTCTTTGGGAGCTGCTGAAATTCAGCATGTAGCTGGATGTATATGTCTTGATTAAGCAAACTGTCTTTTGGAGCCTTTGTTTATTTGTTTAGCAATGTCCATGAACAGAGAGCAAGTTAAAGGCCAATGTCTTTGGAGCCATGGGAAAGAGCACTAACTTCTAAATAAAAGGTCACCAGTGAAATGAAAGGCCTGCTGAGAATGCATAAGCTGTGAATACATCTAGTACTATATTTATGCCTCCAAAGTCAGGTATCCCCCAAAACAATAGCTCTTTTTTGATAGTTTATTTACCAATTACATTTTTCTTAAATCAGATGAGTATGTCTTTAGTGGACTCTATGTATATGTAGTGAAACATTACCATTTGATATGAATATGAACAAGAAGTCAGATGGTTCTGAACTTGTTTGAAAGCTGATAGTGCTTACATTCACCTCTAGACTTCCAAGGACCAAAGCTTAAGGTGTTCTAAGTACAAAGACTTCCAGCAATATGGTTTTCTAAGAGTGAGCAACATATATTTGGTATACAATATTCTTTAATCTGAACACGATGAGTGGGGACCAAAGTTAATGACTTAGTTAGCAAAGATTTTGAAGGCTAAAAGTCCTGTGCTTTGTTAAATAGATGAATCATTATGCATCTTTAAAGCTATTCTAATTAAAAATGACACTGGAAACATTTTAACAAGACACTTTTTCTTTGTTTGTTTTTCACTGAATAGCTGTTGGAATCTTTCAGCCACATGGCTTCTAACACGTACACATGTTTAGCAGAAGTTGCCCTTCACTTCATCCTCATTCATTATCCAGTCTGTCAAAGAAACAGCATCCCAATAGCTATGAAAAAAACACACACAACATCGACTGTATGTTATTGTTGGCATCCTGAATTGGCATGTCTTCTAAACATTAAACAGAAGTTCTAAAAGATCCTCAGTTGAGTGCTCTCTATAAAGACTTTGACACTGCAAAAGAGTAAAGCATGCTCAAGAGAAAGAGGGTAATAATGCTCATATAGTGTGTGTTACAGACTAAGTACATCAGCAGGGAAGAGAACATCTCATGGGGAAATACAATGAGAAAGAAAATTTTATACAGAAAAAAATTCCAACAAAATTAGATTTGCTGTTAGTGAACTAGAAGATAAAACTGAAATGACAAGTTGTGTTTGCATTTAAAATGCCAGGGTTATTACTCTGTGGATTTCACCATGTTTTAAATATATTTTTTTTTCAGGATCATAATTACATTAAGAAGAGCAGGTAGTTTGCTGGATGTTAATTTTTTTTCACTTCTCAAAAAGATAAAATTTATGGATAAATATACATATTTTAAGAATATTTTTTGTCAGAGGCCTTTGGGATTCTTCCTTCTCATGGTATTATGAACATTTTTGAGCATTTTTAAAAAATATTAAATTATTTTTAATAGAAAAAATATAAGTTGTTAAGCTACACTACAGAACTACACCCAAATGTATTTTTGAATTTGAAAATGTGGAAGTTTAAATGCTTTTGAAGCTTAAAAAGAGAGTTTTAAAACAACAAAAATGATTATTTTTTAAATTATTTTTTTAAACCAATCAGAAAAATGTTGCATTGAAGTGGAAGTAGGATATTCAAGAAGCTTTCCAGTACTCCCAGTTTTGTGATTTTTTTAATAACTAAAAGAAAAACAAACAAAAAAGAAATACTAAACCTTTGGTTCTATCTATACCACCTTGTTGAACAGAATCACAGAATTGTTCTGGTTGGAAAAGACTTTTAAAATCATCAAGTCTAGCTGTTAACCCAACTCTAACAAGTCCAGCGCTAAAACAAATTCCTGAGCACCACATCTTTTAAATACTCCCAGGAATGGTGATTCAGTCACACCTCTGAGCAGCATATTCCACTGTTTAATAACCCTTTCAGTGAAGAAGTTTCTTATAATATATAATCTAAACCTCCCTTGATGCAATGTGAGACCATTTCCTCTTGTCCTGTTTGTTTATACCAGGGAGAAGAGACTGAAGCCCTCCTTGCTACAACCTTTCTATGAGCTAGTTGTAGGGAGTGATAAGGTCTCCCCTCAGGCTCCTTTTCTTCAAACCAAACCACCACAGTTCCCTCACAAGCTCTTAATAATACTTGTGATCTTGGGGAGCACTTCTGCAAGCTCCCTCAGTACCCTTGCATGTGTCCCATCTGGTCCCATAGATCTGTGTGTCTCAGTAGTGCTGCAGGTCATTGACCAGGTTGTCTTGGATTTGGGGGGCTTCAAACTGTTCTGCATCTCCATCTTCTAGCTCAGGGTACCAAGCAAACAGCTTGTCCTACTACTAAAGGTTATGGTAAAGAAGGCATTAAATATCTCAGCCTTCTCATTTTTGATCACTGTTTACCCTGCATCCAATGAAGACAGAGGTTCTCCTTAATCTTCCTTTTGTTGATAAAATATTTGTAGAAGTATTTATTGTTATCTTTGACAGCTGCATCCAGAATAATTTCAACTTGGGCTTTGGCCCTTCTGATTTTCTCCATGCATAACCTAATAACATCTTTTTAGTCTTCCTGAGTATCCTACCCTTTTTTCCAAAAGTAGTCCTAAACTCTCCCTTTTTCCCTGAGTTGCAACCATATCTTTCTATTCAGCCAAGCTCACGATCTTTCCAGCCAGCCTTGAAGAAAAGAATACATTAATATCTACCATCTTTTTTCTTCATATGTTTCTTTCTTAGCAAAAAGAAATTAACTTTCCATAAAAAATATTTTTTTCTAAGAAAGAAACTAACTCATTTGTTCTGAAAAGCTGAAAGGTGCAGAGTAATAAACATTATAAGACAAGAGAGAGCTCTTTCTTTATAAGTCAGAGGTGGGTACAAAAAAGAAAGAACCAAATCATGGACAAGGACCACATAAACTAAACCTTTTTCAACTAAGTAGGTCAACATGAATAATTACAGAAATGTTTATGGAAATACAGAAGTAAGCATATTAACAACAACATTGACTTTTAAAATATTTTCAGCTACAAGAATGTTTCCCTGTCAAAATCTTTAAAAACAGAGCTACAAATTTCTTCCTCCTGTGAGCTGTACAATTAAGAAGTCCAACTTTTCATGTCAGACCTCTTTTTTTTTTTTTCTTCTTTTCTGCTTTTCTACCCCAACTAAGCAACTTGGGAAAGAGTTCTAGAAAGTGATAAAAAAAAAAGGGTTTGACCAGGGCACAATTTGGTGCCTGACAGAAACGTTACAAGGCTTCAGGACACTATGCTTAGATGGGCATTTTGGTAGACAGGTATATCTAATATATCTGAACACCTTCTCTTCCCTCTCTGCCCCGTAACTCCTGCAATCCCTGGTAGTTTGTGCATGTACCCCATCTCTCTTTCTCACATGCTTTACCTCTTTTGGTCTTTTTTCATTTTCTCTCTCTTTCCATCTCTCTTTCCTTGCCCCAGTCATGTCTCCACCATGATAGAAACCATGTCTGGACAGCTAACCTTCAACTCCACCCTCTAGATATAGATACTTTACAGACAGATATGTTGTCTGCTGTCATTCCTGCTGTATCCACACTGACATTCAGTTAGTCAAACTGTGAAGAACCTAGTATCTGAAGAAGATCTCTGATCTACAGTCTGTCTTTTAAATTATATTTATGTAACAATTTTCTATATCCCTACATTCAAGATTGTTAGAAATAGTAAAGGCAGGTCCATCCTGAAGTCATTAGAATCATAAAGAGGTCTCTTTTTATATGAATAAATATCTTTTAAACTTGAATAATGATGGATTATAGAGTTATATTAGTGATTTTCATCAGTTAGACAATTAATAAAATGAGACACAACAGATATTTTTTAAAAGTGCTTAAAGGCCTTTTAAAAACTATATATACAATCCTAAATCTCACTGTATATATACAACTTAATCTTCTAAGTATCCTAGTCCTGTAAAAAAATGTGCACAGCCTATGGCCTCTTCAAGTCATCAGACACATTGATTTTACCTAAATATAACCTGAGTAAATTTACTTTTGCTTAGTTTCATTTTTTTAACTGAGTACTCCATAAGACTTCAAATCAGCAACTGACAAATTTGAAGGGATGTGTATTTATCAATAAATAAACAGGACTCTACAGGATATCACAGCTGTGGAGGTCTCTGTGCAATGGAAAACAGCTAAGTCTACAAAAATGACCTTTGGCATCACAGTAATAAGCAAGTCAGAATTCTTTCATGATAACAAAGAACTGGAACAAGGCCATGGTTGAGGAATTTGAAGAGCTGGTTATCTTCTTCTGTGCCTCTGCTATGTGTAGACCCCAAATACTTGCCATCAGTTATGTGATGGAATGTGTAGATTACACTGACATTCACAACATGAGAACCTTCCTAGGCCAGAAGAATTGTCTGACCTCCTCGTGATCTGAAGAAACTGCTGCTTCGCCTCACAAAGAATTTTTCTTTTGCACACGTTATATTATCTGAAATACTCTTCCGCCTAGACACATGACAAAGATCTGGTTAATGTGCTGTAACTGGTGGGATATTAATTTATTTCAAAATGTTCATTCCATACTCAGCTGAGTATGGCATGAGGTAATGAGCTGTGTGAGTCCCCTGAGTTTTCATTCTCTGAAAAGTGTATCCCAAACAACAGACAATGTTTTCCAGGAAATTTTTCTACAGTTAACTCCCAACAGGGTGTAACAACAAAAGCTCTGCCTAGAAAAGTATTTTATATAATATAATGTTAGCTTTATTTGGGTGAATATTGTGTAAAGAGATTTTATACAAAAAAGATGTAAAACAGTGGGTTTCATTAAATAGAAGGGCTTCTGTTCAACATCCAATCTGAAGAGGAAAATCAGGACATTTGCTTCCCAGTAGCTAGATATGCTGTATATTTAAAAAGTGAAATGGATGAAATAAGACAATTTCAGAAGTCAATATTAGAAAAAGAATTGAGAAATAAAGAATAAACAAGGCTAGATCCATTATGTGGCTTCAGGTTTTTTAAAATAATTTAATGTGCTTTAATAATTTATTACTAAATTTTAGTAAGAACTAGGTGGTAAACTATTACATATTTAATGTAAAAAAATAGTTATTTGGAAAAAGTGACCAGCTCAGGAAATACTCATGTCAATATATATGTTCATGCATAGTTAGCTTCATAAATACCTGCCTCCAATATTTTAAAATTGTACAAAGACCCATGATATTCTCCAAAAGTTAATGTGTCCCTGATGTTGGCTTGCAGATAGCATTTTGAGAAAAGTAAGTGGAAATTGGAAAAAAATATGTGCAAAGACTTTACAGTCATGTTAACCAATGTTATTTCCCATGTTGTTTTACATTGATCTAAACTCAGCTGGGATTAAAAGCAACGATTTTCATCACTGACATTAAATTTTTGTTATACCTGTAGATCATCACTGGCATGAAAGGTCTGTTTAGTGTGGAGTTTCTAATGGACACAAAACATTTCCCCAGTGCTTAAGTATGTGCCTAAATGGAGTGAGAGGATTTTTTTTTTCATTTTAAAGGAACTGAAACAAATATAAAAATATTTGCCTCAAATGTCCAACCAGTATTTGTCCTCCAAACATTTCACTCTCAATAGTCCAGCCATGTGCAACCCATCAACCTTCTATGGGGGACCTCATAGGACTGAAATTTTTAAACTTGCCTTTTTATTTTAAAATATTTATGAAAAACCATTTTAGTTTTCTTCAGATGATCATAGGGGCTGAGAGGGGATTAAGAACTTAAATACAAAAGGAAAGAAGTTGCTTAATTTGTCTTAAAATACCATAAAAAATTCCAATTTAGGTCTCTTCTCCTATCACCAAAGAGACAGCAAGGGAGAGAGTAATAGTCTGTCCTGATAGTAAAGTTCCTATCAGCACAGAGCCCTTCAGTGGATGAGTTTAAATAACTACAGATCCAGCCATTTTTTGCTCTCTAAATATTCTAAGATGGCATCATGGCTGTTTACAGCAATGGCCTGAGTATAACAGGAGATGCTTTTTTATTCAGTGTAGTGGGATTAACTCACACAGGCATGGTCATTATAATCACTGCTTTTTATAAATACTGGTCTTAAGTTGTACTCTAAATATGTTGTCACTGAAAAATAGAATTTGTCCTTATTGCTTTGTACTCTTGAAAATGTTCTTATTTAAGAGTCTAGATATAGCTGATTTTCAGCATTACCTTTGAAATATGCATGTTATGACAATCAGAAATTATTTGTGTTATTCTAACTTGCTTTTCTGCTTGTGGCAGGTCAAACAGACCACCTGTAGAAAGGGCTGTCTCTATCTTTTGATACAATTCATGCTGGAAGTTTGCAGTTGACAGATCTGGCAAGAGGCAGATATGAACTAAAGATGTGCTTTGAACATCAAAGACCAAAGTTGCTGTCTGACTACCACAAGGCCACAGGACCACTATAGTCAAACCAAGTTCTTATACCTTGAATCTTTTATGGGTGTGTCTTGGCGAGGTTTTGGTAGTTGAGGGGCTACAGATGTGGCAAGACAGTGTTAGAAGCTTCCTTAATGTCCAGTGGAGCCACTGCCAGCACACTCTGAGATGGGCCTGCTGTTGGCCAAATTCAAGCCCATCAGCAATGATGATAGTGCCTTTGCAGTGACATATTTAATGGGGGGGGGGGGGGGGGGGGGAAACTGCACAACAGCAGTACTCAGAAAAGAGAAGTGAGACTGTGTAAGAGAAACACCTGCAGACACACAGGTCCTTGAAGAAGGAGGGGAGGAGGTGACCCAGGCACTGGAGCAGAGATTTTTCTGCAGTCTGTGGTGAAGATTACAGTGAGGCAAGCTGGTCCCCTGCAGCCTATGAGGGTTGACAGTGGAGCAGATACACATCTCCATCCTGTGGAGGACCCCACACCAGATAGATGCTCCCAAAAGAGGCCATAATTCCTTGGTACACCCACAGTGGAGTAGGCTCTTGGAAGGACCTGTGGAGAGAGGAGCTCACACTGGAGCAAGTTTTCTGGAAGGACTTAAAACACCATGGGAGGGATCATGAAGATCTTCAGCCGTCGGGATGGACTCATGTTGGAGAAGTTTGTGGAAGACTCTTCTGTGAAAGGAACCCCACACTGGAACAGGGGAAGGCTGTGAGGAGTCCTCCCTTTGAGGAGAAAGGAGCAGCAGAAACAACGTGTGATGAACTGACCACAACACCCATTTCCTAACCCCCTGTGCCTCTGGAGGGAAAAGGTAGAGCACTCAGGAGTGAAGCCAAGCCAGAAAGAAGGGCAGAGTGGAAGAGGAGGTGTTTTAAGATTTGACAGTTTTAATTTCCCCAACTTCAACCTGTTTTGCGCATGCTAATAACTGATGAGTGATCTCTCCCTGTTCTTATCTCTACCCATGATCCTTTTGTTACATTTTCTCCCTCCATTCAGCTAAGGAGGGGAGTGATAGAACAGCCTTGCTGGGTGCCTCACATAGTCAGGAATAATCTTCCACAGTGGGATAGATGGCACAAATTTATCTCAGTTTTATGCTGTTCTGATATTCCCATTAATGCAGCTACTAATTATTTTGCAATGTGCAAGCAAAATGAAAAATACAGTTCAATTATTTTTCAGTTACATATTTTTGATATTTCAGAAGTAATTGGCAAAAAAATGTTGATTTCAAAATGATTGCTTTTTCCTCCTGGTAATGTTTTCTAAAATGAGAGCAGAAAATACCATTGCACTGTCTTCACTTCTCGTGAATTGCTAGCAGGTTTGACATGACATTACAGTGACCTGAAGCACTGAGTAAAGATGAGGTTCCTAAAGTCTCTTACTTGACTTGCAATTGACTTTGTGGCTAAAGCTGACTGCCAAAGGACTTCACATTACCCTGCCATTGTTCTGAATATATTTCCAGAACATTCCATCTTAGTGATGCTGTGAAATAAAATATGATGCATATTTAAGTTTTTACAGTTGGTGATGAGTATCCAAAATATATTCTCTTTTTCATTCTGTCAGTGGCTTAATCAACATATCTTGTATAATGAGGAAAGCAGTACTTTTTATTTTAATACTTAGAGTTTTTCTTACCAAAATTTTATGCTGTGCTCTTACTTACCATTTCCATTATGACAAAAACATGATGCTTGGGGAGGTTCATTATATGTACCTCTTCAGTCGATTTTCCAATGGAAATACTGTGAATATGGCCTACATAGTGTATTTAGTGTTTCTCCCTTGGGCTTTATAACACTTATGTTTTAAAATTACATGGGCATAGGTGTCCTCACAGTTCTTGGAAACAGGTGGTTAAGTAGACGAACTTTTTCAAAACCAGAAAATCCAGACAAACCTCTATGCTCTAACCATCAGACAGCTTCAGTCAGAATTCATATCTCATACCACAGTCTATCAGAAAAGTGTTTCTAAGGCCTCTACATTCTTCATTCTCATACTTACAACCCAAGTTTGATAAGACTGCAAATAATGGTGATCAGTATTCATAAGCAAATTAACATTTTCTACTGCTACATCAAGAACCAAACTCTTCAGCCAAGAAAGCAAGTGGTGAAGGGCATAACCAAGAAAATTCCCTCTGGCACACTTGACTGTGTGTGTGAGAGACTCTTACAACACTACTGCTTCATTGTCCTGAAAGTAGTGGGAAACACCTGCCTGTTCTGTCTGGACCTTCAGGGCCTGATATCCATTACACCAGCAATTACAGTTGCCAGTTACAAAAACAATAAGCAAAATTCCAGACCATATCAGTCAGAGAACACATTGATCTACTGGTTGATTTAGTAATCCAGTAACTAATTAATGCAAGATACACATCAGATTAATAGTTTGAAGTTTGCAATCTTCCTGGACACATTCCATTCAGAAGACATTCCTTTTTTTATTTATTTATTTAACTTTCCATGGAGTTCAAGAGCTCTCAGTTCCCAGGTGTAAGAAATCAGGAAAGGAAGGCAAGAAACCAGGCATGGATGACTTGACACCTGCTGGTCAAACTGAAGGGCAAGATGAAAACCTACAGGCAGTGGAAGAAGGGTCAGGTATATTGGGAGGAGTCTAGGGGACACTACTCATTTGTGTAGCAATGGAGGCAGGAAAGCCAGGGACCATCTGGAGAAGAACATGGCAAGGGATGCAGAGAAGAATAAGGGCTTCTACAGGTATGCCAGCCAGAAAACCAAGGTAAAATAACATTTTCCCCCAATGAACAAGACTGTCAAACTGGTAACAGTGGATGAAGAGAAAGCTAAGATAGATATGTAACAATTTTTTTCCCTTGGTCTTCACTGGCAATCTCTCTTCCCACACCTCTGAAGTGTCTGGATTGCAAGACTGGGATTGGGGAAGCAAAGTCCCCACCCAACAAAAAGAGATCAACTTTGTGGCCACCTGAGAAGCTGGAATATACATAAGCTTATGGGACCTGATGAAATACATCCCAGAGTCCTGTAGGAACAGGCTGATGCAGTTGCCAAGCCACTCTCCATGGCATTTGAAAAGTCAGGGCAATCAGGTGAAATTTCCAGTGACTGGTAAAAGGGATACATTGCACCCATTATTAATCAGGGTAGAATGGAGCACCCAGGGGACTACCAAACCTGACAGCCTCAACTCTATGCCTGGGAAGATTATTGAAAAGATCCTTTTAGAAGCTATGCTAACACACATGGAGGACAGGGAGGTAATTTAGGACATCCAGCATGGTTTTATTAGGGCCAAATCTTGCCTGACCAACCTATTGGCTTTCTACAATGGTGCGCTTACAATAATGGACAAGGAAACTGCTAGGGATGTCATCTATCTCAACTCCTGTAAGGCCTTTGACATCCTTGTGTGTGAATCAGAGAGATAATGGATTTGAAGAAGGAACTGTTTGGTGGATGAGAATGCGAAATTATTACTTTCTGAAAGTTATAAGCAAATTAGAGTTTCCCATTAGCTTAACTGTAGAGCACAATATAGAAAAGATCTTTGTCCCAAAGGAAAAGAGCAAAGCCCTTTAACCATATTGTCACACAGATATACCTTTACAATAGTTTTTACAGGTATATCTTTACAATAGTTTTTAGTTGAAAGGTATTTTTCCATCTTGGCAGGAAAAGTTCATTTTGCAATGAACTTATACTCCCCTGACTGTATCTGAACCAGTTCATCTTAGACTGTATTTTCAACAAAAAAAATGTACAATGAAGATAATGACAACAGACTAACACTTAAAAGGTCAGGGCACTCACTGATAAATGAAACAAACTGTACTTATTGTGAAACATTAAAAACAAGCTATTTTTCTGGATTTTTCATAATAGATGTAACTAAAGCCATGTGCTATTTTTGAATGTTAATTGAAATAACAGTATCAGCAGGTTATATCCCTGTTAAGTATGTAGAATGGTTTTCTGATTGCTTAGTACAATTTTTGGAAACATAAATAAACTGGACAAAGACCTGAGGTATTGCTTAGTTATGTTTAGAGCACTTCTTGTAACTTTCACTTTACCAGAAGTGAAGAAATATCACATTTTTTAAACATGGTGTCTTACTTCATTTTTATCAAAAATATTTTGAGCAATGTAAACAGTTTTTCTCCTGTGGGGATACTTGAAAAATTAAAGACAATTTTTCCCTGAAATGTGTGAAGCAGAGTTGTCTCATATTTTGCTTTAGCTAATCTGGCAGAGATGTTGTTTCTATGAACATGCCTCTTGTAGAAATGGGAAGTCCAATTTTCTAATTTAACTGTACTAGTTTTGATGTGACTGTAAGAAGATTCAGTCTTCAAATTGCAGTCAAAGGCTTTGGTAGCATTAAAACATAGAATACTTGTTCTTTTTCTGGATGGTCAAGAAAGAGGAAAGCAGGCTTCTATTTCCTGTCAATGTTTTTGATTGGAAAAAATATTACTTTTAATGACTAAGTAGCTCTTCAAATACTGCTATACATATTCATAATGTATGCATGTATTCATACATACATTACAACAAATGGTATCTTAGTGTGAGTCAGTCTCTATTTAGCAAAACTTAATGGTAGCATTATTGTTCTGAAGTTAAAAAAACCAGGATAGCTGGATTTTTCAGAGAACACTGTGATTATTCTTGAGTCATTATTTCAATTTGTATGAGAATGAAAAGTCAAATTTGCTACCTGTGCTTCAGGTCAGAGCAGAATCTTCCTCAATTAGTTCCACTTTGTATCATTCTGGCAGGGATTCTGGATTCTTGTAAGTCAATGGCAGAGCTTCATCAGCTTCACTTGAGTCAGGATTTCATTAAATGAATATTTGGGATAATTAATGATGAATCATAAGACTCATGTTTTTCATTTTTAATGATCATAAATAAGATCCATGAAAAGCCTACGGAGGTTAATTGGAAGATTAATGTTGCTTTCAATAGACTTTGTTCAGGCTTTTTATTTTGCACACAGGCACTTGTGTAATTTTTTCAAGGTTCTTTTAAAGGCTTTTGAATTTGCTATGGCACTTTCCCATTTACAGAGTTCCCACAGTGTCCCACTTTCCCTAGCTACAATGTAGAAAATATTGAGTCAGTTATATTTCTTAAATTATGTCAGTCCACTGTTAGCACGTGTGATGCTCATTGTTCACCACCACCCCTACTTTAGAAGAACAAGTGAGATGATTGTCCTGTGATGCAAATTTCCCTCCCCTGGATCTGTTTAGCACTGGATTTATTTGGCCCCATATTCTCTCCTCTTCAATCCAACAATTAATTTGGTCTTCCAGTATCTTCTGCTTATCCCTCATGCTTCTCATATTTTCTTGCTTACAGGTTAATCTCAGTACATCTCTCCTGCAGATTTACTGATAGTTTATCCATTTCTCTCATTGTACGAGAGAGAGAGGAAGTAGCCAAGCAAATTGCAGGTCCTGATATACATATATATATATATATATATATATATATATAAATGTATATATGTGGAGGAGAAATGTTTCAATTAAACTCTTTTCCAGGACAGGATTTAGGATGGACCTTCACATGTGGGTCTCTAGCCTTGGCTGAAGTATCATTAAGAATTAAAATGAGAAAAAGTTGGCAACACTGTATGACCATGATCTTTCAGTGTTTTCATAATGGAATATGTCATTTGAGCACTAATATCAGACTGAAGAACTTGGCCTCCGGAGGATAATTTTTTTTCCTTTCACAACTGGAAAGAAACAAAGTAAAGCAAATGTGGAACAGAAGAGAGGAAGCAGGGAAAGGGCAATTTATACTGAACTTTTGAGGAAGGTATGTATTTTTTACCCCTCTTTTGAACTATTTCTTTAAGTTATCCATCTCTGTATTTATACAGCAAACAGACCTTGACACTTCAGTGCAGAATACTTTATGTGAGAAGGTTCCTCAGGAGATGTTCACTTCAGGCTCCTCTCTAAAGCAGAGACAGATCTGGAAGCAGACCAAAAGCAGATAGCAGCCCTGGTGAGGCCACACCTCAAGTCCTGTGTCCAGTTCTGGGCCCCTCAGTTTAGGAAAGATATTGAGGTCCTGGAGTGGGTCCAAAGGAGGGCAACCAGGCTGGTGAAAGGACTCGAGCACAGATCCTGTGAGGAGAGGCTGAGGGAGCTGGGGGTGTTCAGTCTGGAGAAGAGGAGGCTCAGGGGAGACCTCATCACTCTCTACAACTCCCTGAAAGGAGAGGGTAGCCAGGGGGGATCGGTCTCTTTTCCCAGGCAACTCTCAGCAAGACAAGAGGGCATGGTCTCTAGTTGTGCCGGGGGAGGTTTAGGTTGGATATTAGGGAGAAATTCTTTACAGAGAGGGTGATCAGGCATTGGAATGGGCTGCCCCGGGAAGTAGTGGATTCTCCATCCCTGGAGATATTTAAAAAGAGACTGGATGTGGCACTCAGTGCCATGGTCTGGGAACTGAAGCGGTAGTGGATCAAGGGTTGGACTTGATGATCTCCGAGTACCCTTCCAACCCAGCCAATTTTATGATTCTATGATGGTCTTCCAGTGAGACAGAATTTCCTTTCTAAAGAGTGCTTTAGAATCTTATTTTAAACCTAAATACTGCATATGATTTCTCTATGTTAGATTTCATTAATTCTGTGTGAGTTATGCTAGATGTGTACACGGGATAGTATCAAGGTCCCTTTGTCTGTGAGAAAAGAAGCCTTTCACTGTAAACTTCTGAAAAAAAAGCGGGGGAATGAAGACCAAAAGTTACTATTAAAATATTTAGAAAATATTTTTTTTAAATTTAGAATTTCCTGTGTTTCAGAAACTAAAAATTCCTATTTCCAATCTTATGCTATGTGTCATTAGGGTTCATCTGTTATGAAGAAGTTAGATGGTTTACCTGCAGTCCCATAAAGCACAGAAGGACTTTTCCAATCTTCAGGTCCATTTTGGAAAATCGATGTTTGCTTCTTAATCACCGGTATGTTGACAGATTTTTACAGATCATCCTCTGTATATTTATGTAATTTTCCTTCAATAGCTATCAGATCTTAAAATGTATGGCATTACAGAAGTTCATGAAAAGAAATATTAATTCAATTCTTCCCCTTTGAATAAGTATCCATCTGGAAAGCATTGATGATACTGCATGGATGCAAGCTTCAGAGCCACTATCAATACTGTACATGCAGTAGTGAATCTGACTCAACACCGCACATTTAGGTTTCCTCTAGAACATGAGCTAAGATTTTTGAGTTCTATTGCCTGCAATATTTACATGTGTTTCATGTGTTTCAGACCAGCAGCTAACTGCACCATGCACCAACTTATTCATTTCCCTACCCCTCAACAGGATGTAGAATAGAAAGTGTAAAAAAAAAAAAGAAATCTTGTTGGTTGAGGGACAGAAGACCGACAGTCATCTGATCTCTAAGCAAAGGATACTTTGGAAAGAACAAAGTTTTTATTTTTGAGCACATGATATGGTCTGGGGTATCCTTTCAGTCAATTTGGATCAGTTATCCCATCTGTGACCCCTTCCAGCCTCTTGTCCACTCCCAGCCTAATTGCTCAGGGGGCATGAAGTAAAAAACAGAAAATCTTGAGGCTATACAAGCACTATTCAGCAAATATCTAAAAAAATGGTGTGATATCAACACTGTTTTAGTTACAGTCCCAAAACACAGCACCATACAGACTATTTTGAAGTAAATTAATGCTATCCCAGGAAGACCCAGTACACATGTAAATGAATTGGTTATACATTTCTTCTTTTTAAATTTCTAGAATCATGAGTACTAAAAAGAATTTATTAATTAACATTTGCATAATATAATTAAGTGATCTTTATCAAATGATGCCAAACGTTTGCTTTGAAAATAGTAGAAATGATATGGAAATAACTTTTTTTTAAAGCAAAGACAATTAGAGAGCTTGTATTAGCATACTAATATCAGTGATCCACAGGCAACTATCATTATCTTTTGGCTGAGACTTTACTTCTAATATTATAAGCTCCTTGATAAGATAACTGAATTTTAAAGGAGATACAGTAGACAGCCATATTATTTGATATTGCAAAAAGTTAAATACTGGAAGAGATCAAACAAAATCTTGACTATCTTCTTGTTGATAGAGGTTATCCAAAATAAATTACTGAAAGCAGCTAGGGTCAAAAATATTCTCCAATCATATAGTCAAATATTGGCTTATTCCTATTAGAGTTTCCATTTGAAGCATGTAAATTTCAGGGAAATGAGTATAGGCTTGTGGAAAAAAAATTATACCTGGATATTGAAGAAGTGCAAGATAGCCTTAGAAGGATATTTTCTTACTTACTGTACTGTTGGAACATTGGTTTCAGATTGTCTTCATTAATGTTAATTAGGTTGTAAGTGTTTTTCCCATGCTCATTTCCATCACTGTTTAGACTTCAGCAGATTCCAATAGCAGAGTTAAATATTAAGTAAGGAAATGCTGACTCTTTTTTCCCCATTATTTGGAGAATTTGATATCTTTTAGGATAATTTAATAAGAAAGATATAGGCCATTATATAAAGGCCATAACAATACAGCACAATGCCATTAATAAAACCCTACAGTGGAAGAAGACTCAGAGAATGTGGGTAAGGGCCATATGGTGCTGTGCATAGATAGCATACTATCATTATAGATAGTAATGGGCTCTAGCTGGTTACAATTCATATGTTCCTTCCTGGATATGCAGGACATAATGGGGAACATCTAGAGACCAGCAGTCAGAATTATGAATATATTATGATTCAGCTGTAGTATATAGAAACTGATATATTTGGCTAAGTGCACCTGTAATATGACTTCAGTATATTGAGGTATCATTCTGCTAAATCAAAAATACTTAGTAGCATCAAATATCTATAGATAAATAAATTTCGTGTTTAAAATTGAACCTTTATAATGTGGAGTATCTAAGAGAACTTGCTCAGAGGCTGTTGGATTCTGACTGTCTTCTGTAGAGTTTACCAGCCAAAATCAGTTTTTGACAAGGTGAGCAACTGGACAATATAAGAAGTTATTAGATTTTAATAGACTGAAAGGAAGAGGAGAGGGCTTCCAGTACCTGCTAGTGTAAAATAAAAGTCAAATATATATAAAAATATTAAATAAAGCAACTGATTGACTTTTGGTCTGAGGAGATATTTGTCAATTTGAGAGAAGGTAGACAAAATTCTCCCCATTAAAGCCCCATTGAAGGTCTGGTTTAATTTCAGTGGGCGAGGGACAATATCTGTAGCTAATACCACTCAGTATGAATTATACACAGTTAGTACAGGTTTTTTCTTTTTTTGGAGAGCTGCTTCTTCTGCTTCAGGTATACTTGGAGCAGGTGGCAACACTTTGCTGAATTTGTTTAATACTAATGAGGGACAAATTATTGCAAAGACTGTTTTTATTCTGATATGGTGATTTTTTTGATAGTTCACGAGTGAGACACCATTATAGAAACCTCTTTAAATTCTCTGTCATGTAAAAACATAAAATGATTCACACTTATTTGGCAAAATATACCTCCAGCTGATCGCTTAATATTACTTATTCCATGCACACACAGCATCCACATTCTTTATGGCAAGTTTTATGATTTATTCACTACCAAAATTTGGTATCAGAAATAGTAGCATACATAGGGGATGCAGATAGAGGGGCATGCTTTTAGGTGAGAACTAGAGAAAGACAAGATTAGAATGTACTGCAGATGAAAAAAAGATCAAAAACTAAGTGATTCATGAAAGACCAAAAGAGATTTTTTTTTGGTTTGGTTTTGCATTAAGATGGGATCAGCCACAGAGTCAACAGAAGAAAAAGGGAACACAGAGGGTTTGGCCTCTTAGGCTACTACAGGAACTGTCTTGCACATTTCTGTAAGAAAGGAGCTAGATAGTTCTTGTTCCTCTCCTTCTTTCTGCATGGTTGTCTTCAATATTTTTACAGGACTGTCTCACTGTAATTTACAGTGACAGGCAAGAACAACTTGCTAAAAATTATTTTGTTTTTATTAAAACAGTTGCAAGTATTTATATCTTGCTTTGATTTATGTTTATATGATACTTCAGTATTACAAACAGAAGGAACTTCAAGTAAGCTTTATTATGAGATAAAAGTATTGAATTCGAAACTGAGAAACTACTTTTCTCTGTACTGAGAATAAGCATAGTATGACAAAACAATTGTACCTCACTAGATTTTTGCTTAAGAAAGAAACTTGACTGTAATAAATTGTCTCATATGGAGATTTATGAATTCAGCTTAATAGAAGAGATGCAATAAAAGGACATCAGGTCTGAAAGCTATGTGAATATTTGGATCATGGCAGGTATGCTACATTTTACATTACATTTACATTTACATCAGTCAGCATTCTAGGTTTATCTTTAATTGAGCATTAAAATTAATGTTCTCCATTTTGCAACCAAAAGAAATACCAGAAAACTCTGTAAAACATTCAAACCTTTCAATTCAAATGCCTTTATACGTGTAACCTTAATGGAAAGACTATGATTAGACTTTGTTAAAACAAAATCTTTGGTTGCAGAGCCAAGGTAAACTTGGCATTTGAAGCTAAAGCATAAACAGAGCCATTAGACCTGACTGCACATATATGAAAAGGAAAATAAGTAATACTCATATACAGAATTCCTGTGGCAAAATATTTTATGTTCTTGCTATTCTCAACTTCTTAATAGGTTCCTACAACTTTACTGTATCATTGTTAGCCAGAACTATGAAAACAAAGATTTAAAATGTGTAATGAATCTGCCATATTTGAGACGCAATATAACAAAAACACTGCATTGTGACAGGATAAAGTCCCCTGAAATACCTATGTAACCCGTCAGTTATATCAAACAAGTGGCTGTGATATTTTTAATCAAAAATATCCTGGCATATGTCATTGGTTCTCCATATGCTTTTCCACATGTCACTCTGCTCCACTCATCATCCTTGTCTCTGCAACACACAATTTTTCCAGTGTTTTATAGATATAGGCACACACAGAGAGAAGTCAGAGAGGCTAATCCAAAACACTAAGGTACTATGAGTTTAGTTGCTGTGGCATAGCTGGGGAAGAGAAGGAAATGTGGCTGCAATTATGTGGCTGTAGCAAGCTGAAGGGCAAGAGCAGGGAGAGAACTTTTGGTTTTTCTCCTTGCTTTTTCCTTTCACACTTCAGCTTGTACTTCCTTGAAGCTGTCCCATGCCCAGCAGTATCGCCAGCAACATCCCATTAGAGAAGCTATGTATTTAATGCAACACCTTTGAATCATGATACAAAGAGATGATTTGGAGAACTATTACTGTAGTTGGTTTTAATATATATGGTTGGAATCAACATGAATTTTGGCATGAGAATGCCAGCAACAAGGACATCAATAGGAGCAGGGAAACTGATAATGTAACATTAGAATCCTATAAAAAAAAGCCTCAACCCACTTTTCCTTAAATAAATCTTCCACCATTTTAGTTCCTAATATTTTGTGGTTAACCAGAGCTAGAAAAATAATGGTTTGATTCTACCTATTGAAGTTGATTGCAAACATCCTTATTAACTTCAGTGAGATCTGGAAGTAGTCTTTTAAGTCTTGTACCTAGTAGTTAACAATGGAGAGAGTTGGCTTTCTTTGGTATATGGTTTCTGGCACTAGCTCTGGTTTTTGTTTTGTTTCATTTTGTTTTGTTTCAAGGTTGTGGCTTTTTTTCCTCCCCAGATATATACGCCTCAGCTCTGAGTTTCCATCTCAGTGTCCAAAGTATTTGCAAATATCATGCTAGGGAAATCTAGCAAAGATTTTCACCTCCCATAAAACGTTATCATCGCTCTGAAAGGGGATCCCACCAACTGATGATGTTTTACAAGACAGCAACTAAATTGAAGGGGCCTGTAACTTTTGCTGCAGTGTGGAAAATAGATAGTATCAAGATCAAGATTGTAGCAATTCAAGGAAGTAAGTGAAGAGTTTATAAAATAGTTTTTAGTAATCTTTAAACATTAAAAATGTGAAAAAGTATAAAACCCAAGGGCTATTAGTATGTGGAAATTGTAGAGACCACACTGTTCTCTCAGGAAGGTACTTTTATCAATTTTTAAAGAAAAATAAAATAATTTCTGTGTCTTGTGGGCCATATATATAATTATACTTTAAACCATGGAAGAATCACTTTCTTATGAAACTTATTTCTGTAAACAAAAAAACAAAAAAAGGATTAAAATTTTTACCAGAAATATTTTGAAGTCTTTGTGTGATGTAGCAATTACGTTTGTCCTCTATCATAGAATCATAGAATCATAGAATTGGCTGGGTTGGAAGGGACCTCAGAGATCATCGAGTCCAACCCTTGAACCACCGTTGCGGTTGCTAGACCATGGCACTGAGTGCCACATCCAGTCTCTTTTTAAATGTCTCCAGGGACGGAGAATCCACCACTTCCCTGGGCAGCCCATTCCAATGTCTGATCACCCTCTATGTATTTTAAAAAACCCTTACCTTTACCAGACATCCATAACCAAAATATTTATGATACTTTAAAGCTATGCTCACATAGTGGTTTTTGTCAAATACATACATGAAGTGCATTTTAGAAATCCATCCTAGTAGGTAGGCACTATGACAAAGAAAAAGGAGGAAAATGTTATAATCCCAGAATGATGAGGAACAGATAATGGTCATGATGCTGGTTTTAGTGGGAACGATTCAGACACATAAATTCTGAGTTTACTAAAATAAATCGTAATATTATTAAAATTACAAGGAAATAAATACATACATGCTTTGGAAGATTGCACAATCTAGAAAAATAAGGAACTGTGAGGTTAGGTATGAGAAAAGGATATTAAAAATACTATCCTCTTACTATTCAAAGACAAATATTGCTTGAAATAATTATTTTAATTCCTGCAATATAATTTTATATTACTTTTTCCCCCTTTAATATTATTCTATACTAAATTACTGCTTTCTAACGAGGAAGGCTTATGAAATCTAGTTTTAGTTTTGTATTCACACATCACATAATTGTGATTTTGAATTAATAAAAAGGAAAAAGGAAAAACTCATAAGCACTAGTTCGCATACAATATTCATGCCTAAATAAATGCTTGAATTGTGAAAATGCAACTATTAATAGCCATACTTTTATAAAATAAATTCGTACATTAATTTCTCAGCCTGTTGTTGAACACAAGACAGGTTACTTTGTTTCATTCAGTGTCTCAAGCAAGCAGTAATTTCTGTTAAAATCAGTGACATATCTAGCACAGTTGACCTTCTATTCAGTATTAAGATGTTACAAAGTATAAGTCAAAGGCAGTATATTTCACTCCTCCTGTGTTGCTCCATCTTCATTTTTCACCTTATCAAGATTAAATGTTTTAGAAACATTTGGATGGAGAAGATTGATTGGACACCATTTTCACTATCTGAAGGCATGCTTTTGACTGTCCCATGTTCATTCCAAATTTAATAAAGTAATGATGTTATATTTCAAATGAATTAGAAAATAAAATAAAGAAGAATACAAATGAAAAAGGACATTAAACAAAAAAATAATAGATTTACTCCCATTTCTTATTTACAAAATAACAATTTAACAACAGCATAACACAATGTGCTTTGAATTGTGCTTTTGAAATTTTATCAGTACAGGAAAGAGCTCAGAGAGTCTGACCACTTCCTATTTTATAATTATATCTTCTTATTAGTAATAATATGATTTGATGCCTGAAATGTATCCACTTAGATGTATGCTGTTAACACTAAGTCTTGTCCTGGTTTGGGCCAGGATAAAGGTGGTTTTCTGTTTCTGTACTTTTTGCTTTTAGCTAAGTCCCTTGTAAGTAGTTGCATTTGCTGAAATTAACAGCAAGTTTCTCATGCAGTGTGTGTGCTTCTAGGACTGATAACACTTGATGTTTATAGTTACTGCCAGAGACTGGTATGCAGAGCCAAGGACACTGCTCAGCTCTGAGGAAAACATTTTACCCTCCAGAAGGAGTAAAGAGGTCCCACCTGAACCCTCCTTTAGGGAGGAATGGACAAGATAGATGCCAGAATTGACCAAACAGAGTATTCCATCCCATATACGTCACACTCAGTATAAATTTGAGGCATCACGAGGGCCGAGCCAGATCTTTTCCTGATTTCCTGCTTCCCTTCCTTCACCCGGCATCCTGGAAGGATCCTGTCTGTTCATCTACCTGTGGTCCTGATCCATGCCAGCCCATATCTGTGTGTTCCTGCCTCCGGTTCCCGACTGCTGCCGACTCCAGGAGTCCAGCCTGGACTTTCCCAGGGCTGCCCTGCAGCCTCGGTGGTGACGTGAGAGTTATTGGGGGAAAGGAGGGAGGAATGTGGTATCCATTTTCCTGTATATTTGTATATATTTAGTAATTTTACCTATTTATCACTACTGTTTCATTAAAGTTGTGTAGTTTAGTTTCCAACCCATAAGTCTCTCTCTCTTATTCTCTCTCCTTTCTCTATCAAGGAGAGAGAGACATTAATAGAGAGCGTCTGTTATTCGGTTTAATTGCCGGGCCAGTGTTAAACCGTGACAGTCTTAATATCACTGAAGTTTTCTGATGTGGTAGAACTTTTGAACACAGAGAAATCAGGTCATGGAGAAATTTACATCCTCAGAGATCTATTCAAGATTATTCTGTATATAGATGCACATTTATACTTTGTATATACAACCTATTTATGCAAATAGAACATTTTTGTCATGGGAAAAATGTTTGGAATGCAATATCACTGCAATTCATCAATCTCTTTTTACTCTTGGAAACAATCTCTTTTGAGTTACATGTTGCAGAAGTTCATAACCCCAGGAAAAGCAAAGCCATAATGGAAAGATTTATTGCAATCAAAGCAAAATTATTAAAAGGGGGGGGAAAAAAAAGAGAAAGAAAAAAAAAAAAGAAAGGAAGAAAGAAAAAGAAAAAAAAAGGAACAGCATTCAAGTGTTCCAAAAAAAAAATATGGACAAAAGTTACTTGAATGTAAGAATGTAAGAACACTGTAGAGCAAGTGTTGGAAACAGGCAGGAATACAGCCACATACATATAGGAGAAACTTTGCTCACATATTTTATTCATGTAATATTTCTACAAATGAAGAAACTCCCTCAAAATAAGTTTAAAAACCTTTAAATTCTCCTTTAAAGACTGCATTTTAGGATAGCATTCTTCTTAGATACATAGAATTAATTTTTTTTCTAAAAAGCAAATATGTATTTTTGTTGTTGCTTTTTCATGTTAGAATGTATTTAAACATAAGCCTAAACTTGTGATTCACTTTAGACCAATGCATCCCTTCTTTCCGATGAGTAATTCTGGATAGTTCCAATAATTTTTGTAGAGGAAACTTATAATCTTCATTTTCTTACAGGCAAAATTCAGTTCTCTAGAATTTACTATGAAATTTCTGTGAATTTCTAAATTATGATTACAGCAGAGGAAATTCCAGTCATGGAATGTGTCATTAAAACAGACACTTGAAAATGGTAACAATTCATCAGTGTTTGTATCAGTGAATTTTTGTCTTGTGTACTCCACCTTGAGATGAGTTACCATTATTTTCAATATCGGTGTAACAGAACCTCATTCAAGAAAGAATTTTTAAAATGTAGAAGAACGCAATTTACAAATTCTGCTTGCTTGTTTTAAAAATATTTAATTTAAAAATACAACAGGAGATAAATTAAAAGTAATATAAATGGAAAAGACATGGGGCAATGGGTACAAGTTACTCCTGGGGGGATTCTGATTGAACTCAAGTGAAAATTTTTCACCATGGGAACAGTTAGACACTGGAATAATCTCCCAAGGAAAGTGGTGCATTACCCTGAATCCAGTTTTAAGACTCAGCATGTCAGGGTCCTGGGTCATCTCATTTAAGCTACATTATTACCTACAAAGGCTGGGCCAGATGCTTCTTGAGGTCCCTTCCAAACTGGCATTCTATGACTTTGATTCTATGATACTATTTTCATATAGAGTGAAAATTAAATAAAAAAAAAAAAAAGAAAAAAAAAGAAAAAAGCCCAAACAAACCCCAGAGAAACAAAAAAAAACAGAACAACATATTTTGACATTAATGTGAAATTAAATAATGATTGAATATATAATAATCATGAAAACTAAATGTTTAAGGTTTGCTAAAAGTAAAGTATACTTGGTTTTCCTTTCTACCTCTACCCTTCTATCAACAAATTTTAAAAGGATTACATTATCAGACTTTAGTCTTTGATGCTACTCATATTCAATACTCATATATAACTTTCCCCTATTTTACTAGATGTTTAGCTACATTGAATACACTGGGCTCAAAAGTTGTGAGGGCTTCCCTGCTTGGAGCCCAGATTGTGAACAGAGCTGAAAGAGCAACTCACCTTCAGCTGTGAAATACAAGTCTAATTATGGAGATCTATTGGCTGTATTGACAGTTCTGGGCCCCCCAGTTCAGGAAGGATATTGCGGTCCTGTAGCAGGTCCAAAGGAGGGCAACCAGGCTGGTGAAGGGACTCGAGCACAGACCCTATGAGGAGAGGCTGAGAGATCTGGGGCTGTTCATCCTGGAGAAGAGGAGGCTCAGGGGAGACCTCATCACTGTCTACAACTACCTGAAAGGAGGTTGTAACCGGGTGGACGTTGGTCTCTTTTGCCAGACGACTTTCAACAAGACAAGAGGGCACGGTCTTAAGTTGTGCCAGGGAAAATTTAGGTTAGATATTAGAAAAAATTTCTTTACGGAGAGAGTGATCAAGCATTGGAATGGGCTGCCCAGGGAAGTAGTGGATTCTCCATCCCTGGAGCTATTTAAAAAGAGACTGGATGTGGCACTTAGTGCCATAGTCTAGCAACTGGAACGGTGGTAAAAGGGTTGAACTCGATGATCTCTGAGGTCCCTTCCAACCCAGCCAATTCTATGATTCTATGATTCTATGATTCTATGATTCTATGATTCTATGACATAACCACATAAGCAAAGAAAGATGTTTTAGGTGCTCTTCCACTTCATCAGGGCTGTTCTCAGTGATACTCCAACAAAGGATGAGTACTGAGATACACTGGAAATTCTGAAGGTCTCTTAGCTTACTCTTTCCTAAAAGGAACATAACCTTGTTTATCCAAGTTCTACTTAGGGGACAAAACACAAAGCAGGAACACCAGGAATATAAGAAGGTCAAGATAATGAAATATCTCAAATGACTTCTACTGGAAGCGCCTGCTTACCATGAAAGGCAACATGAGTGAAAGTTTAAGTCAGAACTTACCATGTTAAAGATGTCAATAATAAGATATTAAAGATATTGTATTAAGAAACTATCTGAATTGAAACTACCCAAATTGAAACTATCCAACCAACTTATTTCCACAGTGAAAGTTGGAAACCCTGAGCTGTAAACATGAAGGCTGAATGCTCTTGCCATTCCTCAGATTTACTGAAAAGCCTTTTATAGCATTTTTCAGAAACAATATTCTAGGAAGTCTAATTATGCAGTATCCAGCCCTCTTCCCATTCTTTTACTGTAGTATTTAATAGCAAGTAGCCAATACCATTAGCTAATTTGCTGTGGTAATACCATGTTCAGTGACCTCCTGTTTCAAATATCATTCAAAACAGTTACTCATTCAAAGTTCTGTACTAAGAAAATATTTAACTAAGCTTTTGGTTTATCAAGAGAGAGCTATTCATTTTAAGATGTGCATCAATGCAAAAAAAACAGTAATGAACAAACACTGAGATAAAGTCATTCACAGCAGACATTCATCAGTAGTTTTATAGTCATCTTTTGACTTCCTTTAAGATGAAAGGTATTTCTATGGATTGGAAGACAAAGCAAAGAAGAGTACAGAAGTGAAATGATCACCTTTTGGAATTTCTCATAGTTTAACACTGGGCCAGCAATTAAATGACAGACAGATGTTCTCTGTTAATCCCCCTTCCTAATAAAGAAAAGAAAGACAATAAAAGTCAGAGATTTATGGGTTGGAAACTAAACTGCATGATGCTTTAATGAAACAGTAGTGATGAAAAAAAATTATTAAATATATACAAAGTTACATAAAAGTGATGTCACATTCTTCTCTCTTCACCAGCAGTGTTGATCATGTCACCACTAAGGCTGCAGGCCAGGTCCTGGAAAAGTCAAAGTCTGGGCTCCTGGAGACAGCAGCAGGCAGGAGCTGTAGCAGAAACACAGATTCAGGAGAGCACAGGCAGACGAATGGACAGAATCCTACCATGGGTGAAGAAGCAGAAAGAAAGAAGGGCCTGAGGCAACTACCTATGGAAGAATATGTTAAACCATTTATATAAATTAAAAGATACAGAATGTTTCTTTTCTTCCGATATTCATTCTCATTCTGATATTCATTCTCATGGTGTAATCAGACCCAACAATTTAGTATAATTGACCTGCAGCACATATATATCTTTCATTATTTATTTTACTGCCTTTATTTTTTTCCTTTATGTTTAAATATCTCAAATTGAATTAAAAGAAGTTTCCTAAATTTCTCAAATATCAGAGAAAGATTGCTTCTTTTTTTCTTTTTCATCACTGAAGAAATTAATTTCTCAGTACCATAAATTATCCTATTTATGAAAGACAATTGACAGTGAATCTGGCCTTTTGTGATTTCAAACTATTAATTTATCCTCCAACTTCCTTTAAAAATAAAATGGGAAATACATAACCCTTAATATGCATTGCTCAATGTAAACCAACTTTGAAGTACAAGTAGCTCGTCAAGATTTGAATTTAACCTCCAAAATCTTATTACCTGGCTGCACTATTAATCCAATACTGTTAATTTCCTCTGTTTTCAGTAATAGAAAACTCTTACTGGGTTCAATGACAGCAGAGGTAAGCACTTTATAACACCCTTTCCTATTTTACCTTTCAATGACATTAAGAACATGAGGACTGCAAACAGGTAGAATTGGGTACCAAACACATGTACACAGAAAGGACAGCTGCGTGTCTTTTCTCTGATTATTTCTAAAGCATAGAAAGGAATGAGTGTTGCTTGAGAGCCTGCAAACTATTTCAAGGGTATATCTGCCTTTCACATCTTTATAATCAGTTAGAGATTTAAGGTATACAGAGGCTTTTTTCCTGTTGTGTACTAAATTACCAGTGGTTTTTGTTCCAAATTGCTACATATTCACAGGTACATAATGTACAGAGGACACCTTCAGTTTGATGTATCTTTCCCAGACTTTTATATGCCTTGTCTATCTCATGGTTGATCCCATTCTTACCATTGTTCCTTCTCAATAAGACTTGAAGGAACAATGTGAGGATGGAAGTCTTGCTGCATTATCTGCTGAAACGCAATTGCATGATAAGCATTCTAGCTGTGTAAATGGTAGCTAAGAGCTTTGCATTAAGAGCTTTTTGCTTAAACCATATTTTTAAATTGTGCTCTCTTCTGATGATGGATTCACCATCTGCCTTATAAAGCATATGATAAGGTATTTGTATGAGCTGTCTTTCAAATGCCTATCAAAAGCCTTAATTTTGTTCTTTAAAACCCATGTTACTGCCAATGCAAAAAATTAGGAATAATACCAGTATATCACTGAATAGAAAATTCATTCTCTCCCTCTGTGCTTCTGTCCCTTTATCTCTGTCTGTACCTTCCTCTTCCTTTTGTCTTTCTTTTAGTCCCTCTCTTTCATATCTATATGAGATATGAGGATACAAATGATACACAAACAGTATACTAGAGAAATTAGGGGTAATATTTCTTAATCAGATAAGTGGCTTGTTAGAAGAGAGTTGCAGTAAAAAAAAAATATATAGGGACTTCATAAGTAGTGTTATAGACTTACTTCTTGGCAGTTTGATAAATAACCCCTTATCTATTTGTAGCTGTAGGTGATCAGTCATAACCATTTATTTGACAAAATCCAAATGTGCTTCAGTGAATTAATTGCTTGCAAGTTTTCTTGTGTGTACTTGCTATTCAGCATACATGCATTGACTTTGTGTAGGGCATAGTTTGGAATTAATATTTTTGTTTAGGTTTGTGGCAGAGACAATTATGGTTTAGTGCAAATATCTACCAGCATAAAAAATAAGTTCTAAAGTGATAAATATTCTTTAGTTTGAAAGTTACCTTCTTGAAGCTTTTCTGTGGTTTAACTTTATTGCTAAGAAATTAAAGAACAAAAGCAAAGGAGACAAAAAACCCAATTAAATTGCCATTAATAAATTATATTTTTCAATATATGCCCAACAGCATTTCAGTAAAATTCTACAGACATAATTATTTTTTCTTTATATAATTTGCTTATGTGATGTTTAAACATAATCACCTATGACACTTCTGGTATCTCTAAATAGACAACTAAGCATGGAGATATGGGTCATATAAACATCAGGGAAAATTTTTTGGCATGAAAAGACACGTTCATTTAATCTGTAAAGAATATATCTTGTTTGACCTCACTTGAGTGGTCAGTTCTGAGTCACTGGTAGAACGTGGCTTGTAATTTAACTTTGATTGACAAGTGGCATCCCACTGAGGGAACACTGAAAAGTGCTGAGGAAGCAGCTTCCCATATAGACAAGCTGGCTTTCTGGTTTTGTTCGTGAGAATTAGGATAACCAAGAGACAGAGAACATTAGAGGTTTGCATAAGTTCTCCAAACAGCCAGGGCCTCCAATCCTGCTTCCAAAAGCATTCAGATATTGGTATCTTGTCAGAGCCATAAGGCTTGCTGACAGTAGGAGGGGAGAGAGAAGGCTAAGTTCAATTTGAAGTTTTCCAACACTATATATGTCACCTCCTCCTGGGGTCATGTTGATGCACAGTGTAACTGCCAGCAGGAGCAAAAGAGCTGTGATGTCTACAATGAGGAAGGAGCCAACTATCTGTGGAAATAAGCATACATTTGTTGCTATGGAAAAAGTCCTTGTGCCTATGTGACTAATCAGATGTGGTGGACTTTGTTTTGGCAGAACATTTTTTACAAAGTCTCCACTTCCAGTTGTTCCTCCACCAGAAGCCTTTATGAACCACACTGAAGCAAGAGATGATGTCCCAGGAAAGTTTTCTATGAATTTGTGAGTTTGTAATGGAACTAAATTCCTCTGCTGCAACAAAAATTCGATGTGAACAATGCTGGTAGTGGTGATAATGTCTTTTCTTACTAATGGACTTGGGGTGCATTTCCTTACAACTTGAGATTTGATACTGCAAGAATAATCTTGAAATACTGAAAGACATTTGATAAGAGCAAATGGAGGAGAGACTTTTTTATTGTATGCATTTATGTAGGTAGGTTTGTCTGTGCTTGTAGCCTTGCTATATTATTTTCTGAGGGTGGAAAAAGTCATCACATTAAGGAGTTATGGAATTCTCTATGCTTTGATTGGCAAAGGCTTTCATACAGCAACTTGAATTCACCTAACTTCAGTCTATCTTTAACATAAATCATAGGAAGGGCTTCAGAAAGACATTACCCACTGAAAATACACAAAATATTCTTTTCCCACAAAACTTCAAAATAATAGCTGTTTTCTGGTTTGTTTCTTTGTTGGGTTTTTTTACTTCTGAGAATACAGTGATTTGACACATTGTAATACAGATTTTAGTTAGTTCATATTTTTAAACAGTAATTTCCATAACAATAGAAAATATCTATATTTACACTTTGTACTTTACATTTTCTTTCCCACTATATATTTTGATACTATTTTCCACAAGTATATCATAAGAAAATAAAATAAGAAAATATGTTCTGTCCACCACAGCTTTGAATTTATTTAATGAGATATTCATATTTAGAAACAATTTGTATCTAGATTGTCTAGAATAAACAGAACTTAAATGCACTATTATATACATATTAGCATAAAACTATTTTATGTGGCATTATTAACCATACAAAATACAGAAGTAATCAATGTTGGTGTTTAATCCACCTGATTTCTGTGGAAACAATGTTTTTTTTCTTGTTTACTCTTCCTGAATAATTGCAGGGAACAGCTGAGGTTTATTTGAACCCGAGTCACTAATCAGTCCTTCTTCCAAAAGAATAGTCACATAATTCCTGACATGAAATGCCAGAGAGTTACAATTAGACTATAGAAGACATTCACAGTGTCATTCACAGCAGCTCAAATTGCTTCTGTAAAAACTTCCTATTCTCCGTATAGGAAAGGCCACACATGCTATAGCCAAGGTAAAGCCATGTCTAGGGTATAGGAAATATTCAAATTTAATGGAACTCATTTTGGTAAAAGCAGTTGTTTGCTTTCACAGGGAGGTCAGCATTCTGCAGCTCCACTGTGCTTAGTTGTCTGGATTTCCCACCGACTTGCTTAGAAGAGGTCTTGTAGGGATATTGGTGTGTAGCATAGTGTGAGATGGATGCCAGGGCTGACTTTCAGAGGAAAATGAGATCCAAAAATAAGTGTGCAAAAGTAAGAAATATTGGTACAGAGAGAGTCAGTTCACTGTAGGAATTAAAGGTTACGTTATTTCTAACACCAAATTTCAATAAGTAATTTTGCTATTCCTTGTTAAAGAGTTTAAACAGGCAACTCACAAAACTGTGTTAACAGAGTTAATGTGGGCTACTGGAGTACCTTAACACTTCTTATGTATTTTTAAATTGCTGAATACCCATCAAGAGTGTCTTCCCAAAATGTTTTAAGTTGCTGAAGAGTAGATTAATCTGACTTTACATTACATTTCTAATTGGTTTTGTTGTGGCAATGGAAGGTCTATAAGATTGTTTACCTTTCACATTTAAAACAGAAACAGGAACAAAACCTCTGGAATTAGTGCCAGCTCTTGAAACGGGACTAGAATAGTGGCCAGAGCAGTGGCTGTGCCTCTCTCCACGAGTAACTCCCACCAGAGTTTCTGGTTCTATATCTCTGAGAGAGCTGGTGCTGTTCAGCCTAAAGAAGAGGCGGCTCAGGGGAGACCTCATCACTGTCTACAACTCCCTGAAAGGAGGGTGTAGCCAGGTGGGGATCGGTCTCTTTTCCCAGGCAACTCTCAACAAGACAAGAGGGCATGGTCTTAAGTTGTGCCAGGGGAGGTTTAGGTTAGATATTAGAAAGAATTTCTTTACCGAAAGAGTGATCCGGCATTGGAATGGGCTGCCCAGGGAAGTGGTGGATTCTCCTTCCCTGGAGATATTTAAAAAGAGACTGGATGTGGCACTCAGTGCCATGGTCTGGTAACTGCAGCAGTAGTGGATCAAGGGTTGGACTTGATGATCTCTGAGGTCCCTTCCAACCCAGCCAATTCTATGATTCTATGATTTCACCTTTCCCAAACTTTGCAGCTAATGCACAATAATTCTCTCACAAGAGCAATGTTGAAAACAACATGTTTACATGCATTTCCTCATCATGTGTTACAGTGCTAAGTAAAACAAATAAGTGCAGTGTGAGGCAAGTGCTAGAAAATCTGCTTGGTACTGGTATGTGGGCCTGTAGCATCTCTGGTGCTCTGGAGGCTGCCTCAGGCAGATGCAGTAGGAGAGTAGCTCATGGAGTGTCAGTCCAGTGTCTGGGTTTATGTCTCATTTATGCAAAGTTCTATGCATTTACTGACTACTAAATGAGTAGTACTCCTCTAATATCAATACTAAGTACCTGAAGAAATCTTTCTTCAATGGAACCTTGTTTTTTAATGTTAAGACATTTACAAACTGAGTTATTTTTCCTTACCATAAGTAACAGATATTCACAAACATCACAAAATGAAATAAAAACATTTACAAGGTAACAAATATAAAATCTCTGTTTCTTGAAAAATTCACTACCCTTTGAGATAATCTGGTATTTTATAGTTATTAGATTTTAGAGGAATTGTTATTTTTTAGAAAAAAAAACTAATTACTTTTTACCAATAAAAACTATAACTCCTCACCCCATGTTCAGAAACACTAAAATTTCTTCCAGTGGGTTCTTGGTTTCTGTTATCTCAATTTTAGTTTTATTCTAAAAATAAATTTATTTCTTTTAAAAAAAATTAAGTCAACAAACTTCAACCACTCCTGCACTGTCTTTTATTATCTGTCTCCTGTAGCCTTAGGCACCTATTTTTATTTTCATATTTAACATAATAATAGATCTTACCTAACTGTTTTATTAAGAAACTTTTATGTGGCATCTGTTAGGCTGAAATGTTCAAAAATACTTCTGGAAGAAGTGCCAATTCTTATTTAATGCCCTTAGGGAACTGGTGTCTTTCTCTTTGGGACACTGTTAAATATACCACCGGTGGATGCTATTTCCTGGTGTTTAGTTCTGTGTGCTGTGCAGGTGAACACTTACAAAGCTTTTATTCTGAGACTCAACTTTTAAAGTGTCTTTCTCTGCCACTTCTTTCTTAATAGACCCTTGGGATCTGATCCAGCTATGCTACTAAGCATGAGACAAGCTTTACATTAACCACAGTAAGACTGCTCTATGCTGAAAGTTATTCATGAATTAACATGTTTACCAAGATTGAAAATTTGATTGTAGTGATTTCACTAGATTAGATATTTGATAGAGCTCCAGGCACATGAGAAATTTTTCATAAAATATTTTAAGTAGAACTGTTGAATGGTGAGTGAAAGTAACAGCATGAGGCCCAATTTCTCTCCTTTGGAGAACACAACAGAGTTCACTCTCAGGACTGACCAGTGAGGCTGTGTCTGTGAGATCCAGCAATGAACACAGGCACTGCAGAAGTGGAAAATTTTTAAGAAGAAATTGTCCAAGGCCAGGTTCGATGGAGCCTTGAGCAACCTGATCTAGTGGGATGTGTCCCTGCCCATGACAGAAGGGATTAGAGATATGTGATCTTTAAGGTCCCTTTCAACCCAAACCGTTCTACAATTCTATGATTTTATGATTCAGAATTTGTGTACTATTTGCTCAATATTGGATGTGTTGAAAATAAAACAATAATTGACAGTGTGTGTGATATGGAATTAAAAAGGTTTTAGCATATCTCGTAATATCAGGAAATACAACTGCAATTACAAATAAAATATTAAAACAGCTCTTCACACTTTAAGTAAGATCAGAGGTAATAAATCTAAGAAGTTAATGTCAGCTAAAGTCAGCAAGACTGTAGTCTTAGAATGATGGTGTTTAAAAATATTCACACTTTATTATTATATTCTGCATAGCAATCTGTTGTATTACATATCATCTGTATTAAGTGCTGATAGAAGTTACTCCAGAAAGAGTTCAACACTCTGCTGCTTCTTCATTAAATCAATTTAACTGAAATACATTTTAATACAGTATAAATATTTGCAGAATGAGATTTGATTTGATAGAGAACACAGAAAAGCAAGAGGAAGAGAAAAGAACTACAACACAACATATAAAAAAGAGTCAAAATCTGTATAGAGAAACACAGTATGAGAAAAAGTAAAGGAGGAGACTAGGGCAGAAGAGAATATGACAAGGAGACATAAATCTGTAAAGGCTTGATAATTAAAAAGTTTCGTTAAAATATCAGAAATCAAAAGAAAAAGTGGGGAACAATGACTTCTTTTAAGTGTTCACCTTGTACCATGCTACTAGAGAATACATGTAATGATTTCTATAAAACTCAAAATTTTAGACCTGTGTAACTGCTAAATCAACAAAATGTATCCACAACTTGTATAAATCAAAGAAGAATCAAGACTTTCTTTTTGTTTCAAATTACTTGTAAGGAATTTTATCGATCTCCTATTCACCTATAGCAGTGTTATATTATCCAAATATAAATAGTGCATATTTTAAAATTTTATTTTTAATGTGGACACTTGCTTGTGAGCAACAGAAGTACTTCATTGAGATGTCTTGAGGCAGCTGATACTCAAATACTGTATCTGTATCTGCAGCTGTTAGCTTTTTATATTTAAAAAATTCTTTTTATATGTTCAAAAAGAGTTACAGAACAAAATATTGCACCCTACAAAGGTTACATGTTTATGGAAAAATAGATAATAGCTATCTTTATGTTTTATATTCCTTTTGTGGTAATAAGCATAAATCTGTCTTTTTACTTGCAACTTAGTTGCGAAAGCAGACAAACCTTAAAACTGATGAAGTTTTAATTCATCAAAGACAGCATTCCCTATATCCCATAAAATCTAATTTTCCATTGGTTCTTGTTCAATTTTTCAAGTGTATATTAAACCCAAAGCCTTCCATAGAAAGAGGAAAACAAAATGGTAACCATATTGTCCTTAGGCTTAGAGATTAAACATAATTTTGCTGTTAATCATGATGAAATAAGTTGCACTGCAGTTTTACATAATAGCAAAATACTAAAAAGGATTAATGTAGTGTAACAAGGCAACCAGGTGCCACTAATTGCCAGGGAGTGGGCATGAGCTTGTGTTAAGCCCACCTGTGCCTAATTAGGGGCACCTGGTTGCCTTGTTACACTACAGCTTAACTCAGTTTTTCATAGTGAACAGGAAAACTTTTTCTTGTAGTTTATGTGTGTTTCAGGAGCTGGAAAAACCTTGGTGTCTTAAGTGTAGTTAAGAATATTCATCTCTCAGGAGAGTATGTATAGTTTACCAGTCTGGCAGAATATAGCCAGCATCATGCATTCTAGCTCAGCTTTAAGGAATAGCGTCCAAGTTTGAAGTAGAGGAGAAAGTATAGTGGCTTGTATAAAGGTCTTTAAAAACTAAAAGGCTTTGTGCTGCTGATAGCTAACAAGAGAATTCTACTTTCATTTAACATTTGAAAATTCAGTGTTATTTTACTTCTAAATGAAATAACATAGAAAAATATGCTTATTCAAATGACTCCTTGACTTCTTCTTCCCAGATGCACTCATGTATCAAGAGTTTAAGCACAACCACTATAAACAGGGAGAATGATCTTGTTATTTGACATTGCTGGGCTAGACAGAGCATGTTAGAGAAGTTCTTCAGTGTCCAGCAGAACTGATGATGTCTCCTTGTTAAATGTAGATCATAATGCCCTGTGAAGGTATGACTACACTTGTGTAGCTACAATACCTGGGGGACCCACTTCCACATTGTTCTCATTGAGGAGACATTATCTGAACGCAGTGCAGTGGCAAAATGTTTTTTTAACTTCCTGAAAACATTCTGTTTTATCAAACTTTCCTATCTTTAGATATCTTGACATATCTGAAATTAACTTAATATTCATGCTAATATATGCATACACTAATACACTATTCATTTTTCAAAAATGACCAAGTTAGGCTTCTGGGTTTAGAAGGCCAGATTCCTGCCCTTCTAGAACCATGTACGTCTATTTCATATGAATTTATTTTATATGGATCTAAAGTTCACAAGAGGATACAGAAACAGGCTTTTGCACTGGTTCTGATTCACCTGGAATTTCACCAGGTTTACCTTACGTGCAGGGTTCAAAGAAAATTTCAGTGATGCATTCCAAAATTGGCTTGGGTGAGTTCCAAAACCATAAATCCTTCATCCTTTGTACATGCGTATTAGAGTGCTCTCCTGTGCTCTGCTAGGTGGTACACCCAGAACTCAGCAGAGGTCTTTTGAAAGTTTGTTTAAAGCAAGGCCAAAATTTGGAGTTGTAATTAAACAAGAAGTGAGGCAGATTTGGCTATAATTTGCATTCAGTTGTGAATTATTTGGAGAATTCTAGGAGGTGATATTAGGCCTTACTATTAGTTTACTTACCAGACAGTAGGAGGCATAAAAGAGGAAGTCACATTGGTCTGATACCCTCTGGTAAATGTACTTTCTCTCAGGCACCTGTACAATGTTCTTAGTGAACTTTATTTAGAGAAAAGGTTAGTTTGACACAGAAAAGAACAAGTTCGGTTGCTGCAACTGCTTTTGAATTTAATAAGGTATATCGGAAAAAAAGTTCAGATAAAATCCTGAAAATAAAGATTCCATTTTAATTGCTTTCTCTCCTTATTCCCAATAATTTTTATTTGACCTTACAGTCATAAAAATCTCTGTTTTGGAACATGTAAAGATAGATTTTTTGGTTTAGCCTTCGTCTTTGACCAGGTGAGAATTAACATTTTCATTACTCCTGTACTATAAGCTGTATTTTTGTGCCTATGGTTAATACTCTTATTATACAATTAGAGAAAACTGAAGAAAGGACCTACTTTGTTCTAAAATACTTCCTTTAGTGCTAAATTCTTTCCCTTATTACTGATATATTTAAACAAATAGGGTTTTTTTCCAGACCAGGGCATTCCACTGACATAAATTAGGTAACACTCCAATGAAGATTATAATTTAATGTAATGTATTTTTATTCAGCAAATATCCATTTTCTGAATTTGAATTTCAACAACAGGAAAGCATGTGCATATTTTTTTTTTTTATTTTTAATTTTAATTTTGATATATCCAGTTGAAGTCCAAAGGAATTTAGTAAGTTTTTCCAGAACATTGATTAACATACATGTTTTCAGTCTCAGACTGTCAGCTTGTCTGAGCTTCCCATCATGAGAAAACTCCATGGAAACTCAGTACATGGAAACGGTTGAAAGGCTGCATAAAGCCCATGGAGTGAAACCTGAAGACAATAGAAAAAACTCTTTAAAGTCAATACACTCTGGCAATTTACTCAGTTTTACAAATAAAGAGAGCTATAAATACATGTAATGCAAGCATTCAGTTCAGTTAAGCATTACTAAAAGATTGAGTCAACCTTTTCAGTGTGAAAATTTCAGAGTACACTCTTCTTTCTTACCTTCCCCTCTTTTTCTTCCCTCACACGTCCTCTATTTCAAACTCATTTTTAGAATCTTCATAGAATAGCTTCTTTGAAAACTGTAATGTTAGCTACAGAAAATTGCCTCCACTTAAAAAGAAATGAGTAAAAGTTTCAGAAGCAGTCTTATTGACTATCAAAGAGATAACAGCCCTCAAATAAAGTAAAACACTTTTCTAAAGAAGCTGCAAGTTCTTTCATCATTCAGGTACTTTAAAGGTCTCACTGCAAGAGCCCTTACTATTCAGAATACTCAGAAATATAAAATGAGCATTAAGCCTGCGAATCGTCTTTGGGAACCTACTTAATCCTACCTGGTAGATTATTTACAACTGGCCAACAAAACTCGATCCCACCTACAGCATTATTTAATTTCCAAAAATTGCAGGTTTTACACAAATGTATTCTGAGTTTAAATTTATGTTTTAGTTTTATGTGCATTCTTGCACTTAGGTGTTAAATGTTAAATGTACAGAAAAGATCAACATTTGCCTATCACTGGTTCCAACATAAATATTAGTGACTTTATCTATTTTTTCTGGGCTGCTTTGATACATTCTGAGGGTTTTTTTTCCACCTGAGGTCACAGATGTGTCAAAGTTTGGATTTGGATGGAGTTCATTTAGTGCAAAAGACTGGGAGAATTCTTCAAATTACTGAGAAATTGATTCTAAAGTGATAAGAAGTTGCTTCTGTTACTTCTGAAGATGTAACAGGCCAAGAGTAAAGGAATAGTGGTGACAGAATCACTGGATAAATACATTTTCTGAAAGATGAAAGATAATATAGCCCCAGAGAGTACAATGGGCATTAATATTGAGTCTGTACTGTTCACATCAGGGTCACCTAGTTTTTCTCTAGAGAGATCTGACCATGTAAATGTAATGTACTGATGATACCACTGCTTCTGAGACCTTGCCAAAGCTCAAAAATATGTTGTCTCCATATGGACCGATCTCCTTTTTGCTAATACTCCAATAACAAGAAATTGTTAAGGTAGCTGTAAGCAATAATAAAAAGGTATTTTTGAAAAAGAAATGCAAAATTGTCCAGATAAGGCACAGGCAGGCTCTTCTCCTTTGGAATTACCTTTTTTTCAGGAGGCAACTACTGATCTTCTCTACATCACCACTGATACCAGTGCAGAAATACAAGACTTCAAGGATGTCTTTTAACTTTTTTGTCTCCTAAACCGGAAAGGATGGCATAAATAAAGGATTTCTAAGGTTTTATGAAGGCTGGCTTGAAGAATTTGTGGCACCTACCCAGCACAGAAGCAACCACAAAGGAGTGATCCAGATTTTCACTCTTCATTCTATAAGTAAGACTTAGTGTCTTCCAAAAAGCCTGAAGCTAAAAGGAAACTGGTGATGTGCAAGTTAAAAACTTTTAGGCAAAATGTGACTATTATAGACCAAAGGCAATTATGTAAAATCACACCAAGTATTCCTGGTTTTTTGGGTCCCTTTATAAAGAGAAGATACTCCCATATCCCATCAGTACTTGAGCAAATTCAAAAGCTATATAGAGAGGCCTAAAGGCTTTATAGAGAGCTAGCAGAATAATGTCTTAAAGAACATCTGAGCATGTAGAAAACATGCAGGAAGATAACCTAGGCAAACACATTTTCTTGTCAGCTGTGCAATATCAGAATAATTTTCTTCTCAGCTTTCCATATTTAGAAATTAGTATTTTACCTCAGCAACATTTGGACAAAAGAACACTAAGAATAACTTTCTGAATAATGTCAGTGGTACACCAGAAGCAATTTCACAAATTATGTTGAAATTTGTATATAAATAATGATATGCAGGGCTTGCAATCTACTGAACATTTTCAGGTGATATAGAAATAAATAAATAAAAAGTTTCTTCCCTTGTGCCCATATTCACATTTCAACAGGAGTTATTTTCTAAAGAGTTATGTTCATCATCTCACAGCAATGTTAGTCCTTCTGGAAAAGTGAGCCAAGCAAGTCAGATTCTGAAACTTGGACCCCTTTTCAAATCCATGCACCAAATAGCATCTGAGGCAATTAAAAAGAACGGATGTAAAGCTTCTGTACTAAACCTATGTTAAGCCTCAGAAACCTCTAAAACAGCTGCTGAATATTTCAGAAATGTAGACATGTACATAATTTTGTCAGTCTCTAATGCTCACACAGAGACTTCTTAAAGTCTCAGCTGTTTACAGTTTTCAGAAATGGCAAACAAATGTGCAACTATGTAACACTGAGACCTAAGTTAATTCTCCAGGCTGAGCTAAGATGCTCAAGATGTCATGGGTAACAAATTGTGTGGAAAAGATGTGAAAGTCCTGGGAATAGACAAAGAGATTTACTTCCTTGAGGAAAGGATCTCAAAATATGAAGAGCCAGGTAAGCAAGATTTGGAATAATTCCTTTTCAGTGTTCAGAAAGGGATCAGAAAAGACAACTTTTGGTGTGCATCAGCTGAAGAGAACAGGTGAAAACAAAACAAAACAAAAGACTGTTTAGGCAAAAAAAATTATCAGTAGTCAGAACAAATAACAAATCAATTTAAAAATATGTGAATTGAATTGACACTGCTAAGGACATCATATTTTGAAGAAAATTAAAGATACATAACCATTATTTTTTGTGAAAGTGCATGCTTAAGTTATCGAGATTAAGACCATGAATTGCAAACCAAAATATTTTCCCTGTTACCTGCTTCCTGATGATATGGTCTCTGAATCTTGATTTATTTAGCAAATGCTGAGAGGCTTGACCTTTCAGGCACATTTGAGGAAAAACTATAAGATGCATGGGTCTGTTATCCCTGTGGAGAAAAGTACTAAAGGCATGTAGTTATACATATAATGTATTTTAAACTTTCCTGAATTGGGATAGTTTCCTGCTAATTGCAATCAAGTATATCTTACTAGGAATGAAAAGGGTAACTAAACAAAAATACTTCGAAACTGAGGTAATACATGGAACACATTTGTTTCCTCAAGTGAAAAGGAATATTAAAAAAAAAAAAATTCTTGGCTTTTTTTCCTCTAGCTCTGTTGTTGGCCCTTCCCGTCCTCTCCATAGTTGTGTAAATAATCACATATTTCACCCCTATAAAATAAGTATCAGATTCAGATGGGCAGTGAGACACACAAGTCTGTTTAGGTTAAGCTGCCAAACCAGTTGTACAGCTCAGCTCATTGGATAGACCCATCCATCCATCAGAGCCTGGGTGCGAATGCTTCATAGTCCTGGACAGAGTTATGATTCCTGGCAGTTGATGTAAGAATTTCTTTGATGTATGTGTAAATACAGTTTTCATCTGTTCTACTTTTCAATAGCTAATTTTTTGAGAGCTCATATTTTCCATCTTTGTCTTTTTCCTTTATTTTGTTCCCGTCATGCCTAGTTCAATATATCCATGCTAATTCACCCTTGTTGGTTCCCATCATAATTCAGTAACAACATATATCTGATTTATGATACCATGAATGTTTAGAATTGCAAATTTATGGCACATCTTTATTCAAACTATATGATCTGTCAGAAACTCCTCCTTTAAAAATGAAAAATATAGCTGGTCAAGAATATTCTAACTAAACTGAAGATGCTGCCACTGAAAGGTTATTTTCTTACTGGTGTTAAGGAGCTCCCTATTTTAGTGGCTTTCAAACAGAGGTCTGTGATATCATGGCTATCTCACTGTAGATTGTTCACTTTCATACTGTTTTCCATTCTAGAGTTCATAATCAATGTTCATGGACTGTGAAATGGGGAGTAGCGAATTAAATATTTGGGAGCCATGCAGTATTGCATTAAGTATGCTATGCTATGCTGTGCTATGCTATGTTACATTTAGCAATCTGTTGTGAAAGACTATTGTTGCCTTTCCAAAAAGATATCAAAAAGTTGAATATCACAGCCATTTGGGATTTTTCTTCTGCATGAAAAATCTAGAGTGGTGAAAACTATTGTCAAGGTTTCTAGAGGTTTAATCCCAGTCCCTAGAATCCATAATGATTTTGTGAACAAATAACATTGTTTGCAATGTTAAATATATTTGGATCCTCTAAATTTCTTACATCTTCTTTCCCTGAAGAAGGTTTATTATTCCTTCTATTTACAGTCTTGTCATAAACTTGATTTGTGTTTGTGTTATGTAGAGAGAGGGTTAATTCTACAAGGCAGCTTTTGTCATCCTGCATCAAAATGTTCTAGGCAATTTTGTTCTTTTTTCTAGCCTTCACTATGTGAGCAAAAAGCAGCTTTATCTGTGCAGAAA
Source organism: Calypte anna (assembly GCF_003957555.1). Taxonomy (NCBI): domain Eukaryota; kingdom Metazoa; phylum Chordata; class Aves; order Apodiformes; family Trochilidae; genus Calypte; species Calypte anna. Next base: position 104,179,244 of record NC_044244.1, on the reverse strand, counting down.
GATGGGATCTAGAGAGAGTTAGGATGTTTATCAGTTATCATTTTGTTTCAGTTACTACTGGGATAATGGAAAGTTCTAATTCCAATTCATTTATTCCCTTTGGCTAGTCCTCTAGTGGATACTGCACTACAAAACTGGAGAATGAATGAGGGAAAAAAGGTCCATTCTGATATTAAATTTTTCTTTAAACTGGATTTTAACAAAGTCAGAAAAAACGTGTAATGGCATTTCACTCTAAGTGCTTAACTGAATCTTCACTCTAATTCACAAGTTAGGTATTTCAGAATTAATTCACTTCAAAACAACTTGTCAGTAGAACAAAACAGTGAGACAATACAACCTAAGCCACTGAAGACTGTGGGCTGAAGAAATGACTGAGCCTTGGCATATTGAGTAAGAGCAAAGAAGACTGGGCACAGACCTGGCTGCTCACATGAAAATTCCAACAGTGCTGCCCAGTAGAAACATCATCTGGCTCCTAGTACAAAGATGGCAAATTAAGTTGCCAATATTTATCTCAAATAGTGGGCCCACATGAGAAACCCTGCCAGCTCAGATATTTCAATTCTAATCCCTTTTTACCAGTATGAATCTCTTTGTTTTGCTGTCAGCACCCAGCACATTTGTGGAACGAAGTCCTCCCAGCAGTAATGAAACTGGCACAGGGATATTTCTGTCATCAATACTTGGCCAGAGCCTAAAACTGGTTGCCAAATATAAGATATCTATTTAATTCAAGGATTAAAAATATTCATTCTGATTTTTCCCCTCTCTTTATTCATCAAAAGCTACAGATGTGTTTATTAGAATAGAATCTCCATTGAATAGGCGTTTATTAATTTAATAAGTAAGCAAAAATCAGTGCAATCAATAGAAGGCATTTTTTTCTTCGATAGCACCAGATTAAAAAGTATCAGCAACTTTATTGAGCAGGTTTATTAAAGATACCACACACAAATTCTACCAAATTTATTATGTTGTGATCCTTGATTACTTTGCAATTTTTATTCCGTTTTATTGGAAAACTTAGGTAATCTCAAAATCTGCATTAAATGTGAGATATTACTATGTAACTGTATCTATTCAAAGGATGTTTATTTTCTTCAACCAGTTCATCCTTTCATGAAACAGTAAAGACCCAGATTACTTACCTCTGAAAGTAAAATAGCTACAGGGAATATACCTATGTGAACGTCTGGAAACTACCACTTCAGGGCAATCAAAATTTCTATTTTACTTTGCACCACAGAATATGAAATGTCTCTATGAAACCAAAGCTCAACATATTTAGCTGCAAATGAGTAAGCAGAGTTGTAATCTAATACAGTTCCTAAGTGAGTTTCATTATCTCAGGAGGTGACTGAAGGAAATTGTGTGTTGTGTAACTCATTGCTGTGAGCTTAAACTGGGCATGTTAAAAACCTGACTGCAAAGTACCCTCAAAAGGCCATCTTGCACTGTTGGAAAATTGTCATGCTTTATTCTTTTAGAGTGTTTCTGCTGTGATGAATGCCAGTGTAAAGCAACATAGCAGAGTTAGTCGAGAGAAAGATAGAGCTCTTGCAGCCAGGAACTTAGGACCATTGGCTCCTAATAAATCAGCAGAACACCTGGAAGAGAATGAAAGGCAGGTGGTAATAATAAATGGTCTATCATGAAATATATGCAGAGAGTTCAGTGTAAGTGTAGTGCCTTGAGAGTCTGAGAATTTAAGTTGCTCAACAATATGGTGCTTCATCAGATACTTTGATAGTTCTGAATAAGCCTAAACAAATCCCCAAAATACCCTTACATGGTTACCTCTCTCTTTGAGATTTGTTAATACCTATTTCTGCCAGATAAGCAGGGCCAGCTTCTATCTAAACTACAGGTATTTGCTTATTATTTACTTATTATTTGCTTAAAGCCAATTACCCTTTGATTAGAGTACACAGGAAAATTTTATTGAATTGGTTACCCTATAGTCATTCTCTGAAATAAAATTTATTGGATTTTATTTGTTTATTTTTGTTTGGTTTGTGGGAAATGAAGCATAAAATAGCAGAAAATCCCCTTACATTCTTGTTGCAAATACTGTCATTATGTTGTTTCATTAAGAAAAATGTCATGTTTATAAAATTAAAAAAGGAAAAAATTCTGACAGGTGGGAGACTATTAGCATGGGAATGGATCTTATGAAAGGAAAGCAGGAAGGGGTGGAGAATTACAAAAGATTTAAATGTGAAAGCTTCTGATATATGCAGTGGTAGCCTATAAGGAAGCAAAATTATTTATCCTTAAACACATGGCAACACTTTGCATGTTTTGTTTTTTTTTTCTTGTTCCAAACAACAAACAGAAGAGTGGAATCATGATGCGTGTCTGGCACAGTATCCCCTGCCCTACGATTTTCTTGGCAGGCCAATGGCTGTGACTGACATCAATGGCAGATCAGGTAGCTTAGTAAAGAAGAGCACAGAATCTTGGCAGTTCACCCAGCAGTAAGCACACAGAAGTTTCTAGCTTAATTAGTGAAATACAGTAGCAAACCATTTGTTTTCCCTAAAGAACATTAGATTAAGTGACGTATCAGATCATTGTTGGAGCTTTTGTCTCCATTCACAATTTGAAAGGCAGATGGCCACTATGTTTTTGTGTGCCACGGTCTACTGCTGGGAACAGCAACTTAATTCCCCTAAGAACATTGTTGAAGTGCCATTACAGAAACATGCAAATAAAAGGGAACAGCTATCTTATGTTTATGAAAAGGTTGCAAGCAAGTCTTTCTGATGATTCAGTTCTAAAGAAAGCAAAGCAAATGAACACACAGCTCCCACACACATACATACACTTAATTCTTCTCTTAGTTCTACATTTTAATGCACTGATAGGAGGAGCTTTTACAGTACCAAAGGACACTTAAAACTTTTGGTAATCTTGCTCAGATTAATTTCTGCCAAACTGATTTTCTCCTTGCAGATGAGTAAAAAGAAAACTAAAAGGAAAAAGGAGTTGCAACATTATTCTAATCACAAGAGCTATTTGTGGGCTGTAGAAATCCTTCTTTCTGTTTGATGAAGTCACACTTCTGAGAATTTGTAGGCTGATGCCCAGTTTATTGTTTGGGGTTTTTTTTCCCTTACAAGAGACTTCTCCCACAGTAGATTTCCCACTTACAACAGTCACGTTGATGTGATATTTTGTTTTTGATGATATTTTCTAGGTATATATTCACACAGTTAAACTTGTATGAAATAAACCCATATCACGAGACATAAAAAGTATACAAATTTTGTTACAGAGAAAGAAATGTGATAAATTATAGATGCTGTATTAATACCTGAAGAAGATAAATATTCCTTTTAGAGGTCAAAGAAGGAAAAGATGTAGGAATGCTACATGTGCTATGATTCAGAGGGCCAGGTCACTTTGGTGGACTGCTACCTTTGGGTGGCTGGTAGAATCTGTTACAATTACTCTGCTACTACTGTAAAAAAGTCTGGAGGTTAAGTGTTGTTTGGTTTTGATTTTTGGTTGGTTTATTTGGTTTGGGTTTTTTTGTTGGTTTTTTTTTTTTTTCAAAACCTAAGAGCGTTCTTAGAAATATTAAAATACCAGTATCACAGAACAATGAATGAGACTTACTGCATCTGAGATGCAGTCAAAGCAGTTTGTGAATCAGAGTCCCTGAGGTGGTCAGGGCACAGCTCCCAGTTCCCTAGGTACATGCCATGCTCTGGCATGCCACCAGCCACCTGTGGATCTGAAGGTGAGTGACACTGCTCCAGAGAAGTCTTGCCCACACAGACATTTTTAGTACAGAACAGCTTTCCTGAGTATTGCCAGGTTACCAGACCCTTGGATGCAAACAATGTGGCTGGCACAGGGCAAGGGAGGCAAAAGGCAGTGTGCTGGTCTCTAGGAACGTTTGCAGTATATCTACAGCTGGCATCAGTAAGCACATGCATGCTACAAATGATATGTAGGGCCTAATTTAAGACACAATAAAACCAGATACATTAAACAAGGCGTCAAACATTTGTTTTCACTAAAGAGGAATATAAATCAGCTGAAAGAGAGGAGAAAGAAGAAAAGAATTGTAGACGCCAAGTATTCTGTTGTTGTCTGGTAAAGCCAGTGTTTTCACATAAAATACTGAATTTTATCGTCTTAAAAAGAAGTATGGTACATTACAATTTTATCTATAGTCAGCATCAGATGCAACCTGAGTGTCATAGCCCACAAGTGCAATGGTCCTGAAGCTGTAAAGTTGCAAAAAAATTATGTTCAAGGTGATCATCAAGATGCAAGTGGTAGAGTCATGACTATGCAAACAGAAAGGCAATTTCACTTATACCTGGACCAAGCATGTTTAATCTCCGTAATCCTTACAGTGAACTGATACTTTGATTCATGTTACTGGCTGCTGCATCTTCAGGTGTTCTTAGTGTATTATTGCACACTGGGTATTTTATACACAAATCTAAGAGAGCTGCTTTTATTCATCAGAGAATTACATATAAGAATTACTTTAGCATTCATTCTGTTCATGTCCTCAAACTCTGTCCTCCAGTTTTTACTGGGACAGCCAATGTTTTACTAAAAAGTCATTCTGAAGTTGCAGGTCAATGATTTAACTGTCTCCAAATCACTCCCCAGGTGATATGCATGACTAGCTCTCCTGTTCAGATAAGACAGTTAAGAACTGTAGGTTAAATTTTAATGAAACACCTCCAACTTGGTGTTTGACATCAAATTGCTGATATACTGCTTCTGTGGGAATAAAGCAAGCCAAGTGTCATCTGCAACTTTATCTTCATTCTTGATAACAGCTGCAGTCAAATAGAAATATTTTAACATAGCAATTGAATACCATGACTGCCACTATCACTAAACACTGACAGCTTCCAGAGAGTTCACAGGAGAAGAAAAATGTTTGTGCAGCTAAATATTACTCAAACTATTTATGGCTTACCATCTCTCTCTACATCCTGTGAGCATGTGTGGAGACAGGGATGAAGGAACCAGGAAAATCCTTTGCCTGAGGCTTGTGCATGTAGAAGCTTCCTGGTTTGTATTTAGGGATCAAGCCAAAGGAGGAATCTATTGAGCCTCTTTTCTGCTGCTTTGAGGTGGAAAATTTACCCCTTGAATTTTGATTTGTGTGGCAAGAGTACTCCCTAAAGTAGTAACTCATTTTAGCTACAGCTTGAATAGATGGTGGCCTGAGATATATTCTAAAAAAATTGATATAAGAGCCAAACTACAGTTCAGCATGTGAGAGCTGTAGAGATACTTGTTCTTGTGTTTGCTATTTGTTCTTGCCAGCGATTCAGCTATGGGGATACCAGTGAAGGTGTTTAAAAATATTGTTAACGACTGAAAGAAAACACTCTGCCTATTATATACCTAGTGGGGCTCATTGCTGTGGTATCTGGCCACTTTTAAATAGAGAAGGAAGTCATCATCATCATTAAAACTGGATGAAATAGGAAAATACCTCACAACTAATAATTTTAAGAGATACTTCTAGCACTGCGTTTAACTTTGAATGGCCAATGTATGTAAAACTAGGTCTCTGCAGGCTACGTACTCTTGAAATTGTTTGTCAAATACATAGTGCAAATATATTTTGGTCAATTTGAGAGACTCATTGCGACCACCAGAAATGTGAGGTTTTACAATTGGATGTGAATGGCTTGTTGTTGCTTCTATTTCTTGTTTGGATGAGAATAATTTTAACATTCCGGTTCTCAGAACCAGTTCCAACAAGTTAAATATTAAAATGTGAAAATATGGTGTTTTGGTAAAATATGCAGGATTCATTTTTGACTAATGTCAATAGTACAAAAATATAGGTGGTTTCCTGATGTTTAACTTCTAACCATTAAAATATAACGGGGTTACCTTTCTTGATTGGTATATTAACATAATATAATTACTTTAAGAAAAAGTATCAGAAACTGGTTTACATGACATACATGTAGCCTTTTCACCTGTCTTCTGCAGTATGCACAGTGTCTGAGAACCATCACTAATTTATTACAATATCTCTGAAAGCAATGCAGAAGAGGATCAGGAAAAGCAAAGAGAACAACCCTCATCAGCAAACATGACTCAGCAAACATCCTATGAGGATGACAATTTGCAAAATTTGAAAAAAAACCTCCACAACACAAGTGAAGGGTAAGTCTTAGAATTCTTTACTGAATTCTACAGCCCTTTCTGCAGACTTGGAGTAACTTCCATGATCAAGTATATGTAGTCAAATGACTGCAAAAAGGAAAACTGTGCAGAGAATCGTTTCCAGCCTTCACCATACTTGATAATGTGATCACTTTGAAAGCAATGATAGCAAATAAATCATTCCCAATAGATATCAGCACAAATACTAATTTATTTTCATACCAGAGAGCCCAACAGTTTCAGAAATGTGAAGGTCAGAGTTCTTGGGCTAGTGACCAAGTACACTGACAGAGCATTAGAAATGTGAAAATTATGTATTTATATTTTCTAATAGCCCACTCATACAACACATTTCTCACAACTACAGGTTCATATCTGGTAAAATCTTACAGTACCATGAATGGACACCAGCTCCATGCAGTAGCCAGCACGTGATGTCTGTATTCTCTAAATTATAGCTCTTTTGTAACGCTAAAAGAAGATGAACAACTAACAACCCAAAGACAAGTCATAGCTAGCAAATTCCATCCAGACACAGATTCTTTATTTTTGCAGTGTGTATGTATGCTGCTCTTGGGTAAAAACAAGTTGGTTAAAATTGCTGTCAACATTTTACAAAGGAGAGAGTCCCCACTTTAACTTTTGCTCTACATAGACCTTGAACTTTCAGTACCAAAGTATTTTTAATATGTATCAGACTGGAATTTTTGCTCTGCTCTGTGGAGAAAGGATAAATGGAAAGGCTGCCCAGTGAGATGAAATGAAATATCCAACTTTATAATCCACGAATGATCTGTTTAATATGTTGTTCTCCAATGGTTGTTACAGGATTATCTATTACTTTTCATACTTCCTTTGCCTCACATTATAAGAGGGAGGCAACCCTTAATCTTTTCTTTCTGGTTGCTTATAATGCACAGCCAGGGCTTTGTGGTTTGGGGTTTTTTGAATTTTTTTTTTCCAATGCTGTTTTTAATTAAAAAGAAAATCAATTTTCAAAACATTTTACAGCTAAGATTTTATCTTTACAGTATTGCAGGAGCTAGAAGGATATTATTCACATTTTTAGTATTCAAAATTATTTCAATACATAAAGGTCTGAAACACCTTTCACTTAAGAGTGACAGCACTTAAGTTTTTCACCTCTTAACATTTTCTTCTGTATCTCTTTATCTCTCTTCATCTTACTGTTATTCTTGCTACCCAGGCTCCCCTCCTCCAGTTATTGGGTTGAATTTTACCAAGCAATTATACCAGATTATGGCTGTTATCATAATCCAGCCCACCCATCTTGAAGTACTGGTGTTCTGAGAAATACAGCTTCACAGTTTTTGCCACACAGACTAGTGCATGACGATCTCCCCTCTGATTGCTGCCAGCTCTTCAACAAACCACAAACTACTTACTGGTGTTTCCTGAAGCCTTGGGATTTTGTTTCTCCAGCCAAACCAGAGGTGAGTCTTGCAGAATTAGAGCACTGAAACAATTACCTACAGAAAATTCAAAATGTGCTACACAACTACATTATGAATAAGTATTTTGAAGCCGATTGTGATTCATCTAGGTTATTCCAAAATCTACGATCTAGACATTTTTTTCCTATATTTCCTTACCTTTTGTCATGGTTTCATAGCCTGAAAAATCCTAGTCTTCTTGATCAAAATCCTAATTTACTCATCTCCACTCATGATTTTGTTCCCTTTCTTTCTCCCTAGCCCCTTAGCTGTGATAAATAGGTCTTTTGTGCCCTCAGCCCTCAACTGTGCTTAGTCCTAGTCTTACTGAATCTCAGTTTCTCCCAGTACATTAGTTACTACTTGCCAATTTCTGTCTCCATTACAAGCTCGGTTTTCTATTTTGCTTTTGTGTGATTCGCCTATTTCTTTCCCTCCTCAATATCAATTCTTGTTTCTGGTCTTTCCAGATATGCAGTTCCAGGTGTTTAAAAATTATTGTCTTTCTAAAATTGTTTTTATTCCACCTTGTTGAAACAAGTGATAGAGAGACTGAAAAGATAGAACCTGAGCTTCAGCTGTGGCTCCGTGACCAGACACAACACAGATCATCAGTGCAAAAGTCTGAGTTTTTCCTGAGCATGAACAAACTTTTTAAAAGTTTGTTACATTTCTTTGCCATAATGTGGACATTTTCAAGGGCTGGTAGAATATATATATATATTTATTTTTATTTTTATTTTTATTTATATTTATAGATAAGCAGTTTGTCAAGTACTTGACAAACTGCTTATCTTGCTTTGTCATTTCATAATTCTGCTTCAAACCTCTGAGGATATTGAGCTTTCAGGAAAGGGGTGAATTAACAAGGGAGATGACCAACGTATTTTTCAGAAAAATTTGAAACATGTTTTTTCTTTCCCAAAGCATTCAAGAACCTGATGTGGAAATGTCTTTTCAAAAGGTTTGGTAACATTCTTAATTGGGGTCTTCTGTTGGCTAGTACTAGCCAGCCTTAAAAAGAACTGCCACTAGCTTCACCTATAATTAATCAGAGGAAAGTTTTAATCATGGAATCACTTGTTGACAGAATGCTACAGAGGAATTATTACCCCATTGTTTGTGCTAAACTCCTAATACATTATTAGTAGCAGTGGACTGTCTTTCTTTGAAAGTACCAGCTCCCTCCATACATGCATAAAACCCCAATCTAGCTAGGAAACACAAGACTGAACATCTGTGAAACAGATTTTATGTTGCATTCTCCCAAGTTCTGTTTTGTTCTAGCATTAGCTACACCACATGGACTCTATGTTATGTAACCTCATAAAAATGCAAGAAATAACACATATCACCCATGAGTAAGTGGTGGTAAGCATCAGTTAAACCTCTGTTTAACGAATGTTCAAATAATTGTGCTAGCTGTTAAGAATTTGGTCTGTGTTACATCATTTACTTAGTGACAATAAACTAAGCTGACTACAAGGTGACACTTTTAAAGGTTGATTAGATAATTCTTCAGGGACCTATTTCAGTTTCATCTTAAATAAATTAATGCTTATCAGGCCGGTGAAACTAATAGGTTTTGCTCATTGGTCAGCTTCCAATTTTATATTCCCTTCATCCTTTGAATCTTCTGAAATATGTCTCAGACCTAGAGAAAAGATTTTATGATAGGATGCCAAGACTAACTTATGAAGGAAGGCAATAGACTGATTTTAGTACGGCTACTGAGGAGAAAGGGGAAGGGTCTTGTTTAATCCATACAAAGTGTTTGCCAGGGGGCAAATAGGTTAGGATGAAGAACTGACACAACTAGACTTGTTGGAAATCATCTTAACTGCAATGGAATTTTTCAAGTTTCGTTTACTCTTACTGACAGATACAAGGCATAAGGGTGGGTATAATGTCAGTTGAATAAAACTGCATTCCAATAATATAATACAGACACAGAGAGTAATATGTTCACAGCAGCAAGGACTACAAAAAGGTCAGTACGTTTGATTTGTGTAACAGATGGCATTTACAAGGATAAAGTGATAGCTGGACTAAGTATCTTTGACAAAATAATTTAGTAGAAATGGGAAATTTGAGAGCTTTGTGAAGTATCAAAGAAAAAAATATCAAGGCACACATCCATGTCTCTATGTTACATTACCAAGCTTCTTCATTTGTTGATAAAACTGCTCATGGGAACATGTCCATGTAAAGTGGCTGCTATTTTTCTAAATGTTGCCAAAGACAGGGGGGGAAAAACACATCTATGTAAGGAATACAACTGAGGAGTAACTGTTTTTAGGATTATCATTATAGAACTTGATGTCTCCAATTTTTAAGAAAATTATTAATTACTTTGAATCACTAAGGGTATCATCATATCCTACAACTTCTACAACTGATTTATTTTTTAATAGTCTGTGTATTTCAGAAGCAGTCAAGTGATAGCTCACACAAATTGAATAGAAGCTTTTAAAGCAGTCTACCTGTGAGAGGGTAGACCCATAACATCCTTACATTGACTGGAATTAGCACAAGTCTTTTTTTTCAATGTTTGACATAGCTTGCTGTGGAGGATTAGAAGTGGTGACAAGAAACCTTAAAAGCAAGCTATCTGGGGCAGGAAACTCTTCCTACCCACAATTGAGTTATTTTAAACTCTTCCTCCACTTTGAGGTCACCTTTGTCTCAGGCCTACAGACATATCTCTATGTCTCAAATTTTCAGGCACTCCACTCATTAAAGCAGCTTAATGTACAGACATCGTCCCGGAATTGCAAATGGCTAATGATTGTTTGTATAGCTGCTGGTTAAGAAACAGACATCAGGAGCATTATTTTTTTCAGGATATTGCTTGTAGCTCTTTTAAATAAAGAGGAGTTTCACCAGAAAAGGGGAGGACAACCCAGCGACTTTGGAAATATACAAATGCAAACACTTCTGTTGGGAATTTTTCCTGGAAATCTTCAATAAGCTTATGAAACCCAATTAGTAAAGGTAATTACCTGCCTCCCCCCATATGCAGAAGCATACAGATGTTCAAGGTCTCTACCAGAAGGATGGAAATGGTAAATGGTTTAAACAGACAGATCTTAGAGGGACAAAAATGCAGAGAACAGAAGAAAGAACAAGAAGGGAAGGAGGGAGCAAGCAGATATAGGGAAAAAGGAAAGGTAAACAAGAAGATGATAAAGAAAAAATTTATGGATGTTACTACAGAAAGGAGTAAAATAGTCTAGAACCAGGGTAGTAACAGTATGTCTGGGTAAGTAATGCACTATATACAACCAAACAAGAAAGAATGACTAAAAGAATTAAAGGGGCACAAAGAGGAAATTAAGAATTCTTGGCTTAATGTCAGTGCGTTGTGTGTTAAAGATGATAATACCCTTTACAAGTTGTCATTTTTAAGCAACTAATATGCCTATCATACTCTGTGATGGTAATGAAAATCATAAGCAGTAAAGATGATTTGTATTTTTGCTTTCCTGTACTGCCAGCCAATTAATGTTTTCTAACTTTTGACACAACTCAGCTGACTTGTCTTCTCTGATTATATGCAATGCATATTAAAATAAAGTATATCTAGCCTGAAAGCATGCCAAAAAAACCCCATGCTTCTTCAGTCATAACATATTTTCCTATATAACAGTTGGCATTTACCTACTGCAGTTTCACTAAATATACTTAATACTTAGGAAGGAAAAAAAAAGTTCACGTTCACAGTGTTGGATTGGTTTTATTCTTAAGGACATGGGGTTTAGTGTTAATTAACGTTAATTACACATTATTTACAAACTTACTTCTTTTTCTCAAGCTATCCTTCAGGTGTGTATTTATGGCACACTAACTCTATCTGGAATTACAGTTAGTGTATATGTAAGACTAACATGGAGAATATTTGGTCTCTATAAAATAATCAGTGTAATATTAAGTTAAATAATGGCTACTTCCTTCTAGTATTAACCATTTCAGCCTTTAATTTAATAATGTAATATCTTCCAGAAGATGCAGAAATCAAGAACCTCACCACATCATTTGTTGCTTTTATATTTGTAGAAACTTTTCTTTTAAGTGGCCTACCCTGCCTAGTCCCACCGGGCCTACTCTCCTGAGAAGTCAAGATTTTTCTTAGTAACATAAATGTAATTCTGTCAATGTTAATCACAATAATTTGATTTCTCTCTCACCTTTAGTACAAACCTTTTTAACAAAACCATTAAAAAGAACTGATTTGGAGAGTCCACTATGTATAAAATATCATGCAGCAGAAGCTTTTAAAAATATACATAGCTAAATGCTTAAATAATACTCCCCCTGGAACAAAAAAATTACTCCTAAGAAAACTACAATGAATAAAACCAAGTTACTTACGGACATTCTGGTATTAGGTGGATCTGGGTTAAGAAATTTAAGTATTTATATGTAGAATTACAAAATAAGTCAGGTTGAAAGGAACCTCAGGAGGTCTGTAGTCTGAACCTCTTTCCAAAGCAGAGCCAAAGCTGAATTCAGACCATGTTGCCTGGGGAGTTGTCAATCAAGTCTTGAAAAATTTGCAAGAAGTCTGCTCAACATTTTAGTAGGAGAAATATTCTCCTGATGAAAACTTTTTTTCCTTATAACCTGCCAGTATTTCCCATTTCAATTTAGGACCACTGTCTGCCATTGTCTCACTATGCACCACTGAGAAGAGTTCCATTTCCTTGATGAACTCCCTAATAAGTGCTGGGAGGATGGCAAGTAATTTCATTTGCAGGGGTCTTTTCTCCAGTTTAACAAACCTCTCCTCTCTGAACAATTGCTGCAGACAGAGCTATCTTGGTGGCCCTCTATTGAACTTGTTCCAGTTTACTTGGGTCTTCATATACTGGGGAGTGGACACAGAACTGAATGCAGTATTCCACATTAAAGGGGAATAATCATGTTCCTTGATCTGCTGGCTGGACTCCTGTTAATCCATACCAGAATGCTGTTGGCTTTCTATGCTAATGCTACAAAATATTAATGCAATTTATGTCTAGCTTTCTGTTCATAAAGATTCCTGATGCCTTTCTGAATTCTACCCAGGCCCTAGCCTGTACCATTGTAGGGCTTTATTCTCTTCCAGGTGCAAGACTGCACTCACTCTGGCTGAATATCATAGAATTATTGAATGTTTTGTGTTGGATATGGTGGCTTTCTGGGCTGCAAATACACATATATCATAAAGTTGTTAGCCCATTCTTCCAGATTGTCAAAGTCCTCCTGGTCCTTTTTGCGAACATATCATCTATTATCTTCAGCTTGAAGCTTTCAGACAACCTAATGGGTGCATATGCCTTTTCCTCCTCTATATCACTGACAAACCTATTAAGCAGAACAGGTCCCGGGACTGACCCTTGAGGATATCTACACATAACAGGCCTCCAGATGGAGGACTAGTCTTTAATATTTTACACTCTGAGACCTAAAATCCAAACAGTTTTTAATGATATTTCATTTCTAGAAAATGTTGCAAGGTACATCTTTGTGAAAAGGACAAAAAAAAAAAAGGAAAAAAGACTTAAACTAAATAGCACTTGTAGAATAGCTGTGTTTGGAGAGAGTATCAGCTGCACAATGCTACAAATTTATGTTAATGAGATGCAATAAAATGCATTTAATGCTATGAGTAAAATTAAACTTGTCCATGACTTCAAATATTTAGTATCAAAAAGGAAAATATTGCTCCCTTGTTATTCTTCCCTGCTACTAGGTAATGCTCCATAACTGCAACTGCTTTATTTATGGTTTTACAGGAACAGTTCTAATAAGATCAAAGATTTTGTAGTTAGGTAAGAGTTCTCGGGATGAAAGAATAGTGTGATATGAAAATCTTACAGAGATAGAATTATAGAATCATGGAATGGTTTGGGTTGGAAGGGACCTTAAAGATCATCTAGTTCCAACCCTTCTGCTTGGGCAGGGACGCTTTTCACTAGATCTAGGTTACTCAAGGTTACTCAAGACCCCATCCAACCTGGCCTTGAGAAGTTCCAAAGAGGGGTTAATGCAACTTCCTTGGGCAATTTGTTCTAACATCTCACCACCCTCACAGGAAAGATTTTTTTCCTAATGCCTAACAAATCTCCCCTCCTCAACTTTAAAGCCACTAGCCCTTGTTCTTTTGCTACACACCCATGTAAAAAGCTCTACTTCAGCTTTTTTGTAGGCCCCTTCAGATACTGGAAAGTCACTATAAAGTCACCTCAGAACCTCTTCTTCTCCAGGATAAAGAACCCCAACTTCCTCAGTATGTCTCCACAGGGGAGGTGTTCCAGCCTTCTGGTCATTTTAGTGGCTCTCCTCTGGACAAATTCAAGGAGTTCTATGTTCTTCTCATTTTGGAGACTCCAGAAATAGGCACAGTACTCCAGGTGAGGTCTCACAAAAGCAGAGTAGAGGGGGAGAATCGCTTCCCTTGATCAGCTGTCTGCTTTTTTTTTGATACAGCCCAGGACCAAGTTGGCTTTCTGGGCTGCAAGTGCACATTGATGGCTCACATTAAGCTTCTGTTCCACCATCACCCCCAAGTCCTTCTCCTCAGGTCTGTAGCAAATCCTTTCTCCTCCCAGTCTGTATTCATGCATTGGTTTTCCTTGACCCAGGTGCAGAACCTTGCACTTGGCCTTGTTGAACTTCATGTAACTTGCACAAGCCCACTACTCAAGCCTGTCAAGGTGCCTCTGGATGGCAAATCTACAAAATATAATAAATACAGAAGGGACACTGATACAGCTATTTTTGTTGAAGTAGAAGCCATATTAGCCAAACTAGCCATTAGCCAGACACACCAATATTTACCTGTGTTGTTTTACCCTTAGCACATGTACTGACAGGGTTACTGAGATTAAAGGGCTCACCATGTGAAAAGAAAGACCAGTACTCTCCAGCAGTTGAAATTTTATGAAGATGCTAATTTTTATTTTAACAGAAAAAAAATGGGGAAAAAATCCACCTATGGTGCCTTAAAATCTCAGAAATAACCATGCAAAGAAGAAAGAGACCACTACCTACCTTTTCAAAATTCTATTTATTTTTCTCTTTAAACTTCAGAGTTTTTTAAGCTAAGATTTTTCATTTTTTGAGGCTTCACCTGTGATTTTAAATTGTTATAAATTATTTTTAAGGAAAGTTATTTTTGTGGAATGATTGAATAAGGAAAATGAAAACCCAAATATAAAGTCAAATCTGAATATTGGTTGAACTACCAACATCACTGTCAAAATCTAGTGATGGTCGAATAAGCTCTGATACACCTGAACTTTTTCCACACAACAAACATAAAAGCAATCTTTTGTGGAGGAATTATATTTCAATGTTTGGTTCTCTTTATTATTATTAAATATATATTCATTTACATTTTCCAGTTAGAGCCAGGTCAGAGGGAGAATTGCCAAAATACATAGAAGTATAGATTCTTAAGGTATTCTTGGCCTCATTTGTCCTACTTTGGCACTTTAGATCATCTGTAATGCATTTATATTTCTATCCTTTAACATTTCTGTGGTTTTACTCCCAATTTGCAATTCTTCTACAGATGCATTTTGGACCACTTGTCCTCTCATAGGATTTGTCCATTTCTGATTGGCTTAGTATCTCACATTTGCCTCAGTATCTCATGTTACATTCAGCCTGAACATGTAATAATTACTGATTAGTTTGCAAAAATAGATACAGAGGAGAAAAAATCATTTTTGCCATAGTTTCCTGGCTTCTCTGCCCTGTGTCCCCTTGATGACTCTCACCTCCTCAGCAGCTCAGATCTGATGAAGAACTGTCACACAAATATTCCTTTTAAAACCCAGCTGTTTATTTTGGCATGTTGCAGAAAGAGGAATTTGGTTCTTAGGAGAGGAAAGACTAACCACATCACAGAGCTGATCAGAAGGGCTGCCAGCTGCACTGTAGGGCAGGCCTGTAAACCAATCCCCAAGCTTGCCTCCACTTGTGCACACAATTTACCTGCAAGCTCACTTGGAGGTAAGGTTAAGGAAAAGCATTAAGAACAGAAGAGAAAAAGATAAGGAAAAAAAAAAATAAAAAGAGGGAAAAAAGAAGGAAGAAAAATACTTCTATAGCATTCTCAAAAGTGAATTCAATTCAAAAGTTTATGATCTTGTCTATGTATTTTGGTAGGTCAGCAATATAGGCTCTGAGGAGTCTCAAACCCAGGGCCTCAGCATTGCAGTCCTGGGTCTTAGCCAGCTGCACCACCAGAGCCTCAGCCTGAGGATGATGAGCGCTAGTGGCTCTATGAAGGTAATACAGTGCCCCAAGAGCAACTGACCTCTCTGCAAAGCGTGCTCAGGACTGAGGTGAGCTTGGGTCTCAGGACTCACCTTTTATTGGCCCCCTGGTCCTGCTCATGCGCAGTGGGGGCCCACCCTAATTGGGCACAGATGGGCTTGACACAAGCTCATGCTCACTCCCTGGCAATTAGGGGCACCTGGTTGCCTTGTTACACTACACAAATGATATAGAATCATAAAGTCACAGAATGATTTGGCTAGGAAGGTACCTTAAAGATCATGTAGTTACAACCCCCCTGCATGGGCAGGGACACCTCCCACCAGACCAGGTTGCTCAAAGCCCTATCCCTCCTGGCCTTGAACGCTGCCAGGGAGGAGGCAGCCACAACTTCCCTGGGCAACCTGTTTCAATGTCTGACCACCCTCATATTAAAGAATTTCCTCTTGATGTCTAACCAGAATCTACTATCTTCCAGTATA
The DNA here is from genome assembly GCF_003957555.1 of Calypte anna. Classification (NCBI taxonomy): domain Eukaryota; kingdom Metazoa; phylum Chordata; class Aves; order Apodiformes; family Trochilidae; genus Calypte; species Calypte anna. The sequence continues at coordinate 104,162,875 of NC_044244.1, read as the reverse complement.
GAGGTCCTTGTCCTATCACTACATGTCCTTATACAAAGTCCCTCCCAAACTTCCTGGCAGGCTCCTTCAGTTACTGGAAAGCTACTATAAGGCCTTTTCTTCTCCAAGCTGAATAACCCCAACTCTCTCAGCCTCTCTTCACAGGAGAGGTGCTCCAGCCCTCCAATCATCTTGGTGGCCCTCCTCTCAACTTGCTCCAACAGCTCCATGTCCTTCCTGTGCTGAGAAGTCCAGAACTGGACACAGTACCCCAGGTGGGGTCTTATGAGAATGGAGTAGAGGTACAGAATCACCTCCCTCAATGTGTCACATTTCTTTTGATGCAGCCCACTGACAATGTGACTTCATCATAAAAAGACACCAAAGTTGTTAGGCCAGATTTGTCCCTCTTGAAGCCATTCCGATTGCCACCAATCACCTCCATGGTTTCCATGTGTCTTAGCAGAGTCTTCAGGAGCAACTTCTTCATAATTTTGCTGGGCACAGAGGTGAGACTGACTGGTCTGCAGTTCCCTGGGCCTTCTTTTTGTCCCTTTTTGAAAATGGGATTTATTTTTCCCCCTTTCCAGCCAATGGAAACTTCATCGGATTTCCACTCCCTTCTGTTGTATCAAGTTTTCTTTCCTAAATCATGAATTTTGAAAAAATCTTGAGATTTTATGAGGAAATAGAGGGTAGAAGACTGAGCCATAAACATCTGTTTACAAAGCTGGTTTTTCCACTGTAATAAGTGAATACAACTAGAGAGACAGCAATTTTATTTTACTTAGTTGATGACTCTAATCAGAAATAACTGCAAAAAATGTTACCCTGCAAACAAGCATCCCTGCTATCTCCTTCTTATTTTGAAGTCCTCTTCCAGTTAGCAACAGAGACTTTTAATCACCATCATTTTCCAACGTAAGTTATGTCCTAATATGAACTTGCTGTCCTACATCGTTAGAAAATATTCAATTGTTATTCAAACACTAAATCCCAAATTCTACTGCCACACAATATCCCGCAACAAACATCTATATCAGACCACACACCTACATGCTTAGTTGCCAGGTTTGTTGTAAGACTTTTTAAGCAGTGTCATATTTGGAAAAAGTAGTTGGTAGGCCAGAAACTATACATGTACCACATAGAACTATGTTCTGGATGTAATACCATTGCAAACTCTAGAGAACAGTGAAGTTTAAAAATTGATGTTCTTTAAAATTAACAAAAAGGTTTCACTTCTTTCTAATGCCAACAACTAAATCTAATGACATACGGGCTATGAGTGAAATTAAGTCATAGTCAGGTATGCTTACCAGTCTCCTGTGTGTAATCTCCTGATTACATACAACAGTACAACCTGTTGCCACCAACCACCTCCACCTCCAGTACAATTTGTTATATGTAATCAGCTGCTGCCTGTCATCTTGTTTCTAAATTTTAAGGAATTTTGGATCTGTTTTCCAACTTTGCTTTCAACACAACCTAGCACAAGGGGGGCAAAGTCTGTAACTAGGGTTCATTGGCATCTTGATAATTCACGTGGTAGTAATAATAATTACACATTTTCAATGTTGGTGGAAAAATAGCTAACATAAGGAAAGCATATGTATTCCAGGCCACAGCAAAGTGTTTAATAGACAGTTGTTATAAATCCCAGAAGCAAACAATTTATAATGAGAAATACTTGTACATGAGCAGTGTTGCCATGCCACTGAAATGTGACACAGTGATTCAGTACACACACAAAACTGCAGTGGACAAATTCATACAGATTTGTTCCATGTTGTAGAGATATTTTTACACAAATGTTCTTAATTGCTAGCAGAAGTAACATCATCTACTGTAGCTTGATTTTCTTTAATGAAGTTCCTCGTGTCAGTAACACATTTACAGCAGCAGACTTCATCCAAATCCTTGCCTTGTCGATTTTTGATCTTTGAAATTTATTCTGACAATGGTCCTAGACTAAGTGCTTTCTTTTGCAGAAAACAAAGTAATCAGATTTCATGAGAGCTGGGTTATTGCACACTTGTATGTAGCTCTTGGAGGAAGCTCCTAAAGGAAATAGAGGTCTGTAACATGCTTCAAATTCCCTTCAGGGCCCCTGATTCTTTGATTTAAACTTGAAACAGTCAAGACTTTTAGCCATTCTTCAGACACAAATAGGCTGTGGCATCAAATTCACTTCAGAGAAGTACATTGTGACTTTGTACTGATCTCTTCTACAGCTAAATATATTTTCTCCCACCTTTTATAAGCTTCCTCCATTCTCGTCAGCACTGAAAATTTAATTTAAAAGAAGTGATAGTTGATACTTTTTGAAATTGAAGGAATAATCTAAATGAAATACAGTCTCAATGGGGATATTTTTTCTGATCCTCCCTATATTTGTTTTGCTTTCAAATGGCTAAAATGGAAGAAACTCACCAATAATTTTTTTGCTTCTTATTTTTTTATTATTGATTAAATAGAATGTTTTCAAGACATCACATAAAAACTGTTTATTTTCTAAAACAAACATCCCTTCTTGCAGGTTCCCAAAACCTGCAACTCAAAGTTACATTAAATTCAGGGCACCTTCTTTTCTGAAAAAAATTGCATCAATTTTTTTTTTTTCATTAAAAAAATGCTCTTCAGCATTTACGTGTTTTATATGTCCTTAAAACCTATTCCCTGGAGGTCACCCAGGGGATGGCATCTTTCAGTAGCTTCAATATTGCTTTCAATATTGTTTCCTTAAACATAAAGACTATTTCTACAACCCCAGGATGTATAGATGGGAACCTTGAACAGGACTAACTTGGATAATAATACTCATGAGATTTACTTGAGATGTATAGCTATATGTTTGAATTTATGCATGTATGTATGCTTTCCAGCACACTGAGCTTACACACAAGACCTGATCTCATATATAAAGTAGTGTGTTTTTTGTTTTCTTTTCTTTTTTAAATCAGGCACCATTCTCCTGATAAAGTATCAGATTAAAGCATCATGTCATGTCACACTCCTGATGTATTTGTGCCATCCACAGTATTCACACTTGATAACCTCATAGCTGTGAGAACTAGGGAAGAGTTTGCCCTTAATAAGGCAAGTCCATGTTGAAATCATTCATTGACATGCAGTTTGCAATAGGGTTCATCTCAACAAGAGATCTTTGTATGTTTCTAGAACCTGAATATAAGATAAAAGAAGGTCTATAGAGAGAATATAACAGATTCATGATCTAGGAAGTATGGGATTTTCTTAAAGAAAGTGACTGTAAGCAGGGTGTCATCAATTATCCATTGGTAATAGAATGGGCTAAGATATCACCTCCTCCAAGTACAGATTCAATGCATGCCAATAGAGAGGAAGACAGACAAGAATGCTGAGGCCTGTGCGGATGAACAAGGTGCTCCTGGACACACTTAGAGGTAAAAAGAAAGTCTATGGAGGGTGGAAGAAGGGACTAGTAACTTGGGACAAGTACAGAGAATTTACCCAACCACTCAGGGATCACATTAGAAAGGCTAAAGCCCAGAAAGATTTAAATCTGGATGGGGACATCAAGGGTAACAAGAAAAGATTCTATAGGTAAGTCAATAATAATAAAAAAAAACAAACTAGGCATAATGTGGGCCCTCTCCAGAAGGAAACAGGAAACCTTTTCAAGTGGAATATGGATAAGGTTGAAATAAACAACTATTTTGCCCAGGTCTTCACCAACAGGGACACTTTGCAAGTTGCAGAAGTCAAAGGAAGCAACTGGGAGAAGGAAGATCTGCCTGCTGTAGAAGAGCAGGTTCAAAACTATATATAAACTATATATATATATATATAGGGGTGTATATATATATATATATGGGTATATATGTATATATATACATGCACATACTTTATTGTTGCTGCTTTAAGTACAGCTCTAAATATATTCACAGTCATTACCAACCAGGAATTTCATTTCAAGGTTCAGAAGAAAAAGCCGAAGTCCAAGTCAGAGAGGGAACTGATCTCTCTCTGGAATAATTCTTTCCATGCAAGCAGAGCTGATGACCTCAGTCCTTGGTCACAATATTCAGTGCATTGGGTCCTTAATACAATCTCAGGACTTGAGTACAGTAATGATGAGTTTCTGTGTTCTGGAGCCAAGTAAAATGTTTTGAGCTAATTTTTTTCTCAAGTGAATGATCAAGGAGACTTCAGTTTTTCAGTGCTTCTTGAAAGCTTCACCTACCTTTGATGCCAGTGCTACCAACTCTGTTACTAGGTATTGAAGGCTCTCAAAAATATCCAGAGGAATCAGGGAGTTAGTTAGCCATACCATTTTGTTCTTAGTTTTCTCTCATGGTTTCCACATTTGGCAGTATATTCAGAACTGATTAAATACAGGGTGTTTGTAATGCCTGTTTGATGACACTTGCAAAGTATTAAGATAGCACATAGCTATAATTACCAAGAGGTAAACTGCAACTTTAGACTATTTTAGTAGTAAAATCAGTAAAAGCTGTTAAATTCCATATAAAGCATTGTAAAAATAAAATTTTCTTATTTGTAAAATCTTTTTTACATTTCTCAGAAGCAAAGCACTGACAGCCATTGAAGGAGAACAGCAGAGGACCAGGCCTGTGTGGGATAGAGGAGTGCTGCAGATTCCCTGGCACTCACTGACCCTGAAGAAGAACAAAGAGCTGTAAATAACTTAAGGAATTTGCCATCTGGATGATGTTATGTCCTTGTACCAGGTGCCTCCAGTGGGAAGAGATAGATAAGGTTTTATGTTAGTAGAGAGAGCACTTTGAGGTGAAAATTGCAGATCAATTAATAGATAGCGGGATACTATATAAGTGTAACAAACCACACAATAAACTGATACTGACTGTGCACAGCAATAGGGGTCCATGACTTCATGTCTTCCATCAAACCATATCTCAACAGACAGGGAGTTTCAGCTGTCCTTAAGTCATCTTTCCAACTCTGATACTCTGTTGGTGTTGGAAACCATCTCTAGTGCAGAATAAGGAGCTCTTTTCCATTGCAGATATTTCCTTACAGCCAGAAAAACACTCATGACACAGTTTCTGGCAATGGTGGATTTATGGAAGCCATTGATAGTCTGCTCCCAACCTTACCTTCCCCAAAACCTTGCTTACTAGCAAGAAAGATATTGACTGGTTTTTTGCTGTCCTGAAGAGAATTCAAGCCACTCTACAACCATTTGCTCATCACCCTTTCTCTACCATGCAGTCATATCTGGGACCACTGGAACAACACGAAGTTGAAATTTTGAAGATTTGGACTGGCTGGAATACTCTTGATCTTGATCTTAATCTTTCTGGTACATAAAAGAACTGCTCACCAAACTAGAGAAGAAACATCCAGATAACAATGTAGTTGTAGTGTACATGTGAAGTTCTTCATATATTTTAGTGCAAAACTCTTATTGAAAATCCTGTGATTCAGATATTTCCACATCAAATCTTCTAACATGTTGTTTCTTAAGAATTGCCAATATAAATGCTTCTTATATGGGAGTTATTATCACAGCCTTTCTATGCAAGAGCTTTGGTGCTCGATAAGTAAAAGCTATTTAATATGTTTAGTTTTTTGTTAGTACTGCAAGCACTTGTGAGCCTATCAAAACCTAAGCATCTAGTTAGCTTCATCTTAGGGGAGTGTTACTAAGCTCAATGGAACTAAAACGATGTGTCTTGAGTGAAAATTTAGTCATGTGATTTGTTGGGCATGGAAATTATAAGGGCATGAAAACAATGACTAATGATTGTGAACTTCCTTTCAGAGAGCATTAAACAATGTTGTACTGGGCCTTCATGTGTGTGGTGACGGTCCTTTATAAGAGTGAGGTAATACATGCCTTGATGCTGAGTTCTGTATGTTGAGTACTTTATTCTGATTACATAGACTCTGCTTTTTATCGCTCAGAATCTGTTGGCAGGTTGTGATTTCTCAGATTAATTCCATATTATTTTGTCCAGGTTTTTCAAATTGAACTTGAGTCCCCTTCTCAGTGATTAATAGGGAGTTAGTAGATGAGTATACAAAATGTCTTCTCTGGAAAAATCAGCAGTATTTTTAACATGAATACTTTTGTGTGTAAATGTGAAAGGTGTTCTAGTAAGTAAGTCATCAACATAGAATCACTTTGCCACAATCATTCATGACAATAAGAAAAGATCATTGCAAAGTCTACAGTAATTAAATGCACTACTGAAAATATTGAATTCCAACTAATATCAGAGAATTATTGAGGCTGGAAAAGTCTTCTGAGATCATCAGTTCCAGCCAATGACCTAACACTATCACATCGGTTAGACCATGGCACTAAGTGCCACATACAGACTTTCCTTAAACATCTTCAGGGACAGCGACTCCACTACTTTCCTGGGCAGTCCATTCCAATTCTTGATCACCCTCTCCATGAGGAACTGTTTTCTGATATCTAGCCTAAACCTCCCCTGGCACATCTTAAGCCCATACCCTCTCATCCTGTCACTATTTGCCTGGGAGAAGAGCCTGATCCCCACCTGACTGCAACATCCTTTCAGGTGGTTGAAGAGAGTAAAAAGGTCCCCCCTCCGAGTCTCCTCTTCTCCAGGCTAAGCAGCTCCAGCACCCTCAACCTCTCCTTCTAAGGCTTTCCCCTGAGTCCCTTCACCAGCCTTGTTGCTCTCCTCTGGAACTGCTCCCATACCTCAATATCCTTGAAATAAAGGGCCCAGAACTGGACACAGTACTCAAGGTGAGGCCCCACCAGTGCTGAGTACAAGGGTATAATTACATCCCTAGTCCCAGTGGCCACACTATCCCTGATACAAGCCAGGATGTCATTGGCCTTCCGGGCCACCTGGACATGCTGCTGGCTCATTTTCAACCATGTAATGTCATTTTCTACTCCCAAGTCTCTCTCTGCAGGCCACTCTCCAGCCACTCTTCTCCCAGTCCGTAGTGCCGCATGGGGCTTTTGTGGCCAAAGTCTACCACAAAGTCTCAGCCCACCAACCCAGCCTGTATAGATCCTTCTACAGCATCTTCCTAGTCTCTGGAAGATTGGTACTTACCCCCAGTTTGGTGTCATCCTCAAATTTACTAAGAGTAGACTCAATCCCTTCATCCACACCATCAATAAAGATGTTGAATAGCACTGGGCCCAGTATTGATCCTTGGGGGACACGACTGGTCACTGCACACTAACTGGATGCAGCACCATTCACCACCACTCTCTGGGTCTGGTCATTCAGCCAGTTTCTAACCCAGCAAAGGGTTAACCTGTCCAAGCAACAAACTGCACAGAAGGATGTTGTGAGAGCCTGTGTCAAAAGTTTTGCTGAAGTCTAGGAAGACCATATTCACAGCCTTCTCCTCATCCACTAGGGGGGACACCCAGTCATAGGTAGAGATGACATTGGTCCGGCAGGACATTCCTTTCCTAAACCCATTTTGGCTGGGCTTGATTCCCTGGTTGTGTTCTACACACTGATTGATGGCACTTGGGATGATCTGCCCAAACCTTGCCAGGCACTGATATCAGGCTGACAGGACTGCAGTCCCCTGGATCCTCCTTCTGGCCCTTTTTGTGGATGGGCATCACATTGGCCAACCTCCAGTCATCTGACACCTCCCCAGTTAGCCAGGACTGATGATAAATAAAGGAGAGTGGCTTATCCATTTCTTCTGCCAGTTCCCTCAGCACATTAGAATGAATCCCATCGGGACTCATAAACTTGTTGGGATCCAAGTGGTACAGCAGGTCACTAACTAGCTCCTCTTGGATTACAGGAGGGGTATTATGCTCCCTGTCCCCATCTACCAAATCAGAAGCCCAGTTGCCCTGAAGGTAGCCAATCTTTTTGTTACAGACTGAGGCAAAGAATTTGTTAAAAAGCTCAACTTTTTCCTTGTCCTGCTTTACTATGTTCCCCCCCCCCTCATTCAACAGGGAATGGACATTTTTCCTGACCCTCCTTTTGTTATTAATGTATTCATAAAAGTATTTTTTATTATCCTCAACAGAGCTGGACAGATTAAGTTCTGAGTTTTTGTATCTCTAATTCCCTTTCTACAGAACCTTAAAATGTCCTTAAATGTTTTCTGTTTAGCCTGCCACTTTTTTCCAAAGTTGATACACTCTTTTTTTATTTCTGAGTTCATGCAAAAGGTCTCTGCTCAGCCTGGTCAGTCTTCTTCCCTGCCAGCTCATTTTCAGCACAGAGGGACAGACTACTCCTCATCTTTATAATTTCATTCTTAAAGTAAGCCCAGCCTTCCTGGGCGCCTTTGGTTTTGAGGACTGCTTCTCTCAGGGAACTCTTCTCTCAGGGACTGTTTCTCTGAGGGACTCTCTCAACCAATGTCCTGAATAGACCAAATTCAGCCCTCTGGAAGTCCAAGGTAGAGGTTTTGCTGACAACCCTCTTAACTTCATAATGTTTTGAAAGTTCTATGGTGTCATGGTCGCTGTGCCCAAGACAACCTCTGACCAGCACATCTTCGACCAGCCCTTCCCTGTTCAGAAGCAGTAGGTCAGACATAGAACTACCCCTGGTAGGCTCACTGACCAGCTGTAACAGGAAGTTGTTATCCATACACTCCAGAAGCCTCCTAGAGTACCCCCTTTCTGCTGTGTTGTACTTCCAGCAGATGCTTGCTAAGCTTAAGTCCCCCACAAGAACAAGGGCTGGTGGATACGAGACATCTCTGCATTGTTGAAAAAATGTCTCATCAGTGTCTTTATCCTGGCTGTGTGGTCTGTAGCAGACTCCCACTAGGAATTCAGCCTTGTTGGACTTCATCATTATCCTTACCTACAAACATCCCACCCCTGGTGTGCCTAACATTGTATTCTAGGCAGTCAAAGCATTCCTTAACATATAACGCCACCACACCACCCCTATTTCCTTGCCTATCCCTTCTAAAGAGCCTGTAGCCATCCATTGCAGCACTCCAACCATGCGGATCATCCCACCATGTTTACATGATAGCAGCTATATCATGGTTTTCCTGGTGCACAATGGCTTCTAACTCCTCCTGTGCAAAATATTTTTTGACTTTTGAATTAGTCAGAAGTTTGGTTTTTTTTAATTTTTCAAATGGAAGGGGATTCAAAGCCAGAGTTTATGTGAAATACTGTGCTCCATTCAAAATAAAAAGTCATTGACCCTAGGCTGTTGGAAAGAATTACATACAAAAGTTCAATTATGCACCTGAAACATCGAGATCAAAAATCAAGAAAGCAAAATTTCACTTAAAGATCTATCCCACTCAATATCTCATGATTTTTCTGATACCAAGAGGTCAAATCAGTGAAAATATTCATGTTATATGTTAAATTCTATCTATTTTTCCCAGCCTCATGAAGTTTTCTAGTGTTTGTTAATGCTTAATTTACTGTTTCTCTAGAGGATCACCCCTCAGTATAGATCCAATTTTTGGTTTACCCATGCTGAGACAAAAAGTGGGATGAAGAAACCTTTCCCCCCTTTTTTCTTGCAGTAATGCTGCCTACTGTTGTATGAGAAATAGCTTTGGGCAAAAGCTCAAGAAAGCTGGTGAACAGACTTCATATTTTTAGACTGTGAGTGTTAATGTAACTGCAGAACAATGCACTATACAAGTAACTAAATAAGACACAGACATTGGAATACACAAATTTCTCAAAAAGGGGACCAAGGACATAAAAAATGAATTTTACAGATGACTCTGGAGAGGAAATTAAGTATTTTAGTAAGACAAAAATAGAACAGAATATGTATTTGGAAATAGTGAAACTACTACCGTATTTGCTTGCAATTTCCCTGCAGTGCTTCAATGAAACAGATCAGCGTTTCCCTTTTTCATCTGTTCTGAACTGCTGCATATTATTACTGTTTTTTTCAGGCTTGTAAACATTGAGGTCAGAAGAGACATGGTTCAGGTAGTTTCCCAAGTGATATGAATGACATAGAAAATACATGGCTCTTGGGTGCTTTGTTCATAAACACCAAAGACTGTAAGAAAGTTTTTCAGCTCAGTCATACCAACCCAGAAGCCAGTCTTTCCCTTTGATCCACATTTCAGCATGCTTTAAGGTGCATGTGTATGTATGGGCATTCAAATGATGACATAAATATAGAAGGTAAAAGTGCCCTGTGATAATACTGCACTTGGTACCTGTGAATAAGATTATAGATCACACAGTTTTATTTCATATAAGGTACCTATCATGTGAAAGACATATATTTGCTAACAGAATTATCTGGACATGAATTAGTAGGTTAGTAAAATGGAAATGAGAAAATGGTCATATAATTTGTGGAATTACTTAGACAAATATTCACTTTAGGTCATAAATGGAAATATTACAATTATTTTGAGAATATACAACAAAGCTTAGAAATTAAATCTACTTGGAATCTCCTGTAAAATCTTTTTAGTTATTCTAGTGTCAACAGCAATTCTATATATCTGTATTCTGATATCTTACAACGGAGTAATTATAAAAGTTCTAGGTCCCTTTTTCACCTTAACTGCAAATGTATTTTTTTCACTAGAAGTCATGTCAACATGTTGACTACCTATAGTCAACTTTCTTGTATTTGCAGAATAATAATAAAAAAAAAGTAATGCAAAAAAGAAAAGCATGAAAGTAAACGTTGCTTTAGAATAAATGTTCAGAAAATGAAGAAGCAGTAATCTGTCACAGTGTAAGAAAAGAATAGCACAGGAAAGGAATAGCATCAGGATGTTGATGGTATTTCATTTATCCATACTCTCTTAACTATGAGCTTTAAGACAGAACCAAGTTTAATTTTAGAAATCAACTGCTAAAACTGGAAGCACTCTTGAGTTGGAGGAAGGAGGGTTGCAAAGGGGGAGGGAAGAAGAAGGAATTGGTCCTTGAATGCACTGCAAATAGCTTTTAAATCAACAGTATGGTAACAATTAGACCATGGTCCTTTTTTTATTTTGCTGGATTTTGAAAATCTTAAAAATAGATTATGAATAAGCCTTATATAAGCCAAAAGTTACATTGCAACAGCTGCATTATCCTACCAATACATGCTTATTTTATCAAATCTATTCACAACTTACTGCTAATATCTCACAGGTGGTCAGAACACATCTCAGATTCCTGCTCTAGGGATGGATTCTTCTGTGATATTTTCAGCTTCCACCTTTTATTTCTCACATTTACACCTTAATAGCAGGAAAGGTGTATGGAAGAAATTAATTTAACAAAGCAATAAATTAATGTCTAATACACATACTGTTTCCTTTATTGTTTCAAAGTACATGGAGCTTTCATAGACCTTTGAAAACAAAGTCTTCATCATGGGATTTTCATAGGAATTTTGGATTTGTTACAGAACTGTAAACAGTGTAACTCTCCTATCACAAGCACTACTTAATCCATTAATCCCTTAATTTGGGATTTTGGGGGGATTTTTACAAGGTTGTGTTGTTTGGTTTTTTTGTTCTGGTTTGGTTTTGTTTTTTTTCATAAGACTTGTTTATACTCGATCTGTATTATAAATGTAAAATAAATGCCTATGGAAACAATTTGAAATGCTAAACAGCAGTATGGAATTAATATTTAGAATGCTAAAGACAAGTTCTCTAGGGTATTTGGTTTGATGCATGTTGGAATGAAATCAATATTCTTATTAACCTAACAATCTGGAAAATAAAATTATTATTAATTAAATATCTTAAAATAGAGGTATTTTGGTTGTTTATTTTTAATGGCACAATTTGGAACTTATTTTAAGTAGTGGAGTTCTTCTATTTTCCATTATTTAATAATTGAATTTCAATTGTTCTCTATTGATTTCCTCTTTAGATTAAACCGGCAATTGGAGGTTTGTCATAGAAGACTTTTAATTCACTTAATCTATTTCAAATATGGCACTGTAAAGTTAGACTAAAAACAGGATATATACTATTTTAAATAGATAATTATGACAGAAAGGCATGAGCAGTTTTAAATAAGTTCCCTAGATAATCAAAGGCCAATGTATAGCCTGAAGAACCTTATTCTCCAGCTGTGGCTCAATTTTTTTTTTTTTTTTTTATGCTGCAGAACAGTGAAAAGCCACTCCTTAGACAGATAGGCAATTTCCTGTATACAAGAGCTGCCTTGAAAGACAGAAACATTGACAGTGACTGACTGCCTCTGTTGAGGTTCAGTTTAGAGAGGCTAGCAAAGGCTGTCTGTCCTCATGAAAATGATAATTTCTTGAGGAGCCAAACTATCCATTCTGACTTTTGACATGTCAACAACATGATAAATACAGCTTCAGACATGGCATATTCTGCATCTACATGAATCTCATTAGACAAGCAACACTTCATTTCTTCTGTAAGAGCCTAAAATACTAGATCAAAGAATACCAAGTTCATTCCTCTATCTCCATGGAGAGAGGAGAAGGAGGGAGGTTAGCATGCACATGACTGTAACACTGATTTTTGCTTGGTAGCAGGGGGAACAATATCCTTCTCTTTAGAACACATGGAAAGAATGGCTTCCCCTTTTCTGGGGAAGATGTTCAGCTACTATCTGTCACCTCTAGGGCAGAGAAAGGAGACATTTCCAAACAGCTACAAATCAACATCAGATGCAATTTCACAGATGACTGGTTCTCATTTTATATATTACATATTTACGCACATATATCACAAACAGTGCCTCACAGCCATCGTAAATATGCCACAGGTGTTCTTCCACGAACTTCTAATTGAATTAGTTTTAGAGTAGCAGGCAAATGTATCTAATTAATATTGTGAAGTGCTCTGGGGGACATTGAGCATATTGGTTGAATGGTTTTTTTTTTCTTTCTGAAGGACCTGTGAGAGCAAAGTCAGTTTTATACATTCTCTTCTTTTAATGGGACAGAGATTTTTTAAAGCATATGGTTGGGACCAGCAATTCCAGCTCAAGCACTTTGACAGGTTTTCAACATTCTTGATGAACTGCCAGTGAGGGAGGGAACCCCTGAAACAGAGCTGTAGCCTGTAATATTACCAAATCAAGACAACCTTCTGGAAACTTTTTGTTCCTCCTATTCAGCTGTTTCATAAGCATACATGTCAAATGTTTTCTTTAACAGAAGACATCTAGGAGTGAGTAGATCACTTTAAAGTGGATCCTTCTCCATTTTAAGGCTACCTCTTGCATTGCATATTTGTCAAATTAAAATTAACAAAGCTAGGTACAGCTGAAACACCTAAAAAAGCAAGTATTTAGAAGCATGTGTCTAAGAAGAGAGAGCTCAGACTTCTGGGAAATACATGACTGATGAAAGATTATGTCCAGCTATTTGCCCTAGGTTTGGTGGGGGGTGGGAAGTATTTGTATATGTTGTGTAGAAAAAGGTCCTTATTGTAGCAAAGTTGGCAAAAAAAGTCTATCACTATGTGCATTTTCAGGTCAGACTTCTTGAACAGCCAGACATACCAATGGACAGTGTGCTAAACGCCTCTCTGTTAAAGCTGAGTCCCTGCTACAGCTGTTTATGGTAGTCATTGTTAGTATTGGTATTGGTTACTTTATCATCAATGTACAGCAGCAAAGTAAAAATTACATTGAGAAAATTCAGTGTCTCCTTGTGGCAAATATAGTTGCTTTCTTTAGAGGAATTTACTAACACCATATCTGTAGTGAGGATAGGGCTGCTAAGGAAACTGGTTATTCCTTTGTCCTCTTTTGAATATACTGATGTTTTCAATTTCATCACATAGCTCCTCACTTTCTCCCCTCTGTATTCTTGTTTTTGAAGATGCAGTGAATGAGGTTCTGGCTAGAATTTTATTTCTCCAGGCAGACCTTCTCTACTGAGTGTTGTCTATCCAAACCTTTGTTGTTCACAGGCTCTGATTTTCAGTACATTATGTTAAGTACCTCCATGAGGAAATTAGGCAATATGAACCCCAATTACAGAGACCTCAGAGCGCCATGAAGATGTCTTTGATGATCTGCTCAGCTTTTTCTCCTTGTTAAAGAGGCCAGAGGTGCCAGTCTCAGTGTTCCCTGCTGTCTCAGAAAAATTCATTCTGTCTGTCTAAGGTCTGTGAGCTAGTTTAATAATATCTCCTTAGAAGAAGTCTTCATTAAATTTGATGAGAATTACTTGTGTGCTTTGCCTATGGAAAGCGGGAAAAAATTTAATTTCATGTCATCTACCAAGCTATTAGGTCTGTACAAGGGAGCCTGGCATTTCACTTCATCCAGCCAAACTAGTAGATGGTAGTGTTACCATTGATCTAGATGGTAAAATACATAAAACTGATGTCTGGTAACTAGTCTGGACCTTATACATGAAGTTTCTGTGATGTTGTTAAAAGGCAGGTGATGTGTTATCTAGGAAAGGCACAGGTCTGACCAGACAAGTCCTATGCAGACACATCGTAGGGAAGAGCTACTCCTGTTGGAAATATAAATAATCCTTAAATTCTAGGTATAGCTGCACAATTTTTAGGAAATGGTTTGAGAGGCTTGTGGTGGCATGTGGTGAGTGGTATTCATCCTGTACTACTTCATTACATACATTAGTGAATTACCTTGCATTCATAGTGGTTACACAGCTTATTGATTTTGGAAAACATTGCAACTTGCTAAAGTTAATAATCAATGTAAGGACTAAAAGTCTACATCAGTTTGATTAATTCAGTGAGTGCTTGGCTCTCAAGACTTGTGTTTGCTTTCTGGAAAGCATGTTCATGTACACGAAGACATGCAGATCGGGTAGATGTGTAACATTATCACTGAAAGAACATTGATAAATGATGTACAATTCCCAGTGAGTATCAATACCTACCAAAGTTGTACAGAGAAGTAAATTTTTGTTACACCTGAGTCCATAAGGAGCTTTTCAGTTCTTCTTACAGCTGGCATGGTTGCTTGCTCTGTGTTGCATTTGTTCCCATTTTAAGGAGTTTTTCTTTGTTGTTTCTAATTGTTACAGCTTCCAGACTCTCTCTGTTCAAAATACCATTCACACATTTAAATCTGTTTCAACTGCTTGTAGACAATCTGAAGGAAAGAGAGCAACAGGAAGAACAATCCATTCTGTCACCAGAAATCTTTTCCCAGACTGTGAAAAACAGCAGAGATCTTCTTGGAAATGAAGGTACTTTGCTTGAAGTATAATTAGTTTTCCCCTTCAGCTTCTACTTCTTACTTTTGTTTGGGTTTTTTTTTCTCTTTTTATAGGCATTTACCTCCTCTGCACCTTCAGTAACCACTTAGTGCATGTGAAATTAATCCTCTTCTAATGTATTAGTACAAAACCAGTGAGGGGAAAGAATGGAAACAGGAAGATGGGATCTAGTCCAGTATGGTCTATTAAATTTCTTAAGCACTGTAATTATTTTTCTCTACTGAATTTTCCCAGCACCTCCTATCTGTTAACACTTTATTTGACCTGCAACAGCAAGCTAATAGCATCACTGTTTTACTTGATGAAATCAGGATAGCAAACTATACATTTAGGTGAGGATTAGCTATTGCTAGTACAAAAAAAATGGCTCCACCTTGAATGTAAAGCATGTGAGTAAATTTCTCCACCAGTGGACAGTTAGGTTTGGGGAAATCCAGACCTGAGAACAAAAAACTCTCAGCAGTCAGCAGATACATGATACCTTCCAAGATTCAGAAGGCAATAGCGTTTGCAAGGACACACAGAAGACAGTCAGATGGACACGTGTTAAGATGTTAAAGTGGCTTGAAAACACAAGGATTAACCTGAGCGTTTCTGAGGTCCATCTATGGAAACTTGGAGGTTGGAACTGTAAAATCAATTCAATTTACGCACAACACGAAACTTTTAAAAATTCAGTTTGAGTAAGAACTTAAGAGAAATATCTATTCAAGTTCTATCTACATGCATTTGTAGGAAAATTGAAGTCGTATATGTGTTAGGTGACACCTTTAAAATACTGTACTTCAAACTCACAACAGAAGTTCTTGGTTTAGACTTGGCATAGAAACAATTACAGCTTCATGGCTTTTGGCTGGCTCAGGGTAGGAGCAGAACAAACTTGCAGTAGCCTGAAAAATATTTTAGGTTTGATCTTCAAATTAGTTTGATATATACTGATGATGAGCTTAAACTTAGCAGAACTATTCATGAAATTGATGGGACCTGTCAGCCCTGTTGTTGGTGGAGAAAATGATAGAAAGTAGAAGTTCCTTCTCTCTGGGAGAGAGAACTGAACTCTACATGTCTGCAGCACTAAGACAAAGAGAATGTGAAGGAGTTGTGCACACATTTTGGAGAAGAATTGTTTTTGCTTTTGATGTCAAACCTGTCTCTCAGTAGAAGGTCCGACCAAAAGGAAGACATTTAACACCAGCAGCTGTTACAACGTTGGCATCATGCTCCAGCAAGAGTCAGAAGATGTGATATATTTTCTGACGATATCATCTATCCTGATGATTGAGATGCAGAGTTTTAAATTTTTAACAGTTAAAAGTCAAGGTATCTCCCTTTAATCTTAATTTTGCTGGTGTACAAGGAAACAGTGGCCTATATTTCATCATGCAGCTCCGAACCAACATAATTCTCACTTCCTAGAGTCTCATTTCTTGCACCATTAGCCTATTTTCTTTCCAGGACCTTTTCTTCATTAGCAGATTTTCACTTACTTGACTTAAGAACTACACAGCCTCATTCACATATGATCTTTGTGGAGCACAATGGCTTTCCCAAACCTGCCCTTTTGTTAGGAAATTTCTGTGCTTAGAGTACAGAATGTCAGTTCTGTAGAGGAACAAGCTTGTGAAAGATATTTTTTTTTTTCTGTACAAAATTTTTAAAAGGCAAAAGATTTCTGGAGGGGTCTTATTTTAGTATTTGTTTTGGGGTTTTTTTGAGGCTGACTTGAGAGTGCAGGTGGAAGGGTTTTGTACCACAAATGGAGAGAGGATTCTGGCTGGCCTTAAAGCAGGTAATTAAATTACATAATTTATAGTACAGGCAAAATCAGATAATAGTCCTTAAAGGTTAGAAAAAAAGCATACTACTTTTCTTTGCAAACGATCCCCTGCTAAATTTTATCATTTAATGTGAATGACTAAGAGTACTGAAGAAAATGCTTCAGTACTCTATTGCTCTATATGCTTCATATATCTCTGTCTGCCCCAGTTACTCTCATCCTAGAGAAAAGTTCTGACTGCAGAACACGTACATTTTTCAACCATGGATTGGATGTTTAAAAAGAGCAAATAGAAGACATTACTTTGGAAAACAACTGCTTGAATTCCATTTAGGTTTTCAGCTAACAGGTTTTGGAAGCTGGCAGGTTTATTTTCTTTTTGGACTTTCATGAGTAGCAGACCTCTCTGTGAATTAATACTTGAACACTTACTGCCTTCAAGATAGGATACTGCAGGTATTCTCTAACCCACTGAAAAATCGTGTCCAGAAGAAGCTATTCAAGTGACATCTTTTTTACTCCCCTGCACTGAGTGGAATTAAAGTTCTATGCAGTAGATTACTGTAGATTGATTTCAATGTATTTTTTCACTGTTGAGTAAAGTCATTAACATGAGAAGGAATTTTCAGAAATTTGAGGTTGAATTTTTTTTTGTTTGAACTTCTCATACAAAACATGGCATTAAACTTAACAAAGGGATAGTCTACTTATGACCGTAATTTTATTTATTACAAGTCTAGCATTGATTCTGGTTTATTTTGTGTAAAAAAATAGCACTTTTCTGCCCTAGAGACAATTAGTTTTATGCTTTGGAAAATTTGGTGCATTTTTGCAACATCTGAATCCATTTCACAGTAACTGATTCCAACGTCACAAAGTCAAAAGTTCCCACATGAAAGAGGAAAATTGTAAATATCAAATGCATGACTGTCACTTTTCTTATCTGCTTTAGATTCCTGGAAGACTTCTCAAACTTAAGCATCAGATAGCCAGACCTTTTTTGGTTTTCTTCCTTTTCTTGCCAAAGTAGCACTCATTATCTTCAACGATACACCAAAAAATCCTACCC
The DNA here is from genome assembly GCF_003957555.1 of Calypte anna. Taxonomy (NCBI): domain Eukaryota; kingdom Metazoa; phylum Chordata; class Aves; order Apodiformes; family Trochilidae; genus Calypte; species Calypte anna. The sequence goes on along the minus strand of NC_044244.1, from coordinate 104,144,910 downwards.
TGAAATGTCCCACTCTGTTGATGGCTTGAGCTTTTCAGTGACTTGATCTGAGAAAGTAAAATGATGTTTTGCACTTGTCCCATATGAATACAGTTTTTCTCTTTATTTTGTGGTGTTGTTAAAGAAAATAATGTTAATGATCTCAATGAAAACCTAGGGCAGCCAGAAACTCCTCTAATTTCCAGTGGCTAAATCTTTACAGCTAACACATCTGATAGTACTTGAACTTGGCTCTAATAATCAAGTGTTTAGTTTTTCATTATCTCTGTGGCTCCTACTAGTTCAGGAGAACTGATGTAAAGCCTAGCAGAGAAATTGAGTAAATATATACAGACATGTCTATATTGTACATAATACTTCCACATATACAGACATGTTGAAAGTCAAAACTCAGAGCAAATTATCTCATTATTTAAAGTCTGATCTTTCAGATTTCCTTATTAAAATGGTTGTCGAATTTCACTTTGCACCGTGAGTAGTATCTGCCTTCAGAGGATAAGCAACATAATATGATGACCTCTAAAATCACCTTCAGCTAAATCATAAAGAGTATTCAAAAACCAGATAAGTATCTGGGGTGTCAAACCTGTGTTTGGACATGTGGGTAAAACCAGATCTATTCCTCTGCCTTTTCTCTGTCTCATCATGTTTTGTGGTATTGCTTTTTTATCAAAGCAATGCAAAGTATCTTGAACCTCCACGACTTTGCCAGATGTCTGAAGAATATAATTCTGCTAAATAGAAAGTGTAACCTATCCTCAATAGAAAAGAAAACGGTCCTTAAAAAAGACCCCACTGTATATCATGCAGCAGAACTATCTCTCTTTGGAAACACCATGCATTTTCATAACCCCTCACTGTTCTCCTGAAAGCAGTTCCTCTTCAGATGCCTGCCTAGAGGTAGAAGTTTTATAAAAAGTCATCAAAACTGACACATTTTTAAAGCGCTCTGTAATGGCATATTATGTTTTATATGTGATGGTTAATGTTAATGGCTTCAATTGAAAAACACTTGTCAAAAAGACCTTTATTGTTGTATAGCTTAAATCTTATAACTAACTTTTCTCACTGAATTCAGTATTAATATTCAAGTGTTTAATTCTTTCATGGTTCTATGTTTCCCCGTATGACACCTGGATTTGTGTGATGGCACATGATGTGTTGACTATGATATCATCCACATAACATTTTCTAAGAAATGCTGATAGTCATATTTTACTATTTTTTTTTTTAAATATAAATTGTTTCAGCTCAGGGTACGACTTTATGGTTGCCATTTTTTTTTTCTGGATAGCAATGCTTGAACATCTTTTGTTCTTGTATTATGATTTCTCATCATAGTTCTGACATGTTTGAAAATTTGCTGGACAAATAGCATAGAAACTAAAAAATTATCACAATAGAATAAATGCACATGGAAGGTTCTTCACACATTTGAAAAGTTTACACTTTTATCACTCTATAGAACTGCTCACTTCATTGAAGGAACAGATAGGATCAATGAACACAGGCATTTTGATCAAAAATAGGGCCTCAAGAAGAATACAGTAGTATTTTTGATCAAAAATAGGGCCTCAAGAGTAATACAAGGACACATTAAGTTTCTAGGCTCGTCTATGCTTTGCTAGAGCAGAGACCACGTCAGCAAATGAGCAGCAAAATCTTACAGTGTAAGAATGGAAGAATCTTTTCATTTTCTAAACCATACAGCATGAAGCACTTACTGACCACCCTTCTTGGCAAAGAAAAAAAAAAATCACTTTTGTTGTAACTTGAGAACTTGCTGTGAGCTGTAGCTTTGGTTAGAATTTCATGGAAAAAGATTATAGATTACATTCCCTCAAAAACAAATTATTTGAATCACCTTCAAATACTGATGAGAAATCAGTGTGTTTTCTCAGAGGTGATTGCTTTGTTGATACAATGTCAAACAAAAGTCTTTTGTAGTATTTAAGACTTAAACTCTCAAACAATGTATTTTCATGGAATGATTTTTTCTCTTCATAGTATTCTGTAAAAAAAGATTGTATCCACAGCACGAACTAAGAGCTCAGATGCATATAGTTAAATCCTCCTATTGAATATCTTGTTTGCCATCTTTTTCTAATTCAATTATACTTAGTATGGGAGTCTTTGCAGAAAGCAAATGTTGAAATACTTTTTTTTTCCTAGACCATTATTTCTGTAACTACACTTGAAACAAATGTTTATCAGTAAAGGTTTTCTCTTTTAAAAGTATGGAAAGCAAACACACAAGGATACAACAGATTTAAAATATCTGCATTTTGTGTTCTCTAGTCCTTGATAACCATCACACTATGAGGATTTGAAATGCATGCTGTATCAGATTTTTGATTACCCACAATGACTTCAAGTAGCTGGCTGGTAGTCGTAACACCCTGTTTGCTAGAAACCAGGGTCCAGTGCTCGTGAGTCAGAAATGAAGAACCACTATGTGCTAGTGGTGCTCAGTGGTATGGAATGTTCCACTTTTCAAGCAGATACAGAAACTGGGAAACTGTGGATGTTGCATTCTGTTTATCTTTCTGTTTTAGTTGGCACATAGTTCTTGGACAAATTGTCGCTTCTGACAGGGAGTCCAGATAATCTAAAATCCCCTGGTTTCCAAAGCATTCTCTAGAAGCTATTTTATCTTGGATACAATCTGAAAGACAATATTTTCCCCAGTATTCTCCAAGGAAAATATGGACCAGGAAACTCATCCAATGCCAGTACTGCAAAACTCACTAGGTCTCTAGATTCTAGCCTTTCATTAGCTCATGCAGTGCAATATATTTTGAATGGCAATGAAGCAAGTGGTTTCATTCCCAATACTGAACGGGAGCAAGGTCATGGCTTGGACAGGCTAAACAGTGATTGTAATTACAAGTATGATCTATTTGTAAAACATAAATAAATATAAACTGTTGCTAAACTGGTGTTCTGAGAAAGTTTTACAAAAGTCAATGTTTCCATTATGACCACTGCAGAGCCCTTTTAAAATGTGATGTTGACAAGAAATCATCTGTTTCCTATTAGTCGGCATTCTTCATTGGCCTCTAGGTTACAAAGCAACCACTTTGCACCAACATCTTAAGGCAACCTCGAAAAGATGTATCCAATCAACAAAGGCTCTTCCCAATGCTTTGACAGAATCCAAAGGTACATACACTTGAGCCAATCCTTTGGTTCTTGTCAGGTATTTTTCTCTTACTGTTCCATATATTGCGATGTAGTTCCAAACTGCAGTTTTAAATTCCATCTACAAATGTGATGGAATTGGTATTTTTTTAGAGAAAGACCAAATTTTATTTTTTACAAATTGACACTGGTAGAACTTTTGTAGAAATATACTGAGATTATTCACTTCCATTCAATAAATGCTCTAGTTGCAACAAGCAATTCTTCTTAGCGGAAACCTACAATTTTAAAGCTCTTCTTTATTTAGCAGACTTGAAATACTGAAAAGAATTTTTAATGCATAATACACAAGATTTCCAATATAATTTATTTATCTTTTATTCTTTTTTTTTCTTTTTCTTTTTTTTTTTTTTTGTCAAACCTGCTGAATAGACAGACAATGAGAATCTAGTTCTCAACTGACCTTTTTTTTAGACCTAAGTATGTGAGCAGTTCCCACTTATTCTTCTTCTGAGGTAAAGGGACACATGAGGTGTGTGTCCCTTTCTCAATGGGAAATTGAAATTTTTCAATGAGACAGCCTGTATATTTTCAATATAAACTTCACAATCTGTGCTTAGTTGCAATGTTGGCTATGTACTTCAGAGTTCTCTACCTAATCACGCTTCTCTCAAAACCTAGAGGTGAAATTAATGCCAGCTTGGTTTGCAAGTCTACTTACTTGACAATTAGATACTTGAATATAGAATAGACATGCCTATTGCTTCCATGTAATTAAGGATGAGTAAGCACAGAAACTAGAGCTTAAGCAATGATCATGTGAAGTAAAGAAGCAGCACAGTACTATCAAGCAATATAACAACATATTTTTCAGTGCTTTTCATGTTGCTCTTTAAATAATTTGCCATCATCTACTATTGAAGGCAGGTTAACTGGTGAGAGGAGCTATTGATTTGTTTTACTATCATCATGATTGGTGTTTCTTCATCCTGTGTAAGTTATACATTTTAAGAGGTTTGGGAGCCTGTGTGAATCAAAAATGACAAGCATTGTGCTGAATAATTGTCACATAGTGCAGGAAATATGGAATTTCAGCCCACGGGATATTTACACGTATGAAGCCCTCAAATGAAATGTGGCAAGTGAGCTTTTCATTGAGGCTGAGCTGTTGCTACATCACAAATCAGTATTTTTAGATTGTTTCACTGTGAGGTCTCACTTCTGGAAGAGTGACTTGTGAACAAAACTTTGGCTTTGTCTGTGTGGAGCCAGAATGGTTTTTAAACCCTCAAGCCAAGAACTGTGCCTTAACATGCCTCTTTGCACTCCACATGTCAAAGTCTATGAAAATGAATCAGGGAACATAGACCAGACAGGAGGGGGTATGCTCTACTCATAACCTAAACATGACAAGTAGAGAACAAAGTGTGGTGACTATTAACTCCTTGGTTCAGAGCCAGTCTTTGAGAACTTCATATGTGGAATCAACTTCCAAATACAGTATTATTCTGTAAAGGTCTTCATCAAATAAAATAACTGTCCACACTCATCTGTGACAGCTTCTGACAGGAAGGAAAAAAGTTTAAAAGCCCCCCCCCAAATTTCCCATTTGACCTCCTTTACAATGTTGGATTTTGGGCTTAGCAGAAGCTGCCTTGGCAAATAGTGTGTTCCATTCAGCAACCTGGATAAGACTGATTTACAAGCAGATGGATTTCTTTATTGATGCAGGTAATATTGAATTAAATAATACTGAATTTATAATATTGAATTGAAATAACTTAGTGTTGTTGATGGATTGAGTGAACCAATGTAGTATTTTCCTAACTTACAGGAGAAATACTTTACTGATGTTGCTCATGCATAAGAAGTACTGGCTCTTATTTATAAATCCCAAAGCATGAAGAACATGAATGCCTCATCAAAGCTGGAGAAAGGAGGAGAAAGAAGAGGTGATATTTTCTCTTGTTCTATATTTGTTTTATCTAGCTGCTGCAAGATGACTGAGCTCACAAAGGGAACCAAATCCTAGCTGTTGAGTGCTGATATCCTAATGGTTCTCTGCTGCCTAGCTGCAGAGCATCTATCACTCTTTTCACACACCTTCTGTCAAAAAGTGGCAACTATAAATTGTAACTAAGCCTCAGGAGAAAAAAGCAGATAGCTGGCCAGTATCCACAGCTATATTTATCCTCTTGGTGGGAATGCATGTGTGGGGTCATGGAAACACATACCCATGATTAGTAATTTCAGTCATGCTGGTAATAGCACAGACTAAGAAGAAATCGCAGAAGAAACTACCAGGTAGTAGTGGATGAACTGTGGGTTGCATCGTGCATCTTTTAGTGTCAAATCTGTATTATTTCACAGGTCCCAGATCAAAAACTAAACTTCCTTCTCATACAGTCTGTGCACAAACTGGATTTCCCTGCAAAGTCTGAATGACCACAACATCTGTCTGTGATCGTATCACAGACCACAAAATTATAACATTATCATCTTCTGACTACTGCCTGACTGCTCTGATATTTTTGCCCTTAAGAGGCAAAAGTATCAAGCACTGCTGGTAAAGTCTGGTCTGTTGTGAAAAGGTAGCCCCAGAAATTTAACCCACACAAACTTCTTTGTAAATTTTATTACATTGAAAATCATCAAAATACATTGCAGCAGGACCATTACTTAGAAGGGAGGTTCTGACTCATAGGCAGCCAATCATCACCCTCACTTATCATCACTTGAGTGATGACTGTGCCACCTAGCTACACATAGAGCTAAAATTGACCACAGTTTTTCATAACTGGAGTGGGGGAAGACTGATAATGCAGGAGAATTCTATCTACATGAAACAGGTTTTGCCAGACACTATTTTGTGGGTTTTTGTCTTCTGCCACAATTGGAAAGCCAGCTGCCTCAAAATGACATGAAATGACAAAATGGAACACTTTTGCTTTAAATTACAATATTCAGCCAAAAGAACTAGCTATAGAATTCGTCACCTACCTGTCTTTTGAACAGTCTACTCCAAAACTACATGGTTTAAAAATATAGAAACCCTCTTTAGTCAAATATGCAACTTGATATGAACTCCATTCCAAGACTGAATGACCACATCTGCTAATCTCTCTGCCTCATGCAGCAGCTCTGTCCCAGTGAGTATCTCTCCACAGAGCTGGACGTTCCAGGCATGACATCACTGGAAATGGTGCCAGATTAAATTACACATGGGCAGATGGATAACACAGTATTCAGCAGATTCTTGACATGAACTGTGTCTTTGTTTTTTTGCATCTATGTATTTAAAGCTATGTTTTTTACTACATTTGCAAGCAGTTATTCTCACATATAAGAAATCTTCCTTTTAGGGCTGCACATGTAGCAGAGGAAAACACAGAGAGCCCAAGAAGAGCTATCTATTTCAAATGTATGCAAACAGAGCCCCTAGAATGTTCACTGTCTGTATTTTTTCATGAGGATGTCTTTATTATGTAACATAAGAGTCTGTCTTGCTGCACTGTAAGCAATAGTATCAAGAAAGTCATTGACAAGTCTTTCATGGCAATCTGTTGTCCTAATGATGCTAAATTTTCAGTTAAATTTTAAGTACAGTTTGGACTTCAAGCAACAGCTTGGACATCTCTCTCAGGTTGTGTTAGGGGAGAGGGGGTGACAGAGAGGAGTAAAATGCCTCAAAGAATGATTTCCAAAATTACAAGCAACTTCTCAATGAGTTTCTGCTTCTATTGACTTCTAAAATGCTAAAATACATGGTCAGTCCCTCCTAGCAGCACTAGACAGCACAGAGGCAGAGGTTTAACTCAATGTTATGTCCCAGCTGCTCCCCACGTTGGAAGGTTAGAACTGGTGCTAAATTAGAGCAAGTGATCATTTCTAGGGGGAGCAAAAAATATGATCTTACTTAGCATTTTCACAAGGCAATGTGATTCCAGAAAACACTTTGCACTGCCTTCATCTCTGCCCCACAGAAGTACCCTAATGGGACCTTACAATATGTGGCCTTGAACTTTGAAAATGAATAGCTACTTTTTTTTTCCTTTCTTCCTCTTTTTAAAAAAAGTTAAGTCTGTGCATACTCAAACAAGTAAAGAGAAGTAATTGGGCATCCAGCCAACACAAGATCCCAGTAGGAAAACAATTGTGGAGCTACCATACTATCTTTGAACAGTGCAGATGATGAGAAACCTGAGATTCAGAATTGTTATTTCTTCCAGAAAAAATAATTGGTTTAACACTGTTACATTTCTTAGCAGTAAAGCAGAGCAAAATAGATGAGCAAGATTGGTAATTATGCTGTGTCAAGCAAATTCTATCACTGAACAGCTCTGCTAGAATGGCATGTCAAAGCAAAATATTGCAGATGCGTGTTGTATATTCTGTGTCTGTGGCCATTACTGGTACAAGAAACATAAACATTTACAGAACTGCTGAGCATTTTGACAAATCCAAGTCAACTTTTCAGAAGAGATAAAATGTTATGTGCTGGCCATAAATAACAACTCTGCAAGGTGAAGCTGGGTCTTCAGAGACAAGAAACAGCAAACAGGAGAGCCATTAATAGGACCCTGTATTGGCTAAAACCTAATTGCCCTCAACTCTGTGCAAGGACACCAGTACAAGAGTAATTCTGATAGCAAGGAAATAGATTCAATTTCTCCCAAGAAACTTTGACACCTAACACTGAAAATCTTGTTCCTGGTGACCTTGGAGAAGAGGACAGGGATGAAATGTAACCTAACCTCCTACAGCTCCTTTGCCTCTAGAAACCCAGAATCCAGTTGGCTACCAAATTTTTGTAGCAAGTTTTGCAACCAGCCTTAGGAAAGTTGTCTAATAGTACCTAGAAAAAAAACACATCAACCATTTGTGCCATAGGAGTAATCATGCCTTAATACTCAGAAGTTCTCTTTTTCATCCTAAGACATGATACCACAAGAAAGCTTAACTAACACATTTTTGCTCCTTAAAATTAATATAGTAGAATAAAATAAAAAAAACCAAACCAAAAACAAAACCCAAACAAACCACAAAACCCTCCACCTATGTCAAAATCTAATAGCAAGTGCTTAAAATTTTTGCCAGAAAAGCAACTTTGGCCTAGTTAATATGAAATGTAAAGTATATTAGAATATTAAAAAACTTTGGCTACAGTTTTTAAGTCCCAGTTAAAAGTAACTGACTATAGCTTTTTTCTTCTTTCCAGGCCAGAATTAATTTAGTAATAACAAATAAGGGTGAACCTAGTACAAGCTAAGTAGCTCAAATATTGTTTCCTTACCTAATGTTGACTTAACTTCCCTATCCTGATCCAGATTCAGATTTCTAAATAGGTTTTTAAACAGGGACAGCTTGGTGGTTTGGCAGTAGAAGATGTTGAAGAAAGACTGCTTTACTCCAGAGGGAAAGACATCATAATTTTACTCTATGGTAACTCCTTTTGTTTAGAAAGGAACAACTGTGTGAATTCCCATAGACACTGGTGAAACAAAACAAAGGTTTCCAAATATTGGCCCTTCTGCAGTTTGCATACATTTATGTATATCTTCTACTCTGAAACTCACGGAGAAGTAAAGAATAATAGTTAAAAGAATGATGGCAAGAGTACAGTGTGGTCTGCAAGAAATGCTAAGAGCTAGCAGTAGTCTGCTGGGCCAACAAAAAGTTTTAAAAATACCAAAGGGAAGTGCCATAGAGGATACTCTTGATGACACTTCTCAGGGCAGTTTGCAAGGTAAATCTTCTCTAAGAAAGGCAGATTTCTCACCATTTCTAGTTTCTTCTGTGGTCTAAGGTCAGCTTAAACTTAAATGTGTAGCAATGTATCTAGAATAGTCAAGGGTTTTCTCTTTCTCCTATCTGAAGTTTATTATAGAACATTTTTTTCCCACTCTCAAAGACAAATTTATCTGTCCAAATTTGCAGTATTTTGTCAGAATAGCTATCAAACAAATGAATGCTTCCAAAATCTTTCCCATTCTTTTTTTTTTTTTTTTTTTTTTTTTCCATATTCACACTTTTGGGATTGGACGTCTCTGAATTTTCACTTATCCCTCTCTCTTAAGATAACTTTTTAAAGTGAGAAATCTATCAATCCAGGTAGATTTTTCTGACCAGTCAAAAGCATCTTAGATGTTATCTTCAGAATGCTTTTCCAATGTACAGAGGTAGCCTTGAGTGGTATCAAAGTCTGTCATTTTCCCTCATGTCTGTTGGTAGTCTCTGTTCCCTGTGACAAGAAATCAAGGCCAAAGACTTCTACTTGATTCAAATTATGTTTTTCAATTATAAATCAGTTCAATTGCTGACCTCCTGTTAGTATGAGCTGCACAAAAATATTCTTCAAATTTCTGAATATTTTTTTCTTGCCAAACTTCTCTTAGTTATTACTTATCCAGGTAAACTAAATTATAAATTTTACACATGAAAATAATTTTTACAAAGTTAACCAGGAATCACATCCTAATTATGTTCTTACTATAAAAAAAGGCCAAAGAAGTCAGCTGAGTCAAATGTGAAGTCCATGGAATGATGCATCGAAGTGTGAAGTTTCAAGTGCAACTTGAATAGAAGTAAATAGCTGCTGTTTCAGCTCTTGGAGTGAACAAGAGGACAGGATGCCACATATGGTTACATCTCTGAGAAACAATACTCTAACTGGTTTTTCCTTTTTTTCCTAATTTATCACATTTCTCCAGTTCACTTCTGTGTAACTCAAGCATGCCATTACTTGTTTAATTTTGTGAGTTAATGCCTTAGTTCTTTTTTCTGTTGTTTTTTCCCTCTGAAATCTGCAATCTTGCCTTCTCTCCCCAGAAAAAAAATAAATTCAGAAATAAGCCCAATGTTTTTTTGGAGAGTGTTTCAGCAGATGTGAACTTACATGGGTCTATGAAAGTCTATGATGATTTCCTCTGGTTGAACATAAGCACCCAAATATGGCAACACTGCTTAGTAAAGGAAGTTAATGACTTCACACTCCCACTTCATGATTTTGTTGCAAGAGTATAGTCTTGTTCTGCCTTTTTAGTTGCTATTTTACTTTTTTTACTAATGAGTAATTAGTGTTTTTCTCTGAAGACATTTTTATCATCTTTTTCTGTTCCCATTCAGTTATGTGTGTTTTAGATTATGCTAATACACAGCACTTGCTCACTTTAGCTGAATATAAAATTGAATCACCCTAGCTGGCAAATATGGGTTTTAATTAAAGGAAAAACCTTTTAGAAGTCAAAACAAGTTTTTTGAACCCTGAAGAAGTTCCAGAGTTTCACAAGCATTAAACCACATTGGGTTTTATTTGTCTTTGATCCTGAACCTTTTTTTATGATATATTAGAGATAATTTGACATCTTTGAAGGCAAAAAGCCAGATGCCACTTATCCCATACAGAAAAATGAAGGATAGGAGCACCAGCCCCAGTGCTGTGCTGCCTTTCTTAAGCTGAAGTACAGCTCTTGGTTTTCAAGTGGCTCTGTCTGCAGACCCAAAGTTTGGCTGTGCCAGTTTCCAAAGGGGCAGCATTCTGCAGAAACAACATGCTGCATTTCAAGTGCCCAGGGTGTCCTGCCTCAGAGCTTTAGGCTTCCTTCAGGATGATCAACCCGTACCTAGCCACTACAGCAGCTGTCAAAATCCAGATTAAGTACATATCATAGCTATGTGATATATATCATAGAAGGAAAATGTGGATTTGTGGAATACGTGACTAAAAACTAACTTAAAATAAAAAAAGTTGTGAATGTGAATGTTTCTACAATGCTATATTATTGCTTTTGTCTGGCAGGTTAAAGTTTCCTTTCCCATTTAGTGAGCACTTCATTTTGCAGACTGGCTTCAGCCTGCATGCAAATAATGGATCCCTTTGTAAATACAGTTCAATAGTACTGTTTGCTGTCCCCACTGCTGCTTAGAAATTCCAGATTTGCCAAATCCAAATGAGTAAAGGAATTCCATGCAGTAGGAAGCTGAACCTACCGAGAACAATTTTATTTCCTAGTTTTACAATACACTCCAAATATGTTTGAGTTAGATCCAGTGTCCCAATGAGAAGACTCAAGAGGCCAGGTTAAATATCAACGAATTTTATAGGCTTCATAGTAAATTGACAGGAATAGTTGCTAAAATTACAAAAAAGGAGATATTCCAAGGTCCATATATGTCACTTACATGCTTTCCGCAACAGAAATCTATTTGGCCTACATATATATATGATTTTCATTTAACTTATACATTTTGGCTCTCCAGAGTATTATTAATAACTCAAAAGGCTTTTGTCACCATAGAGCCACAGTATATAAACAACATACAGGTAAGTCCCAACAAACTTGGTGCAGTCTCTATTATCAGAAGGTGTCACATCCCATAAGGTGGGTGCAGCACTGTCACATCTCACAAAGTGAGCACAGCTCCCCATATGTGGGGGCCAAACACAGAGTGAGCATAGGTAGAGGTCCTCAGAGTGCAGGTCGACTCAGGGAGATTCAGACTGGACCCCCTTGCTTCCTAAACTCCTTCAGAGAGAAGCCTAGGTGCAGCTGGGTCCAATCCTTCTCCTCTTTTAACAACCCATTCAGCAAGATTAAGTTTGGGAATTCTCTGCGTTGTACTCTAAGAGTACGATTTTTATCCAGGAGGTTTGTATAAAAACACAGTTTTACTTAAAATTGAGTAAGATTATAAAGTATATCAGATTACAACAAGCAGAATTTTAAATAATGGTGCTTTCAAAGCAATGGATTACAATTTAGCATACCTCAAGGAAACTGTTAAAACAACAGGTTACCACCACCAAAACTTAGTAATGAGTAGTAAAACCTAACAAAGTTAGAAATTATATTGAATTTATGTGCCAAGATAAGGTTAGAAACAGACAGAGAGAGCTAGAAAGATGCAAGGAGAAAGATATCACCACCTTTGGATCCAGTGATAATCTTGGTAGGAAGTTGTCCCTGGATGGCAGACATTTATCCAGCATTTCAAGTGTGCCTATTTTATGCCATCATAAAGGGGCCTTTGGCGTATCTTGCCAAGCCAGGATTTTCACCTGGGCCCCTCCAGATGGGCTGACACAGCAATAACCCTTATTTCTGCACCGTGTCTTTACCTGGGGCACACACAAGATGTCATTCTGCCTCCCCAGGGTGCAGCTTCCCTGCCCCTGTCCCTTATGGAATAAGGACAGTGTCCTGCTTGTCAGGGTGGCATCAAACAGAGCTCCCCTTGCAGGGACAGTGTTCAGCTGACTGGAATGGCCTCTAAAGGAGGGGCTGCTCCTGTGAGAATAGAGCCCTGTTTATCAGGGTGGTTGCCCAAATGAGGGTCTCTCCTTGAGAAAACAGAGTCCAGGTGGCTTATGGAATGAGGCCTCTACCCAAGCAAAATGTCCATTTCGTCAGGACTGATGTTTTGACACAATCATTCTTTCCAGGACTCTACACAAAGCTATTTTTAAATAAACCTTTCATGGAACTAATGTCTAGTTTAAAGTCCAGATATACAAATCAAAGCAAATAAGTATAGTCTTAAATCCAATTATGAAAAAAATTGATACTATCATTATCTAAAAGGAAACACACTAACACACTCAGGTATTCTTCGTGTCTTCATGTTAAGGGCTAATAATTAGCAAACATATTAGAATTAGACAGGGAACAGAGAATGGTAGATAAATGCCCAAACACATATGAAGTAAAATAAAGGATCCAATGTTGAGTTCCTTATGGCCTTTCTTTAGCAAGCAAAAATCTCAAAGAAGTCTGTTTCTGTTATAAGAGAAAAAATGTTACTGTTAAAAATCAAATTCTATCCATGCTTGTTTACCACCAACTCAGTTCTCTCATTTGGAGAAATATGTCATTCATTTTCATTCTGATTTTTGTTTATTATAATAATATTATTGAGAATTATTCTAACTTTTTTCGTCTCTCAAAGCATGCTCCTAGTGTAATGCATTAAACAACAATTCCTCACCTGGTTTATCCTTTTCCTTGCATAAATAGAGCTAGCAGTACAAGATACCTTCATCTACAAAAATTACATCTACAAAAGATGTGAGACCATATTTCCAATTATTTCAATGTTACATCAGTTACTAATGTATTTCAGGTTACAGCAGATGTTAATTTTCTCTCATTTTTATGATTTATCTTAACTGATAGAGGAAAGTGGGCATCTGTTCTTTCAGATGGTAGAAAATCAAATCAATGTACTCTTGAAAGTCAATATCTGTCACTATCATCAGAAGTGTCATGTATTATTAAAAGCAGATTTCTCTTTTATTACCACCTTCAAGGGTTTGTGGGTTTGTTTTTTTGTTTGTTTGTTTTGGGTTTTTTTCTTCTAAAAAACAGTGGGAAGATCAGTAGAATTTTAACTTTGTATTTTTCAAATATTATTTTTGTGTCTTATGCATAGCCACAGGTTTTACCAATGGCAACAGAGCACTGATTGCTTGTAGTGGTTGAAGCCAAAGAAGTTCTGATTGGCAGTGCCTGTCAAAACCAGGAGTGTTTTTACTAATATTTCCTCTTAAGATCTCTCATATGAAAAATAGTCCCACTGACCTAGGTGGAGCTGCCCCTGGAGCTGCGCCTTGTGGCATGCAAATATTTATGATTTTTGGCTTTAATTCTTTAATAAGCCAAGCATAAAAAAAAGCATGTGCCCACCAAATAAAGTCCCTCTAGTTTCACTGTTTGATGTGTATAGGATAGCTAGCATTTCCCCCAAGACAACCATCATTTCCTTAAGCAACTTTTCATAAGTTAAAACTCACCTCTGAAGATTATTGTGAAAAATAGGTATGAATTTCCTGCATTTCTTTGGGGAAGTAACTACTGGGTCTCAGTGGCTTTGATGGTGTAAGCAATGGCTAGTAGGTAGTCAACCACTAGAAATCCCACTGAGCACAAGTGGTGTTTGCACTCTTTCTCCCACTGCCTTGAAAAGCAAATTCTCTCCACATCAAAAGTGTCTCTATTGAGCAATTACTGTGTGTCAGCACTCTTCGGCAGTAAGTTGTTTGCTGATTTCTGAAACATGAAAAACACAAGATGTCACAAAATGAAAACAGTGTCTGTTTCCATTATGTTGATTTAGGAGGCATAGCAGAGAAATTAAACAAACCTCCTCCAAAAATATTAGAGTGCAATCAGGATAACTGAAGATGGAACAACTACATATTATGGTATGTGGTTCCTCTGCAACCTTTGCCTTGTTCACATGAATTTTTTTATCAGATCAACAAGACTGACAGAAAAGTTACAACTGTTACCAAGTCAGGAAAACATAATTTTATCTCTTAAGTAAGATATTGGACCTGAGATATTACCAAATATTTTCAGTTATACACATGTAAACCCTTAAATTAGAGGGGAAATGCAGTGATGAATGAGTCTCATTTGTTCTAATCACTGGTCTAATCACCCCTTGCATTTCTTAGTTTCCTGCAATTGTGCAGCCTGTGATCTTATTTTCTTATTTTCTGCTAAATCATCCAGGAATAGTATACAACTGCAACGTTTCCTACCTCTTCCTCCTAGTTAAAAATTACATTCTTTTACATATTTCTCATTTTAAAAATTGGATCTGCTAATGACTAACGAAACATTTGTATGATGTTGACCAAGAAGGTTGATTTAACTGGACTGCAGGGTGAAACTTCATGTTTTCTAAGCAAGTTTTTGGAAGCTGCCAGCTGCCGTATGGATCGTAACAGAAGTGTTGACTTCAGAAATCAAAAATACGTCATATTTACATATTGCTTCTCTTTATTGTTATAAACAAAATACTAAGAATGTTTTGAGTGGTGTAGACCACTGAGGTTAGCCAAACTGGAGAAACAGCTTTCTAGATTAGCAAAGGCAGACAGATGCAAGTTATTAAATATATTTGTCACAAATTTGAACTGCATATCTACACAGAAAAGCAAGAGAAAAGCCAGGAACAAGACGAACTGTCCTTAAAGCACTAAAATTATTTCAGTGAATCACTTGGATTTCCCCTTTCTAGGCTTTCAGGTCCTCAAAGTTTAGAATTCATCAAAAAAGAGTGGAGTATAGTATAACTGTGTATATAATACACAGGAGAAAACTGGAAAAAAAAATCTTAATCTAAAGACATGAAACAATTTTCTTAAAAAAATGTCTTTACCCTTCTTGTTTATTTGTTCTTATTTATTCCCTTCTTATTTCCTTATATTACTAATATTTATATACTTCTCTTTTACATATGTAAGCAGATTTGAATATCCAATAGAAAATATATAATTATCTGTATTCTCCTTATTTAAAGATTAAATAAAAATATTAAAGAAACATTACAAATACAGGGCCAATGGATGTGGGGCAAAAGTACTGAATAGCTTTGGAATAACTCATTATTATTTACTTTTCATAATTACATAAACTGTTCTTAAAAGAAATTAGAAATTACTTGAATCAATCATATTCTCTATTCCTCAAAAACAAACAATTGTAATTTAATATTATTGCAAAATTTTTTTCCAAAAAGCAACATTTGCCTAAAGACCAGGGTCAAAGTTGGTAGAGAGCAGTTTTGAGAATATGAGTAAGTTTGCAATGTATATGTATAAATTTGCACCTTGTCAGAGCTGGAACTCTGTTGCTTCTCTGTGCATCCCCTCTCAGTGAATAAGGAACATGGAATACAGTCCAGTTCATAAGAAATCAAGTGCATTGCAGGACACACCTGGAATGGTAACACTGCTGTAACTTTGCAGATAGTTTGCAGAGCCAAGATGAGATGGGCTTAGCTCAGTGCAACAGTTGCTCATGAGTCACCCTGATTTAAGGGAAGTGAAAATATCTCACAGAAGAGCAAGGTTTTGTTTAGAGTCAATTTGAGGAGTCAGCTATGAGGAGAGAACTCCTTGCTTCGTTTGAATCAAAGTGGGGGCCATGGTTTCTTGACCCTGGCAGCAGCAAGCACCCACATATTTCTTCACTCACTCCTCTCCTGTGACCCAGTGGAAGGGTGTGCAGAATAGGAATACCTAAAGTGAGAAACCCATGGTTCAAGACAAAGACAGTTTAATAAGTGAAGCAAAAGCTGAGCACGTTAGGAAAGCAAAGAGGAATTTATTCAGTGCTTCCCATTGACATGCAGATGTTTGGCCACTTCCCAGAAAGCTGGGCCACAGCACAAATACTGGTTACTTGGGAAGATAAACACCAACACTGCAAACAACCCTACTCCTCCTCCTCCTCTCCTTGAGTTTTTATTTCTGAGCACAATCTCTCATGGTATGGAACATCTCTTTGCTCAGTCCAGAACAGCTGCCCAGCCTCTCTCTGCTACCAAACTCATTTCCCACCCACAGCCTAAAGCCTCCTAACTGCATGAGCAGAGTGGAGCAGAAAGAAGAGCTTGATGGTGTGCAAGCACTGCTCAGTCACAGCCAAAACACTGGCCTGTTATCGACAGTGTTTTAGTCAGAAATCCAAACCAAAGCACCACACAGGCTCCTATGAAGAAAGTTCACTCCATCCCAGACAGATCCAGTCCAAGATTTAACCTACTCTGTGTGTATTGCGTACAGCACTGACCATGCAGACATCGTGATCCATATCTCAGACATTAATAACAGCTTAAAGGAGAAATTTCTAAAGTAACATTTTATGAACTATTCTCCTTAGGATAGTCAGATGCTTAGAACTCACATTTTAAAAGGCTGATTCCTCCCTGCTCCATCCAAAACAAAAGGAACATTACTTTTTTTGAGCAAACCTATGATTCACATAGGTTTGGTAACTAACAAGTCAAATTTTGAAACCTAAATGTTATGGTCAAAAACACTGAAAAGAACCTTCTGGAAGGGTGGTTTTATTTGTAGTGTGTCAGCTGAATGAACAGAGAATCCAATGAGAAATGAGACTTTCTGGAATTAGGGTGTTCATGGACTAACATGGAATTCATTCCTTAATTTGATTAAGGCATAACACACTTATTCATGTTTTGAGTGGAAGAGAGAAGTATCTTATTTATTTAGCCTCAGTCTGACCTTCTTATGAACTGCCAAGGGGTATCCCTTTTTTCTATATTTATACACAAGTTTTTCCATACCAGGTGTATTTGTTTTTATTTCTGGCAAGACGGACTAAAAATTAAGTGTACAGAGAAAGAGAGATAAACCTTTTGCAAACAAAAAAACTATATTAAAATGGTCATGGATCTGGACTTTTTTCCCTTCATAGGTTTTAAAAAAAACCACAAGCAACAAAACACAAACAAACAAACAGAAAAAACACCAAAAAAACAAAACAAAAAACCCAAAAAATCCACACAAAAAAACCCTAAAAGTTTAACCTCTTAACTTTTTAATAAAGAATGACCATAAATGGTCCAAAATCCCACCACCAATTCAGTTGTGCAGATTCTATAGAAACTTTTTTCTTATTAATACAACCGGCTTTCTAAATTGTAAAGATTGCAGAGTATATTCAAATTTCCTTTTGGCTGTAACAGTGTTGCAAGAAAGTGTATTGTGCAGGAAACTAGAAAACTACAAAATGAAATTTTAGTTTAAACTCTTATGTACTTTTAAAGACAATTGTATTTAAAACCACAGACATATCAAGACCAGGAAGGACAAACAATGACCTTTGACACAAAAATGTGATAACCCCACTTCATTTGAGCAGTGTATTCAGCCCACAACTGCTGGATGAGCTACAGCATGTCTTGCAGAAACATATCTTGACTTTAACACTTCAAGTAAGACAAGTGAACTATGTCCTTAGTATAATTGCTCTAATGGATTAGTCACTCTCAGGATTAAAATCAACACAAAACTTCCTTAGGGTTCATTGGGCTGGAGGTTTTTTTCTGTCTGATGTATGTATTTTTTTTCTGTCTTCAGTGTTGTTTCTCATGCCTATCTTCAATATAGAAAATTTTCTCTCCTCTTTTTTATTTTCATTTTAAGGTGTGAAGTAAAAATTCTAGTTAGCTTGTGATTGGAAAAGGTATGTACAAGCATTCAGGTGCCTATCCTACAAGTATTGGTTAATGAGCCTTTAACCTTTTGTTTAAAACTCATAATGAGGAAAAGAAGGAAGACTGTCAAATAAGTAATGCTGGTGTGTTTAAACTGATTTCTTTGGCCCACTTTGAATAACACAATGTTTCCTACAGCTGTGAAGCTCTGGTACTTTAGGCATGTGGCCTGCAGTGGCAAATTAACTTACAAGTACTTCATATTAGGGACTATTTTAACTACTTCACTTAGAGCGCAGTAGAGAAACATTCTCTGCTTTCAAAACAAATAGGAGTTGTGAATATCCACTCGTGATTCATAGCAAAGACATTTGAGGAAAATGAGTAACTCCTTTCCAAGAGGTGAATTGCAGTAAACTGGGGTTCAAGTTGAAAACACATTGAGAAACTTGGACTCATAATAGATTGTGTGTTTTTAGTTTGATGGCTGGTTAAATATGTATTCTGCAGTAATCTGTAGTCTGGCAAAGGTGAAAAATATTTTTTTTCTGTTAGGCAGTGCTATACTTTTAACTTTACATTAGAATAACTTCTTTATCTTTTGGAAATGCCCAAATACTCCTTTTCAGTTTCATGTGAAACACTGGATATATTCCATGGGGCTGAAAATAGGACTCCTTGTAATTTTAGGCTCATGCCACAGCTAAAAAATTTTTGAGATATGCATAGCTATAGATGATGCACACCTGTTTTCTTGTTATTATGCAAGGTTTTATGTAGAGTCACTGATAGAAAGAAGCACATGCATCAGGACTTGCCTGGCGGCTTCTTTAACATTCAACTACTCCTTTATATAACTTGCTGAAAATGTCTATGCCTCCAAAAGATTTCTGGAGTTAAATGCTTCATTTTTATGGACGAAAGAAGTGGTTTCATAGAGCTATAAAAAAAATTCATGAAAGCAAAGCTGATTCTATAGCTTTGGCAACCACTGAACAGTAATATCTGCCCAGAGTCTAGGTCAGAAAGAATTTATATTGAAATTTTACAGGGTTTTTGTTGGGTCTTTTTCATGTGGTGAAATGTATTGCCATCAACAATTTCTTTAAGTTCCCCTTAGATGTTTATACCATAAGTTTCCCTAAAAATGGAAAAACTACTTCAAGTATTTGAAACTTAGCTGACAGTATCAGTTAGCTGATATTTCTTTACTCACCTTCACCTCTTAAATGGATGGCAAGAAAAGTTCCCAAGACACTTACTCTAAAAGCCATGATCTTAACTGTTTGGGAATAAAAAATAGCATACCTCAAGAATTTGAACATGTTTTGCTAATGCATTTTAGTGAACATGTACAGTTAGGAAGTAAATTAAAAGGTTTATTGTCCAGCAAAATATTTCTACAGCTTCAGTCATAGCTGAAGGTCAGCCTAAAATGATCCTGAACATAAACACCAGCAAAGAAGACTCAAAAATTCAGTGTCAAAAAAATACAGCTTAAGAGTAGAATACAGCTTAAGAGTAGAAGCCAGTCACTAGAAGTCAGTACTTTATCTTTCCTAAAAAATCAAAGAAAAAAAGCTGAATACTTCTGGGAGGCAGCAAAATTCTGTTAAATGCATAAACATTGCTTTTCTAAGGTGTACAATCACTTTTTCCCATGTGCAGACAAAACTGGACATCTTTGGTTCCCTGCCACTTGCCAAAGTTAGTCATTTGCCAGCTTGGTGAATTTAGAGTGCACCAAATTAAAATGAGACAGAAATTGTCTCAGATCCTAGAAAATGTTATCCTTTTAATAACTACTTTTCCCTTAATCTCACTGAGCACATAAAATACCAGTATAAGGTAGGTCTCTGATAATTCATGAATAGACAAACAGAACACAGGAATATTTCTCAGGCAAAACATGCTTTTACTAAAACTCCATGGCCTCTACATGCCTGGGTAGGTTGTCAGCCATAGCAAAAGCCCTTCTTATGGTCTTCAAGAGTCCTCTTCATCCTCCTTGCTGTTTATTGGCTCTGAAGGTTTCCTGCCACAGTATCGAGAGAGGAAGAAACTGTTCCTAATATCTGCGGGTTAACTACTATTTTGCTCTAGCTACCATCACTACACAGTGCTCCCAAAGGAGCAGATGCTAAAGGAACAGGCTATCATGGCTAGCCCATTGTGTGTGTAAAATATTGACATCATTTGAATCACTCATGAGAGGAAGAAGATAAAGCAGCAATGATCACTGTCTCCCTGCCTAACTTTAGAATGTCTATAAAATCAGAAGTTGTGGCTTATACATATGTCTGGGTTGATGGTCTGTACACTATTGAGCTAAGGTCTGCACAGAAAAGAAATCAGTATGTTTACTGAGCAGCTCCTATTATAAGCTGACCATCAATATAAATACGTATGCAGATAAAGCCCCAGCACTTCTATCTCTTTAGATGTTATAAAAAAAAATAAAGATAATACTTTCAGGCAGACCTGTAAAGACTTTATATTAAGCTATTACTGATCAACACGTTAGCAAGAGATGCCCAAAGCCAACTTAGAACTGAAATTATTTGGAAGTGTGCTCCATTAGCTGCCAATGGAGAAATCAGTGTTCAAATATAGTGGTGAGGATGTCAGCATTTAAAAAAGGATTACATCCAAATAGGCTTGGTGATATAGAGTTTAGAAATAGAAAAAAAGCTGACTTCAGAGCAGATGTGGGTAGGTGAGAAAGCAGAGGCTTTGAATGGTCAAGAAACCATGAATAAAATAGGTTCTGACAACCATCTCACAGGATATCAACATGAGGAATGCTCTTCTGCAACTTTGCTTTCTTGATGTATCGGGTTTGGGTAATTTGTCAGCTACTATATCAGGAATTAAGCTGAAAAAGCGTTTAAATCTTCCTGAAACAGTTGATCTTTTCCCTTTTATTATATTTCAGATCAACTGTCGATCTTATGCATAGCCAAATAATCACCAGATTCCTTCAAAGCTCAGAAAAAGAAAAATAGCAACAGTAGTCATTCAGAAGGGGTGGTCACTTTGATTTTATGTGGTAAACAATTCCACAGAGAGCACAGATATTTAGAGAGACATGGTGAAAATTAATTATAGTTCAGATGATAAAAATGTTTATGAATACAGTATAAATACTTAAATCTACTATTCTTTTCACTGTTCAGGAAAAATTTAATTTAATTCAGTAGGGAGGTAGGAATGGAGATTTCTGAGGCAGAGGATGTAATTTAGCTCAGCCTGCAAGTGTCTGAGAAGCATGATACAACATATCATCATTCCTTGTCAAAGGAGACAATTCTGAGAATCTCAGAAAAGAAAGGGTAGATTGCAGGTGGGAGGCAGAGGACAGAGGGTGGAGGGGAGAAAGAGTTACCAGTCCTTTTTTACACCTCCATAGTTTGATTCCTGACTACAGTTTGAAAAAAAATAAGAAAAATCCGTGAAAGATTGGTTAATTCATTCAAAACAGAGTTTGTTGTAGATTTCCTGTTTCTTTTGAAAGCAGCATTAAAACTGAGCTCATTGGAGACATATCATAATCCTTTATCCAACTATTATGGATGACAATTACTTCCAAAAATGTTATCCCCTATGTTCTTATGCTCCCCAGCTAATGACACCATCCATTATGAAATGTTATATAATATTCTGAAGAGTTGTGTCAGTATTTTAAGCAAGACAGGATATATCTGTTAAGGTAAACTACAGTGGAAATCAGAGCAATGTAGATTTTATTTTGCTCAGAAGCATCTCAGGACTTCTCCTTTCATAAAATCTTAAGATTTATGAAACATTGTTCTCTTGGAAGTCATATATTTTCTTTTGCAAGACCAGACCTCATGGGACAGGTATCTCCAGCAGCCTTTCAACCTCTTTCATTTGGACTACAGTGTGTTAGTGACGGAATAGCAATATATGGAGTAGAAAGTAATCTAGTGTATGAAAATCCATGTCTGCTATATTCTAGTATAATTTATATCTTTTGCTTTCTTTATATGATATATAAGATTATATGTATTGTTATTTTATTTTTTACTGAACGTATTTAAATTTGCTTGTTGTGATACTGATTAAATCTTGGTCTTTCTTTCTGCAAGACATTAGTGTCTCCCATCTTCCCATCCAAATTTCCATTTATTGGCCTTTACTTTTTTTGTTAGCATGTCTATACCATGAGTAACACAGAGCAGAAATACAACTGGACTTTACAGTATGAAGCCAATTCAAACAACTGCAGTCCAGAATTCACTTAGAACTTCCTAAATTTCAGTTTTCTTTTTATCTTTTTCATACTTATGTCTTGTTTGCTTACTTTTATATCTCTGGTATTTCTGGATTTTTTTGCAAATAGTTTCCTTTTCTGATTGGTATTTATAGGTGGATTCCATATAGATATATAGGTATATAACTCTATATTACAAAATGGGACTAATTTTTTTCTATACTGCATGAAGTCATATTTTAACTCCATTTAGCGACTCAGTATGCACTCAGCCTCTGTAAGAACCCTCTGAATTGCACTGCTCAAGTTTACACTTAGAGGAAATGCATCAGTAAAGCATTTGTATGCATAATATGCATGGTGAGGGTGGTGTTTAATGATTTAAATACAAATAATCACATAATGGTTTGGATTAGAAGGAACCTTAAAGACTTTCCAGTTCCAATAGCCCTGCCATGGTCAGGGAGACCTTCCACTAGACCAGGTCACTCCAAGCCCCATCCAGCCTGGTCCTGAACACTTCCAGAGAGGGAGCAGCTACAACAAATTAACCATTAAAAATTCTGTGTGGTGTCAGTTAAAAAAAATGTGATTCTTTTTCATCCCAGTGCAACTGCATTGAGCTACCTCGCTCCTCCTTCCTGTGGGGTTCTAGGAGTATTTGTCCACGTTATACAATGACACTGGGGCAAAAAGCCTGCAACTAGTGCCAACTTTAATGATATATCATTTTAACTTGGCAGAGCACTGCAAGCACAGCAGAGCAAGCTCTGACAGCAATACAGAGCACCACTGTGCTCCTTCCCCCATGCTAATCAGCCTTGCTCCTCTGTGAGTATCATGCACCCTCAGAGACCTGCTTGATCAAGACTGCAGGCAATCAGCTCTGTGTTTGAGGGGGCAATGACAAAAAAAGAGCTCTCAAGAGGTATGTTGAATTTCTTTTAGTTGTGCCAATAGTAGTTTTCACAGTGAGCATCATTTATCCAGAAAAGCAAACCACCTGCAATTGCACAGAAATTATGTTCCAGTGTCTCATCAATGAACATGATGATAATCCATGTTAAAAATATTGAGTAAACCTGAAGAGTTAAAAGAAACATGATTCAGGCCAGTGAAATACATAGTAGGATTTCTGTCACAATTGAGGGTTCTGCTCTAACTATTCTGTCTACCATAAAAAACTTCATAATGCTTGGCTTCATGAACATTGTTCTTAATTCATTTGTCTCAAAATCCTTTTTGGAGAGGGATATATCTGGGCCACTTCCAGACTAGGCAAATTTGAAACTAATTACTGTTCCCAGCACCTCATTAATAACATTCACATTTTACTGCTGGGATGGTTAAGGCACAAAGAAACTGATTTATTTGTAGAAAGTCACTCAGGAATCTATGGCAAACAGGGAATAAATAGCCTTTTTTTTCACAAAAAATAACGTTGTAACCACAAGACATTCTCTTTTTCCTCAATAATAAAGTTAAATATTTGAAGTAAAATAATGAAGTTGTTCTACAGATGCAATTCACAGCAATAACAGGTGTTCAACAGTTTTTAATTTCTCTTTTTGAGTAATGTGGTCTGTGTACTGCCTGAAGCAGGATTTAATTTGTCTCATTGCGTTATCAGACAACTAAGCTGCTGTCAAAACAGGCAGATCAGGAATTAATGCAAACATTTCTCTATACAGTTCTGTGAGTATAGTACAGGCAGCTGTATTTTAATTTCCAGGCATTTCAGTTCCACATCCATAGATTTGAGTCTTAAACTAAAATCAGATAAGAATACAGGCTAAAGCTCGCTCACATCTGAAAATCTGATCTCATTAGGAGTGAATCTACACACAGACTCATTAATAAATACTCATTAATAACCATGTTTCCCAAAACTCCTATCACAATTGGCATGAATTGAAACCATTCTTTGCTGACTAGTCTCAACAGCCAGCAAAAGATCTTATGATCCACACAGGGATACTTCAAAAACAGGCTTAAACCAGAAACATGAGTTAGCTGCCTAAAGTTCACTGCTATACTCACAAGATTTTGAATGACCTTGACCCTCTTTGTAGGCCTTCCCCCTTCAGTGCTGTATGGTGTTCAAATCAGTGAACTGCACTTGGGGGAAAAAAGGATGATAAAAGCTCCTCAGGGAATTTTTCTTTCCTCATGAACATGAGAAAACTTGTAGTCCGGAATTACCTGGTTTGATTCCTATATTATAAATAATTTAGGAACAGTGTCAAAGCCTAGTGAAATTTGTAAATGGCTACAGAATGTAACCTTTTAAATACGTGCCTTCTAATAAGCAGCTACAGGTGGTGATTTAAAGGTTAGGTTTTCAAAATCAGCATCTGGGACATGCTTCTATCTTTATAGAAAGAGCCAAAAGCATTTTCGTTATGTTACTATACAGGGGAAAACTTTGGCTTTTCCTTCAGATATGTCTGTGTGCAATAGAATTGATGGCTGTCAAGCTTCACAGAGACATGCAGTCAGCCATGCTCATAAGAATAGGTTTAGTATGAAGTTTGGGCTAGTTTGGTTCTTTTTAATTGTAGTGCTTTTTCTTCTTTTGTCCAAATTAGGAGTGTTGTTACAGGAATTCGTAAAGCCTTCACTGACCCAATTGTTTTGTGGTTCTTGGACTCCTGTCTAAGCAATCTCTCCTTGTTCCATCCATGTATGCTTTCCTGCATTATACCTTAGATTATTCCATGGAAAATGCTTGTATTAATACACAGAGGGATGTAATGGGAAACAATTCTGGCTGAAATACAGTTCTCTACTTTCCTTCTCCTGAGAAAAAGAAAACATTATGCTGGTACAACACAAATAGCAAGAGTTGAAGAGATACTGAGTTTCAGTGCCCCCTCTGCCACTGACAATGTTTGTTCAATAACAATTTGTGCCTGCCTGGGTGAAAGCCCATTCCAGTCTAACTTTTATACAGTACTTGTGGACCTGGTATTCAACTATTTAGTGTAGAAAAGTGCACTGATGTGTTCCTTTTTGATTTTTAATTGTTTTCTGATAGCTTGAATGTTTTCAGTGCTTTGGTCACCTTTAATGCTATCAGGATATTTAGAACTGGAGGCTGCATACTGATACATTGCTTCCAAGAAGGACATCAGAAAAAAGAATGTCATGTGTTTATCTTAAAGACACATCTAGCCTCCTCCCAATGCAGTTAAGTCAATGGAATGTGTTTTGGGAAAGAAAGAAGCATGGTTGTCTCTTCTTTCTTGTAGTATGAAAAGAAAAGAGTCTGGAAAAAGTAGTCATTGAGAAGATGTCAGGTTACAGCATATTTAGATTGATATGTTTCACTATGGGGTTTTTGTTTGCTTAATAAAATTGGTTAGACATTTTGTATGAAAGTTCTCCAGTGTTGTTAAACCATCTCCTGGGAAGGATATTAGGAAAATAAAGCATTTAATTATCCTGCAGGTAGGACTTACTATTCTCTTTCAGAAATGTGTTTCATTCAGTCTCTTCCTTCCTAATGTATGTAAAAATGATTTTAAAAAACCTTATTTTAATTGCTAATTTATACCATACCTATAATAGCAGAAAGAGCATTAACATCATTATTATTTCTTTATTTTAATACATGTTGAGTCCATGTGTTTCTCCAGTTCCAGACAGCTGTTAAGAAATTTAACTGTCTGGCTGTTGACCAAAATAAATGGAATGCCCTTGATGTAACATCCCTGTAAAATCTTTAGTTATGCACCAAAATCAATAAATCTTGAAGAGAAATGAAGAACTGAGTGTCAGGGTTGCAAGACATCTTAAAAAAAAAAAAAAAATGTCCTCTGTTATTCACCCTTCCTCCAACCCTAGAATTTAATATATCTGTTGGTTCCAAGTAGCAAGTATATTCACTTTAAATCCAAAGGTCACAGCACTGTGTCTTGATAACATACCATTCTTGATTGCTGTTTGAACAAAACAAAAAATGCTGTTTGGCATAGTCAGAAGTAGAAAACTAAAATTATAGACCACAATAAAGTCTGTCTGTAATAATCTACAGTCTTTAAGATGATAGGAAACATATGCTGTGATTTTAGTATTCCCAGCATCACTGGGGTGCATCAGCAAATGACATTTTCCTTCTTTTACTTTCCAGTCCAGTCACTTTATAAATATTTAATTATAAAACTGCAAATATTAAACCCTGAAGTTGCTCTTCAGCGTTTTCAGATAGTCTGCAATGCTACTGCAGTGTTGTAGTGCTTTGTGAGGGCTTTTCACCACCCACTGCAAAACCCCTCTGCAGACATTCAGCCATGTCAGAGGGAACGAATATTAAGCATGACTGAAATGTTTAATTTGAATAGGATGGAGCTCTGTGTGAAAATCATGAAGAACACTTCCAGCAAAGAAATTCAGTCAGATGGACTCAGAGCATTCCTGAGACTTTTCCCACTATTCCAATTAGTTTACAAGGAGAATAGGAAAATGCAAAGAACTAAGAAAGGCTTAATAGGAAAATGCAAGGAAGTAAAGAAAATTTTTTACCAAAGACACAAAGCCATGTGGTATGGTTAGAATGATGGATGGAAGGGATGCCATCCTTGAGAGGCTTGAGAGGTGGGCCCATGCAGAATGCATGAAATTCAACAAGGTCAAGCACAAGGTCCTGCACCTGCATCAGGCCAATCTCAAGCACAATTACAGTCTGGGTGGAGAATGGACTGAGAACAGCCCTGAGGAAATGGACTTGGGGGTGCTGGTTAATGAAAAACTCCACATGAGCAGGCCATGTGCACTTGCTACCTAGAAAGCCAACCATATCCTGGGCTGCATCAAAAGAAGCCTGGCCAGCAGGTCAAGGGAGGTGATTCTCCCTCTCTATTCTGCTCTCCCAAAACTGCTCAGTAGCATCTATAATCTGCACTTCATAATTTGAAGGGTGACAACAGTCAAAAGTCCCTCCCCAGCTTTCCTGTAGGAACTTCCAGGTACTGGAAGGCTGCTATGAAGTCTCTCTCTGTTTGGTCTGGACAACTCAAACTCTCTCAGCCTGTCTTCATAGGAGAGATGCTCCAGCCCTCCAATCATCTTCGTGGCCCTCCTCTGGAGTTGCAAAATAAGAAGACAAATTTCTTACCCAGCCACCATTTGGTATAATGGCCAGATAACAATTCTCCAAATGTCTTGTCCTGGAGTGTTTTGAGTGAAATAGACAAGGTTTTGGATAGCTGCCTTTTCTATTCATACTATGTAAAAGTATGTTGGGGAAGTGTGTCTTCGGGTCCTTGCCTGCAATCAGTTTTGTTCTTGTCCACACTTTGTTTATCTGGAGAACCATGTGCCTGCCTAACCATGACACACTCACAGGCAAGCTCAATATACAGTCCACATGAGTGCTACTTGTTTCATCATTTTGTAGTAGGTATTAACAGTACCTCACACTAACTTTCAAGAGCCAAGTAAGCTCAGTGTTACTGAGCTAAATGTTTATTGTTATAAAAAATAGCCAATAATAGGAGGACCTATTAACCACCCCCCTTCTAATGCACCCCAGGATGCCATTGGCTTTCTTGGCCACAAGTGCACATTGCTGGTTCATGGTCATCCTTTTGTCCACCAGGACCCTCAGGTCCCTCTTCTCCACACTGCTCTCTAACTGGTCAGTCCCCAGCCTATACTGGTACATGAGGTTGTTCTTTCCCAGGTGCAAGACTCTACCCTTGCCCTTGTTGTATTTCATTAAATTTCTCCCTTCCCAACCCTCCAGCCTGTCTAGGTCTCACTGAATTGCATAATTGCCAGTACAAAATTCAATTAAACTGAAAAATTCAGCAGATCGAAGGAAATCTGCTTTTCTTTTTCCCTATAGTAAGTTCATTCATAAAGTGCTAATTAGCATAATTTTACTTTCTAAGGTCATACTTACACAACTTTGTCATGCCTTATACATTACAGCTTCAATTCTGACACTGGTTTCAATATCCTATGAGTAATTTGTGAAGGGTGAGAGAAATACAGAGGTTTGCATTATTTTTCCCTATGCTATCACCTGATGTTGAGATTACCCTGCTGAGTGTCCTCCATAATAAATAGGATTTGTGTGGTCACTCAGCTGCTGATCCGAGATCCATGCTGCAAAATCATGGCAAAATCTGTGTTTTCCAGGTTCCACAAACCCAGATTAAGATCAGCAAACCCAGATTTTTTTAATTAATTGTAAAGTGATATATGAACATATTTTAAGGACGGCATTTGTACACAGACAAATAATAGTAATAATTTACTATTATTAAATAGTAAATTGTTCTTCTGCCAACCTGTTCAGCCCTATCCTTCTGTGCAAAGCCTGGAAGCATGAAGCAGAGAATGTTTGCCTCCCCTCAGAGAGGACAGCAAGGATGGGAAACCATCCATCCTCCCTGGAAGCTCATCCCCACCCTGGGCTCTCCTGACACAGCAGCTGAGGGGAAGAGGAACACCAAGTCCTGTCTGGCAATCTGACCTGGCACTGGGGCAAAAGGAGGTTTTTTCTTTCCACAGTCAGTGCTTGACGGACCTGGGTCCAGCTCTCAGGCAGCAAAATTTTGCTTATTAAATTTTTACTTTTTTTATGCTTTTTGAGTTTTATAGGGCTAGAAAGTATAGAGATGAGTATGCTTGTGGTTTCAGACATGTTGATTAAAGTCAGAGCATGGGAAAACAGATCTGAAATCACCAAAAAACAAACACACATTGCACCTCCTCCTTCTTTATAGACAAGGTCAAACAACGCATGGCTTTAATAAATAAATAATGGTTATTTTAATGGCAATTTTTTAAGTGCAATGGTAGAAGTAGGAAGGGAAAATATGTTATTCTGAAAGCGACTAAATACATATGTATCAACTGCTGACCTTCTAAAGTGTCTTTAAACTTTTGAGACTAGACAGTGGATTTTCTCCAAAATATAACTCAGTTTTGAAAAATGTATTATAGTTCCCTTCTATGCTGTCTGATTTATAGCTCAGCTACTTACAATAAGAAGGTGGAGTTAGTCTTTATAAGTAGATTGTATTTCTGATAGGACAGCTTGCTTACATAACCCGATAAATTCCACCATGCTGGTTGTATATTGGCACAATTTGTAATTATTAACATTAATACACAGAGGAGCTGAATTCCTTATCCCTGATACCATTCCTTTATGAATCCCTACCCTCCAAAAACTTAAGCCTTTAGCTTTCCAGCAATGTAGTCTTCATTTATTGGGATTGCTCAAGCTGTTTCTTGGAAACATTTCTTTTCCTTCAATAATTTGTTAAAAGTACTACTGTGTTTAACTCTAATGTAGTAAAATATTTTTGCATATGCTTAAAATTAATTCTACCAACCTTAGGAAAGAAAATGAGAATTTGCTAAATCAGCTTTTCCAAATGTAAAGGGGAAAAGAGAAAATACCTTACCCCTAGCTAAAAAATTTCATGCATGTGATTGATTTGAAATGAGAAAGCAAGGATCTGAGTTGGGTTTTCTAACTCATCTATCTAACCTTTTCCAAGTTAGGGCAAAGAACTGGTTTGATCTCATATTCCACATCTGTTTCTCTGGTTAAATGTCTGTAAAAGATCAAAATGGAAGACCATATCCATGGCAGTTTTTTCGTATGATAATCAAGTATAATTTTTTTTTCCCAAAAAGGTCCTTATCCAATGGAGCAGAATAGCCCCTTCTTTTTGCAAAATATCTGCAGGGATAGCATATGCATCTGGTTGCTGGCTTACTCATAAAAACCATATATATCCATTGTACTTCCACTGAAATCACAGGTAGATTTCTTCTGACTTGAAAACAACAAGACCTAGTGATAGGCATTTATGCCTTCCTCTTTTGACAGAAAATTTTGGTGGCATTGTTTAAGAAAAAATTTATAACCATAATCTTAATTAAAAATGGGTTTTAATTGTAGGCACACTAGCAATACTTCTCATACCAGTGGTGTTTCTTAAGCAAATTAAAATTTAAGGTATGTATATCCTTAGAGGAATGACACCTGGAAATACAGATCTCCAGACATATCTCCAGTCTTGCCAATTGCCTTTACATGTGCTTACCTTTTCTCAGAGAACTGTATGTAGGAATGGAAACTTTGTACTGATATATAATAGCATAGCTGATGTAACTGACCTGTTAATGAATAATTTTTTTCATTAAGTAAAAAGAGAGCTGTTATTCTTTGATTTATGCCAACCTAGTATGAAATTCCCAGATCAAAATACATACAGAGCTACATTTTTGTCGTTCTTTCTTAAGCAGCTTTCTCTTATAAAATTTCTTTCCCACCACAACTACAAGATTCTTTTTATTAGGAGAATGTGACCACTGGCTCCCAAAAAAAGGAGCTTTCCATATTGTTTTCCAGATCAGTCCCTTCACTGGGAATTAGGTTGCCTTCTTGTGACAGTAACACAATTTTTAACTCATTTGAAAAAGCCATTTGTACGTTGGATGGATTTCACAAAAATTTAGTTCATTGGCTAATAACCAAATTAAATGCAGCATTCTGCATCATAACACGAGACATAGCATGACATAAAGGGCACAGAATATGCCTTTTTTTTTCAATTTAAGCAATTCAGCATGTGATAGTGGTGTTCACTGGCAGGAACTCTGAGGCCATGAATGCACTGAGGCAGTCTAATTGAAATCCAAAGTCAATGGGTATGGAAATTTGTGTAAGTCAGTAGTGTTACAAATTCTATGTCAAAGAAAGAAGAAAAATGCATTCATATAGTGATGTATATATAATAATATTTTGGCTGTGCTAAGATTGGTAGCGAAAATTTTCACTTGTGGACCAGTATTTTGCTTATAAACTCATGGATAAGAGCATTAACACACCTTTTGGACAACAGCTAAAGTGATACCTGCCATCAAACGTCAGACGATCAAATAAACATCTAGAAGACTTCTTCCTTCCAGAGAACATAACTTTAATTCTTTTAGATTGCTTTTAGATTGTAGAAAGTTGTTACTAAACAATTTTTTGATTCTTTAGTACTGTCGATTAAACTCAGTAACCAATCTCAGACAGCCATTGGGGAAAATACAAAGTTTGATATATGTGGGTCTGATATATCTGGATCTAACAAAAAGGAAACAGTGACAATGAATATGCTGCAGTGCCTCAAGTTCCCACCAAGGACACAACTCGGCTGATATTTGAGGTGAGGAGACCTGGTGGCAGAGCCAGCCTCAGTTGTGATAGCTAAGATCCCTGGGGGACTTGCTGCCCCAGGGATCATTATTGGCTCCTTGGCTCCTCCTGGGAGCAGGAAAGAAATTCACTCAGTTGTGGTTCCTGTTTTCCAAAGGAGAATCCACTTTTGAGTCAAAAGCAAAGGGATGGAACCAAAGATCAGCAGAAGGTCAAGCAGTACAATCAAAACACTTTGGTCTCTCTCACTCTTTGCCCCTGGGAGCTTCTAGGTGAGGGCAAGAAAGCTGTTTCCATGCTCTTTGCTGGTCTGTGGTCTGACTGATTGGTGTCCAAGGAATTGGAGGATATAAAATCTTGTTCCAAGAAAAGGTGGGTGAGCTGCTGGGAGAGAATTGGCAAGGATATTAATATGCAAAGTTATGTTGCTGGTTAGGGTTAGACCACAGTGTACTTTAGGGTTTCTACCTCCTTTACCTCCCTATGAGGGCATTGCCAGAGTATACCAGGAACAAAAATATATTCAGTCTATAAACAAAAATAGGACTGTAATGTTTTAAAAGAAGGATAAATGTTTTAACATGGGCAGTTACTAAGCTGTACCAAATTCATTCCCTGTAGTGATAGCCTCTGGAATCTGTTTCATTTTTTCAGTCCTGTTTATTCTATCCACCTGTGGCTTTTCTGTTTTCTAGTGTAAGCTGAAGTGTTCTATATTATCTTTGATTAGTCTTTCATGAAAAAAATAATAAATAAAAAAACATTGCTCCTGTTACTGGTCTTCTCTAATGAACCTCTGAAGAACATAAAGTTTGCCTAAATATGAGTTAATATGACTGTGATTCTTCAGATTAAGCCAGTAGTTATCCACTGTGGTGCCTTTTCCCCCCCCTTAGGCTCAAATGCAACTCTCTGAGTCAAATGCAACAACCTTTTAATTCCTTATCCTTTGTGCTACCCTTTGGGTGATTCCTCAGCTTTGAGAGGAAAACTGGTGCAGACCAATTCCCGTTAGATGTTTACATCACAGAAAATACCAGAATAACTTGCACTAGCTATGACCACACAGTTTTTTTCAGGCTTAATTAAGGAGGTCTGGAGGTGGAACAGGATTAGCCACAGCCTTTGAGGAAGTCTAGTGAGTTGATGTTGAAGCACTTTTGCAGGGTAGTGGAGAGAAAAAAAATCCCCACATTCCTCTGCCTTGTGGTGTGTTTGATCTGTGGGCAAAACAAGGCCTCTTATTTTACAGTGTGCTGTGTTATTTTTATGAAGGGCGTGATATGTGCACTATTTGAGGTTATTCCTCTGTTTCTTGGGCTGTCAGTCTAACACATTCTAACACAGGGATTAAATCCTCCTTTAAACTGTGGAAAGCCAAGGTATAGAGGATAATGTCCAGATACTAAAACTGTCAGAAAATAACTGAAAGGAGGTTGTGTTGTTCAGCTATTTTATCAATATTGTTGTGTCCCTGTCACTTGCCTTATATTATATAGAACTTTAAAGAAGAAACATATTTGAGGGTTGTTTTTCAGGTAAATTCTAATGTATTTTTAAAAAAGTGAAATATTGTCCAAAGACTATTTATACTTCTTTTTCACTGCAAGAGTTCTCTGCTCAGCTGCCATTTCTTCCTTGCTGAAGCTTGTTGTAGTGGGATGAGAGCAATGAAACACCTTCTACAGGTTCTTCTCTCTTCTCACTGCTTTCACAGATTGTCTGCTCTGTGATCCACCAATGTGTCCTCAGGTATTTATCTGCAGTAGTCAGTAGCATTTTATCTTCCTAAAATTATGCTGTTCTGTTTCAGTCGTGGAAGAGAAAAAGCATGGCACATGCTGCTTTGTAGAGTCAAAACCCTTTTCCACTGCTCTCTTTTCCCTTTAAATCACTTTAAGAGATAGAGAAATGGACCAGTTCCTCTGATATTTATACCGCTTACAGGCTTGAAGGAGTAAGTCGTATTCATCCCTGAATGAAACATAAAAAGATAAAACATTTTTATATACCTCTATTTGACCTCATTTGAAAACTGGATGTCAGAATCACCATGCAAACTTAATAAGTGGTACTGATTTTTTTTAGAATAATTGTAATAAAGAATTTTAAACACACCAAGTGTTTTGAAAAATTCTCAGCACAGACCACTTGTGTCAAAGTGTTAGTGTATCTGCACTCACAGAGTAAGAGGTTCTTCATCACACAGACTCATAACATTTCCAGAACTAATTCCACCCTTAAAGTAGGTTAAGAATTGAGCACTCTCTTCCAGAAAGTTTTACTGGTTTCACTTATGACACAATCTGCTTAATGTGGGGCAAAAAGCAGAATTAAAAAGACAAAACTGATCTGTGCATAACCAATGGAGAGAGTAAACATGAAAGAATAAACAGATATAATCAGAAAATATTGGATATATAATTAGAAAATATTTGACATAAAATCAGAATGTTGTGTACGTACAGGTAAAAAATTGCCAAAAGATATGATGGCGGCCCAGATATGTTAAAAACAGTCCTTTATTGCTGAATATCTTAGAATAAAAATATTACTGTGAAACAGTATACATTATAACTGTGAAAATTGGTGCTGCTTAGCAGATAGATTTTGTAAACTTCCAATCTACTTAATATAGAAAATTTCGGGTTCTTATTTATAGTTTTTCTATGTATTCCTAAGCACATGGCATATTTCAGGACAAAATGCTAAAGTATGGATCATGTGAAGTTGAATCAAACCAGATCGTGCTTGGTTTCATTGCAAAAGGTGTTTATTTCATTGTTTTCACACTCTGAAAAATGAAAACCAATGAAAGTGAACCCTATACCCCTGTTCAGAACAAGCTTATACATAGATACTGACACACACACAATCTCATTAATACATTGAATGGATTTAGTATTTGACAAATATTTCATTTCAAAAATTCTTTATATTTCTTATTGAAGCAACTTTTTACTATAGAAGAATATAAATTCCATTATAATTTTGAAAAAATAAACTGGAATTTTCCATGGTATTTACTGAAATAGTGTAACTGAAGTCTCTTCCACTCAACTTCAGAATAAACTGTTGCTTATAAGATAAAGATTTTGACCAGATCCGTAATTTCTTATTTGCTAGCTCAGTGACTGTAAAAAACAAACTTTTAAGTATACCTCATGGTTTGTGAGCTTTAAATCAGCATATCCAACATGTTCAAACCCAGAAAGAAATCTTTGATTTTTTCATGGTTGGATCACTTTCCTGTACAACACCCTGTCACATCATAATGTGCATCATAATATGCATTCAGCTGGCTTCAAACTCTCAATTACTGGATAATTACACCATACATTAGATCTTTTTATGCATAAAGTCTTCATACATCTTGGAGATAAAGTTCTAGAACCTCTTTCCAAATCTCTAGCATGGAGATACCTAAAGGAAAAAGATAAAGATCTGATTTAATGCTTATCAGAAAGATTGCAGCTATGTTTTTTTCATGATATTATAAGAAGGAAAGAAACAAAACAACAAATGAGCCACCTACCTAACAAACATTTCTACTGACTTTTTTACTGTTCCTTGGGATAATACTTCAGGACAGGTTGTTAGAGTGTAGAGATTGCTTCAAGATACGTTATATACCCATTCCTCTCCCACTAGTCATCAGGTAACATCCTTCAGAGCAGTCTCACATAGAAATCAAGGAGAAATTTCATGGACATTTTAGGCCCAATGGTGCATTTTTGTAGTTGGAAAAGGGAAAAGCCAGCATCTTATGTCACTAGCAAGCTCTCAAAAGATTTTCAACAAGGTATTTGGGGATATGTAGGTATCAAAAGCACAAAGGTCAGGAGCTGGTATTTAAGATTTAAAATACTCCCAACCTACCTATTTTTATGTCTGATATATTAGTTTTAAGGTGCAAAAAGTCCAGCAAGTCTCTTGAAGCACTGAAAGAATAGTGCTTGAAATTATTTTTAAACAGCCTGGACATTGTCAGTTCTTTCTTTGAAGTCACCCACAAATGCTTCAGTTTCTTTCTGCCTTGTGCTAATGCTCAAACTGCTGGGATCTCTTGTTCTGCTCATACTCCCCCTCATCTTCCCACAGATCTGGTTGTTTGAAAAGTGCATATAAAGATATCTTTGTTACTCTTTTTGGAAAAGGAACAACTCCTTCAGTCTTTTATTTCACTGAGAATTTAGCCCCTTATAGTTTTTCTTTGAGCCTTGCAAAGAAGATCACTGCCTTGGCAACAGAAATAGTCCATTGATCCAGGTATTTAAAGCTTCTCACTTAGACTTGTGGGTCAGAGCTCACAGTTCTGCCTTTCAAAAAAAGAAAGAAAGAAAAAGAAAAAGAAAAGAAAAGAAAAAACTTGTTTTGTAATAAAAAAAAGACTGTGTAATTGTTTCACCAGTATGAAGCATATAGCAGTAAAAAATATTAAAAATATAAAATTAATCTGTGATTTCAGATATAACTGTGACTGTGAATCTGAAATGCCAGTTCCATGTCAGTGGCTAAATGCAGTCTCTGTGCATCAAGCTGCTGAGCCATTTCAATGCCCAAGAGTTGCTACATCTATGCAACAACTCCTCTTATCTGTACAAATTGACAGCTAAAATGCCAGAGCTAAATTCATGAAGTAACTACTCTGTGACACACTTAAGGAAACATTTGAATTTATTTCTAAACACAAAGTTTCCAAATCAGTAGCAAATTCTGACTTTTATATTTCCAAGAAATGTAGTATTGCTATTTTTTGGACAGTTTAACATAAACAAAAATCATCTTTGTGCGAGCCTTTCCAGAGGCAAATATAGGTTATTTGAAAGGCTGAGGCATCCATGTGTTGTATCAGTTAGAAAGGAATCCCAGTGTTTTATTCCTAGAGTTTCTACCGTGTCTGTTTTTCCATTCCACTGGCAGATCAACTTCATATTTCATTTTACATGCAACCCCTATGCACAACGATAATTTGTGTACCTTTCAGCTGACTTTATGAGTGAACTCAGGAAAAGGCATCATAAAAGTAGGTGTTGGTATGCTGTAGCCAAGTGTTTTTCCTCAGAGCAATCTATAGCTGTTGCTGCAGACACTTGAGCCTGATAAGAAAGGAGTTAAGATTCATTTTACATTTAACCCACAGAAATTTATTTTCCTTTAGACATTTTTTTTCTGCTCACCATTGAGCACTGAATAGCTACTTCAGCAGCTTGCAGGCCTAGAATCATTTAGTATGGCTTTTGAGTAAATATTCCTCTAAATCACCATGAGCAACGTTTCAGTACTCTGTGCCACATCCTTTCCTTCTTAGATTGTTTTTTACTGAACAATTGGGCTTTTCTAAACTTTCTGCTAGGCCCATAACAAATACTGCATGTAAAATCTGATGTTTCTGATTAGCTGTGGATGCTTTACAATTAGGTGGAAATACAGGCTAGCAAAAGACTGGCTTTGTAAGCAAGAGATGTTCACACTGTAAGACTTACTTCTTTCTTGTAAAAATATTGACTTTATTTTTTTTTCAACTTAGAATAGTTGAAAAAGTTAAAAAAATTTGGAAAGATGTAGATGAGGTGCTTTTTAAGGCGAGCTCTCAGGTACACAGAAACTTCTCAATCATTTCTATCTTTAATGGTTTTTTGGTATGGACTTGGTGATTCAGATTCAGGATTCGTTACCACAGTTTAGTTTCTTCTAACAACAAGGTGGGTTTTTGACTTCGACTCCAACTTCCTTTGACTTCCTCTACTGCTTTTTGCTTCATCAGAGATACACTGCATGGCTGAATATCAGGGATTCTTTAGAGCCCTAGGTAGTAAACATCTTGCAAAATACTCTGAGGGGATGAAACTGCGGGTTGCTGGACCCCTGAGCATCTAATACCTCCAAGTGTGACGCTAGTAGTCTCCTGTTACCCTTTATCCACAACTTTGATTTTAAAAA
Source organism: Calypte anna (assembly GCF_003957555.1). Classification (NCBI taxonomy): domain Eukaryota; kingdom Metazoa; phylum Chordata; class Aves; order Apodiformes; family Trochilidae; genus Calypte; species Calypte anna. The sequence goes on along the minus strand of NC_044244.1, from coordinate 104,107,450 downwards.
AATATTCAACTATGAATGGATTAAAGGCAGCACAGGGATATAATTGTGTGTTGAGTCAATAAAAGTCTAAATTGAAAGGACTGTAAACCTGTGAAATATTTACTGGCATGTTAATGTTATCCTCACTATTTCCAAGCACACTTGGTGCATTTCCTGTGATGTTAATGAAATGTTTCTCATTCTGTTTCTGCCAGTTAGCCCAGGTGGCTGCTAAATCAATCAAAACATGAGGCTGTGAGGGGAAGCTGAAGTATAAGGACTTGTCCCCCTTCTTGTCCTCACTACAGCTCTCATGAAGGTGAATCTCATGAAAAGAGACTTTTATCTAACTGTGGAACACATGGTCAGGGATCCATTAACTTCAGGGACCCCTCTCATTTTATGCCACTTGAGTGTCTTACCCCAGTGACCTCTAAGCAGGAACCTTTTTTCAGAAGGGTTTTCTCACTCTGGTTTAAATTTGAACTAGTTTTTATTACCCTGATCTGAAATCCTTCCCCTTTTTTGCAGAGGTTGTTAGTTTTGTTTTGTTGTTCTTAAGAAGTAAAGTAGTTTTCTTTTCTACTCTATTGCATTTTATTTGAATTTGTGGTTTCTAAGGCCAGCAGCCAACTCAGAGATTGCCTCTTAGAAATAAAGATTTGACTGGGATCTATGGAAGCCATACAGGTGTGAGGCCTGCAAGTAAGCTCTGGCTGGATCTGTGTTTACAACAGATGCCTTTGTCAGTCATGTAAATGCATGAGATTGTTGTGATGGGAGAGAAACTGAAGGTATCTATGCACAGAGAAAAACAGAATAAAAAAATGAAACGTTGGATATAACTTCTAAACATGCCAATATATCAGCTCTTTTAGGGACTTTAAATCTACAGATACTTCTGTTTTGTAGCTGGCTGGATAGGAACCCTCTTTGCAGAAGGGCCCATGGCAAGCAGACTTTGGTCTAGAGGCAAAATGCCCCAGATACCTATTTTGCTACACATATAGAAAGTTCCCCCCAAAAAAAATATTTAAAAAAATATTATACATATTTTTGTTTCACTTCTATTTGTGGCTCTCAACCACTTGTGTTTGCGTGGGAGAGACACAAGGGCTGTACCAGTTCGCACAACCAAGGGTCCATAAAACATCTTACAGTGCAACTGCTCTTTAAGTGAATTTAAAAAAACACTGAAAAGGTAGTGACATAAGGAGATGGGCAAAATCTGCCTTTATTTTGAAAGATGAAACATCTTGACAGCATTTTAGGAAAGATCTTGACAGATCTCTAAGAGAGATGGAGTTTGATGCCTGTCTACTCAGAGCCCAGACTACAGCAGCTGCTGCTGTAGGATCAGACAGTTGTCACTAACCCCCTCTTTCTACCCACCTTTTTGTGCTGAATAGATTTCATGACTGGAGTGGATTCAGACAGAGATGACAGCACCTCAGCTTAGTGCCCATTCCTCTGCAAGCAACTACAAGGGAAGAGAGGCAGATTGCTGCTGGGGTGTCAGGTTGGTGGCATTACTCAGCACGATGAGCTTTGCCTCAGAAATGGTTCAGTGGAAAAAAAAAAAATTTACAGTAAGGGTAGAAAAATAAAATACGACGAAAAGACTGTTTGCTTGTTAGTTCACAGCTCAGGATCATACTTGAGCTTCAAACCCTGACATTTCATGCCTCCTTTCAGGCTGTCATCTCTCTGTAGCTTGGAGCAACTCAAGAAGCAGATATGGTTTTAAGCTGTGTCTCCCTTATGATGATGACAGCAGGAATCCTTCATAGTCCTCTTTTCCTAGATAAGATGGGTACAGACATACTGGACAGAGTGGCATACAGAACTGGTGCTCTGGGCTCTATGCCTCATTAGAAAGAGCAGAATGTATATAGCCAGGGTGTCCAAGAACCTAGGAATAAAAACTCAACATTTACTGTTTGTTTTTCTCTAGTTGTTTTTTACCTTAGCTTTTCTTGATTTTTGTTGTAAATCACACTTTGAATTTACTATAACCTTGGTTTCCAGTTAATGTTTAACAATATAGTAAAATAAGACAACATTGATGTAGTCTTTCCATACCCTCTACTGCTCTTTGAAAACAAACCTGGCCTTAATTAGAGTGACATAAACAGTTGTGTGCCCTCAGACTGCTGTGCCACCACAATGAGCCTGTGTCACACTCAGTGGTGTGACAGAGACCCAAAGACAAATTTGTATACAGTCTTTTCAAGCTTGACAAGGAAGCTGTGGTTCTGGTCTTGCTGGGAGGCATCTTTATATAAATAAGATGTTTGTATTGTGGGCTTCCAATCAAAACAAAGTGACAAAAAAGTTTCTGAATCTAGCTGAGGTTTGAAGTTTGTTTGCAGTGCGTACTTGCTGTAATTTTAATGCAGGGGAAAAAAATAATCAGGATATAATTCCAGGGGAGAAGAAGCTAATAAAAATCAGCAACAAAAAGACCCATAGTAAATAAGTCACTGGATCTGCCCATACATTCACATTCAGACAGCCTTGCTGTCTGAGCTTTCATCTTCAGACACTTCTCCCTTTCCTACTCAAGTGCTTTTGCAATTTTCCATCAAAACAATTTACATCAGTGTTGGTCTTTTGCTTATAAATGTAACTATCCCTCTACAAATCACCTGTCTTTTTCAGTATTCTCTTTTTTTCCCCATAATCTTTCTCATATAACAAAATCTTGCTACATAGCTGTTATGATAAGTGTAGACCTGGCTAGTAACCAAATAGGAAAGAATACAGACTAATTTTGTCTGTTGCCAATTTTTCTTAGGAAAAACCTCATCCTGATCTGAGGTCCCCTGTTGTGTGGAATAAGAAGGGCTCTGAGGTTATTGGTTTATCCATATCTAGATATATGAGAGAGCTAACAGTCTTGAAAGCAGTTATCTAGAGGATGGCTAGAATTATTTGAAAAGTAAGGTCTGAACAGTAGCTCCATCTGGAAAGATTTACCATTCAACATTTAAATATGATTTTGTTTAGAGTAAAACAGAAAGTTCATAGTGCTGCTCAGTAGATGGAAAGCTTCCTCTTCTCCCAATAAACTGAAAACAAAGGAAAATCAGTACAAGGTTCTGGTACCTACTGCTAGAATTTAAAATCCATCTTGGAGACTAAGCATAAAATTATAAAAACTGGTGCTTTCCTTTTAAAAAATGAAGAGAATAAGATTTATTATGGCTCAGATAGTCCCACTGAGGATAAATCCCTGGGTAACAGTGCACAGTGTCCTTAAAATTCACTGATACCAGAGCCAGGATCACAGAGTGCCTCATCTGGGGACAAGCATATCCCTGAGTGACTAAATCTGTACAGTCTTATTACTGCTAGTTATTTTTCCTGAGGATACTCATGTAAGGCTTGTCTACAAAACTATTTCTTTTTATGTACACTTTGATTCTTGAAAGCACATCTGTCCCTTAAATTTAGCATATGTTCTCCTACTGTTTTTAATCTTATCTTTATATGCCTGAGTAATATCAAAGCAAGGCAGAGTCCTCCCCATTTATACATTAATTTCTTTGAACTTCAAATTCTCATATTTAGTAAATCTATATCCATGGAATCATTGGATGGTCTGGGTTGGAGGGGACCTGAAAGATCATCTAGTTCCAACCCTCCTGCAGGGATGTCTTCCACTAGACCAGGCTGCTTAATGCCCCATTCAACCTGACCTTGAACGCTGCCAGGAAGAGCTCCTCAGGAGTCAGTACTGGACCAGTGCAGTTTAATATCTATTATAGTGTCCTTCTAGTACCTGAAGGGGACCTACAGGAAACCTGGAGAGTACCTTTTAGCAAGAGTGTGTAGTGATAGAAAAAGGGATAATGGTTTGAAACTGAAAGTGGATAGATTAGGTACTTGGAATAAATTCTTCATTGTGAGAGCGATGAGAAACTGGAACAGGTTGCCCAGGATATTCAGAGAATATACTGCTTATTTTGCAGAAAGCACCCTGTATTATCATATGTTAAATGAAGCAGAGCTCCTTTAAAAGTCAGCTCAGCCCAGACTAGTTGCTTTTTTCGTCTAGGGTTTAATGAAGGCTAATGTGAATCGTACTAGGTTGACCTGTTCTGTGTATCCAGTACTCTCAAACCTTGTTAAAGCCACTGCATTCAACCTCATTTACATGAATACAGGCTGAGGCATCCTCTAACTTGTAAATTGGGTGAGTCAGAAATACAGCTCTTTACATGTGCTAAATGCATCTTACAGCTAACAGCACTTGTAAAATGTCTTTTATCATTAAAATCAATTTGAGTCTTATAAGAATATCCCTTGGAGATATTAACCGTTTTAATATTGCACCATCTGTAAAGAATATAATACTCTTTTAATCAATCCCTGGTGAACTGCAAATGTGCAACAACATTAATTTTTTAATAGGTTCTCCTAAGGAACATGAGATCTTGTATAAAATTAAAGCTATCTGATGGACTTTGCATTTTAAACATAATATTTATATTTCCTTGCTTCTGTTCTATTTGGCCCAAAGGAAGGAAGAAAATGAATGAAAAGACAGGGCTTTTTTTGTTCTGCACTCAACAAGGAAAAGGGTAAAAAATTGAGCAACTCCAAGATCTCGGAGTATATTGAAATCAATGAGGCACTGTAGATTGAGAGTGGTTTGCTTTTTTTTGTTTAGGTACCTGTAATTACTACTGTTATCCTCCACAGTCAGCTCTGGACCACCATGGAACTGCCCACAGAGCCCAAGATGGACTCCACTGTTACAAGGTACAGCATAGCATGACACAGCTCGTGGCATGTTCATTCCCACCACATATTAGGGTTTTAGGCCAAAAAGGACATGACGCTCCTGATAACTTCCAAATAGACCTTCCTGGGGAATGTGTGCCCTTCTGGCTACTTTTCTGGCTAGTGATAGTTTGGGGAGCAGGGAAGAAGGTGATGGAGAGCCAATCCAACCTGCTTAGCCAGCAGCAAAATCCTCTTTTCCTCTGGAGCACCTCTTGGGGACTGTGAAGGATGAGGCAGAAGTAGCAGGAAGAAAGGGATATGATGCAAACCCTGTATTTCACCTTTTATCTTGTATTAATGTGAATGAAACAGCAGTTTTCCCTCTGGCCCTTGTCTCCTGTTTTTGTGCTTCTCCCCTTCAGATTTTTTCTAACAGGTACTACTTGCTATCTCACTGACTGCCTACTGCACTGTGTTTCACAAAGCTTGTTTATTTAGAAGTCGTTTGGCAGTCCCTCTTTAAAAGTCGATTAGAAGCTATTCACACCATATTAAAACTTGTGAGACATTAGGTTTCCTGTAATGCTTCCTGAAAAGTTCTGGCACCTAGCCTTGTGTCTCAGGGAAGAGTTAACCAGGGTTACACAAAGGGAAAGAGCATACATAAAGCTGTCCCCACCTTTTCCTCTGCAGTAACAAAGCACAGACTTCATTAAGGGGAAACCTGAGAAAGTAATTCAAAAACAGCTCTTTCATAACATATCAGTACCTTAGGTATTATATTCTACACGTCTGTCTCACTGTGCGATCCTCCACTCAACAGTTTTTTATACTAAACTGAGGAGGTGAAATGTCCATCTGGATTCTCTCCAGCTTTTCCCTCTACTGTTATTCAGTCTTTGTTTCTTCAGTCTTTTCTAAGCTGCTGTAACATACTCTAAAATGTCATTAGTAAGACTCTCATAATCTACACTAAAAGAATTACAGAATAGAGTTTGTAACACAGATGCTGCGGCTGACAGACATTTGCTGAGGCAATGTCATGAAGCTTAATTTAGAAGCTGTAAACTGTTGCAGAACTGTAAATTCTTATTCCATCAATGCTGTGACACACTTAAATGGGGGGGGGGGGAAAAACCACTCAACCACTGGCTTTTTAGAGCAGCTACCTGGATCTACCTCTTTATGAAGATGCAATCATGGATGACCATGATGCTTCCACAGCTGCTGCTTCTACCCATAACACTTAAAACACTGGGTGGAAATCCAGCTCCTTGGTTCTTTACTTGAACCATAGGTTCCTGAGTAAGATTTAATATTTTTACTTACACATGTTAGTACCTCTTGTGAAAATAGACTGGCAAAATTTTAGTTTGGTAGAATCTAAGCTATTACGAATGACTTACAGATGATTTTCCCTTCCTAAATCATGTTTTTCCTTTGAGACATCATAACCTGTCTTTCACAAGACACAGGAAAGCCGAGTTCTAGCAGAGTAGAGCGGAGAGGCAACTTTGACTCCAAAAGAGAAAAAAATAATTCACTCTAGGCCCTCAGACCAGTATGCCAGGGAGTTTTGCCAAGAATGTAGCCATTTTCTGCCAGTGTTGACACCTTCATGGATATCTGCTACAGTGAGAAGAAAATAGCCACCTGCCTTTTTTGTGATTTGTTGTTAAAACAGGAGCTGAGAAAAATTGAACTTTTTCGCTTCCTTGCACATTTTTGTATGCCAAAGGCCTACCCAACATCTCCCAGGTTTCATGGGTGACCTGCATAAATTATTATCTGTCATTTGGATCTCTTTCAGTTGAGCTGCAACTGTTTCCTGTTAGAAGTCTTTCTGTTTCCTGACTCAGCCTTCTTTCTGAGGCTGAAAGCCAGAATGGAGCAATGATCTCTGTGAATTCTGAAGTATGATACTTTGACAAAATAATTAACCTCATTGTAATTCAGTCTGTGTTCTCATAATTTTCTGATTACTCTTTCCCCCTCCATACATGGTGCTAACATATTTATTTAGTCCTAAATCATACTGCTCAGCAACAGGAAGATAAAAATTAGTAGACTTTTGTTTTCTGCACAAGGTCTAGCCTGGAACAAGAAAAGCTTGGTATCACCTAAACCAGAGTATTTTCAAGTTATATTTTCTGTAAGGAAGTAACAAGTGGGTGAGGGTGAAATGAAACCTCTGTCCAAGTTATGTGTGTGATACAATTTTACCTGAGAGAGAGCGAGCTGTTGTACTGTATTTACGACAAGGAGGGGGAAAAAAAAAACCAAACAACAATTCACCAGTCTATGATAAAATTCAACAGCAGCCCAATTGGCACCAGATATTGTAAGTTTTATATTATCATCAGTCTCCAAAAATCTTACATGATATTTGACTCTCAGTCCTCTTTACAGTTCTGCACTGTTAATAGCAAGTTAGAAAGCAGGGTAAGATATTAAGAGGGAAAGATGTATGTTATTGCCAGGAGAAACTATTCCCTTTAAAATTAGAAGTAAAAAGTATTTGGTTTGTGTATTTTTCCAGAGGTAGGTTTTACAGGTTTGGAATAATCAATCTGCCAAAAGATGCTGTTACTTGCAAATGTAATAATAATATTCATTAAAAGTTAAGTCCGACACTCAAGAGGGTTTGATTGCAGAACTTCTTGTTCTCTGATGCTGCCGTCTGTTCTGTAGGACTCTAAATCCCATTTGAAAAGCAATTTGAAATTGAGGGTTAGCTCTGCACTTCCAATAAAAAAGAAAAACCACCCCAGAGAGAATGAGTTAGTACAAGTCACAGCTCATGACTGAACACTGCATAAATGCACAGACAGAAATGCTTCTGAAAATCTTGATCATTTGGTGGATATCTTTTTTGCTTATCTACATTTTTCGTTACCCATTAAAAACTTATGGAGTAGCCTGAAATAATTCATGTCCAAGCGTTTGCCTACTTAGACTGAAAAAGGCAGTCCTGAGCTCTGAACTGGGTGGTAGAATCTAGCTTATGCATGGAGGAGATGTATTGACTTCCTAGAAATGTGCTCTTAAGGCTAGATCTCTGGAGTGACTACTTGAAGTTGTAGGATTCATTCTTGAAAATGCTTATGTGGGTTAGATGCCTTTCAGCACTTTTCGTCATCCATTAATGTGGAATATCCTGTGAGGTTCAAACTATTAGCAAGAGCAGCAGTATAGTAATTCATCAAGAAGTCTTCTGACTGCAAGGAAACAGAAGTCTGTAGCTTGGTACCAGAAACTGAAAGCAAGTGCTTTACACTTGCTCAGAAAACAACAGAAAGGTTCTTAGAGGTGCCCTGCAAGTCAAAGATGGGAAAATGCAACACTTTTTTGTCCCTGTTTCAGGATAAATAAGATAAATAGAAAAACTAATAACTTTTAAAAGCCATCAAGTATAGTCTAGCCCTTTCTAGCCAAATCTGATGCTAAACAACATGATGATATAAAGTTTCTATAAAAATATATATTAATTAGCTGGTAATAAGTGACATAGGGCACAGTACACAATAGCTTTCAGAATATACTTGTTGCATTACTGAGAGAGTAAAAAATAAAGGGTTTAAATGGATAGGTTAGTCCTCCTTTTTTTTTCCTTCTTCTTCTTCTTCTTCTTCTTCTTCTTCTTCTTCTTCTTCTTCTTCTTCTTCTTCTTCTTCTTCTTCTTCTTCTTCTTCTTCTTCTTCTTCTTCTTCTTCTTCTTCTTCTTCTTCCTCTTCTTCTTCTTCTTCTTCTTCTCCTTCTTCTTCTTCTCCTTCTTCTTCTTCTTCTTATTATTATTATTATTATTATTATTCCTCTTCTTCTTCTTCCTCTTCTTCTTTCCTTTTTCTACTATTTTTTCTCCTTCTTCTTTTCCTTTTAAGAAAAAAAAAAAAAAAAAAAAAAAAAAAGAGCCTTTTTATAGCATAGGAAAAAACAGATGATTAAACGAGTTGGCCTGTCTAGACACAGCCATAGGAGGGAACACTAAAGCCTTACCTCTCCTTCAGAAAGCAGGGATAAAGGGTGTGTGTGTGTTTGTGTGCAGAATCATAATAGTTACTGCCAGCCAAGAAATGTCAAATGCAAATTTCACGTACCAAGGGCCCATCTGGAGAGGACCAGCCAGTATACTGAGACATATTTATAGCTGTCCCTAAAACACATTTCAGCACAGCATCTGGCTGCAGCAAATGCCAGTGAAGTCAGGGTTTCTGACTGACAAAGGGTGCTGGCTAGAGCATGGAGATGGCTTCTTCAAACAAATCACCTTCAATTTAGTATGAAAAATTTAGGACACTGACTACATTTAGAGTTTAATTTTTATGACCCATGGGGAAAGGAAAATCACTTACAGTCATCCTCCATCAGCTGGGTAAAAAAAAGCCACTATGGGGCAGATATTTGAAAATTGGCTGAAATGTCATCAAGTATTAACATTAACCAAGCTTAAATACAAGTGTCTTCTCAGGATGGCTTTGCAGGCTCCATCTGCATATGTCACCAGACCTCAGAGCCATGTTATTGGTGCAGATGCCACTGAGAATTTCTTCTTATGTTTTTTTTTTTTAATCCCTCTTCTGTTTGACTTCTGCCTAGAAAATATTGTATAATTCTACCAAGAAAATCAGTGTGGATTGGACAAAATCACCTTCAGCGGGTAGTAGCTCTTCAGTTATAAATATCTTTGAAATCTTTTTCAAAATGGGTATTTCCTATTGTTCAGCACCTCTTTGTTTTTTGGTCTTGTACAGGAGTTTGTGCTTGTGCTTGTTATAGTTTTTTTTACTCCTAATGTTCTCATGTTCACACAGTGTATATTTATATATGCATATAAATATATGATACAGGATTACTGAGAGGATAGCAGTTGTGAAAATAAATGAAGGTATTGAATGGTGCAAAACCATTATAGTATCATTAAAGAATTACATCTGATGCTGCATGTGATGCCCCAAAGATAGGTAGGGCGGTTTTGCTTGTGAGTTTACCAATTGCATTGTCTTTGAGTTTATTGATGCAGCAATGAAGTATTTTGTGATTACTAAATTATTATCCATGGCATTTTATGCCTAACTATGGAATAATAAAATGAGAAGGATATCACTTATTTTGAAACCCTGTACCACACTATTTAAAAAACTCTGAGGACATTTCAGAGTAATGTTACTGTTGTGGGAGACACTGATACTGTCAAAACAGAGCAAGTCTAACTCTTCCTGGAACTGTGGGATGTGAGCCACCACCATGCTGTGCACTACACCTAAGATGAAAAAAACATAAGAACACTTTGGGAAAAATTCATAGAAGAAGACGGGAGGCAAATGTGAATTTCATTTTCAAGCATTCTGCACAGCTTTTGGAAAACTGTAGCCAGGACTAAATGTGTGGTTTTACTGATGGTGATCTTTTTAAATAGCTTTGGCTTTAATGACATCTATGGTAAACCATAGAAGTGAGAATGAGAACCCTGCTTCCAGGAATGCTGCTGCAGTACAGTCACATAAGCTGACTCGTTTGTTGATGTTGTGTTGGTTAATGACACTTCCAGGCTTGATGGCAGAGAACAGAAATATTTCTGGCTTGTTAAAACGAACAGTGGATATTGAAACACACCTTCAGAACTGATGGCACCATGCTGTGTGGTAATAAATAACTGACAGCTCAGCAAATGGCCAGTGAATAATGGCCACTGGAAACATAACATTAGAAGAAACATTCACCCCTGTGACCCTTTCATTAAATATGAAATGCTTAGTACCAGAAGTGCAGATACTACTCTCAACAGGAGCTATTGCAAGTCCATTTGCAATTCAGTTTATTGACAAACTTAAACTTTTGAAAGGCAAACAGGTAGTTAAAGCCAGGGGGTAGTTCATCCCACTACAGAAGTATCTACCTTAGTTCTCATAAGTCATGACTCCTGTGAATTATATTGGTATGAAACCAGCATCAGTGAGATGAGAATTTGGGTAAAAATTCTGAGCTCAAGAACTGAGACTTGAAACATTGCAGTTGCTAAGGCATGCACAGACTGGGCTCAGGGAAGCAAAGTAATACATGTCACAGAGAGGCTTTTGTCTGCTTATGGTAGAGCAGCAGGCAAGGACACTTTCTACAGCAACATGAGGAGAGTAGTAAACTACAGCAGACTGAAGCAAGGTGACTGCTCTCAATGTTGCAGCCTATTTTTCTAGCATGCAGTGAATAAGCTCTTGAAATGACTAAGGAATACAGGAGACAGACTACTATGAAGCTCTGGCTCTTAGACCTGTCCTCTGGGGGAAAAAAAAAAAGGGCCTGTAATAACATATCACCTAATGTGCTTTAATTGGAAGATATCAGAAACAAGAAGGGACACCAGGCTGCTTTTTTCACAGATTTCTTAAGGATCTTAACTCCAGCTAGTCAGAGATCTTGTGTAACTCTGCAAACACGTGTCTTACAATTAATAAAACTTTTTTTTTTTTTTTAATTTTAGACCAAACTCTTCATCTGCAAAACTCTATAACAGAGGGAAGAGAGTAGATACCTCCTTTGATCCACTACATGTGAGCTTTACATAACCATTTTGTGTCCATACCAGGATGTGGTTCATCAGAGCTTTTTCTAGTCCTTTTTCTCTCCCACACACTTTTATGCAACATGATACTATTGTTGTAATGCAGTTTTCCTTCCTTTAGTAGACCTTTTTTCTGGATGAAGAATATGATTCTCACCATGTAAACATAAGACAAGCTCTTGTAAAGCCATAAGAGGCTGCCTGTGCATCTGTAAACAAAAACATATCTATAAATATCAAACTATCTTCTTCATATAAGAATAAATATTCAAGCTTAAGTTATGAGGCCTGTCTTTTTATGGCACAGCCTACACACAGGGACAACTTTCCACACAGCTGATTCTTCACATAAGGATGATCTGCACCTAAGGATGATCTTCAGCACACTAAAGCTGAAGATCTTGATGTGGGAATTACATTTTTCCTACTACACGGTTTATGTTTACTTTGCCATATGGAAAGTAAAATTGTTTCCCATTCGTGTTCTTCCTCCCAAATATACTGAACCTCTGCTATGGGGGAACAAGAGAGTTAACTTTGGGCCACGTGAAGCCCACTCAGTAAGAACAGCTGCTCTGATTTGCTTTATAAGGTGTTTCAGATCATACATGTAAGGCAGTTTGAAGTACTGATCCAAAGGCACAGCTTCAGCTTCCTTACTTCCTTTTTGGCACAGCTTTGCTTTAAGTACGCCGTAAAAAAATACTTCAGATTTGACTGTATAACTTGTTGGCAAATGAAGTGGTCAGGTTATTACCAAGTAGCTGGCTGTACTTAGCTAATGCAGTGTCCATTGAATTCTCTGCTGAGAAAGCAGGTTTTAAAAGTAGGGGAGAAAATAAAGGTGCTCATCACAATCACAGTGTGTAACTCAATGGTCTTGGAGTTACAGACATCTGAGATATTTTACTAAATGCTATATTTGAGGGAAGACATTTTCATTAAAAGTTTCATTTTTCACAAGACAGTGTGCACTTCATAGGAAAACCATGTATTTGATAAGAGAACTTTCAAGATGATAAACAGGAAAAATATTACCTCTCAAACATAACATAGTTTACAATACGTTTCTATTCTTGTGAGACCCCTCTCTGGAGTACTGTGTCCAGTTCTTGGACTCCCAGCACAGGAAGGACATGGACTTGCTCTAGTGGGTTGAGGGGAGGGCTACAAAGGTCATCAGGGGGCTGGAGCATGTCTGCTACAAAGATAGGATGAGAGATTGGGGTTTTCAGCCTGGAGAAGAGAAGGCTCTGGGAAAACCTTGGCTCAGCCTTCCATTACTCCCATTACTTCCATTAGCTTCCATTACAGGAAAGCTGGAGAAGGATAATTTGCAAGGGTATGTAGTGATGGCACTTAATTAATGTTAATGGTTTTAAAATGAAAGTGGGTAGATTTAGACTAGATATAAGGAAGAAATTCTTCAGTGTGAGGGTGGTGAGATATTGGATCAGGTTGCCCAGGGAAGCTGTGGCTGCCCCCTCCCTGTGAGTGTTCAAGGCCAGGAGGGATGAGGCTTGGAGAAACCTGGTCTGGTGGGAGGTGTTCCTGCCCATGCAGGGGGGTTGGGACTGGATGAGCTATAAGGTGTCTTCCAACTCAAACTATTCTGTGATTCTATGATTCAAAATAGATAGATTATTAGAATGTTTGATGAATAAATTCTACCCTAGGAGGTTTTCCTTCCATTTTTCATTTCCTTTCCTCACTGCCACCTTTTTTTACCCAAAGAAGAGGGGTGCTGGGAATAACATGCTTCATTTGTTTCCACTATAAAACTCTATATATATTTCTTATACTTTTTGTCATGTCAACTTTTCTCCTGTTTCAGTGTCTTCCATGGTAGCTCCTGTGTGTAAGAACTAGAGGAGGCAATTTTTTTCTTTCCATCAAAAATTGTTGTGATTAGCAAATGGGATCAGACAACATAATCTGACAATATAATCACTATCACCGGTGATTAATTATGGTATTTCTTTTAACTCTTCAGTGCCTGTGCAAGCTCCTGACTCTTCAAGAGGTCAGTGTCACAAGAGAAACTGTTTTACCCTTTTAATTTAACCTGTAATTAATAATGTACTCCTAATAGAGACAATGAGAATTGTGTCTACAGTGGGATAAAACTGAAACCAGTTCTGAGTTTTAACGTTACCAGTGAATGAAGAAGAGTGAGAAAATACATTTGAAGAATGATTACCTTCAACACTTATTCTTTCATAGAAACTAGGTTTCTTACAATACAACTGCTAACATTACTCCCTTGATAATATTAATCAAACCTTTTCACAAAAGCTTCTTTCCATGCACAAGACTGTTTTTTTTGACTGGAGCTTCTCATGGGATTTAAAAAGAGGAGAATACATTTTTCTCAAAAAAAAAAAAAACCCAAAACAATTTATATTAGTATCATTTCATTTATTACATTTTTTGTGTATATTTTTAATGAAAATTAAACTATGTCTTGCAGAAATATTTGTGGTAACGTAAACTAAGAGAAAGAAGGTGTTTTACCATATTTTGTTAGAATCTCCATTTTTGTACATACTTCCAAAACTTTCACTGGATCGAACTAAGTATTAGAGTATTATCTGAGCCTTAAAAAAATACATGTTTCTTTTCCAACAGGTTTTTGAGGTAGTCTTGCAGTTTGGGAATATTGAGAAAGGAATAGTACCTGTTTTGGGCAACAGCTATGTTGAGAAGTAATCTTTGTTGAAGAGCAATGCATGATTTATTTGGAGGTTGTATGGGTTTTTTCTTTTCATTTTCAACTGCCTCTTATCCAGCTTCTTCAATGATAAGACTTTTATGTCCACTCTTCTGAACTGCATCATGCTGACCTGTGGTCCCTGCAGGAATCTGGAGCTTTGGAAGACACTGTATTTCAGCTGGAATCAACAGAGATGCTACACAGTTTCTACTGATTCAATGTTCAATTCCAAGTTGTTTGAATCTTTGAGGTCTCCTAGTTGGGCTTTGGGGAAAAAAAGAAATAATTGTATGTAGATGGCTAGTGTCATCTTGCTGGGATATTGGAGGAGATCGCTTTCCTCCTTAGCACCTGCAACATGTGGAAGAAAACCACACCTTATTGGATCATATTTTGCAGGAATAAACTTAGCTGGGAGAACCTACTGTCCCAGTAGAAGGTTTCATTAAAATTTCTCACACTGCTTTTATTTGTTTTCTTCTCCATCTTCTTTCTCTCTGCACAAAGGTGAAAGATTTTTCCATTGAGAAAATGATGGAACTGCTATGTACAGGATTAAAATATAAATTGAATAAGGATTTTGACACAAAGTTTGTGTTAAATCCCATTCCTGAAATCTGTCTGATTCTGGTGGTTTGCTGGTAGGTGTTTTTTACTAAGTTTTCTCCCTCTAAAAGAAGCTATCAGTATGAAATTGTGGAATAGGTATCACAGAACCTTTTATGAGCATTGGTGCAAGTTATTTCCCTTTGCTACTTCATTTTCACCATTCCATGCTCTGAGGCATGGAATAGAGCTCATAAAATGCACAATAGTTTTTAGTTGCATAACTGTTAAGTTTAGGGGACACATACTCTGCAGAACACTTGATCTCACTCAAGACTTAACAAATCCCATAATTAGACTGACATGAAGCCAATGTCTTTGACTTGTAATGCAAATGGATGGCAAATACAGTATGCATCCTCTGCAGCAGAATTATGCAAAAATAAAAGGCGAATGTGTGATAGCAGAAATAAATTGTATGAGGGCTCAGAGTACTGTGAGGGGAAAACATCAAGTGTATTTTTTATTGTTATAATTATATTTCTATTATTTTGAAATATATCAGTATTTTTATGTAAAGAAGCTGTGGGACATAGCATTAATAGGGCCGCAAGGCAAAGTCAGGTTCAAACAGACTGATTTTTTAGGTTTTGCCTGTTTGATTTTTCAAGGACTGAGCCTCCAGCTTTTGTGCCATGACAGAACTAAAAGGTTTGGTGATGCCAGCACCACAAGATGGTGCTGACGGCTGTCTGTCTGGACACGTTATTTGGCTATGACAAAGATCAGACATGAGGCTTCTTATGCAGTCAGGCATGCAAATTATGCATACTCAAGAAGAGATCAGCCAGAGGCCTTTAATACCTAAGAGACCTCGAGCGCTGAGGAGAACTCGCCAGGCAGACTTTGCAAGCAGAACCTGTAATTTGATGAGTTTAGAAGATCCTGAACATTGGCTCAAATTCAGGTAAGAAGCAGTAAAATATTAAAAAGCCTCTCAGTTACCAGCCAGAAGACTCTTTCATTTCTCCCACTTGGGGGTGGGTTTTGATTTTGCTGTTGTGATTCTACTGATCTCCAAACATTTAATTTTTGCTGTTCTCCCCAGCCTTCTATAAACTGGATTAAAGGCTGGTATGATTGATACATGCAAAAGGTTGAATTCATGAAGCACCAGATTGGGGTCAGAAGGAATTTCCATTAAAAGCAAACCAGAAATAACCTGAGGAAGCCTGGAGGAGGAGATGAGGGGGAAGGAAGAGGGGGTTGAACCATGAAATAGTTCTCCAGAGCATTTGGGATCGATCATTCTCATATAAGCAAACCACTGACATTGCAATTTGGATGAAGTTATTACAGTATAGTTGCTGAAGTACTCTGCTATTCTTTCTTAAGACATGTAAAGCAGCATGGAGAGGCCATAATTTCAGGACTCCTTTAGCTGAGGGAAAGAAAATACCGGTGTCCACAAATGTGCAGGGGAAATTAAGAAAGAAGGCACCAATGTTTTATCCATTTCCAGAGGAAATAGAAAACTCTAACCACTCCTTTTATTGGAGGGTGAAGGGATGGTGGATTTGGTCTCTTTATTTTTAGATAATTGCCTTCACAGGTTTCTATTTAATCATCTTCTGTGATTTTTCGCAGCTAAGTAACTTACAAATACCCCTTTAGCCAGGTAAGTCTTAAATAAAGATAAAGCCTTTAATTGCAATGCTATTCTGCAGCACATTCACTTGAAAGAGCAATGCACTATCCCTTTGAAACTCATTCACTGCTTTAATTTCCAATTTCCTTCACAGAAACTGTGCTTTAGAAATATGAAGAGTGAGCTGTTCTGAGCTGACCTAAACTAATATAACTTTATTGACTAACAGTGCTCGTATAGTGCGAGCTAGATAAGAAATCAAATATGATTAAAACATTGTCAGCATTCTTTCCAATACTCCATAGTCATCTTTATATGAGTTTCATTGCCAACTCTAGCAAATCAGCCAAGGAGAGTATTTTGATCAGTATCATGATCAAATGTGGTCATTCTGGTTTAGTATCTGGAAATACAGGAGAGGACGTCAGAGAATAAAGCCTATATGAGAATAAAGAGGCTCTGTTAAAGCCACTAAGTGAAAGAAAATTGTGAAGTTATGATATGGTTAAAACATTACCAAAAAAACATGAATAGTTTTGTTTGTTTGTTTGTTTGGTTTTTTCTATTGACTTTTTCATTGTCATTGGTTATTTTCAACCAATGGGTTGCTTCCTGGATATTCCAGGGACCATGTTTTCTAGGAATGTCTATTTCTATTGTACAATTCATGGCAGGCACTTTGTATGATTGGCCTTCCACATCTATAATACATGGAAACAGAGGTTAGACAAGTTAACACTTGTTTGATATTATCATTTCTGTTATCATCATCTGATGTACAGTTAAGAAAGCACCTAAAATTATTCAGTTACCACCTGGCATTTTCTGGCAGCGTAAAATGTTTGGCCAGCATAAGAACTGCACATTGAGAGTCTAAACACATTCTGAGGTTCAACTAGTGGTGCAAAATCTGAAATGCCTTCAGTGCTATATGTGTCCTAGGAAGAAAACTTAGTCCAGAGGTGGGCAGGGAAAGAAAGCACATCTGAAGGATTCAACTTGTAACTTCAAAGATGATCCTTACTGGTTTTAATTAGTCTGCAGAAGGATTATAAGTAGAAAAACACAGTAAAAGTAAGAACTGAAAAAGATACAGTATATTAAAACTAAGCAATATTGAGCATTGGCTGTTTTCTCTCAAAAATGCAATAAATCAGTGGCTGCTGAAAACAAAAAGATCAGTTTACAGATCAGACTAAGCAGCCAGCACAAATTTATTACTTTTGGATTAAAAGTAATCATGCAACTTTTGTAATCAACAGAAGAAAAGGAAAAATGTGATGCTTGTAACTGGGAAGGAGTTGAATTAATTGCTGCATATGTTTATGCATCTGCAGTGACACTAATCATTGCTGACACTCAGGTATCAAGTCACAGATGTTATTTTTTTCCTAGCATTTCTACACACACACAAACACACACACACACACAGAAAACACACTCACAGACACACACACACACACACACTCTTTTGGTTTAAAACTGAAAAATTCCTTTCTGGCAAAGTTACTACTGAAGAGACAAAGCATAATGTTTCATTTTAAAGTCTGACAAGAAGCCAGTTTAGGGACATGACTGCAACAGCACATTATGCTCTGAACTTGGAGACCTCAGCTATGGAATGAATCAGTTTGGATTCCTCAGCCCCCTACTCAGCACAAGGGAAGGGTGGGACCTCATTGCTTCACTTTCAGCATCCCTGGCAATCAGCTCCTGGAGCTGCCTTCCTCTTGGCTCTGGGGAAAAGGCCCTAGCAATGTTAGGTTTTGGAGAAGAGAAGCAGTGCTCATCAAAATCCATAAGTTAAATCATCAAGTTAATGAGAAGCAGGGCTAGTACAAAATGGGGAGACAATCACTGACACAAACAAGTGGCCACGCTTACCATCTTACACAGAAGGTTACACTGTGTGTCTCTTGGTGGAGAGAAGTTCTCAAGGAGATTACAGCTTTTCTTTCATATGCAATAAGTGTGATATTTTTTTATAGTCATTTCTTAACCTCTGTGAACACGGAGATAATGATGCGTAATAAGTAGAGACCAGTGCTAATTTTTTGTTTGTTTGTTTAGCTCAAAACAAAGGGGAGTGAATGAGGAAATAAGGTTATGATAATATTGTACTTAGGTTAACCTTTTTTCCACTAAGAGACCAGCAGACATAAACAAATCAGTTCTGCCTGGAATGAAATTGGACAGGTGGATATTTGCATGTTCAGTTTTTCCCATTGGACTGCAACTTCTGCTATGGAAATCGAGAACATAAATGTCTAACTACTCAGGAATTCATGAATCTGATTTAACTTTGTGTGATTTATTAAGTGATGGAAATTGAAATAATTCTACTGACTGGCTTATTTTGACTGGGAGTGTGAAATTCCTTCCCTGGATTTAAGAAATATTTGAAAAATGTAAGGTAGAGAAAGTGTATCTCAAGCTTTGGTATTGTCAGGAGAGAAGCACACTCAGCTGTGACTCTAAACCCATAAAACTAGGTTCCACATCAAAAGCACCAAGTGAATTACCTTTTAAAATCAGTTTAATGTGCGAGAGATTTACATGTCACTGTCCAGAGCTATTTGAAAAGATCATTGAAGCCTGAGGGAAAACCCCTGTTTGAAATGCTTTCACTGAGGTGAATTACAGCTAGCTTGGAGAAAGCTATCTGGTTTATTTTTAAGGGGGTTTGTTTGTTTGTTTAGTATCTATCAGTTGAAGTCTTTGGCTGCCTTCACTAGAACTAGTAAAAACTCCAGAAAACTCTCATCTGGAGGATAAGGCAACTTTTCAGTTTGACTTGGTTAATAAGCTATGTAAAAACAATGCTGCTAGGAAGGAATTATGACCACTGTATAGTAAGATGAAGAAGGATTTGAAGAAAAATCAAATCCTGATACTTGGGTATGAACCAGATCTTGTAAAGCCAATTTCTGAATTTGCTTATGGAATGACCCTTAGTTTGTGAATTTCACTTTAAAAAAAACCCAAGGTGGCCCCCTCTGTATCCCAGGAGCTCAGCAGTCACTTGTAAAGCAGTGAAACAAAGAATTATGATGAAGTTGTGAAAGCAGAAAAGCTACTAAAAAGACCTTAAGATGAAGAGTAAAGTGATAGACATGTTTGGTTGTTTCCTTTTACCAGAAAAAGCCACAAGAATTATCTTCAGATAATTTATGGGTGTTCACTGACACAGGCAAGAACAGTTAAGGAACATGGACTTCAGGAGTACTGTTGTTCATTCACCTGGCCAATTAATGGGTCTTCTACTTGAAGACAAACAGTCCGTGGTTCTTGCAGCTCACAAACTGTGGAGCTGGATTCTAATATATACATATATATACATAATACTGTATAAAATATTCCAGATCAAAACAGAGACAAGATAGTCAGCGGATACATTTCAATTGTTACAGTAGGTCTGCTGGATTAGAAGTTAAATGGAATAACTGACCTTTTGCTTCAACGTTTTCGATTGGTGGCAAGGTATTTGTAGATCTAAAAGAAAAAGAATCTATTTTTTATTAATATACTGTTACAGCAAAAAGCCAGCATTTATTTCTCTCAGTTAGCAGAGACCCATACTGACAGTGCATCTTCTGCCATGCTAGGAGCTGCACAAACACTTACTCAAAGCCCACAAAAGCTCTCACTGAAAACAGGTAGCTGGAGTTACGTGGCTTTGCACCACAGCTTGTTTCAGGGAATGTAGGGAAGGCTGGAGCTTGCTTCATTTATGTCTTGGAACAACCAAATCCACTTGAGGTGGTGTGCTGCTTCAAGTGCATTGGTAAGGCTGAGACAGTTTAATTTTTTTGTATAGATGAACCCAAGCACAGCTCTGGATCTAAAGACTTAGCAAGCTAAGGGGGGCAGATAGAAAAAGGTTGGACGAAGAGAAGAACTGGTATCTGCAGTTAACAGAGAAGAGCTGAGAAAACTTGGCCTCAGTCTGCAACATTTAACTAGGTTATGATCTGACCTGTTGAAATCCTGTGACTGCTCACAGCAGTGAAGTTAAGGATTTGCATAAGTGTTTTTGGGAATGGGACCTGAGCTATATACCCAGCATCACGGAGGAAATCAGTAGCATTGTTGTGAATTGAACCCAGATTTCCTGAATTTCCACTCAATCCCTCAACCAGATGACCAGGCCTCTGCCTTCAGAGGGAAAATGTTACTTTAAGATAAACCCAGAATTCTGTGTCTTTTAACATGATGTGTAGACTATTTTAAATACATTTAATTTCCTTTTGGACACTTTTACACTGATATCTAACAACAGAAAGCTGTTTTAACCCTACAGTTGCATCGTTTCTAATACGGCAACATTGCTTGAAACTTTTTCATTAGTAGCTGGAGAGTAGTATCTTGCAACTCTCAATCTTCCTATAGAACTTCATTTAAGAAAGCTAAAAGATATGCTGAATAAACACGGGAAACATTTGGAAAGATAAAATATTTCAAATACTGGCAGATGAAACACTTATTGTGAAAAATGAAAAGCCTTAGGAATAGTAATTTTTTTAAATCCAGTTTGTTATAACATAATTATATCATTGCCATAGAACTATCTATTTTCTTTCTGAGAATATTTTGAAGCATTTAAAAGAAAATTTCCTCTTGTGAATAATAGGTCTTTTGAAGCATGACTCCAGTGTAAGGTCAAACTTGTTTTTTATATTCTCCAAGCAGCTGAATTGCTCTCTGCTTATGTAATACAGATGTCAAGCTGCTTGAAATACTTGTGCACTTTTGTGACTGCTAAGAAGAAAGTACTCACTACAGCATCTGATTTTGTCACTTTGAAATATCATCTCTCATTTAAAATTAATTTGTAAATAATTTAAATGAATTTGTAAATTAATTTCCACATGCTCATGCTTGTGCAAAAACAATCTTCCTTACAAATAAAAAGTAGTAATTGCTAAGCTTTTAAAAATTACTTTTTGTCAGGATTTAACTATTCTCATATTGGAGCAACAAAGTTCTTCTGTTTTTAGAGAGCAAACTTCAGGCAATTTGGACTCTTACCTGAAATACCATGGGAAATGACAGGCAACTGAAAGTGAATTTTTTTGTCTTATGAAACACATTCAGGTAGCTCTGAAACACGCACTGGTAACTCTGATCTGAGAGAGCAAAATTCTGGTCCCACTGAGCCTGTGTATGTTTTGTACCACGGAGATCATGAAAATTTTCTCTTTTAAAAGGAATATAGTAATAGTAATAATAACAACAACAACAACAATAATAATAATAATAATCGTTATGATGATAAAATCGTGAGTTAGAGGGATAAGGTATAGCATGTTTCAGCTGGGGCAGGTGGGGGAGGTGGGTCAGTATACACTGACCGGTCTGTATACACTGATTGTGAAAACTTTGTAGTTTACCTGTAATGGACAAAGACCAAACTTACAGAACAGCTTCAGAGCTAGACTGGTGAGAGCAATACAATGTCTACATGACCAAAAGACTTAAACTAAGATAATCATCATTACTGTTAGGGGTCTAGTCCCAGCCTCTAGCCAATTGCCATTTAATGGTGGTTAGACTGCTTCCAGCCACACAGGATATCTTCACAGTCATTCAGTATGTCTCATGGAATTACTGGCTCATATTTCAACTAGCTTAAGGATCTTTGCAAAGTTGCCTACTGTTTTGTGTAGATAACTCTACATTTTGCAATAGGATAGTAAATATTTTCACTCTCTTCCCAGGTAATGGAAGTCTGGAAAAACAGAGCAAAGATGCTTTCCAAAATCTCATAGATATACCTGGTTAGAGTTGTGATTAGAAAATTATTCCTCTTTTAGAACCATAGAGATTTTATCTACACACAAAATACATCTGCATTGATAGCCCCTTCACTTTTTTTGATCTAAACAATATTATTGTAAATTGCATGTTCTCAAGAGTACCTAAGAGTCACCTTTTGCTAGAGAGCTGCATATTCAATCTCATCAACAATCATAGACATTAGAGTTGCTTTGTTGATCTGTTTTACTCATCTTTGTCTCATCTTCCTCTTAGCATGAGTGTGACTTTATCAGAAAACTAAGAAACTTGAATTGGAAAATGTTGCTGCCAGGTTTCTCAGTGCTGTAATTTGCTTTGTACACGTCCTCTTTTCAGTTCAAAGTGCAGTTTCATTGGTACACAAAATCTCCCTTTTAATTTGGGAAGTAATCTATCAGAAAAGTTTCATTTAATTACATAGAATCTGATTAAACAAGGTGTATACTTACCAAAACCATCTACATTTGGAAGATGAATTGGAACTAAATTAGAGTATCTGAATCATATATCTCCACTTAGGACAGTCTTTCAGTTTCTCTAAAGAACATTTCTTTGGAAAACATATTTCATCATCAACTGATCTTTCCTATCAGAAGTTTGCAGCTCTAACAGGAAAGCTGGATTTACATAACAGCTTAGAATATGACTCATTTCTTAGGTAATGCACAGAAGGCAGCATCTGTTTACTCCAGGAAGTCCAAAGACACAGAATCTGCCATACCTAAAAGTAGGCTTTTGCTTGTGGAAAGAAACTAAGAACAGAAAATTGTCTTAGCAGGGGCAGTGACAGGATTACAGAAGAAACAAAGAATTTGAGAAAGCATTGTTGTGGCCAAAAATAACTAGAAAAATCAATTAGAGATGGAAGATAGGGACATACGGGTGAATATCCTGAAGGACTATCTAGAGAGATAGGGTGAGAATCAAAGTGGAAATAGAAAAAGGAAATGTTACTGTAACACTGCCTTCATTTAGACCTTGAAATGAGATGAGCTTGCATTTAAGACTCTGAATTGTGTATTTGTCCAGTAAAAGGAACATTGAAATGGGCTGTCTAGCTAGCTTCCTAAAATAAAGCTAAATATAGCCTGAAGTATTGTTAGAAAAGACCTTTGGAAGAGTCTGGATGTGAGAAAGAAATGTGTTTATTCCATCAGCACTGGTTGGCTGATGATGTAAACCGATCAATGATATTTATATCTATGCAGGGAAACAGCAGAAGAGTAGACTAAATCAAATTACATGGTCAGGAAAGAACTGATAAAACCTAAGGTGATAGAAATTAAATAGAATATATGCTCAAGAGATTTAAAGGCAACAGAAATGACAGTTTAATTGCTGATTTGAGAACTGTTGGGTTTAAGAAAACTGTTTGTCTATAAGAAGTGAGAAAGCAGACTGATGTTGCCAGAAACAAGAACAGAGAGAAAAGAAAATTTAGAAGGCTAAAATGGATGATGACATTTGAGCCAAACAACTCATTAAAAGAAGAAAACTGGGAGGGAAATGGAAACAAAGAGAGAAAAGTGTTTTTCTTTTCAAAGCAAACAAACAAACAAAAAAATAATATAAAGGCATTTTTAAAATATGCTGATGAAAGCCCAAAACTTTAAAGAGAACTTACATTCCCATATTTCTGAGATTGTACCATGACTACAATTAGAGCAGGGATATTTACCAGTATACCCAGAACTTTAAGTGATAGTTCCTCAAAATGTTTTCCAGTGCTTTACATGTCCTGTAATGGAAATTTTATTCTTCAAAGTCCAACTAGACTTACATTATTTTCCATCATCCTCTATTTTCTACCAGGTCTGTGATATAATTTAACAACATTGTTGGTCTTCATTGTCCCATCAGTGCTGAAGAACTATCTGAATTTTTCCTTCCAGGCTTTCATCAGGATGGAAAAAACCTCCTCTCTTCTGTATGGAGTCCAAAGCCAAAATACTTGCCAAAAACTCAAAAGACGCATAGAAAGGAGACATAAGGGATAGACAGATATAGATATATATATATATATATAGAGAGAGAGAGAGAGAACTCTTCAGTGTTCTTCACACCCCCTCAAGTCAAATTGACTGTAGAAATATATGTCTCTGAAATCTTTCCCTAAATATCTGTATCTGTGACTACCATATATTCTGTTACTGCTGATTATCATCTGATAAGCACTAGTTCATCTGAATTCTACATTCAAAGAGATGCTTGGTTTGAAGAAATTCCTACCTCAGTTTTAAGGAAACTAGAGACAAAACAGAAGATTAAATTTAACAGTGATAGACTCCCAGGAATTACTGTACATATGTTGCCTCACAAAACCAATCCTGATTCTTGAACTACAATAATTCTGTCTTTCCTTGAGTACAAAGGATTGCAATCAACATGGATGTTCTTTAGTAAACTGCCACTCTTTATGGCAGCTCGCTGTACATCATGAGCAGAGGCATTTTTTCTATGTCATTCACAGAAGATACAAAGCACATGAGAACCACTCTCTAAGTCCTAACAGGCTCCAGAATATTACACACAAGTGTTAAATTACTCTGGCTGATATAGTGGCTTCTTGAAAAAATCATCTAGTTTGTATCTTTGCTTTTGGCATGCAGCAAAGAATTCTGAATTAAGTTCATTATACTATCAATTGAGTTGCCTTTTGAGGGCCTTCATTGGGAAACACTGCTTACTGATTTTCAGTTACCTGTTGTAGAACAATTGACCTAAATTTACAGGTGACAGATTCAAACATATACTAAACAAACCACAGTGAAAAAACCCAAAACGACCCTAAAATGTTTTAACTGTTCAAATATATTACTTATATGAGCTGTGGAATTCTTTTTGGATCCTAAGAGTTTAAATGGACCCAGAAACCACCATGAGCCAGGCCCTAGAATAAAAACCCCACTGGGATAAGCACATCAGTGGAGTGTTAGGTGACCTCTCAGCTACAGATTGCTGGAGATGGAAAGATGGAAAGAGAGTCTTTCCCTGGGAGGTAGCATTCCTTGACACCCATTCTTATGTTCTCTCCTATGCACTGGCCACAGTAAAAGAAAATCTTTTGGAGGAAGTATTGCTGTCACAAAATGTTGAAAATTTGCATTAGGGGAAAATGTCCAAATCAAGTAAACTATTATTTCCTATCTACTACATTTTATAACAATCTGATTTCACTGTGTTCAATTTTCCAATACAGCTCCCTTAAAATAATATACAAAAAATTTTGGTAACATTTAGAGACAATGAAATAAAAATCACAAGGCATTCCTTGTTTCTGAGTTGGTATTTAAATGAACATTTTAGGAATACAAGCACCAAGCAGAACTGTATCATCTGCTACTCTGACCAGCTTTCTTTTTTATTTTCTGGTTTGCTCACTTGCTCTTATTGCTGTCAAGTGCCCATAAATGAGTTATGTGGGTGCAAGTGTGCACAATACAGTATGAAACCATAAGTGACACAATCAGAGAGAAATGTAATATCAGCTCAGAAGAAAAGATGATGGTAAAGAGAGATACACTACAATTATCTTTTCACTTTCATTTACGATGTTTATAGCCAGAGCTTGAAACAGGAACAGAATTCACCTCTGTCAGATATTCCCTTCTGTTTGTTCCTAAATTAGTTCAAGTGCTTTAAATATTCTTCACACAATTAAGTTGTTTTTTTCTCTTGTATGGATTTTTACTGTTGAATCTGCATGAAATACTCTTTATGCCTTTCCAAAAATTAATGAGCTTTTTTAACCCAGTCTTTTTTGTAGTCTGGAATGCATTTTCGTTTTCTAAGTTCTTGTAAAGGTTGCAATTCATTAACTGGTTACAAATACAAATCTCAAGAAATGAACCAAAGTGAGTAGAGCAAGGGTCCATGCATGGCACATCCTTTTGATATCTGAGATCTTTCTAGCCCATTTCATTGTAGATGCTGTTTTTGAATCCTATAATGTGAACATCTTCCCTTTGGCAAAGTCATACCAATAAATGCTGCCACTGTAACAAAAGTCCAGCATGTGTATGCAGGGAATTCCTATTACAGCCCCCTTGAACCTGAAGGGATTTTTTTGCAGCAGAGTCAGGAATGGATGGGCACTCCATACAGGGGAAAGTTGAAGCTGTATGTTCTGAATTTTCTCCTGTGAAAAGTTTTGTGCATGACATTTTGTGATTAAGGGGCAAATAGAGAATCTGGGTAAAATCTGGATTAGCTGGCCTCAAGAACATGCAATACTCTCCTTGCTTGAGAACAGAACCTATGGGAACTGGCCAAAAAGCAACTGGGAATGCTCACTGCAGGACTGGGGCACATCTTGCTGCCCTGCTGTCAGATCTCAGTTGCTCTGCCCATGGACTCCTCCTTTCCTGTTGCAGACTCAGCAGGGTCACATCTATATATGTCCACTTCACAGTCTAGGATGTTAGGTTTTGGCAGTGGTAAAGATAGAGGTTTTCTCACAGATATGACAGGCAGATACCTAGGGAAGCATTTTGAATTACAGAATTCAGGCCGGAGCCTTGAGCTTTTTGCTCCTACACTTTGAGTTCCCTTCTAACCCACCCAGGAAGTAACTGAAGCATCATTTTTGTTAAAGTGGTCAGACAACAAGTTTCCTTGTGATACTTGGAAAACTTTTTGCCAAAGACTGAACTGAAATTAAAAAATCTTTTAGAGAAACAAGGAAAGAAATCTCCTAGCCTGATAGTTAATATTCCCACTGAAGCAAAGTTGAGCTCCACAGCCACTGGGGAAGAGGTAAAATTAAGCCAAGAACTGTGCCCTGAAGTCAAACTGAAGAGAATATTCAACCACCCTGCTAGTAGAGTGTTGTCTGAACATGTCCAATACTTTATAATACTGAACACACTATATATTTTAAAAGAATACCCTAAAGCTTAAGTGTATGCATTCAAATGTTTGCTGCACTTTTTATCTTTGCAGAGTTTTGAAGAAGAGCATTAACTGCATTTCAGCAATGAACTGGGACATAGATAGTCAATCCGTTATGCAGTAAGCTTGGCTTTTAAAGTCTTTAGTGTGCTAGTTTAATTTTGGCAGTTAATTTTCCTCTTTAATGCATTTTTACAATTTCTTTTCAAACCAGCTCTCCAGATACACCAGTTCTCCAAATACTCCTTTCAGTGTAAATTATCAGCTTTTCCACATTTAGGCACTGGAGAACAATATTTGCAAAACTGCCCTACATAAAAGGAGAAATAAAACTCTGGGAGTTGCAGAAAATAAGTGTTTAAACTTTGTCTTAGCAGCATGTTTAGCTTAAGCAAGAAAGTGTTTTTGGAAATTATCTTCACTCAGAAATTGAAAGTAACTTCTATTTCAGTAATACCTTAGGGAGGAGAGTTTCTTTTAAATATTCTTTGAAAATTCAAAATTGTTGTTTTCAGCCTGTTCCTTATTACCATTCTCTAGTGTCCATAGGAGACAACTTACATGCTGCACTTTAAAATTGTTTTCCCTGGCTTTGGTAACTAGGACTTATTTCTATAACATAAAGATGCTATAGTTCTCCAATGATGCACCTCAGTGGAGATGGTCACTTCCTTAAAGGTATGGGTGGCATTGTCCATATGAGATAGAGATGGGTGTAAAAGGAAGCCAGACTGGTCATGGATATCATCTGAACCCAGAAGAATGTTTTCTCTTGTCCTTGTTTATTATTTGGAGCTAATAAAGAGCATCTGTGTTTGGAGAAAAGTTGATCATAGACCAATTAGTTCCAATGTATATTTTTAATTTACCTTCTACCCTTTCTAGATGTTAAGAATAACAAAGAGACGACAGTGTAATAATTCAGCAAAGAGGTAAACTTTCAGAAAAATGCTCTATGGATTTAGACACTGTAGATTTATGCTGGTATTTATCAAAGATTAATGTTCCTTTGATGGAAGCACTCAGGGGTAAAATAAAAAGTAAAAACACAGAAACTGTACTACATTTCCCTTCTTGGAGGATTTTTTTTCCAAAAAACTCCAATGGTTTCATTTTATAATTCCACACAATAAGATTTATCTAAAACTCAGACTGTAAGTGCAGTGATATTTGGAGAACTGATACAAGTATATATCCAGTACATGAACCATTCCGAAATGGAAGTTATTTGTTGAAAATAAATTTATTTTCAGCTATTTAGAATATTTACTCCAGGGGATGGATTCAGTCACCCAGTGCCATCTGAGATGCTGTACTGCATCCATCAGCACTAGGCAGGCAAGTGCCACACAGGTTTTGCAGTAGACTTTTGTCCTTGACTGTGACAGGATGCTGTGAAGGATACTCTCTGGTACTGGATACTCATGTGTAAGAAAATTATTAGAGCCCAGAGCGTTCTTGTCCATTAGTAATGTGAGTTACTTATAAACTTATGCAGTCAGATGTATCTGTCCAAACATAACTCTTCTGAAGAAGGAAGCTTAAAAGACTTGAGATTTTCTCATAAAGAGAAATGAGCAATATTAGAAATTTTTAAAGAACTTGATTTTAAAGTCATCATTGCAGGTTTCTGCAATATGTTTCAGTGTCTCTTACAACTTCTGTGATTCCTGAGTCAGAATGCTTTTAAAAAATGCGCATTTTCAACTTTGCTGTCTCCCAAGAAAAAGTGATGCAAAATAAATATCTTCAGATGACTTCAAAGTGCTGATTTCTGTTGTGTCTAGACAGCTCTACAGGTAAAGAAAAGCAAAACTTCAATGATAAAATTAATTATTAGCATCTAATTAGAGTATCTCTGTGTCCAAGAGCAATTACAAGGAAAACATTACAGGATGCTGAATGTTTGGGTAGTAAGCATAGTTTACTGCATTGATTTCTATACTTCTTCTGTAGAGCACAGAGCTTGGTTAGGAGTGCAACATCGTGAGGTTGCTTTAAATTTCTTCTTGTTCTGAGAGAAGAGTACTTACACTAACAAAGCAAGCAAGATGAGGAAATAAGTTACTTTTTCCTATTTAATAATCAATGTCAGCTAGCAAAGCTGATCACTCCATTTTTACTGTTAGATAGAGATAGCTATTACAGTTATATTTCTGCCATAAAGGCTTCCTGTGCACACTGAAGACTCATAATTACTCTGACTTTACTAAAGTAATATCATGGCATTTCTTTGGTTCGTGCTAGGAGGGTTTTAATGGAAAGCAATGGTTGTGCATTGGTGTAAGACCCTCATCTTACTCTAGATTCAGGATAGAGCAGCTTGTACTACACATGCTGGAAGAAAAAGACAATGTTTTATAACAGTGTTTCACCACTGTAAAGTGAGGCATTACCAGGAAGCCATCACTCCTAGGTGGTACTGGCAAATGTAAAAACAAAAATCCACCTGGAGCACCGAAGCAGTGCACAAAGCCAGATGGATGTTTCAGTGTGCCCTGGTGGAGTCAGAGCAAGACAAAAGAAAAGTATCAGTCTGAGACACTGATCCAGTAATTTCTTCATTTCATTCGGCTGTTACTTTACTCTGATAGGCTTTGTCTTTGCCTTATAGCTGTGACAATCCCCCACCATCTGCACAAGCCTGGAAGCTCTTCAGAAGGGTCAAATGTAACTGGGTCAAGAAATCTAAGCTGTAGCAAAGGATTTAGGCTGAAGTCAAAAGGCAGCTGGGCTGCAGACTGCCATTATGGGAACACTGCATTTTTAATTTGTAGTAAAACTGCCACTGAATTTTTATTGTATTGATTACAGAATGTGTAGAAAACAGTTGTACATGTACAGCTATATTTGATGAAGCATCACATTCCAAAAGAGACAGTACAGTTGAACCTGACACTGTTTAAAGTCTTAGGACTGCTCAAAGATATAATTCATTAAACCATTGAGATGAATCCCTCCAATTTTAATCCTACATCTTACAGGGAATAAGGTTGTGGGGACGTGCAAAAGAGGGCAGAAAGTAGCTTTCTCAGAGTTCAGTCAGGTCTCTGACAGCAGGTTTTGTATTCTGTGGCCTTTAAAGGCTGTTAAAGCCTTTGTGCAGCTTCTGTGAGGACAAAATTAATCTTTCTATGCAAGGATCATATTGTCAAGTGCACTGTGCATTTTATTTCCACGCAGAGTGTGGTTCATCTGTGACATGATTCTGATCTTTTCTGTAAGGAAAGCAGGAGCAGTATCTGACATTGTTTGCAATACTCTGGTTTATCGACTGTTCCTAATTTCCCAAAATTGTTCCTTTTTCTAGCCCTGTTTTCCTTTGTTCTGTAATTAGGTCCACATGTTCCTATTTTTAACTCTTCTAGTCCTCAGGCCCAAAAGATGTTTCTGATTGTAGATGCTGCCCTTCTTTGAACTTTTGCCTGCCTGACTCAGCACCGAAATATGCTGGTGCCATGCATGGCTTTGCCACACTCGCTCTCAGTGAGCTGAATTCACCATTTGGGGGCTCTGACCACCCCAGCAATGCATCACAGACAGCAGGAGAAAAGGAAAATCAATGTACATGGCAGGGCAGATCAGTCTGCAGTGGTGGAAGCCACTGTGCTCAATTGCCCATCATTTTCATCTCATCACTGAGATCATGTTGGCCATCTTCTTAGGAAGAACAGAGTACCAGATCTTTGAAGTCTTCTGAATCTTTATGTAGCATACAAGTGGGTTTGCTAGTATTCTGTTGTGTGCAGACATGGAAAGTGAATTTGAAAACACATGGAGCTATTACAGGTCAATTTTGCAAAAGGGAAGAAGCATCTGACAGTAACAAGATGAAGAAAATTTAAGACAGAACAGGGGGAATTGCAGTAGAGGTGAGTAAACAATGTAAAAGCAAGGTACAAAGACAGTGAAAAAAAACTACAGTGGGGGGAAGTGAGGAAAGTCCAAAGAGGAACAGAAGCAATACAGTGAGTACAAAACAGACAAGGAGATAATGAGAAGAGAAAAAGAAAAGTAAAAAGAGACACAATGTAGGGAAATGAGAGGAGAGAAAACAGGAGGAAATTAATAAAAAAAAAAGGGAGTAAAAGAAGTCCCTCTGTATCTTTTTTTTTTTTTTTTTTTTTTTTGAGTAGCCAGAATGCCAAAAAAATTTCAGACTGCCCAAAAGACTTGCAACAGCTCTGCTGGCAGCACCCTCATGAGCTATGATACCCTTCCTTTCCAGGAGGGACAGTCCCAGACATGATCACAAGCTAGATGTGCACTTGTGATGATACATCTGACTCAATAGCAGCTGATTAACAAAGCAGCAAGTACAGGATTGCAAGAAAAGGATTTAAGTGTGTGATTGGAAGTAGGAAAATCAAAAAAAAAAAAAAAAAAAAAAGCAAGCAGAAAGAAAACTCACAAGACAGTTAATACAGTTTCAGAAGCTGTGTGGCCCCATGCTTAACATTACTCATCAGACTGTGGGAAGAGTGCTGAAGTGATATTTCTGTCTAAGAGGTTATTGGCTGGGGACAGTGTCACTCCTGGGAGGAGGCTGCCCATGTGTGGAGCACGGGTTTCGGCCAGACTGCTGTCCCATTCCATTCCTGCTGTTCATCCAGCTGCTGTGATCTTCCTCATAAACAAGTTGATTATTTATTTTGGGTTTTTTTTTCCTCTCTTGCTTGCTTCCAGATCCCCATTTCTTTTAACATAACAGGAAGGACAACAGACACCTTCAAAATCTGCATTTTTTCCAGCTAGCATGGTGTTTTTCCTACTTATTTTTCATAGAAGGAATAAGGAGAAAAATTTTCCAATTGCTTTTTCCTATTTCTTTTCATTAGTCACTATGTCATTGCCTGTCTATAGCTATCCATTACAGACTCATTACTTGTCTCCAGAAAAGCATAAATAGGCTCGATTTACCTGATTCCTACTTTTGTTCTTACTTAAAACATTTTCAGTAACCTTAGGGATTTCTGCATTTCTTTGGGGGTATTATACCTGTGTTACATAGATTACTAATAATAGACCACCTAAAAACAGTCAGTTTTGCCTCATCTTGTGGTGATGTTCTGTGAGGAATTCCCTTACTGCTGCCTTTCTAGGATGAGAAAGAATATTTGTAGTAAATACGTGACAGAGACAGAAGGGACTCTGATATACTTTTTTTCAAGAGACTTTGTTAAAGATTGCCTATAGCACATATCTACATTTAGTAAGTTAGGCATATGTTTGAAGATTCTTTTAGGAAAAAAAAATTATATTAGAAAATAATTAAAACTGTAGAAATTAATGAAAAGACAAAATAAACAGTAGTGGGGGAATGTAGTGCCAGAGACAGCTGTGAGAATCTCCATGGGATCTGCATTTCCCACATGCATAGTATATGCATTTCAGTTCTATACATGGGAAGAAAAATAAGTGTTTGCTTAAGGTGAGCTGCAAGGTGGGGCTTGGGGTTTTGTGGGGTTTTTTGCAATTGTTTAACAGGTTAAATGTATGCCTAATGTGGCATCATTTCCACCATTTCTGTTGTCAAGGTCATATTGCATCAACAAGCTGACTAGAAAGGACAAGACCTTTGAATCAAGCATCTTTGCATCATCATGCAGCATTGCATTGTCATGAAACCTAAAACACAACTGACGAGGCTAATTTGGATTAAAGAGGTAGCAAATTTTTTTAAGAATTGTAGAAATGTTCAGATGCCATTTCGCACTGGTGATAGATTCAGACCAATTGAAAGAGGATCTTAACTAGGGAGTTTCAAAGATTAACAGCTAATAATAGTATAATTTTCAGTATATTTTAGTGATCATTTTGTCCCTTAAAAAAACTCCCTGGTTGGATCCTGGAAATGTAGTATAATTTTAAAAGAATGCACAAATTCTTCTGATAAGGCACATTTTTCTCTGTGGTATACAATTTTGTGTTTATACTCATAATGTCCTTCTTAGGTAGTAAAAATGTTACATAAAATGGTGTCCTGTTTTCCTGCCAGTAAATCCAAAGTAAAAACATGGGCATTGTAATATATCTGTTCAATGCCATGCAAAGAGAAAAAAAAACAAGAAACAAAGCTGGTAGTGCATTGGTTTGCTCAGACTATACAGATATTACCCTCCAAAAAAAAAAAAAAGTCAGACGTTAAAAAATTAAAACCTGTCTTTATTTTTAATGCTTAGGCATAGTTCTTTATTCATGTTTCCTGCTAAGAAGTTTACTCCAACATGGTAAAGAGATGGGCTCATGTTAAATGCAACCATGCACCAACCATATCACTGGCTGCAAAATAAATTAAAAAGAATACAAATGGAGAAAAAATTACAGGATATAAATGCTACTGAAAAATCTTCCCTTTCTATGTAAAGGGTAGTTGTAGAGAAGACAAAATCCTAGTTGGACACAAGGATAGATTGTTTCACTGTAAGTGTGGCCAAGCCCTGGCACGATTGCCCAGGGATACTGTGGAGCTTCCATCTTCAGAGATTTCCAAAATTCTACTAGACAAAGAGCTATGCAAGTTTGCAATCAGCTTTACTTTAACTGGAATTTGGAGTATGGAGCCTCCAGAGGTCCTTTTGACCCTATTTTTTTCTGGGGTTTTTTGGGGTTTTTTTGATTCTGGAATACCTCACTAAAATTAGCTCCTGCATTAGCAATAGGCACAAGTTAAATCAAAACTACTGGGTGTACTTTTCTTATGCTCCAACAGTGCCATGCGATGAAGGGAGGGCAGAAAAAGTTAATATTTCACTGCCAGCAGCTGGCATCACATATAAAAGGGCAAAAGCAAGTGGTCACTTTATTTTGCCTAAGTGAGCTGCTGGCATATCCAATTGCCCACTTTAAAAACCAGATGTATTTTGTGGGCACAATTTAACATCCCCCTCACTCCATGGCCGTGTGTGTAATATTCTCATGGTCATGCTGTCACTGAAAAGCCTTTCACACTGGCAGGCTGATGCTGAAATACAGTATGTATGTGTAGCACAGAGGGACAGAATCCTTCCTCACCCTGTTGAAGAGGGAGCCCCTTTCCAATGAGAGTTGTGCTCTGCAGGGGCCCTCACATTTCCATCTCAGCTCCCTGGGACTACCGAGCATTTGCTTCACAGATGGCCTGCACATGCATGACAAATCTAATGTATTCTGGGCATACTGTGCACAGGCAGCAGTCATTTGTCCTGGACTTCTGGGTGTCAGGCAGCTTGGTTCAGCTATTGCCCCAGCTGGCCTGTCTGCCATCTGGAAATCCTCTGAAACATGGGCAGACTCTTTTCCCTACCCCCCTATTCCTTCCCTGCCCATCCTCTTTCACTTAGCTGTGTGCTAGGGAAGCTTCAGAGGGGTGAGCTCCTCAATTCCAGAGCATGAAGGGGAAGTGCTGCTGGCATGCATGGAACCAGGCAAGGTGAGAGAAACAGCTCCAGGCACTATTCCCTGCAAGGCACAGGTCTACAAAGAATGAGTGAAAGTTACTTTTGCACCTCTGCTTAAAATAAGCAGTAGCCTGCTAGAGCAGGTGTTTGGGTTTTATGATTTAAAGTAATTTTGATGTGGCTCAACAGTTAAATTAATGGCTTTTTCCTGGAGAGCAGTTTTTTGTTGTTTTGGTTTTTGTTTTCCAGTGGAGTGAGCTTATCTCTAATAAACAGGTATGGGTAAATAACCCCTTTAAAATTAATTTTTTCTTACAGCAAATGATCCTAGTCATGTAGTCCATTTTCTGACCTTTGTGCACTAAGAAAACCCCAACCTTGGATCTCTGCAGTTCTTGACAGGCTAACAGTGTTACTTTGTGATTATACTGTTTAATGTAAAATATTGATGACTGAAGAAAGGTTCATTATCAAACCAAGGTCTATGCTGTCTTCTGTCAGCATGTACCCTGGCAAAGATCCCAGAATCAATGTGATTTTTGTGCAATTACATCCAAAAGCAGCTAAATCCAAACATGTGGTGCCTTCTCAGCTTTTCTGTTGAGAGGAAGAGACAGAGAGAGAGGTTAAATTTCAAGTCCCAAAATTGTAGGATAAACAAAGCAGGAATCATCTGATTGAATGTTCCATTTTGGGGGTCCTCTGGCAGCAAGCATAATTTACGGTGTCCTCTGGACTCATCAATGGAAAAGTGGCCTGTCTGCCATCTACATTCATGCATCTGTTACTTCATTTCTTTTGAGATCACTAACCACCATTAGGAATCTGGAATTAATGTGTACCAAGGAGAAGAAAGAAAAAATACTTACCAAGTCCTGACTGCTACTTGGAAACTTTTGCACATGTAACTAGAGAGAATATTACAAAATGATTGTGGCTTGTTTTACAGATTTTGAAAGTGAAGAAATCACTTGAGTCACCACCAAGAAAAGATAAACAACTCAAGAGGAAAAGACCACCTACAACAGAAGAGGAGACAGACACCTGCCTTTAATTGAGTACCTAAAGAAAACACTACATGGCCACTCTTTAATTTGTAATGAGTTCTGACTGCTTTGACACAAGCTATGTGAACCTCCATGTGTGCTGTTAGTTGATTGTAGGAAGGAAATTTTTATGCTGCAGTTTGTTTTATATTTGTGCAGACATGAAGCATGATCCAAAATGTGAAAATGAGAATAAAATCTTGCCTGCCTGAGCATTAAATGTCAAAACGTGCAGTACAGGATACACTGTACAGGTACAGTAGTCTTATCTGTTGAAGGGCAACAGTGTAAGAGCCCTTTGCAACAAAACTGCTCATTTGGTGTCTTTCTTCATTAGCTTCTTCCTGAAGATAATGAGACAGAAGATAGCCATTTCATAATCTAATATGAAGATAGCCATTTCATAATCTAATATAGAAAACTACATTACTCATTTACCTGCATACAACTGAAGGAAACTCAGATGCAAGAATAGAAAAAGTCAACCTTAGCCCTGATTATTTTATTTTTAACTGAGACTGCCTCCCTTCATTTTTTTGTACACCACTGTACTTCTAGCACTTTTTACAGAAGAGTTTATCCTAAACATATTGTGGCAAGGATCCTAGCCCACTTTGCATTCCTACCTTCTAGCACTGCTAGAAATATTACTGCCCTTCTATCCCACTGAATTAGAAAAAGCTGTCCTCTCCTGTGTGACTGCTTTCTCCATCTCACCACACATCTAGCTCTTCTCTGATCTCCTCTCAAGCTGTTTCCAAGACCTTGTTCCACTGCCCAAAAAGCTTTTTTTCCTTCCCTCATCTCTCCCCATCACAGCCTTGTCTCTTCTTCTTGAATGTACAAGCACACATAGACTTTCTGCCAATATCATCTTCATAGATGCTCATTCTGCCTGTCAAACCTGCCTCCTCAGGCCCTTCATTGCTTTTGCCTTCACTACCTAATCTGCTCAAGCTCTTACTGAAAAACACCAAGGCCTCTCAGCTCTGCTTCCTTGCCCTGCTCCACAGATTCCCTCCTTGCCTCTTGCACTGGCTTGCCTGTTGCCATTAATGCTGTTCTCCCACACAATTGTTAATATTTTATACTACTGTACACAAGCCGTGTTGTCCTTCTCTTGGAAAGGAACTAAATAGTACCTTGATGAACACTGCCAGTGTCCGGTTTATTAATTAAATAATTTGCTACTGTTTGAGGAGTTTTAAAGCCAGCTCTATCAAGCAATTCAGACAGTGAGCCTACTAATGTAGGTTAACACCATTACTTCACTCATCGGTCTTTTCTAGTTCTCCTCACTGTTGTTGCTACACCTCTCGCACCATGATCTTGAAAATATTTTCCTTGTACTTTGCTATTGTAGTAATTTTTGTACAGTATCTGCTGTAGGCAGCTCAAGATAAAGAAGACGGATGCTATTCCTGAGAAAGAATGACTCTAAAGTGAGCATAGCTCAGTTACCATCAGTTAATTGACTTTAGGCCAGGTATGAATTTATTTCCTTTGCAGTTGATTATGTCAATTCAAAATCCCTGAAAGACCACAAGCATTAATTTGATACATGGAGTTTTAAATGCAAACAATTACGTTACTTTTTCATAATTTACGTATACAGCCTTGTCTTAAATTGCTTTGGACTTAGTTCAGAGAACAAACAATGTCAGCTGTTCATTGTACATTTCTGGTGTAAAACTACTCTTCCTTTAAACCAGAATCCATCAGATTATAGTATTTTAGCATCAGGATGAGAAACAATAGTAACCCTAGTTATGTGTAATTTTAGATCTGTAATAGCCACCAGATGACTCACAAGCATGCTGACGTTGCTAAGTTAACAAATGAAGCCCTCAACCTTTCAATTACACCTGTTTGGGTAGGTCCTTAGAATTGTATAAAGTCGTGCTGGAGCTGTAGAAGTTTTCCTTGGTATATATTTAGGTGTAAATTAAACATAGTTCATTTAAGGCTAAGGTTAAAGTTTGAGTGCATTTCCATACGAAGCGAGAAATATGAGCTTAGGTTTTTAGAGTGCTTTGTATTTGCAAGCTGCTCTCATAAAGGTAATTAGTTTGCAAGAGATTTCCAGTGTGCTTGATATGAGAGATACAAACAGGTCTTTCATCGTGCTCATTATACAAGAGTAATCTTTATATCAAATACCAACTGATAATGTTAATAGCTATAATAAAACACAGTATGAGAAAGTGCCTTCCAAGAAACTACAGTGAATCATACAAAGCAATTGACTTAAAAGGGTAATTCCAAATCCTTTCATTATACTTCTACAAAGCAACGTCTTTGCAAGTTGGATATTGTAGTAAGCATACAGTGCAGGAGGCCTTGAGAAGAAGGAAAATTGGGCTTCACAATCTGCTAGATGAGGACTGCTTAATCTTTCAGACCTTCCCAGCCATGGGCAGAGATATCATTTTACAATGACTATTGTATGAGAACAAATGCAAAGGCTTTTAGATAGACCTCTGTGTAGCAGTGATGCCAGACACTATTTTCTTCTCATCTTACAGCATTAAAAGATGATGTATAACAGGATGTAAATGATCTTGAATTTTCTGAACCTACTAGAAGGTAATTTAATTTAAAGAGAAACCATTAATTTAAAAACAAAGGATAGATTCTTAAAAGTTATGAGCAAGATGGGTCTAATTGAAAGATGAGAAAAATATTATTATTTTTAGCTTGATTCTTGTCTGACTCTTTGTAAATAAAACATTCCTTTCTTCTGCTGCTCTTTAGCATTTGGAGAATAGTCTCCAAATTGTCATTTCATAAAAGAGTAAAATTGCATAGGAAAGAGTTTGTAAGTTCTGGAGTAAGAGTAGAATTATAAAATGGAGAGCTTAAAGCACAGGTCTACAATTACATTTTCTCATTTTTATTTCCACAAGACAATCAAGAAAAGGTAAAATGCTATATAAATGCATACCATACAGTGGAATAACAAAAGGGGCTTAGGGCAGATCAGTTTCAATGAGTCAAAGTCCAGTAAACTCAACTGAAAAACTGCTGCTGACTTCAGCAGTATTATCATTATAATTTCATTAAACTTATTAATATTTTTATTAAATTTTTTATTTCACATTTCATTTTTTAATTATTGCAAGTTTTTTACTGTAAGATATACCAAAATCAAAATAAACACACTAAATCCCATTAAATTAATTTGCTTCCAAAAAAAATGCCACTGTAGGCTTTGCATATAACTCAGCATTGAGAGGTTACCATTGTTTGTTCTGAATGTACTGAAAACAGAAAGGATAAAGAAAAATAAAAGGAATTTACTTTTCTTCAGCTTGCATGCTAATGAGTTTTGTTGTGCCAGATTCTTTTGTTAATGTTTTTCCTCTTTGCATTTTTTTCAGTCCCTGTGGCACAAATTGTGTATGGTCCAGATGATCTCCCAAAAAGAACTTTCCTACCTTCCACCTTTTGAGAAAGAGATATCAATACACAGAAGGAGGAATATACAATAATAAACAACCTTTAAACTCAGACTTCTCAGCAGACGAATCATAAGAATAAATGAATCAAAAAGGAGTCCTGAGAGGGGTCCCACTGAGCAAGGCCCATGAACAAAAGGAGCCCACATCCCAGCCCATCCCCATCCTCAGGGACCATCAATCTCTGGGGTTCATTCTGTCCCTGACCTCTGGATTTACTTCCCAGATTGACCTCAAACCTTTCTCATCACTACAGTATTGTCTTATGGTCTGACACCTGGTCAGA
This sequence comes from Calypte anna, assembly GCF_003957555.1. Taxonomy (NCBI): domain Eukaryota; kingdom Metazoa; phylum Chordata; class Aves; order Apodiformes; family Trochilidae; genus Calypte; species Calypte anna. Next base: position 104,068,419 of record NC_044244.1, on the reverse strand, counting down.
CATGGTGACCACCTGCAGGTCCACCCTGTTCCATCACTCAGGAGAGGCAGGCCCTGCAACTCCAGGGTTACTCCCAGCTGCCCTCCCTCAGGAAGCAGCCCTCTCTTACTGCTCTATGGCAGTAATCTCCCCTTCATAAGGAACCTAAATATCTTATTGACACATAGTGAATTTCCCCTTTCCTGAGCTGAAGCACCTACACAGCAACCCAACATCATCACAGCATGTTCGTATCAGTACTGGCCAAAGACCTTCACAGAATCACAGAATCATCCAGGTTAGAAAGGGCCTCTGAGATCATTCAAGTCCAACCCTTGATCCACTGCCACTGTGGTTACCAGACCATGGCACTGAGTGCCACATCCAGTCTCTTCTTAAAAAACTCCAGGGATGGAGAATCCACCATACATTCAACTCCCATGCACAGCACAGCAAAGCAGGTTGAGACACCCATCTAAATCAAATCACAGCAGTCTCAAGAGGCAAGAGGATAGAGTCCAGGTAATCCTTCAAGAAACACACTACTGGAACATTTAATGATGCTACACATAGTTCACAAAAGGTCTAGGGAGTCACTGTGAGTGGGAGTTACATGCTTTAATGCCTAATAATCTGTGCTCCCTTCAATTGCACCTGAAAACAGACAGAAAGTCACCAAATTAAAAAAAATACATATATTCTTATAAAGGACAGCCATGCACAGTTGCTGGACAATCAAATACACTGTCCCACAGGCTTTTCTTCCTCAGCAGGTGACAGCACTGCTCCTGCACAAGAAGTTCAGTATTGTCTTGATGAGAGATAGGAAGGAAATGGGACTTTTCTCAGAAAGCTCTGAGGAAGTTTCCTTGCCACTGGGACACAGATTGTTCTTCTGCAGAGAAGGGAGATGTGATGGCTAGAGCTATTAGACTGTCCACCTCTGCACTGTGGGGACTGTTGGACACCTTAGCTTAATTTCTGAATGAAAAGAGCTGTAAAAAATGATACTTTCAGGGAAAAGGAGAAAATCAAGGCAACTAAGCCACACTTCCAGACATCTCCAGACTTTCCATTTTAACTGAGCTGACTGCCTTACCAGCTCTCATTCTCCCAGATTTCTGCTTTGAATATTTGCCTTAGCCCTCAAGGCTGTTACTGTTAATTCCATGCAGAAAGCCTAAAGCTTCAGCTTTAAGAAAAAGACATGATTGAAGTAAAGTATCTATTCTAAGCAAAACTAAATAAAAATTGGGAAAAAGGCATACATCAAAACTGAAGCTACTCCTCTTCTAGCCAGCAGAGTATTACTGCTTTTACAATTATATGGCACCAGTTTGGCCTGTGTGCTACAGCCAATTTGTAGACTACTATTTTTCTTCTAACTGTGCTGCATTGTGTTACATGAAGGCGGCATAAAATAATTCATTGATGCAATAGCAAGGTGGCATACTAGCTAGTAAAAAAGTAAGTGATGGAGCATTAAAATAGCATGCTACATTTAACAGATTTCTTGGATGTTATACTTAGAGCCATACTCTTAAGCCTCTGTGCTGAAGACAAGTAAATCATGTGTGAAGAGTAAGACCATGTAGAGATGATGATATAAATTTTTTATAGTGGTCAGAAATGTGATTCAATGGTGGCAAGAGCAGAAAGACAGTAATGATACCAGCTTTCCCAAACCACCACATTTGTGAAATCACATACCTTACACTAAGATTTGACCTTCATGGTATTCCCAAGCCATCAATGGAAAAAAGCACAATCAAAAGGAAAAATATTTTCTGCAACAGAAAAGCTGTCAACAGATGAAAAGTAACACAAGTCTGATTGATAACTTTATCTCTTCTTGGAGTTAGGCAGTATTAGGCAAGTTAGCAACCTGAGGAATTAATTTTAATGGAAGTTGGTTTTGGTTTTTTTAAACAGCTATCACTATTTCCAGTGCAGTTTCAAATAGCAGTGTAATAGTAGATTCTGCTCATTTTTAGTTTCTTTTATGATTAGTTCCAAGTAGATTGTTTTGGTCCCTATTTAATTTTCTCTGTGAGAAACAATAATTTTCATCTTCCCTGCAACTGGAAACACTCTCTCTTTCAGAGATTAGATTACCATCAAGTGACCCTTCTTTGTCAGGGCCACTTGCCTGATAAAATGGTTTCCTGCTACAAACACTGGTAGCAAGGAAGACGTTATAAGGCCAGGGAGTTAGGGAGTTACTGAGTTTCATCACCTAACCCTCTGTAGTTTTCCTAAAACTTCTAAATCATACAGGTTTCTAGTGTTACTAATTCTGATTGTTCTTGCTGTCCTTCAGAAGGCACTGATTCAAGATCTAACCAACCAGCAGGGGATCTCAAGCTTCAAACACAAAGCAACTACCTTTGAGAGCTAGATTAGCTGCATCTAGAAAATACATCTTACTGCCACAAAGGTACACAAGGTAATACTTGTTCACTTACTCCACTTCTTTCAAGGAAGGGAAATCAGAAAAGAAAAAGACTGAACAATGAAGGCTTTAGTAATCAACATTTTTAACTTTTTTTTTCTCATTGATAATTAAACTTTTTGTTTTGGTTTTTTTTTTGCATTTTAGAATGGAAGTTTGTGCTATCATGAATTATCAGCTTCATTAATTTCATTTGTAGTTCCATCACAAAGGTAGTAAGTTCAAAGCCGAAAGTGGAGGCTACCAACCCAAGACTTATGAAAACTATTATGCATCTTCTTGAAACAATCAAATCACAATCAGATGTGATGCTTAATTAGACCTGCTTTCACTCCACTGTAGTCACTTATTTACACTTTACTAATAGACAGCAGCAACATCAAAAATTAAAATAAGTCTGCTAAGATTTCCATAAAACATGGAAATTTTCCAGAAAACTATATTCTAATGCAACCAGTTCTTCTAAGCCTTAAACTACACAAAATCATGTTTTATTGACACAGCACTACTAACTCTAGTGTTGCAAAGGCAAGTAGGTTTTTTTAATGTTTCATATTTTAGGTTTTGCAATTTATGTCTTCCTAACTTGTATCTCCTAAAACTCTGTATGTCCTGGAGCATCAACAGAGGGAAAGAATGTCTCCCAGTCTTCACAATTCTAGAGGGATGCTTAAAGCACAGTAAAATTGTCTTAATACATTAGAAACAAAAGTGGAAAATTAGAACAAGATTAGGAATCACTTTTTATAAAGTATAATGATTTCAAAGAAGAAAAGAAGTTGCTTTATATGTTTCGAAATCTGGTGAAACAGCAACATGGTTTACCTATTCACTTTTCACGATAATTCTGTTCAGCCTATGGAGTTCAAAAAACTGGTCCTTATCTCATTACCCTTATCAGAAGTGGCATCAGTGTAAGTTTAATCAGAATCCTGCCTCCTGGAATAGCAGTGCTGCATTTCTGTACTGATTCAGTTACCAAAACACAAGTGCTTAGGGAAATTTCAGGTGCCCTTGATATCCCACCTGGCCTCTAATTGCTGATCCAGAAGGACACAGGTTTCTCATAGGACCTTTGCCAGTGCTTCCAACCCTGCATGGATGTCACAGCTATTGAAAGGCAATTCCAGTAACACAGCATTCTTGTGCTTAGACTGCTGAATCCTGCTGCTTTGGGCTGCCTCCGTACAGCACCAAAACTTCTGAGTTGCTGCTGCAATCAGAACACAAGAGTGGGATTGCTTTTAGCTTTTCTACTTCTTGAGCCTTGATTCTTTATGCAGATCACCTGCCTGTTCAGCTACAAGTAATAAGTCGCAGCAACCTTGAATGGTAAAAAGAACAGATCTTTATCATGAAGATTTTTGAAGTGTGATATATGCCACAGACAACCATATTTACATGAGGAAAGAACATGCAGATGCTTAATTGGTGAAGAAGGAAGCTTTTCAGGAGACTTGATGCCTCATCCTTAAATAAAAGTTGGAAAAACACAGCTGATGTGTCTTATAAGAGAAAACCAGCTCCTTCTTACATATATTTCTGAAAGCTTTTGAGAACTTCTCTAGGAAAACACAGAAAAAAAAAACCTTGCACAATGACTGCATGTACTCAGGAACTGAGACAGGGACTCCTAAAGTTTATTTTTTAACGTCATTAATTTGTGTGTGAATTAAAACGGTGATGTGCATAGAGCTTCCATATGTTTTATTTTCCAGGTTTATGTGGTTTTCTTTTGAGGGAAAAGAAAGCTTGGAAGGAGGAGCTCTGTATGACCTTGTTTCACTGGCTCAGTAAAACTCACTGGTGAAGTGGCTAATGTCAACCAGTCTCCATCACAAAAGGGACTTAAAATGACACTGTAGACTTTTTATCTCACTGATGGAGAGTGTAACTGCATAAAAATCCACAAAAGAAAAAGAAGGAAAAGATAAGGATTAACAAGACAAGAACATTAGGAGCTGGAAGGAGTGGTGAGAGGAAAGGCTTCCAATAGATAGAGAAGTACAACCAGATAAATTACTCAATTCTTAGGCAGCACTGGAAGGAATAAAGCAGAGCAGAGCCTGCCCCTTGATACTTAGATGCCTGGTGCCAGCCAACTGCATCAGGAAATTGTGCTAATGAATTGAACACAGGGAAAGAAGACAAGGTTAATGCATAGTAAAATGCACCTTTTGACAAGGATTTTAGTGATTACTATAAAAGTGCTTTACAGAGTAATAACTGTTCAGAAGCAAACTTATAATAAAAATAATGGAGATTTAATAAGAGTAATCATGTCATTGTTATTGAAGGTTTTAGCATGTTTTAAATTGAAAGCTTTAGCTCCCCAATAGGGAAGAAATTATTCAGCCAATTCTGAAATATGATGCCCAGCTCCGTAGATGTAAATTGTATGCATTGTATGCAAAGTGGTTTTACCTTGGACTAAATTTAGTCTGGGTTGCTGGACTAACCAACTCCGTTCAATCTGTCTCAATCTGCCAAAAAAGACACATTGGACTCTGGGTTGTTGTCTCCATTAGGGGCTGGAATACATTTGCTGTGCAACTGGAACAGATCATATGCCTTAGGTGGTGGAAATGAAACATATCCACAAGTACTGAAACCACTATGAGAACAGAAACAGAGCACAGCAAGTAGGGATACACAGGGGTTTGCTTCAAAGTCATCCTACAGCCCTGAACCAAAACAGAACTGTAGAAAACCATTCTTTACCACTTTTCTTAAAATCTGGTTGGAATGCAGTCAGATTACAAATTATCTAGGGACAGAGCCATGTAAATTGATGATAATTTTGAATAGTTTAATAGCATAACATACTCAGGATAATGAAGGTCAGTCTTGTTGCAGGGCAGGACTGGATGGAGCTCAGCTCTTCCACTGGTAATGGGTACAAACAAGGCATGAGTGTGGAAGTAAAGGTGTGATGGGAAACCAGAAGAGAGGAAAGCCATGAGGTCACAGAAACTTCATTAGAGGGGTGGAGTGAGAAGCTGGGGTGTAGCAAAGCCATTCTTACTGGACTGATTCTGATTTCCATGTCTTTATCCTTATTTCTCCCTTCTTTCCACTGGGAGAGAGAACACCAATCACAGAACAGATATGAACAGGGCAAGAGAGAAAATCTTCACTCTCTGCTGAAAACTACTGATGTTCACCAGAAAATTTTCAATTGAAAATGTTATCTTTTCATTACAAAATCAAATGTAAGGTGTTTTTTTTTTAAAAAAAAAATTAAGCCAAGATGCTAGCAGCCATAAGGAAAACATCAAAAATTTAAATTTGCCAACAGGAAAAAAAAATATTTCTTAGCTGAAAGTCTTTGTTTTTTTCATAGAAATTTTTGTTATTATTTTAAAAGAAATGCAGGTTCACAGAGTCTGGGTATGTTCTGTGAAAACTCCCAACTTTCTTAACGGATAAAGGTGTGGGAAATCAAAACCAAAAAGATCACAGAATCATAGATTCTTTTAGGTTGGAAAAGACCCTTGAGGTCATCGAGTTCAACCATCATCCCTACTCTACAAAGTTCTCTCCTAAACCATATTCTCCAACACCACATCTAGAGAACCCTTAAACACAACCAGGGATGGTGACTCAATCCACCTCAGACCCTCTATCCCACCTCAGACACTTCCAGCCTCCCTGGGCAGCCTTTTCCAGTGTCTGACCACTCTTTTTGTGAAAATTTTTTTCCTAAAGTTTACCCATACTAAAATATGCTGGTAAATCTTAAATTTTTCAGTGACTTCTGTAAATATTATCTTAAGTTTTGTGACTACATTAGATGCTTTTGCTACTTTCTCCCCCCAAAAAATCTTAAGGAAGTAATTTTTGAGTCAGATTAATTATCAGAGCTTATCCTTTGGCCTTGAACAGCTTCCTACAAAGGCAACAAATTTGTTTGCAACCCTCTGCAGTGACTGGAAATTTGGAGGGTAAATCTGAGCAAGATGTATTCTTGTGTCTGTTTCCACTTAAATTTCAAGATGTATTTCTGTGCTTGTTCTTACCAGTACTGCAATGTTAAGCAGTTCTCCTGTCTCCAGATGTCAGGAGCTGCTTGATATATTGGGATATTTGTGATGTTCATCTTTAAAGAGTTGGATTCCAGCACTCTCCCAGTACTTCAAGCAGTGTCACATCTTTGCAGGTACTGCTGCTTAAGCAGATGTCAGGAAGCTGTGTGCTTGTCAGGTACCATATGGGTATTCCCAGAAAAGGCAGAGCACTCACAACTTCATTACCCTCCTGGAGTTTCAGATCACAAGGGACCATGCAGAACTGAGCCCTTTAGCAGATTTAATAATGATCTTTTTTATTTAATTATAGAGCCAAAAGGAGTAGCAACACATGTGCTGGCTCCAATATTTCCATTTCAATCCAGCCCAGCTTCTGAGAGTGTTATATGCACAGCCCCTTCTGGAATTCGGAATTAAAAAGAGTGTCTGAATAAAGCTTCCTTTTATTTGAGAAGAGAAGCATTCTTTTGAAACTGTCTCAAATATCATACTTGCCTGCCAGCACATTTTGGGAAAGACAGGTGAGAAGACATTCCTTCCATTATGCCTTTTGTCCATCTTTATGATCTGGACAATTACATGTCTTTGAAAAAAAAATCAAATACCATTATAGTTTTAACTTAAACCAAGACAGAGAAAAAACAAACAACCAACCAAACATAAAAAAAACCCAAAACAAACAAAACACAACATTTCAAGTTGATTACATTAAAACTTTATCTCTGCTTCACTTTGATAGGACTAGAGTAGTTCTTAAGGAAAGCTGATATTTTATCACTATATTGGGCCTGAATTTTTCTTAGACCATGGGATAACTCTTAACACACTATAATTTCAGTATAACAGGGAGAAAGATGGGAGCAATTTGTGGGACTCACTTAAAGGTTGTTTCAAGTGTAAATAATCCTTAAAATTAATGAGTCACTTTCAACTGGGTTTTTAATGTCAAAGAACGTATCTCCTCTTATTACCAGAAGTATGAACTGGACACATTTGAAAAATCTTTGCACTGGAACATGCTTTGAAACAATTTGGGCACATAGTACTCTTCCTAAATTTTTTACATCTGTACTTATATTGAGTGCTCAGGTACTATAGTAATAGATGATTTCTGAAATGGTAGTAAACCACTAGCCTCAAGGAATATTGAATGCCATCGTAAGTGCTGTATACACCTGGTCTGATTTTGTTTTCACACATTTAACTGATTTTTTTCTTTAGCAGTTATACATAGTTTTTAATAGCTACCTAAATGAACACAGTCTCTATATGAGGCATCTTGTGCGCAAAATGCATTCAGGAGTCAAGCCTGCCTTTGGAGGAGTCTTACAAATTAAGTCATACAAATTTTTCATAGAATCATAGAATCATAGAATTGGCTGGGTTGGAAGGGACCTCAGAGATCATCGAGTCCAACCCTTGTCACAGTGCTAAAGAGAAAGACTTTAGGAGCTGCGGAACCACCCCTACTATCCTATTCCACGTGTTTCATAGTGGGTTATTTTTTAGTTTGTTAGGTTTCACTATCACATGTAAGTATTTTCAGAGCCCTGTGCATGCTTCAGTCACCCTGTTCATGATGCTGGTACTGTTTCTGGTGGTCAGTGTCAGGGCAGGGATTAACAGGCTCTTCAGGGGGTGTTCATGTAAGAGGAGCAGACACAGGATTGTTACACGCTGGTTGAACAATGCTTACATTGCATGCCAGCTGTTCCTCAGGCTTTGCAAAGGGCTTATACCCATCTTACACCCCACTTAAGCTCCACTTTGATTTTTTTGCCTACATCTCCAACTACTGAAAATTGACAGTGACATCTCTGCACAATAGCTGAGGAGCTGGACACTTGATCTTAGAAATGTTAATACCTCTATAAAAGTTGACTTTTTTAAGAGTTTGGGAAAGAAATTTAATAACTTCTAAGACACTGAACTTAAGAACTGTTGTTACAGTTGCTGAACAAAATGCAGATAGTCTCCTTCCTTCTTATTTTTTCTAGTCTCCTCTCCATTTATATTTGCTGTTCTTCTACTTATATTTCAGACACCTTTCAGAGATAGTCAGCTCCTGAATGCATTCTTCTTAATTACCACCTTAATAGCACCAGAAGACTCACCTTTTCTGGTGAAAGATGCTTCTTGAACAAAAAATAAGTCTGTGGTGTAGAGTATCTGCTGCTTTTATGGACTCAAGGGTTGTTCTTGCTTTGACTGCAAAAAACCCAAGGCCTTGAACTGGAAAAACTGCTATCCTGTACTTAATAATAGAGTCAAAACGATACAAGTGGGATTGGCAATTATAGTTTTCATAGTAAAATCCAATTAATGAGTGAAAGTATCCTATATTTTTCATTTTAAAGACAAACATTAACACTTTTTAAAGCTGTTCTATGCACATGCTATCTTTGTACAAGATCTCTCCCATTCAGGCCAGAGGAACTAGTTGTAGATGAAACCAAGGGGATGAGAGGTTTATGGGAGATTGGGGGTATTAGATTATTTTGATTTGGATGGGGTTTTATTTCAATTTACACTTACTTGGAAAAGCAATTAGACACATATTTAAGGCTTTTCTTGAATCAGAACTTGAAAAATTTAGTGTTCTTTTAGTCTTTAAGTAAGCTGCATCTTCTTTAACTAAAGTTCACCTAAGTTCTGTAAGTCATTTTGGAGGAGCAGACCCTGTGTCAGCAGGATTTCTCCTGATTGTTGACAGATATTCTTGGTATAGTGTAATAATATCTTCAGGAATTTTCAAACCTCTACCTCCTTACATCTGTCAACAAGTAGCTTGTGCACAAAAGCCCTTTGGCACATGCAAACTTGTAACGAAACAGGGAGTTTGAGTGTCTGATTTTCAGTCACGCTTGCGTATGCAGCTGTGTTCATTCTCTCTATAGACAACACAGGGAAAACCTGGGAAAAAAATGCCATAAAAGGGGAAAAAGTTTCCCTGACTGATTCAATTGAGGGTGACAAAGGATGAGGACAAACGGCAGGTCTACATTAGTTATGCCAGCCTGGGTACAAAGACATAGTGTTATTTCACTCAAGTAGAGTGCAGACACTGAGATAACAAAGAAGCAGGGGAAGTTCAGGTTTTACTGAATTTTATCAGTGCACAGGAGAAGACCTTGTGTCTTGAGCAATTAAGTGAAAAGAAAATATTCTCCTGCATGCACTTAGAGTCTCAGCTTGACACTGGCTGCCTTGAAAGAGAATCCTCCAGAAGAGACTTTGCTGAGAGGAGTTTATATTAGCTCCCACTTGAATTAAAAGCTATTCCACCTGCTATCTGGCAGAAAGGCAATGTGCATAATTAAAAGCAGACATTTTAAAGACTATGAGTACCCAGCAGGGTTTTGAATACTAAGAGTTGTAAAGGACTCTGCCTCATCTATGCACTGTTTCCACCCTTTAAGGACTCTGGAGAAATTAACTAGCAATATTTGGTATTATTAATCCTTTTAACAATGTAAAGAGCATCTCAAAAAAAAAATTGGTGCCAAGAAGTCGGTTTCAAGCAAATCATTGAGCAGGCTCAGTCACTGTGAGCCCTCCCTTTTTAAAGCTGCTACAGTTTAATTTATTCCAGAGACTGGATCAGCAATGGTGGGGAGGTGAAAATTCTGTGTTTCAGTATTCAGCCTAGTGGGAGTGAGAAATTGTTTTTCTTTCCAGGCTTAGAAGAGAAGCTGATTGCCATAGAACAAGCTCTTCCTAGGGAGAAGGTTTTACTGGCATTAGAGACAAATTTAAATTTATTCCAAATTACTTTTTCTTCAACAAAGCTATGTTTTTAGATACTAATAGTTATTCTATCCCACACATAATCTGTATTTTCTCATAAATTATCTGCTCTGAATAACTGATAATATTGCCAAGTGAGAGAGTCTAACTTATTTAGTGGAATAAATACTAATAATTATACACAAATTAAAATACAATCGCCTGCCTACTATAAGTTTTCCATACTAAGACACTCACTTAAGAAAATTCTCTTTGGTTCAGAAGTTGAAAAGCATTGTACATACTAAAAAACAACCCAAATATTCAAAGAAATCACATGCTGATGACCTGCTTTATCAGCCATACAGTTAAATAGCTGTCTTTATCTTTTAAGAATGTAAGAGCTAATCACCAACTAGTAAAAGTGTATTTTATGTTAGTGAACTTAAGACCAGGCAAAGTTTTTCTTTCATCCTCTCTCAGTACAAGCCAGTCCTCAACAGAGACATGGACTACATGACCACTTCATACCCCTCCAAGGCATACTTTTATGCCTCTAAATTCAAATGAATTTTTATTTTAATTCTATTATCTTAGAAACGCAATATTTGCTTTTTTTTCCCCACGTGAGAAAAATTAATTCATAGTCTCCTATTTGGGCTTTTAAGTTTAAATAATACTTTGCTGTCATGACCATTTCATCTGCAAACAATACTTCCTTTATCTCAGAGGTCTGATTCTGAAATGTATAAACCTTGTAATAAAATAGCATTGGTTTTAAACAGTTATTAATATGAACATATGTATTTGCATATGAATAGGTTGTAGAATCAGGCCAGAATCATGCAAGTCACCACCTAAGAATGAATTATAGGATTGGAGATGGATAGCTGCATGAAGCTGTAAATCCCATTGTATTTTTTACTTTATTTAGAATCTTCTCTTGAATTAAAGATTTACAAGTTATAAAGACACTCAACGAGAATTGCCAGACAGTGCTTTAATAAACATAGATCCCTCCTGAGCAACCCTTCCACACACACATAATGCCAATTCATTTCCTGCAGTATCTGATTTCAGCTGAAGCTGAAATCTGTCAGTATGAGGAATTAGTTAGCTCTCCTGAACAACCAGGACAAGAGCAGTGAAACAAATTTGAGTTCCTCTGTAAGTGAATAAATATAATTATAGTGGTATTTATACTACAGCCTTATTTTTCTCCATATTGCCAACTCGGAAATCTCCCGTGCCTGAGTACTCTCCAAAAAGCAGCACAACTTTAAAACTTGAAGTGGTTGATTCCTTGCTCAGCTGTTAGGGAGCTATCTAAGAGTGGTCAGTGGTGATGGAGAAGGCAGAGGTTATCCTGGAGTATGACCCAGGGTTGCAGTAACCACTTGCAGAAGCTCTCCAGCCTTGTTACCTTTGTGGGATGGTGTAACAGCATCAGGCAATCAGCAGGCAGAGTAACCTTTGGCAGCTTAAATGCTCTTAGACATATCCAAATGAGAGGCAAGGTTTATGTAGCTGGAGAGAGTCCTAATGCTTCCTTTATGGAGTACTTTAAATGCTGGGACTTAATGCCAGAGTGTTCTATGGCTTTAGATATGTGAATAGTAGATAATGGCAGTCAAAAAAAAATGTGGCTGGCTAACAGAGTTCTTGAGTTTTATGAGATCAATAAAGCTCACTGTACAGAGTACTTGGCTTTCTCTAGAAGTGTCTTACATCAGTTTTAATCGGGTTTCTCCCCACATCACTATGGGGGAGGCAGTACTATGAGTTTCTTCAGCACCTCTTACAGAAAGTCCAATATAAATCCAAGCTTAATGGCCTGCTGGAGTAAATGGGACTTAAAGATTCATCTGAGTGCTTTGCTGAACCAAGGACAGACTGGGTGACAATACCTCACTAAGCAGCCAGGCACCTGGTCTCACTTTCCCTGAAGTCACTTCCATGCTGTCAGATTTTTTTTTCCTTTAGTGTGCTGGGGTTCCTTGTATCGTTGGCTTGGGATTTGTTTGTTGCTTTTTCTTTTTTTTTTTTATTTTTTCTTTTTTTTATTTTCTTGGTAGTAAGCTCTCCAGAATGAAAATGTATGGTATACTCCTATATGTGGAAAATTTCATAAATTAAAACATATGCTTCAAGTGCAGAGGCATTAGGAAGGCACTTTTTTTTTTTTTCTGAAAACAGTACTTCAAGACTCATCATAACTCTTCTCTTACTCTTGGATGTTAAAATGGTTGGGCACTGAGACCTAAGATAGGAGGGCTCAATAACCTACTCCTTCCTCTGTAAAAGAGACACACACAGGAATTTGATTCAGATCCTCTTTTTTGTACATTCCACCACACACCTTGGGTCTGAGCTCAAAACCACTGAGGTCAGCCGGATGACTCCTCTGCAGTTCAGGGAATATCATATCTGGTGCAGACTTAGAAAATGTCAAGGAGGTATTCCTGGTTTTGTTAAGGACTTGAACTGGTCTCATTAATCATAGTCTTAGAAACATAAAATCATTGCTACAATTAAACTAAAAATGAGAGAAAAATAGGGAAGAATGTCAGAATAAACAATGGTTCCATTTGCATTTAGATCTCATTTTTCATATCATCCAAATACAAAGCAGGGCTTAAGAGAAAGGAAGACTTAGTGCTGCCTTCCTTATAACAAAGCTCTGGCTGACAGCATTATACCTGTCAATTTTATTTTTTAAATCACAGATAAAATGAGGGAACATGAGAAAAAAATCTTTACCAAAAGACCCTACTTTATGCTCATGGCCTTTCGAGTACAATGGGTGCCTCCCTTACCTCTTCCTCCTGTAGGATGGATCACTAGTTTCCCAGGATGGTTGTTGTTAAAACAAAGACTGCTGCACACTGTGCATCTTTTCAGTGCTAGAATACTATTTTTGCATTATTTGAGAGCTTAGAGACAAGTCCACATCTCCAGGAAAAAAAAAAAAAAACAACAAAAAACCCCACATAAATAAAAGAAAAAAAAACCCCACACCATAATTCTCCTTTTTCAATGTCAGCCTAGATAAAATACCCTTTAGAGGCATTTTACTAACCCTAGTACTGTGAAAAAAACATCAGAATGCTTATATAGCACTGCCATTTGAATTGAGTTTGAGCTGAGAGGCAGCAAAATTAACTTATTTACTGCAATGTAAAATAAAGCATAAATCAAAACTGAATGTAACAAATATACCGCCTCTTTCAACAAAAGTAAAATTTATGTTTTCAAGTATATAAATCTCTTCTTTTAATGGTATATGACTGTTTTAAATACCTTATTTAGCTGAATATAAACTTCTCTAGTTGAAAACCTGTCTTAGATGAGTCAGTAAATATTTGTACAGCTAGCATCAGTAAAGGAAAAATTATGCTAGGCAAGTTTGCTTTTGTTTAGGCAAACAGAATTATAAAAATAAATTGTGTCATCCAAAATTAATGCTTAGTGAAATCTTACTTTTTCAAGTACTGTCAGCATAGTCCTAATATTAAATGCTTGAAATAGAACTTTTTAGTATCACAGCAATTGTATTAATAGATTCCAGGCACGTGCTTTCAGGCATGTAATTTCATATGTAAGAAAACCGTTCTTGAATTGGTTGGCTAGTAAAGAGTTCTTTTGTTCCAAGATTTGAGAACAAATTAAAGTAGAGATGCAGAAGAGGATAAATTATGCTAGCTGAAGTCTTTCAGGCAACTGGCTTTTTACAGATTTTCCACAATCATCTCTGACTTGGAATGATAAACCCACATTGCTCAGATATTCCAAAGCATACCATTCCAAGGGATTACTAAATTCATTCCTAAATTATTTGGGGTTTTAGAAAATCCCATTGACATTTCTCATTGACTCTCAATGGTATTTAGGATTTCCAGAAAGGCCTCAAGCGCTTAGATAGAATGTGAGTGTGAGAACATGCAGAGAAACTTCTGCTGCCATTTCCAAAAAGCCCTCATGTAGATATTTTATAGGTACTCAAAACGCCAGCTCAAAGCAATTTTGAATGCCTGTGGAGCTTGGATAAGCATCTGCCATATTCAACACATCCTGAATAATTCCAAGAACTAAAAGAAGCAAAGAAAAGGAAATCTGAAAGACTCCTCATTTCTCTCAGTTTGGAGGCCTCACAGCGTACCATGGTCCAGCCAAGATGCCCAGCTGATGTGACAGCAGCCTGCCTGCTCACTTTGTTGTGTGTGCTTTGACCATCCATGAAACTGCAATCCAAAAGGCTGAAACCTGCCTCCAAACAGGGTAAAAAAAAAAAGGAAGGAGAAGGCCTTGAGCAGCATGAAGTAATGGGGGGGTTCAATCAGTCTTTAATGAGGGGATCCAAAGATCCTGAGAGGCATCAACCTTGCCCCCTCCCCTGCTGGCAGGCAGCTCTCCTGCATCTCTGGCTGGGATGGGGCAGGGTCTGTGCAGCGAGCAGGTAACTGGAGGAAGAGGAGGGGCCGAGGCAGCTCCTCACCACCCCCAGTCAACAGGATAACACTCTAGACTCTCACACCTGATGTATCTGGAACTGAAGCCCAAGTCATCTTCTCCTTTATAGGCCATCAGTAGGTCTCAGAGGAAATAACTTATTATAATGGGGGTCACTTTGTTCTCAGGTCAGTCTGATATGTCCTTGGCTACTCAAGAAGGTGACTTTCTTGTTTAAATGAAAACATCTCCATTACTGAGTACACCTGGGCTGTAGGAACTTGTCCTTGCAGCCCAGGCTCTCTGTGTGACTCCAGCCACAACACCTGATGCTACAGTACCCCCTTTTCTTGGCCACTTGAGCTGGAAAGAAGAGTAAGATGAACTCTCTGCTGCAGTGCCAAAAATCAAATTAACTTTGAGTCTCAAATCCTCTGATAAAGAGGACCTTGGAGAAATAGATGCTATGCAGGCTCTTTGTCTGGTGTAAGTGCCTTTAAGAAGAATTTCATCTGCTACTCTTCTGATTTCATGTTTATCTACTGGGCCTGCATAGCCTCTTTCAATAACTACTTGGTGGTCAGAGAGGAAGTAGAGAAACTAGAAATGAAAAACCATAGTTATGGAAGGGAATAAAAACCTTCCTTTTGAAAATGCTTATTTACCAAGCACAGTGCTTAAACCGGGTTGTCTAGAGAATTTTATGTATATGCAAGAGCTACTGGATATTTCAAAACCACTGTGCTGTAGGCCTTCAGCTGGAGAACCATCTGTTTTCCAGGAACAGTCTGATGGAGAGCCACAGTATCTTAAATCTATGGAAGCAGAAACTAACCTTTCCAAGTACAAAATCAGTATTTATTTTTAATTAAGGAACTTTTATTGTTGTTATGCTGAACAGCAAGAAAATACCTCAGCCCTTCAAAAAAAAACAAATTACCTGTAGCCATTAAGCTGAAGGTAACTTCTTTATTTTGTGCTCTTTTTTTTTTTTTTTTTTTTTCCAGCAATTGGTATCCTGCATTTCAACAACAAATAGGTCTCCCTTCACAGCTCTGTGCCAGTGAAGGGCTTCCAGGTAAAACAACAAGCAAAAGAAACCCTTCCCTGGGCAATGCTGCTGGAGGTAAACAGGCATCAGAAAGAGGTGGAAAGAATCACCGCACAGAGCCAGGGCAGCAGGAGGCCATGCTACCTGTGCTGCTGGAGCAGAGGACACTATTACACCTGTGATGGAGAGAAACAGAAATCTAAATGGAGCACCTGTTGGTGACATTTTAAGAAAACAGCTGCCAGATGGAGGTAGGAGAACTGGAAAGGGCACTGAAAAGTTGCAAAGATCTTGCAGCCTTTTTGAAAAGGTTTTGAGAAAAACAAAAAAAACCCAAAAAACCTCCCAGCCTTTCAGAAGGGTTTTCTTGCCTTTTTTAGTGGGGGTAGTCAGAAGCAAAACAGACAGCAAAGCAAATATAGGTTGAACATTCACAGTCATTAGATACTGCTAACAATCATTAAGCACTGTTGCCTGAGACAGTAAATACCAGTTGTCCCAGCCCCAGATTCAGACACTACCTAAAAACCCTTTTGGAGTACACCCTTTAACAGAAGAGAGGTTTCATTATTAGTGTGTCTATTTTTGGGTGGGTTTCTCAAAGGTACAGACAGAATCAACTTGATGTGAAAGTTACAGTGATCCAGGGGTTTGAGTTTTCAGAAAAAAAACAGCAGAATGGCTGTACTGCTCTAAGGCTCTAGAATTTTCATTATCATTCAGCTAAGCTCCCATAGAAATGTTTCCCATTACCACTTTCCTCCCACTTATGTAGAAATGTGAAGCAAGCTGGTAAATTATACCTTTAAATTGCATTTCAGTAAGGTAACTAGGCTGGCAACAACAAGGAATGTTCCTAAAGTATCTTTCTGAGTCTCAAACAAAACAAAGCCTATCTTATCTCTCCATCTGTTTACATGTTATAATCCAGAATGCTTCCATGTTTCATTTTGTTTAAAGAAGTTTAAAAAAAAAAGGTTTTACAGGAATTTCTCTAAAATTACCTAATTAGTCCTGAAATTTGCCTAGATTCCAAATAAAAAAAAATCAAGTGCAGTGAGACATAGCTATTCTAAGCTTTGTTTATCCGTTTCTCTGCATTTGGAGTGAGGAGGAAACGGGGTAGAACTATTTAATGCAAATGGCACTAAGAATATGGAACAAGTTACCAGAATAGGGAGTTAGTGATGAGTATATATGTGTTCAAATTACCAGAGATTTATTTCTCTGGTAAGAAGGATTGAAGGATGAAAATGCAAAACCATGGGATTCAGAAAAACTAAACAAAGGAATTGATACTGTATTTTGGATCAGATGCCTTTTTCCTGAAAAGGTTTTGCTTCTAAATTGTTCAGGTGCAAACTTGTTGTCAGCTGAGACTGAGAGCCAAAACCCCTTGATACTGCCTCTGGGTAAGACATGTGACTCCAGGCAGGGGGTTTCTGGTGTTTTTCTTCTGATGTAAGTCTTTGGGGTTTTTTATCTGTAAAGTATATGCACTAGGAAAGGAGTCCTACAGGCTGAGGACTGGATTTTGGCCAGGCTTGAGTGGGTACAAAGGAAGGGAGAGAAAGACAGGCCAAGGGTGGGGGTTGTTAGTGAACTCCTTCATGTTCAGCAAGAAGGATGCTGGGTGCAAGGAGGTTCCCTGAAACTGGCTGTAGACTTATGATCAGTTCTGCAGAAAAATCCGTTGGGCAAGAGCAATGGTTATGCTGCATGCATAACAGAAAAAAACCCCCAACAAATCAAACAAAAAAACACCACCAAAAACCCACAAAGTCCCTTACATGTTTTGCTTCTGAGGCAAAATTCCTCTGACATCCAAGGAGGCAGCACAACTCTGAATCACCTGAAAACTGAGGTTTACCTACAAGGCATCATCTCAACTCAGATGATTGCAAGGGCTTTGATATTAGCTCAAACACAGAACTGAGCTAACATGTCTGCAGGACTTCTAAATTAGAGCTGGCTTGCATCCAGACAGTTCGAAGCATCAGCAAAGGAGCCTCAGGTCTGTCTGAAATGTCCGTATAGATGGATTCTCAGATAGGATGTTCTGAAGTGTTGCCTCTTGTGGTTACAGTTAGAGTGTGGGTGGCTGCGTTCTCTGAATCACACATTGTAAAAACAGCAGTTTGACAGTTCCATGAACAATACAGATGGGTTTGGTTCCAGTATGAAAACCCTACTTTTTGGAATTCCCCAGATCTAAGGAATGGGTTCAAGGAAAAAAAGGATCTGATTCAGAATGTGAAAGGAATTCATGTATTTCCCACAACAATTACTATTGGGAAATGCTACTGACTTTTACTATGAGACCTATTGACCAATAATTCCCTTAGTGTTTCCCTGGTAGCCCAGCAAAGTGTACAGAAAAAGGCTGGAGAATGAGAGTGGTTTGCGTTCCAACGTGAGAAAAGAAGATAAAATCCCCACCTTGTTCAGACTAATATACATGTACAGGGAGTGCCTTCAATTCTGCACAAAGAGTCTGAAACTCAAAAAAATGGCAGAGCTCTCAAAAATTCAGCAGGTCATGTGAATACAGAGTACTCACACCACAACATGATGAAAGCCACCAAAGCTCCAACTTCATGTGGCTTTTATGGACCCACAGAGACTGCTTGCTTTGTTTTGGAATTTTGCCTCTGCCCCATGCTAGTCACTCCTTCAAGAGGAGTATGCAAAGGAGTCACTCTGGTTTACAGAGCAGGAACATCTGAGCTCAACTATTCCAGGTGCTTGTTAAAACAGGTTTAGCCAAATGAGAGAGGAGAAAGTTCCATCAGGGTTATACTTCAGAAAACAGTCTGATATGCCACTGCCTGGCATTTTGTACTGCCATTAATTTCCACATATGCAAACTGGGAGCAAGACACTGCTGCATTATAATTCCTTTGTTATAATGAGGACTATTCCATATCACTGTAAATGAACATACAGATCCAAAAAACGCCTCTACAAAAGAGAATTCAGGGCCTCACTCAGTCTTGGCTTCCAAGGAAAAGTAGAGCTAATGCATAATGATATGCATTAAGGCTTTTTTTGTCAAGGGCATGCAGATTTTCCTCACCCACACAATGTTTTCACCTTAATACTTAAAACCACTTTAAAAAATGAGACTGCTATGTAGCTCTTCGCTAGATATTGGTCTGAACTGGACCAATGAGCTGAGTGATGAGTTAAAGATCACAAAAAGTGCAGACAGATATTCTACATAAGGCAGAAAAAACCCTGCAATGGGAATTGATGAAGAAGAGTTCTTCAGAAGATGCAAACAGGAAGAGACAGGTGTTTTCTATGTCTCTTTGAAGTACATGAGAAATGTGCTATCTGTTCCCTCTAAGCAGAAACATGTCTGAGCAGACAAAGCAGAGCTGGAATGAGGTCACATCTTTGCCAGTGCCACTCCAGAATCCTTACTTTACATGGGGGCGCCAACCCCATGTTCTGGATGGTATCCCTGGGCCTGAATGACAAATACACCAGGAGACAGAGGATAAGAAGAAGGAAGTGACTATAGGACAGACAGCTATTAATCAACCTTATTACAGTGTAATTGGTCAGTATGGTTCATACGGATTTGCCTAAGCCTGGAAAATATGCAGCAAATGTTGACTGTATTGGAAACTGATAGATGCCAAAATGTGATTGTAAAGAAGCAATCATTATCAAGCAAGACTTCTCTGCTATGTATCCAAGAACACAATTCTTGGCATAGCACAATTTATTATTTTTATTAGTGACTGCAAATAGGCCTAAAATCATAAAATATTTTTTAGCAGCCTAAGCTTTAAAATGGGTTGACCACTGACATGAAGAATTTAGGGTCCTAAAGAGTAAGTATTGAGCAGAGCAGTACGTGTGGAAACAAATACTGCAAACCATGACCTTAAGTGAGGAACATTCTGTCTAGAGGAACAGAGACTCTACCAAAGCAAAGGGAGAAGCTGCTGCTGTTAATCAGGTCATGTGAGTTCCTGGTGGGATGTTCTGCCCAACAATTCCCACAAGTCAAGCTGTGTGTATTTTACAGTGCTATAAGCAGCATTGTTTTGTCCAGGTGTTGTATCTAGAAAGAAATTAAAGGAGGATAGATAAGACAAGGACCCTGAGAATAACTGAAATATTGAAAAATAGATCTTTGTACAGAAACAAAGTTTTGTCTTTAGCCTCCCAAAGAAAATGTTAGAGTGACATGGCTGTTACCTATAATTTTATTAACTAGGAAAAGGAAGTAGTGGATTCATGAGACCATCAGGCAAAAGTTTAACAAGGTACAATGGCTGGGACTATATCTAAATGAATGGTAGAGCTAGATTAGCATAGTTAGGTTAAAGGTTGGACTGAATGACCTTATAGGTCATTTCCACCCTAAATAGTTCTATGATTCTATAAATTCTAATTACAAGTCAGATGGAACACCTTAACAAAGGCTATGATTTCTTTCCTGGAAATATGAAAATCTTGGTTTTAATGAGTCAGGTGGGTCAAGCTGAGAATTTTGGACGTGAACACATGGCCCTTGCCATGCCCAAACATACACAGACTCCAAACTTAATTTGCATTCTCCTGCAAATATACCTGGAGGTTCAGGTTTGAGATCTTCCCAGCCACAGCTGGGGAAGAGATGCAAGCAAAAACTGCTTTTAATGTCCTCGGCCTTCCCCCTGCATTGGGCATAAGACATAAGAAGAAGATAATAAGGGTCAATGGGCTGACTTAGAGCTGCTAAACACAAATACAGTGCTAACACCCATCCTTCCTCACACAAAAACAGCTGGAACCTTTTGGGAGACCAGATAATTGCACTGGTCAGTTTTCCAGGATGAAAAGGGTGGGTTTTTGTTGTGAAGGGTCGTGGGTGGCACATTGTTTTTTTATGTTTTCTTTTCAAATATGTCACCATATGATTTCCATGTTTTGAAGCCATGAACTCCTGCTCTGTGCAAGGGAGAATGGTTTTCCTACACAAGGAAAGGGTAAGTTTTTATGGACCATGGAAAGTCATGCTGTTTGCTGGCTAGGGCCTGAATACACAGAGTTTTCAGTTCATATTGGAGAATATAAAAAAACAGTAAACATCAGGGACAAAAGAAAGCTGCCTGGTGTGGTTATGATCCTGGACCAAAACATGCACATTTCAAAATGTCCCCTAGGGAGAAAAAAAAATCTGAAAATATTACAGACAAGGGAGAAGTGGAAGGTTTCTGAGTGAGGGTAGGTGATCTGGGAAACACCCTTGAGGCTATGATGAAATCTCAGTAACTCAGACTACATAGGAGCGCAAAAGTTTGGGTTGATTTAAAGGTTTCTTGCCCAGTTCTCCTAACACTTTGAAAGGCAGACTACCAGCATAGGTGCATGTGTTTTGTACACTGCTTTGTAAATCTATTTCAGGTCACAAGAGATAGGAATGACATTTTGAAGCATGATGTACACTGCAAGTAGTGTTGTTGCCCAGTGGACCTTCTCTGGTTTTGATACTGCTGAAGATCATGAGAGACAGATTTTGAAGACTGGTTGTTCAGATCAATATGACATCAAGTTATTCTCTGCTCTGTCCATATGTTATATCTCCTGGACCTTTCATTTGTTGTTTCTTTGCAAATGTCTTCAAAACATGGATGCTGTAATTTTTCATGACATGATGATATTCTGAGTGATCAGTAAAGAGGGAGATGATTTCCTGTGATACAAAGGGGTACCATGTCATGGAGCTCCAGAGGGATCTACCTATTCCTTTTTAAGGAATCCACTTCAGGGAACAATAGTGAAGATGGAGTCATGATACTTAGTGATTTCCAACATTTAACTCCCTGAAATAGAAACCATAATGAAATACTGGGCACGCTATGGTACTGTATGGTCAGGAACACCAGACAAAGTCTTTTACTGTACCAGGCTGGTTGTTATGGGAAAGGATTTGACTCCTTTGGTTCAGCAGGATGTACTGCATATTTTGTAGATTTGCCCAGTGCTCCAATCCCTGTGGGCTTAACCTTTTCAACAACAGCAATAAAAGAAGAAAAAGACTGAGGCCCTTCTCTTATACAACTTTTATTTTAGGGGGATATTAAATACAAAGGGTTTCACTCTCAGTGGAAATTGTCCAACTGACTCCGGGATACTGTGTAATCATTAGGAACTGGAAAAACTCAAAGTGCTTGTCTGTAGTGGCTTGGATAAGACCTGCTGGGTACATTCCAGAAATGAATATTGCAGCTGTGATGAGACTTACTTTTGGTCTTTTCAGGGCAAATTACGCCCTAATGCCCAAGGCCAGTGTAAGCCTTATGCACCATTTGAGGCCCATTTAAGCCTTCAAAATAAGACTAACATAGCATTTTAATGCCACAGGAGCCTCCTGGCCCTTTTGATGGAAGTACAGGCAATACAAGGTATTCTCTAATCATTGAAATATATTCTTTCCGCTGTTAAAGACAGCAAAATGCATTCAGAAAATTCCCTGTTTTACATATGCATTCTCTTATTTCTTCACACAGCATTCTAGCCTAAAAAAGGTGTCTAAAGCATTTGCATCTGGAAAGGATGGTGTAGCCTTCAGCTGGCACTGCAGCCTGTTTGTGTCCTTCTGATGTTCCTCAACAGCAGAAGCAGGACCATCCACTCTAGGAAGCAGTGCAGCTGGATAGGAGTAGATCTGGACAGCAGAGCAGATGCTATTAAGGACATGACATCCACTCAGGATGCCTTTAGGCAGATTTATTTGCTCTAGCTCTAGTCTAGTCTTGTATCTTGCATGCCCATGGGAAGATATCTTCTGGTTTAGTTTCATGGCAAAGGAATCCCATTTGTGTGCTCCATGACCCCTACCTGGTGCAAACAAAAGCACAGGAAGTGGTGATGATGGGGAGAGTCAGTCCAAAAGCACATTCATGTTTCTACCCAAGCTGCAACATGGGAGTACCCACGTGCCTTCTTAGACAACATACATGATAAAGAAGTCTTCACAGAATTATCTTACTTGTGGATTAATGTTACCTGTAGGGAGGGTAAATTGCAGGGTCCCCACATTTCACTTTCATGGTGAAGAGTTCTATTTCTAGCAAGGGCAAGCCAGAGGAAGCTTTGTGCCAGGCAGTGGTGGCATCTGACAGCATTGCCCTGAGCTGCTGCCCCAGAGGACCTGCAAATTTCTCTCTCTTTACCGAGTTTCAGGGCAACCAGGATTCAGATGGAAAAATCCGTGCACATGGCAACCAGAACTTGATATCTTAAAAGGTGCAGTGTGTGCATGAATGCCAGGTGAGATCTGGCAAGTGAATATTTGCTTTAAATTTTGCTTTAATCACTCTTACATTTTTAACTTTGAAGTCTAGGGAAGTACATTTTTCTGGTTTATTCCTTAGATGACATGGAAAAAGATATTCCACCTACAGTACTGGAATATCATTTATAGATGTGTAAATTCATCAAGCTATGCCTCTAACAGTTTGCCCACATGGAACTACCCCAATTTGCATCAACTGAGAACTTGACTGAGGAAAAAAAAAAAAAAAAAAAAAAGAACATTTGAGGCATTACTTTTATCATAATTGCCCCAGCATTTCAGATAGGTGTGCAAGAAAGAACAAACAAGATTGGGGCAGAAGTGGGAGGAGGTTATTTTCCTGCTAAATCAGTATTGAATTAGTTTTTGTTTATATGTGGCTCATTAAAAATTTTAAAGCACATGGCTGGCTGAAAGGGTGGATTCATGAATGGAGCTGGTAGGACAGGGAGAAGCTGAACATACAAATCTTTGGAAAAACATTTAAAGAAATGACAAAAAGCAGTAAGGTTTGGAGGGGTACAGGAATACTTGGATTTAGTCAAGTTCTGTTTTTCTACTACAGATGTTCAGCTAACTACAGCAGAGATGTTCGGAGACCACATATTGGCTGTAAAATTCTAGGGCTGAGATTAATTAAATGTCTGCTGCTCCTCATACAAACTAGACTCCGGCGTTTTTCTAGCCTTCTGAAAGAACAGCTGTAGAATGCATCATGTGTATATCTTGCACTCTTAAAATATATTTTTATGACAAGTGCCTTGTTTTTTTATAAGGAAAGTTTAACATCTTATCCTTCCTCTCATTATCATGCTGCTGTTCAGAAGAAAAAAAAAAAAAAAAGGATAAGGGTCTGATACTTAGTATGCTAACATCTGATTCTTCCTGAAGTGTACTGCCTCCACCCAACACGTGGAGTTTAAACAAAATTTATAGTAGGTTCAATGGTCACAATTATTCACTTATGTTATGCTTTATGTGAGTATATTTTTTGCAACAGTTGTAGGAAGGTGAGGACCCCATTCCAGTGTAATATAATTTGTCACTTGTGCCTCTTTTTCCTCCTGACTGGACAATGTCATAGCTTCTTTTGATCAGTAAACTCACCCTTCTTCTGAATCCTCCTATGCAGGCAACACTTTTATTATGTGATATATATTTATATATGATTAATCTTGCAGAAATCTCTTTTCCTCCTCCATAAATGGATACAATAACAATTTGATTTCTAGCCAGGCCTCAGACAGTTTCCTATTTTAATTTGATATGGTACTCACAAATTCACAGTATTCTTGTGTTGTTACACAAAAACAATACAGCTATTTAACAGTGTCCAAACCAGCTTTAACAGTGTAGCCCTTAAAGCTGCCTCCTTAGCTCTTAGAGAAAAATGAAGCTGATGTCAAATGTAAAATTTTCAGCCTGCTGGAACTGTTATATACTTGATACATTACTTACACATGCCACTTATAAAAACACAAACCCCAAGCCAAA
Organism: Calypte anna; assembly: GCF_003957555.1. Taxonomy (NCBI): domain Eukaryota; kingdom Metazoa; phylum Chordata; class Aves; order Apodiformes; family Trochilidae; genus Calypte; species Calypte anna. The sequence continues at coordinate 104,043,943 of NC_044244.1, read as the reverse complement.
GGCGTCTCCTTTGCTCCCACATGGCTGTAGTTGAAGAAGATGTCATTGACCATAAAGGAGAAAGTAAAACATTTTGCCTTAAAGCTACAGTGCTTCACATGAAAAGGACTTACATTTCTTAACAAAAATGACTGCTTTAGGTTCATGATTTTATTGCAACTGAAGATATTTTTATTCTAAAGCTGGCCAATTACAACACCTACAGGTGGTGGGCATGTGCAGTGGTGGCTTGTGAGTGGCACAAAGGTACAACCTGACTCATGCCATCCAGGAAATTGTGCACTGAGGAACACCAGCCTGTGTCTTCATAGTGAAAATACTTCTTCATTGTTTTTTCTGAGGTACACACTACTTGACCTTTAAGTAAACAGTTTTGGGGCCTACAAAAACTTTGGGGGCCTACAAAAACTTTGGACTGGACTCCTTAGAAGTGCCAGCTGTGTGTGGAGGAAGTGCCAGCTGTGGAAATGAGAGAATGTGCAGCCCACAGCAAGCTTCCCACTGCTGCCTTTGCCACATGCAATATGAGAGGGATGAAGAAGTGAGCTCAGTCTCCAGAGGCACCCAGTTCCCACTGCATCTGGTAAGACTGGAAAGGAGGATACACCAATAATGGGGATGTTTCGCCTTTTTATCAAACACAAACCCATTTCAATATCAGCAAGTAAGTTACAGTCAGCCAAACAGCTGTCAGGAGGTGTCCATCTGAATGGGTTTTCATAGCAGTCAAGCCATGTAAAGACACATAGTCCAAATAGACAATGCTGTCTAGGCTGCTGCCCTAGGCTGGGGTAAAAGGCTGTATAATTTAGTCCAAAATGCTGATATATATAGTCCTTTCCAGGATGCTAACCAAAAAATATTAATCTTTAAGAGTTCTTTGCAAAATTACAGATAATTATTATTTTATTTTAAAACAAGCACTTTACAAATAAATGTCAACAGTGGTTTTAATGCATTGCCACAGGAAAGCCTTAAATTAATAGATTTGGACATAATAATTATAATTTTATTGTTAAAACTGCTGACAACATCAATGAGCCACAGTGGATTTGAGAGGCAACTCAGTCCATCACTGATGGATTTCTAGAGGATCAAGATTTGCATGTTGCCATGGCCTCTGCATGGCCTCTTGTTGCAGACAAGCTTGATCTTGCTGATGAGCATATTTAAAAATGTCCCATTAAGTTAACAGAGGCTTTCAGTTCTCAGGAAGCACAAAGATGTCCCATGTAAGAAGTCTGCTGCTACAGGCAGATCCTTGGATAGAAACTTACCCAAGTTCGCAGCAATAGATCTGTATTGATCAAAGTCTGTCAAATGTTGTCTGGTTGATGTTACTTTAGAACATGTTGAGCAGGCAATTTTCTTGGATTTGATTGGCTCTTTCTATAATTTTGTAGAAAAAAAATAGTATTTTCCCTAGTAATCACTATCTCCCCTGTGCAACTACATAGAAATGTCAGACACTCCTAACAATAAAAGTTGAAAAGACTTTTTTTTTTTAATTCCAAGAAGAAAGAGTTAATGGTGAAAGATGGACAGTGCTGGGAATGACATTTCTATCGGGCAGCTGTAGATAAACATGGGAGTAATTTGTTGACACCTTCGATTCACAGTTTTCTACACCTAGTAATGTGACTGAGAATTGAAAAAGAGATGATGTAAAACAGGACCCTTCTATAGAGTTAGAAGGACATGTGGATAAAATTATTAGCTACTTTTTTGGTATCTCCATGCCTATCAAGCTATACCTTCATGTGAGTGTTTATAATGTTCAGGGTAATATTTCTTATGTAGCTAAAATATCATATACTTGAGAATCCTCATCTACCAAGGTTGTTACTTGCAGGATCATAAAGGGTTTCATGGACAAAACCAGTGGGTGTACCACAACCTTAAGGAAACCAGCTTGCAGCTCCCAGACTCAAGAGGACTGAACCTTTTTATGAGGATTTCATTTTTTCCAGAGTGTACAAAACTTGTGTTATAGCTTAAAGCTAACTGAGGATTTGTGGCTGCCTGTGTCTCCGTTGGAAAAGGTCAGCTTTGAGATTTCCAGGTCAGAAGTGTTTGACAAAGATCCACAGATGATCCACAGCTCAGGACATGCTAACAGCCTTTCTTGTTTAAAGGCAATGTTGAAACTGTAAAGAGGCTAAGAGGGCAAAACTGGGAGGCAAAAGAAGGCAATTTGTTTAAGTGATTTATCCTTACACTTCAAGATTCTCAGACTAGAAGAGAGTTCCTCTTGCTGCATGAGGCACAACTGCCCTACCTTTCCATTATTACACTGCACAGTTTTGAAATGTAAATAGGAAAGACTTCATAATCTATGGGGTAATCTGTGCAGGCTAATTTGTACCTTCCTGGAAAATCTAGATCCTTGCTCAGTAAAACAGGGCATAGTGGAAACTTAGGCAACTTTTCCTGTCATTTGGGAAATCAAAGACAACACGAGACAAGCAGCGAGAGGCACCATTTAATTACCACTAACTCATCTAAATGTTCTTGTTTTTCCTAGGCTATATAGCTGGACAGTTGGAGTTATGCTGCAGCATGGGAGAACATTACACTGGCCTCTTGTGCACCATATGACTTTTCATTGACAAGCTAACACTTTTTTAATGAGAGTTTCTAAGGTTGTTATCCAAACTACATTCCTCATCCCATATCTCATCTTTAGCACCTCTCCCAGAGGAATCTGGGAGTTTGGACCCAGACATATATGTGAGTCCAGGGCTTGAACAGGTCCCAGTGAAGTCAATAAAAATATTGTTGGTGCTGAGCAGGTATCTAGTCGGCTCAAATGAAAAGTAAAAGCCATCCAAGAAAATGTGGGAGATAAATTACAGGTTCCTTTTTTAAAATCAAAATATGCCTTCTCCTTTCTCCCTAAGTTTTTTTCCCACTGTCTTAACTTTACAACTAGTGTAAAGTTAACTGAGAAAATGTTTAAATTGTAAAATGTTACATAGTTCTTGGCAAATGCCAAAAAAAATTTCATGCGACTTTCATGATACATAACTCTTAGCTTTGAAACTTACTGACTGCAGTCAAGAATTTCTGGTGATGATAAAATACTGAAATGTAGAAAAAGAACTGTGAACTTTTGTTCACAGGTATCACTGTTTCCGGAAGAGTGGAAAAAAAAAGAAGAAAGAACACCTGCAAAACTTCAGTGTGTTAAATATTTCATAAGTATAACCTCAGGGTTATGTTAATGTAATCATTTACATGGGAGTATTAGTTTTTGACACGTTCGTTGCATTGGTTAACCTGTTCTTTACAGAAGTGTTAGGCTCTCGAAGCACCCTCTGGAACCAACAGAGGTGGGTACTGGTCTGCTGTTCTCTGCTCATCCCACCACTGCTCATCCAGTCCTGATTGTGCAAAATATTACAGATATGCACATCACTCCCATGCAAACAGAGAGGTCGGACTGAGATGCTGTTTGCAGGGTAGGACGAGACTGCAAAGCTGCATCCTCTTTGGAGCCCTGCAATTAGAGAGCACCTGTTCCCTGCACAAGATAATAAGCACTTTTGTGTCCCATGCGTCCCCTGGTGCAAGGCAAGGCACCAGGTGATGGTGGGTCCTGTTCCTCACAAGGAGGGAAGCCAGCAGAGTCGGACTCCTCCGGGATTCCCCTCCTCTCTCCATCCCAGAGCCTAGGCTGCCTTCCAGCCCTTGATCTCGGCTGAGACTGAGCTGTTTGCCAATCTCACTCGATAGGCAATGTTAGCGTAGAAAGAGCAGATTAAAAAGGTTAATGCAGACATTTGCCCTTTGCGGTGTCCGTCGGAGCACTAATCTGGGGAAGGAAGACGAGAGGATGGGGTGAGTGGATGTGTGTGTCAGACGGCAGGGGCATGATCTAAGTGCCTGAAGTCATTCAAAAGGTCAAAGCAAGCACTAACTCTTCCCCGCCCTCTTTCCTCCTCGGGGTCTCGGGGGACATCACAGTCCGCTCAAACTAGATGACAGCTTGCCGGGACTTAATGACAGGCTGGGTGCAGACCAGCCGCGGCCGCCCAAACAAAAGGAGGAAGTTTGGTGCTGCCGCCCACCCGAGAAAGGTGCAAGGGCAGGGGACGCGCCGGGACCCAGGGGGGCAGGGGCTGCTCAGCTCCCCCCTCCCCCGCCACCGCAAGGGCGCTCCGCATCACAGGCGCTCTCACAACAGCCCCGGCCGCTTCCCTCCTTCTCCCTCCCACCCTTGCTAGAGCCAGGCGTAAAACTGCAGTGAGCATTGCAAAATGAACGGCAGCGTCAGGCAGAAGAGAGGGGGAAGCGGGCAGGACGTGAGGTAAGCTCCGCTCCACTGTCCCCGGCCAGCGGTGACATCCCAAACCTCGGATGACTCTGTGGCTTTAAGCAATTCGAAGGAAATTCTGCGCTTTTCATAGACAAGATTTTTTTTTTTTCCCTCCCGGTCTCTCCTCCGCGGCTTCCTCCTTCTCTTCCCCTCTCCTGCCTTCCTCTCTCCCGCTCCTTTCTCCCTCTGTTTCTCCTCCCCCCGCAGCACCCCCCGCCTCCCTTTTCCCCCTCCCCTCAAGTTTCTCCCTCTGTCTGATTAAATGAGAAGTGTGGGAGTGGTGGTTTTGAAGCTCTCCCTTTAAGAGGCAGCCTGCAGTGACGAATTGTTGAAATTGCCATTGCAGGATGGCATTCCGCTATAAATTCATTGTTCCACCTCCTCTCATCTTCACATTTCTCTCTCGTCTCCTCTTGTTCACATCGACAGACTGGGGATAACAACAACAACAACAGAAAAGATACAGGGAGGGGGCTTTTACAGAAATCCGGGACGTTTTCCGCTTCTTGGGCGCTTTTTCTTTTTTTTTTCTTTTTTTTTTTTTTTTTAAACTTTTTTTCTTTCTTTTTAACCATTTCACCGGAGACGACCGAGGCGGTTTTTGTTGCTTTTGCTTTTTTCTTCTCTCACCTTCTCCTCCTTCTCTTCAAAACCAAAGGGGGTAAAAGAAGGAAAGGGAGACACTGGAGACCGAGAAAGTGCCGAGTCGCAGCAGACCTGCCCCCTGCCCCTTCTGCCGCTGCTGGTGATGATCCGGTGACTACAGCAGAGAAGTGGAAGAGGAGTGAGAAGTGCTCAAACTTCTCGACTTGCCGGGTCCGAGCCTCCTCTCCTCCTTTTTCTCTCCTCCCACCCCTTCCTTTGCCTCCCCAGCAGCAGTGATTTGGGATTTTTTTGCCTCTCTCTCTCCTTCCATGTGCTCCCGGCTCTTCCTTTCAGAGAAACACAAAGTTCACACGCGAGCGGCTTTTGTTGACATTTTTTTCTCTCCCACTCACACTTGACTCGAGTTGGGGAGGGAGAACTTTCTTTTTCTTTTTATTCTTTTTTTTTATTTTCTCTTTTTTTTTCTTTTTTTTTTTTTTTTTTTTTTTATTTTTTTTATTTCCTTATTTTCCCCTTCTTTCCCTCTTCTCTCCTTCCTCGAACTACGTTGCTGCACTCCCCCGACCGGGTCCTTCCCCCCGCCTCCCCAGCCCTTATTATTATTATTATTACTACTATCAATTATAACCACACCGTGGCCGCTCCTGACGGCGAGGCAAGCATGCTCCTGAAGCTGCTTTCCCTGCTGCTGGCCGCCCAGCTGCACCTCGCTCTGGCCCAGCCACCGGCACCTGCCGCCGCCGCTGCCACCCCGCCGCCTCCCCGGCCCCGGCTCCGGCCCGGCCCTCCCCTCGGGCCGCCCCGCCGCCCCCCGCCGCCCCACGGGGCCAGCGGCGTCGTGCGGCGCCTCGACCCGACCTACGCGGGGGGCGGCAAAGCGGGATACGTCCTCTACGCCGGGGGCCAGCGTTTCCTCCTCGACCTGGAGCGCGACGAAGCGGTGGGGCCGTGGGCCGGCGGGCCGCCGCGCTGCTATTACCGCGGCACGGTGGACGGCAGCCCGCGCTCCCTGGCCGTCTTCAACCTCTGCGGCGGCCTCGACGGCTTCTTCGCCGTCGGCCGCTCCCGCTACACCGTCAGGCCGGCGCGGCGCGGCGGGGACGCGGCCGGCCAGCGGATCTACGGGGAAGGTCCGGCCCGTGCCCCCCACCTCTTCCGCAGAGACAGCTTCAGCTTCGAGACGGTGCCGGCCCGCACCAGCTGCGAGACCCGCGACCCGGACGGGGCAACGGGAGATGGACGGCGGAGGCGGCGTCGGCGTCGCTCCGTTTCCCGGGCCCGGCAGGTGGAGCTGCTGCTGGTGGCTGACGCCTCCATGGTCCGCAAGTACGGGAAGGGGCTGCAGCACTACCTGCTCACCTTGTCCTCCATCGCCTCCCGGCTCTACGCCCACGCTAGCCTGGAGAACCACGTTCGTCTGGCCGTGGTGAAGGTGGTGGCCCTGGGAGAAAAGGAGAAGGGGCTGGAGGTCAACCGGAACGCCGCCACCACTCTCAAGAACTTCTGCAAGTGGCAGCACCAGCACAACCACCTCGACGACGACCACGAGGAGCACTACGATGCCGCCATCCTCTTCACCCGCGAGGTAGGCATCATCCTGACTAACGGAGACTTTGATGTCCCTTGAATGATGTGTCGGGGCTTTGCGGTGCTGTGCTTGAGGCTGTCCCGCCAGATCCTCCAGCCTGGCTTAGCCCAGCAATTGGCTCCCTACTTATGCCTTCCAGCTTTCTGTCATGGTGTCACTGCATCTCAGGGGCTGGCACCCACACATGCAGTTCCCAAGGGTGGAAGTGGGGTCGAAAACCCAACAAATTGTGTTTGTATTTCTGTGTGCCCCCATCCCCTGTGAGGTCATCCCCACCACAGGTGCACAGTCGTTCGTGCAGGTGTTGTTCTGGGGCTCCTGCCAGGGTGGAGAGGTGGTAATTTGCCTGACTATGGGACTGGCTGAGTCCCATATGGGACCTACCTTATCTCTGCTTGAGAAGCAACACTGGTCCATCTATCCCAGAGAGATGCTTCACACACAACCACCCATCTTGCAGGGGAAGTGGTCTGGGGACATGGCTGATAGCGCTCCCTAGCCTAAATTAGTCCCCAGACAAACCTGCTAGTGAAAATGGTCAACACCTTAAAAGTACACGCGACTTCCTTGTTGAGTGCACTGGGATGCTATTTCCAGCAGGAATAACTCCGCCGCACTGGAAGCCGGCAGCGCTTGTGGTTCAAGGGTAGGACATAAACGCAAACCGCAGGTAAACAGAGCTGCAGGAGTTGAGTGAGTTGGGCTGGTGGAAAGGGGATGCAGTCTCTTTCCCATTCCCCAATTGAAAAACGTGTGTTTTTCTCAGATCCTCATTGGATCATGCCGGTCTTACCCATGCAGAGCTGTGACTTTCTCCCTTCCCGGTTGGTAATTAATTGCATTCCCAGGGGTCATTAAGGGACATTGCTCCAGTAGACATGTGGCTGAGTTTATGCAGTGGAGTTCTCCTGTAAGAGTATCCCTTCAGTGGTTTGGGTTTGGTGTTTTCTTTTTTTCCCTTCCCCGAGTATGAAAAAAATAACTGCATGACTTTCCGTTCATTTGAGTTCTCCTGCTTTTCTACATCATAGGAGCCTGCCAAAAAGGATGCTTTGGATAGTTTGTGGAAGGAGTTGCTCCAGAAGGGGGGGAAAAAAGTGCCTGGTTTGCTTTTATAGCTGTAAATAGTTGAAACATTAGGTTCTGTGTCAGTCAGGCATCACTTGTGCAGCTGGAACTTTTTTTAGTTTAAAGCCCATCAGTTCAATTTGCAGGCTTTCATTTTTTTATCATTATAATCTGAATGAAAGCAGGCTACCTAGTCTGGTCCAGAGCGCTCTTGCTTTTTTCTATACACATTCTTTCTAATGGTTTATTAATTAAGCCTGGGCCAGAGTCCATCACTTTTTACTAAAGAGTGTTTTTCTCTGCCAGGATTTCCATTTATTTTCCTGGGTTTTATTACAATTCAGAAACTCTTTAGGGTGGCAGACTGTGATTCATAACATCAATTATTAAGTTAATTTGGATTGAGATAGGATGAGAATATAAAGTTTGCTTGCTTTACAGATGCTTATCTGTAATTCTTTGCATGGATGCCCTCCTGCCAGAATAAGAGTGTTCTGATAATCAGTAATCCACTTTCAAAGACTCCTGAGCTATGCATCTTCCATGTGTAGAGTTACTTCTTTTGCATGTAAGTAGTACCTAAACTAAGCAAAATGTCACGGTTTCTGTGGCCTCCTTCCACTCTTAAGATGCAAATACTGCTTACACTACTGCTTAGGGATGTAAATGCTTTCCAGAAGAAAAGCACAGACTTCCGTTTTCTTGGTTTACATTTTAACACGTTTAACTGTGGGATTAGCTCCTCAGTGCAGTTCAGTAAAACTTAGTTGGCTTTAATTTGCTTTGGGCACACACACACACATATTTGACCGAGTATGAACAAGACTGTAGTTTCTTGCTACAATGTATTCACGGTGGTCTTTTTTGAGGAATATGCATGATTTAGTTTGCATGATTTTTATATGCTTACACATGACATGTCAACATGAATCTCTGCTTCTCTTGGAATGTAAACATGAAAAGAGTTAAAGGATGAAAAATCAGTAGAGATGTTTCCCAGAGAAAACAGCCTTGCTTTGAACTAAAGAGAGATTTTTTCCAGTTTAGCTTTTCAATGAGTGGCAGAAATTGGCAGGAGGATCCAACTTTTACAACTATGTTTTGAATGTATGAAGGACGTTGCCTAGCTACTAGACGCCAAGCCATGGCTGCATGTTTTGATGGGCTCTGAATACCGTCATGCTAATTTCTGAACATCCAGATGTCTTCTTCTAAATGGCTTATGTTTTAGGCATGGGGGAAATGTGTGAGGGACGTTTCCCATCTTTGTTTACTAGCTGAGGCCGCCTTGAACTTTGTGTCCCTGCATCATCAGGATAATATTTGCAACTCATTTGTCAGCAGAACACATGTCCTCAGCTGTATGTAACTGTTTATGTGTAGTTAGAATCTAAAGTATGCATGTTTGTTGCCATACAAGTCTCTAATGTAAAAATTATCTTCATTTCAGAGTGACATTTACTTGGATGTTATTTTTGACACCAAAAGGGGTGCTCTGAAAAGATAGTAGCTTTACTCAAGTTTCTTATAAAGAAAGAATCCTGTCTGAATTCAGGACCATCCCTTCTTCCTCTTCTGTCTTCATTACAGGTTTAAAGATAAATTAATAACTATGGATAGCCTAAGAGTGTGCTGGCAGGTATTCCTTGATATGAGTACTGGTGGTTCAAATTGTTGTCATCGTTCATACTAGGAAGTACTTCCCATTCAAAAAAAGATTTTTAGAGGGGCATTTACTGATTCTGCATTAAGTTGTCCACTCTCTTTCAATCATAATCTTACTCTGTTTAGTAAGGGCTTTAAAGCAATCATGCTACAGAGCATGGTATCACCTGTGCAGGAGTTGGAAACATCTTCAATGGGCACAGAAATTATCAGTAAATACTGCAGAACCTTGGTGGGGGTCCACAGTGATCTGAATTCTCAAAATCTAATAAGGAGAAATGAATGTTCCCAGTGGTCTCAGTCTGTCATTTTGACCCATGATTGCCAGTATCAAGCCTGACAGAGGTCCGATTTGTCAGTACCAAAAGTCTATAATTTTCTAATAAATCCTGTGAGAGCTCTCACTGAGGCAGTTTGGCCTTAACAACCCTAGAGATGATGAGTTCTGTGCTGTTTGTGGTCGAGTCCTTGACAGCAGCTGTGAATTTTTGGACTGCATGCATCCTCGAAGCATCCTCCATGGAATATAGTGATGCAAGGATTTGATCATCTGGTGGCCAGATGAATCTGAGTGAACCCCCCACCCTGTGTGGCAGTAGAGAAACAGCTGTGTGGTGGGAAGGAGGAAGAGCTTGTAGAGCTCTCTCCCCCTAGAAATTAGCTCAATTTGTTCTCAGTGAAGTCAACAACAAATTTAGAATTTAATCTTTTTCAGGCCTTTTTATTGTGAACAGTTCTTGGAAGGTGGAAACAGGTTATCTACAGGTTTTTTGAGTGCAACAAAATACTTCCCAGATTACTTGTCGAAGCAGAAAAGCATATTAGACAGGACTTGCAAGCTGCACTTGAATTCAGACTGTTCTTTCCAAGGTTTAGCCCGCTATGCAATTATCGTCCAGTATTCATCCAGTCTATTTCATAAGCAGCCCTTAGTTAAATTTCAAGTGACTTTGAGTGCATTTGGATAAAAGCCATTTCTCTTCATCTCCTTTTCCCCCAGTTCTGAATCATGTGAAAATCAAAATAGGTATTTCTCACAGTTGGTACGGGCAAAAAGAGCAAGTCCTAAGTGCTTGTTAGCGCTACCCATGATAGTATCATAATGTCTGACTCGAACAAAAAGTTCATACCAGAGCCAAAGGCTGCTGTCCTGCCTTTTTTCACACAGTAATTACGTGGGTCTTGTGTGGGTGATTTAGTCTAATTGTCAATCTGGCAGTTCTGTCAAAAATTTAACAACAAGTTTTGAATTATCTCAGATGATAGTTTCATTGCATAGAGCACATGCTTTTTTTGGCTCCGGCTTTTTCTTCTTTTTTCCTTTTTTTCTATTATCATCTTCCCACAATTATTATCCTGTAGTACTAAAACTAGTCACTGTACCAATGGTCAATAGAATAAAGTTCATGTTTATTATTGTTTATCTGAAGATATTATAATATGATGTATCTATCAGGATTCATAGGATTTTCACAAATTTTGTTGCAAATCTTACACATCTGGGCAGTGTCCTTATGGAGAATATAGTGGTACATTATTTGTGTGGGAAAAGTAGCGTAATTCACACTAATCTAGAGAATGGTAGATGGAGTTTCCCCACAGAGGAACTAAGTGTTAGGCAAGTTAAATAGAGCATTTTTCCTTGTTCACCAGTCATGAGTTTCGTGATTGAAAATGTTTACCCTTCACCTCTCCATGCAGAGTCCAGAAGCATTATGTGCAATATTTCTAAAGTCTGTGCATAATGCTGCTGCATTTTCTTTATATGCTTCAGGAAAAAAAAAAAAAGAAAAAAACAAACAAAAAAAGAAGTTATGTTAAAGTTTACATTCCGGGTGTATAAGCTGAATCCGGTTTAAACTCTCTAATACGACCAGAGTGCCCCTGGATGACAAGTGCATAAGGTCCCTATACCATCCGTGGGGAGAGTAAGAAGATACCTAAATACCCAGTCTGATGAGGAGGTAGTTTCCAAAGCCAGCAAATAGAATCATAGAATCGGCTGGGTTGGAAGGGACTTCTGAGATCATCAAGTCCAATAGCATGAATGTGCTAAATTTAGCCCAACAGGACATCACCCATATATTGGACTTTATTGAATTTCACCTTAAGTGGAATTCTTGAGATTCTAATACCCAAAACTCAGACCTATAGTTATTATGTTAACCTGAAAGGAAGACAACCTCAATTTTTAAGTTAAAGTAGTGGAGGAAGAGATGCAATTTTTGGTAGGTATGGCAGGTATCACGACTCTTGTTTCTCTCAAAAGGTAACCAGACTTAGGGCTTTCATCTCAAAATATGGGCATGGGAGAACAAAGAAAGCTGTATCTGAGTATGATAGAAGTCCTTGCAACAGTAAGGTCCTCTCCCTGTGCCCTAGCCTGGACATCCCCATGATCTCAGGAAGAAGACTTTTTACAGGAGTATTCCTCCAGGGCAGCATTCCACCATTTTGGCTTGTAAAGTCTCTCTAAAGTGTCAGAGTATCTGCTGAGGGGTAAAATAGATGATTCTGTAGTAACTTTATTCACCAGTTAGCCCTTATATCCAATACCTTTTGTCATCTTTTGTCTTAGGTCTTGTGCTCCTTTTGATTTCCAGACATAAAGTGCTGCTTGAGTGACACCCGTAATACTTTCTGTTTGGGCAAACCTCACTTTGCTCCACATAAGTTGTTCTGTATTGCTGTAACATCAGTCAACTTCCACCCACTTTGCAGAATGGGGCACGTGGGTTCCAAATACTGCCTGACCCACCTTCCGTTTTCAGGCCTGCAGTGACAGCACTGCTTCAGGAATTTGGAAATAAATACTTAATTCTTTCCTCTGGTTGAGGTGATTTTAGATCTGTATCCCCCCCAGCCTCCCAGGAGGTGTTCTTAACTGGTAATCTGCTCCAGGTATTAGGGAAACTTTCCACCCTTCTGTGACCAAAGCTGTGTCACTGTTTAGCAAGAAATTCAAGATTCAGTGGTGAGAAGGAGAGAAATTGTGACCTGAGGCTGCTGACTGGAGCGCACCCCTTAGGGCAAGGCAACCTGTTTTGCCAGAGCATGGAGAGAAGACTGTTTCTGTAATGTACCAAAGGACTGTTCAGTGTAAAATACAGAAGTGGGCAGAGGAGCAGGGACCAGAAATGAGATCCTTTCACCCAGCACCACAAGCACTGACTGCAGCCTGGCCTGGGGAAACTTCAGCCCATGGACTGCAGCTGCAGGGGCCCCAGCTCCTTGCATGCACAGATGTGCAGTTCTTCACCGTAGCCATAGGCTGGTGTAGACCATAGACCACAGGGTGCTCTCCTAAGAAACATGCTCCAAAGTGACCTCATCTTTTGAAGGAATATGAAACTGTATCACCTTCTTACTGGGTGAAGGTTTTAACTGCTGAGACATTGTAAAGAAGCTAGAAGAGGAAGCTGTACTTTAGAGGGGATGTGTGCCTGTGCCTGATAGAATGGCTATCCTGTTGGTTTATCATACATCTGATCTGAGGAGTTCTGAAGGTTTGAGACACTAGAAGAGGTTGCTCACAGAGGTTGTGGATTATCAATCTCTGGAAGTGTTCAAGGCCAGGTTGGATGGGGCTTTGAGCAACCTGGTCTAGTAGAAAATGTCCCTGCCCATACAAGGGGATTGGAACTAGGTGATCTTTAAGGTCCCTTCCAACCCAAACCATTCCAGCATGCTATGACAAAGGTTGAGAAACATTAAACATCACAACCCAAACCAAGGCTTTAGTATACTAAAGGTAAGTGCTAAGCTGCTCAGCACTGTAAACCAGTGGTGTTTTGGGGCCCATAAAGTCACAAACTGTGAGCCCTGTGAAGGGTAGGTAACTCAAAGACCAGAGGACGTGAGACAGTTTTGTTCTTCTGCCCTCACATTCCACCAAACTGTCTGTGTTGCTGCTTAAATCCTGTGTTGGATCCAGTCCACACGCTCTGGCCTAATAGTAGTTTTCACTAAACAGTTTGTTCTTATTTTTAAGCCTACCGCACAAATCAAAGGATTTCAGGTAAAATAAATTAACTGCTCCAGTAGGGAGCCATGACAGTTATCTTCATTCACAACAATGCCACGTATACATGGCAAACAGCCAGCTGGTCTTGGTGTACTTACGAATGCCAAGAAAACTTGGCCTTTAATATGCTGTCTAATTAACTACTAGTCTTATGATATACAGCTCAGTTTTCCTAAGTCATTCTTTTGCCAAAGCTTAAATCTTTACATCTATTGCCTCATGTGTAGCAAATGCATTTCATAGTCATTCTGTTTTTGAAACTACTGTAATGCACATCAGGGGCCAGGCTCTGCATTCCTTCTTCAGAAATATCAAGAAACCCTTATTCTTCGAAGCTTCTGCCACTATTTGGAGTCAATTAAATGAATATAAAGATCTGGGTAAGCTATTAACTTTTTGAGTAGAAGCCACACACCAGAGTGAATGATTACATTGAAAACTGCAGAATCCCTGCTTTCTTAATGCTTTAGATGAAGTTGAGAACTGAAAAGTTGAAGAGGCACACACAAATTTTTTAGGCTATTATTGCTTCAGGGCCTTATTTTAACAACAACAAAAAAAATATTTGCAAGGTAAATAAAACCTTTTCTATTACTCTCAGTATTCGTTATAAAGGTTTGAGACTGCTTTCTGTGACTGCCCAGAAGAACTAAAAATATAGCTGTTCATGCTGGTAAGAAATAATCTATGGTCAAATCAGCTACAGGAGGTGTAAGTCAAAAGGAATTTTGCCATAAAGATTTAAATTGGTGGAAATGTGAACAGGCATGATTTTCAGTAACATCATCTGAAACCATGCTGTTGGGAAGGACCGTGTAGCTAGGGAATGGTGAATTGACTTGATAGCAAACATTTCAGAATATTTGTCTCAAAGGTGCCTCCAGTGGCTTCAGTTATGTATGTATTACATATTGTGTGATGCTATGAATACAAACAAAGTTCAAACCATGCAAAGACAAGAGAAATAAAGAATAAATGAGACTATGAGTAGCGAATACGATGTAGCTGAATCTTCTTTAGTCACTGACAGTGTCAGCATTGGCATACAAAGAGTATCCTCATGCAGTCACCAAGGACTGAAGTCTGCAAGGAAAAGCAGGAAGCTCAGCACATGCTCTCTGTCTGGTGCGTAACCAACCCATGCCCTGTGCTACCAGCAGACCAGAAACTCCCCAGTAACATATTCATACAAAGAAGCTAAGGCCTGGAAATATTTCCTGTCACTGTTCACAGGATCCTTCACAAGCCTCCTCCACTGCTTCCCAGCAGGGTTTGCTTGGACCATGGGGCAGGCTGCACAGATGTTGTCACCCTGCTTCCTGGAGGGGATGGAGCCTTATCATATCATTGTCTACCTCTTTCTGACCACAGAGTGGTCACTGTCTTCTGCTTTATGGGGATTTTTGGTCCCACACCATCTGAGGACATCTGTTTTCCAGTTGCCCGCGGGGTATAGGATGAGCTAGATAATTTTACAGATAAGCAATTTTCAGAACCGTGTATCTTCTGTTGTGAGATTTCCTAGGAGCGACCATCAACTAATGGAGCTCTTCCAGAAATTCATTTTATCTGACCTGAAGTTAAGGTGCTTCATAACAAAGCATAAAACCTCCTTTGTTTTGTGTAGTCGACTGTTAATGTGTATGAGCAACTGCCTTGAAAGTTACTAGTGGGTTGCTGATATCTGGATATGTTTCATACTCTGGGGAGATGATGGAAATGGAGGAACAGTGGTTTGAAACAGTAGAGAGTTCTGAGGAAAACACAGGCATGTAGCGTAGCAAAATGTCAGTAACATATAATACATGAAAAGTAATCAAACATTGCTATGTCCATCAGTGCTGGCATCTATATAGCTATTTTTTTATGTTCAATGAAGGTGGTATAATGAAATCTTGTGCATAGATCTGGAAGTTTTCAGGGTGGTTTTACTAACTAGCCAAAAGTCAGAAGGGTTGCTTATGGTTAATGGATCGGTTTTAATTTTCCGTACTCCACACATCACATCAGAAGTAACTCTAAGGAATTTTCTTAGAGTGTCAGCTAAGAAAGGTTGTATTTCTATAATTATACTTGTGTCATCAAATATGGAGAATCATTGTGAGGCCTGGTTTCGTCTGCTGCTATGGCTTCATAGCCGTATCATTGATGTGGCTTCTTACTGTATGTCAGTGGAAGTAAATCATGCACTGGCATAAGACACCGGTGTGCTGATATAATTGTTCCCATACTGGGAGCAGTGCTGATGTATCTACGTAATAATAACACCCATATTCAAGAAAAGACCAAATGACACAGAATCTGCATGCAAAGACAGGGCCTGAATTAACACATTTTACACTGTTCTTGGCACTATCAACCTGAGTTGATGCTCTTACAGTAAGCTGGTTTCTGTCTTATTTATGTGCTTTTTGGTACTTGTGGAAGAATTTCAGTTCAACTGCTTGTGTGGATTCAGTTCACATTGCCCCACTGTAAAAGTATCTTACTTCCTGTACAGCTTACACTCATTTATTTAGACCAATTATATCACAAAAAAATGGTATTTTTATTGGTACTATACACATGCATTTTTCCTGAGGTTAGTTATACTGCTGTAGGTAAACCACTTACAGTTACAAAGAATTTTCTCTATGTGAAATGTACCCTTAGACTGAAAAGGCTAGATTCAGAATTGATATATCAAGGACTAAATAGATATGAACCTAAGCAAAATAATATGACCTTAAGTTTTGCATCTTCCTTGTTGAATATGTCCCAGATAATAGATTGCTTAGTAACATGACCTCACTTACAGGCTCTTCTAACATTGATCCAGAAATGCTGACTATGATACAAAAGTTTACTTGACTAAACAAACCTGAAAAAAAAAACAAAACCAAACAAAAAACCCCACTTCTTTTAAAGTACTTTAAAATGGGCATTTTTACTTGTTCCTTCTCATATGCCATGCAGAGCCAGAAGCAAAGTCTGGGGAACTAATTGGATGGTAAGGTTGTGAGCCAGTGTGGTTTGAGGGAAAATTCTCTGCATATTAACTGCATAGCTACAGGATGAACATTTTTCTTAAACCATACCTGTAAAAATCTTGGAATTTAGGTACTTTTGAGTTTTATTCCTTCTCTTCTTTTGAGACTGTTTTGTTCAGTGGTACTGTGGCATTTAAATCTTGATGTTAAGTAGCACCAAGAGTGCACTTAGTGAAGAGTTCCCAGACACCTGGAAGCCAGAAGAGTTGATCTTGAAATTTTAGCTCCATGTATGTAATAGTGCTATGTAATTTTAGCTTGAAATATCTTTTTCTTCATCTTGGAGCTAGAAAAAATTTACTTCTTTTGGTAAAGAGGTGCTCTGTCACAGTATCTGTGGACTCTGTGTTTTCATTTGACTTCAGTGGGTTTAGAATCCTGTGCATTTTTTAGTTTGCCTAAATTTGAAACTATCATAATCCGTGGACATTGTTGACCTGGAGCCTCATACAGAATGTCTTTTAGTCAGATAGATTAATTGTGAAGGACTTCATGAAAGAAAGTCATTATAAAAGGGGATTTCAAGGAAAGAAGTGAGTCTTAAAAATGAAGGGGAGAAGGGTACTCTTTGATCATTTTGACAGTAGCATTTGATAATAGTGTCATGCCTTGAAAATGATATTTTTTTCAACCACAGTGAAATGTCTATGAGTGTTCCAAATGGCATAGTGCCTGCTTTTCCTTCTCAACCAAACAAGAATATAAATGCATATTCAGACTTGCAGCCTTCCCTCTGCTTCACTATGCACTGCTGATCATTAAAATACTATGTCTGACCAAAACTAACTTCATCATTATCATCCTCAAATGGTAAATAAAAACCTAATGCTACTTGCTGAGTTTTTTGAGACATCCCATATATCTACAAGTTGGAAGTATGTGATCGAGTTGTTGCACTAGTAAGACTGGGGATATTATGCTCTTTCATATCACTGACTCTTTAAGTAAACTCTGAGAATTTCATAAATACTTGGTATTATTAAACAATGTACTATTTGACAGGTGTGATGAGGTTTAATATACAATAATATACTTTCCTCAAATGCATATGCAAGACTTGCCTTTGGAATTGAAAGATGATCTCTGGTGCAGGGACTGATCAGCAATCTGAAGCTTTCTCTCTGTGCCTTGGTTCACTTTCTGTGAATGAAGATAATATTTCTTCTGTTTTGATTGTCATTAGGAATGACATTTTGAGCACGTAACTCAATGCAATATTCAGCCTATGTATGCATTGCAGAAATACAGACTTAAACAACTATAACTGATTACAGAATCCGTACAAATCCAGTTAAACTCAGTGAAAAGATTCCCACTAACTTCATGCTGTTGGCATCCTTAGGCGGAAACTTACATTGATATTTCTATCCAGGTTCTGCTGTTTGCAAAGGGCTGGTGACTTTAACCTGTTGTTACCTATGGGTGTAAAAATTTATTTTATTAATTTTTTTTTTTTTTTCCCTTCCTGGGCAGGATTTATGTGGGCATCATTCATGTGATACTCTGGGAATGGCAGACGTTGGGACCGTATGCTCCCCGGAGCGCAGCTGTGCAGTGATTGAAGACGATGGCCTCCATGCAGCTTTTACAGTGGCTCACGAAATTGGTATGCAGTGCCTTTTCTGTTCACTTGCCAAATCAAACACTTGTAACAGCTGCATTAGTAACCAAAACACTTGGCAATTAATTCCAGATTTCCCCTGGTCCAGATACTCACTTGGGGATTAAGGCTGTATATATATGCACTTCAGGGTTAACTAATAAGGGATCAGAAGGCAAGCGAAGGCGCACAGTAGGTGTTTCCTTTCTGACAGTGTCGTTTTTAAGCAGTAGTTCAAGTGAAAATTCAAAGGCTGCTGCTACTGTCCACAGATGTCAATACGTGTTCCTTCTGAGGAAGCATTTGGCCCATCTACTGTAATTGGCATGCATTTAGTGCATACACGGTAGAAAATAACTCACCTTTTTGAACTACTTGTATGCTTTGCTGTTATGAAACTTTTTCTGGGAACAATGTATTGCCTGCAGAGAAGGCTTTTGTGGAAAAAAACAAAATTCTAGTATTCTTCTCAAGGTACAGAAATTTCAACTTTCTGGTAAAATATGGTACTGTGTGATTCCTGAAATAACTGAAATAATGCTTAGGTGATAAAG
Source organism: Calypte anna (assembly GCF_003957555.1). NCBI lineage: Eukaryota > Metazoa > Chordata > Aves > Apodiformes > Trochilidae > Calypte > Calypte anna. The sequence goes on along the minus strand of NC_044244.1, from coordinate 104,025,491 downwards.
GTTTGTTCAAAAAACTGTTAACTTGGTTTCACTTTCAGCCTCATTGGACAGCAACTTAATGTAGGATCCTGACATACACCCTTCAGAAGGATTTAAGATAGAATTACAGGCAGAAGAAACTTCATGTTCTGGGACATATTGCCTGTCATGATACATTCCTTGAGAAAGACTGCTGCCATCTTGAATATTTTTAATTTACTGATGTTTTGTGGGCTGTGTGCAGTGGAAATACATTTGATATGAGGGTTATTCATTTTGGTGAGTGAACAGCAATTTAACAGTGGAGAACTTTTTTTTTTTTAAACATTCTTGGAAGGAAATAACAAGGAAAGGAGAACTTTCAGAGAGAGCCAATTTCTGAATTGCCTTGTACCTCATGCCAAACCAAAGTAAAGTTTGCTTTGGGAGTATCATTGCAGTGGTTCAATTTTCAAGTAGCTAGCAGGTAGAGCCCAAGAATTGTGTGTCTTATGTATACCTGGCTCAGTAACCAGAGGTCACCAAGAATGAAAAAGGAGCTGGCATGTCAGTGAACTGACCCTTTAATGTTTAGTGAACCAAACCCTACTACTGTTGTGGTGCCACAAAGAAGTGAAATCAGTAGTGGCTGGAAAGGGATCATGTGTTGCAAGAAAAAATAAAGTATTGTGGCAGAATGAGTTCCCAGACCAGAAATTTTATTATAGTAAACAAGAACATAATTACAAAAGAAACATCCCTCTGAAATCACTAATATGGAGCCTTTGGAAATATCTACAGTGATATAGCAAACACAGCTTCACATCAGATGAGTTGAGTGGAAGGAAACCTGGATGCTGTGAAGCTAATTACCCATCAGGAACCTGGTCTAGAACTAGGACGAATAGATAGATGAGCAAACTCAACCTGTCACTTAAAGTCTGCAGTGATGCTTGATGCTGAGGGTTAGAGGGCATTGGCAAGATTGAATGGGGGGGCCTTCTTGTTCATTTATCTTATGTCTGAGGAGGTGAGTAATGTGCTTTGACTAACATTTAACTAACATCAGCAATAAATGCATGTTTAGATAGATAAGAATGAAAGAACATAGATCAATAAAGATAGGGATGAGCAGTAAAGACATATATTATTAGTCTGAATTCCACACAAAGAGAATGTAAATACAAGTTAATTATTTTAGTGATTTAGAAGCACATTTTTGAAAAAGAGATTTTCATACCTAGACGTTTACAGGAATCTGTAAAAGCTATAATTTTCAATGTAAAAAAGGCATGAATTGAAACAAATAAATAAGTAACCTAATGGGCAGAAAAACCCTCTAGTTTGAGGTTGTTTAAAATGTCATCCTTTTTTTTTCTCTTCACCATAAGATTTTAAGAAAGGAGGGGTGTCAAGTCACAAAATGATCTTTGTATGTGTGGCCTGAAGTGGGAGAAGTTGAGAAGAAAACACAGCTAAAATTGCTTGAGTACTTACATTAAATTAAAGGTCAAAAACAGATGAAAAATAAAAGTGCGGCATGGATACCCTTTAGTTAAGCACTTTGGGGAAAAGTTTGGGTTTTTTTATTTGGAGACAAGGTTTCTTCCTACAGTTCCTGAGTTCCCCCTGTCCTGTGGGTAGGGTGTAGCTTTAAATTTATAGTGTCTTACTTGTGTGGTGGAATTCACCTGACAACCTAGAAGATGTGTTGCAAAACTGAGGGAATGCTAAGGGCTCTAAGCCTAAGATGCTCCTTTTGTCAGTAGGAAGAGCAAGGTGAGCCACTGAGTGAATTACTCATCATCTACAGTTCTTTAAATAAACCTGCTGCCTATGCATGTGTAGCAGATGCAGCAACATTAGCATGGACTTGATCTGGAGCAGAAGCATGTCCTCACTTTAATTTCAAGGGGATCTGAATGCTCTTGTTTCCTCTCTGAGGGAACCAAGGGCATTTTTGAGGATCAAATTCTTTCTCTGGAAGGCAACCAAAGTAAACGGAATTGCAGCTCAACTAAACACGACAATGTACAGCCCAAGGGCTCACATTGGATACATGCATAAGAAGCAAAAAAGCAGCAGAATAAAGCCCACCACTTCATTTGCCAGGGTTTCTACTACATTATGTGTTAGACATTTACTTTATTTCTTTCAGCTAAAATAGACAGATTTTGACTGAAGTTTTTTGAGGGGGAGACTATGAACGGGCAACAATAACAGGCAAAATCTCCAAAGAACTGTAAACAATCTCACAGAAAAAAAAATTTAAAAATGAACCAAATTCTTGGTACAACTCATTAGCTGACAGTAAGAGATGGAGATCCATATGTGAAGATTAACAAGGTAGGACCTGAATCTTGTTCTGCTTGTATGTCGGAGAATCAGGAATGATTTGTTTCCAACGCGAAATGCAGGAAATGAGGATAATGCAAGAAAAAAGGGGAGGAACATTGTAAATTTGAATATGATAATCCAGTTTCTTCTCAGAGTAAAGGGTAAAGGTCCTAATAGCATAAATACTATTTTTAAATCATATCCTCTCAAGACATACAGCCACTAATCATAAATTCAAATATGATTATTTTCTAGCATGGGACATGCTGCTATCAGTTTGGACATCAGTAGCTTTGCTGTCAGAAAAGGTCTTCCAGGGTCTTGCCTGAAATCATTAGGACATCTTCATTTTGTGGTATATGGATGTCTTTTTTGACTTGAAGCAACTCTTTCAGCTGTGCCTCCATAGCTTTGCAGGGATGTCTATGCTAGCTTAAGCACAGTATGTAGACATTCTGCAAGTTCTTGTTATCAGTGGCCTACTATCTGTAAAAAAGTTTCCTTATTTCATGCACTTCCCTGCTTTGCAGAAGCAGCTGGAGAAGAGCATTAAAAACCTTATGGTTGATCATAATCTCACTTTTATTTAATATCTTCAATAGGTTAGCACCAGCGTAATGCTTCTCCATATATCCCTTATAACCATCAGGAAACAAAAAGAACTAGATTCTCACACTAATACTCTGGGGTTTTGGGTTGGAGACTTTGTTGCTTTTACAGTGTTTAATTATAAACCAGCCTGTGCGTCCCATGAAGATAAGCATGATCCAACATCACCAACAGAGTCAATCAATTTGAAGTCATGTTAAACATCTCTTGCAATGGGATATATCCAGTGCATGACAAATACCATGTTTGGTAGTCTGATATTGCAATTCTGATGGTTGCTGTCAGAAGTTTATGCTGACTTTGTCTTCTGTGCTTGAGTCCCTTATGCATCTGTACAAACAGCCCACCATCCTAAGGGATTTTTATCTACAAAAAAAAAATTAGGAGAGTTCAAGAGTGGAGTTCAATAAGTGGAGTTACTGCTCATTTTATCAATAGATTATATCCCAGAATTATGAAGGAAGTCTAAGGAAAGCCAAGGATTTAACTTGTCTTTTGTATCTTTAAATACAAAAGCATCCTTTCTGCAGTCTTTAAGCAGGTGAAGCTCCAGTTTAGTTCACAAAAAGTTACATGGGTCTAATAGTTTAAATTATCTATATCTTAATTTTTTTCCATCAATCTTAGAGAACTTTTTGTCTTTTCTTTTTCTAAGAGATACAGAGAAAGCACTGCCTTTTTGCTCAGTGGTAATGTTCACTTGACCTTTAGCAAAATTCTTATTTCTCTGTCATGCAACCACACTCGTATGCTATTAGTCCTTCTATCCCCCTGAGTAATAGGGTTACTGATGTTCTTTCCAAGTATTTTATTTTTAAACTACAGCTTTAAAATTGCTACATGGAACTAATTAAACCTCTGCTTGTTAGTTTTCTTTTATCTTTTAACATGTAACTTCTGAGAAGGGAAGGCCAAAAAGGGAGGACATAAAAGCAGTCTTCAAATATATTTTACAAATCATTGGGAAAATTTAAGTAATAAATCATTCTCTGTGTCCACCTGGGACAGCAAGGAGTAATGGCCTTAAATTGCAGCAAGGGAGATTTACTTTAAGCATTAGCCAAAATCATCCAACCAGAAGGACACTTAAGGGTAGGAATTAATTGCTTGGGGAGGCTGTGAAATCTCCATTACTGGAGGTTCACAGGATCTGCTGGCTGAAACATCTGTGGCTTGGGGGACGCTGCTCCTACCCTAGCGCAGAGGGATACACAGAATGGCTTTTCAAGGTCTCAGCCTCATTTTCTATGGGTCTGTAAAGTTATCACAACTTCCTCTGCAGCTATGCTGCTTAACACCTAAAATCAAGGGACTTTATAGAAACCAACACAAGAAAATAATGTATTTAATACCAAATCTTTTTCAGCGTGCCATCATTATGTAGTACTGCTATTACTGGCAACAAAAACATCACCAATGCTGTCAGCAAAGTGTAGTGATTTATTAAAAAGCATAATTGCATGTAAAAAAGTCATCTGAGAAGTGAGGTTCCTGCTCAGGCAGTTCACTGAAATACATCAAAATACCGTTTTGCTGAATTCTGAGTTGATTGAAAGTATCCATTCAGAGCCTGAGCCTATATTAGAGTTGTAGGCCTACAACTGTCTACGACGTCAAAGCTATGTAGCCTTTATCATAGAATCATAGAATCATAGAATTAGCCGGGTTGGAAGGGACCTCAGAGATCATCTAGTCCAACCCTTGACCCACCGGAGCAGTTGCTAGACCATGGCACTGAGTGCCACATCCAGTCTTTTTTTAAATGTCTCCAGGGACAGAGAATCTACCACCTCACCGGGCAGTCCATTCCATAGCCTAATCACCCTCTCCGTGAAGAAATTCTTTCTAATATCTAACCTTTATAAGCATACTCATTCTTGTCCTTCAGAATAAACTGAAAACAAAGACAGTGTGTATGACATTTCAGTGATTGTCTTGCCTTTGATGTACACAGAAGAGTAAAAAAATGCTCTCCTTCCCTATTTTAGCACATGTGCTTAATTTATATAACACTCAAAGTAGCTACAGTCATCTTTTCTTTTCCACTGCTGAACACATAGCCCTTTGATTTCGAGACAGTCAAGATGAAGCAGATAAAGACAAGCTTCAGACTTGACAGGTACAAATCTTTTGTGGCCTTTCATTTCAAGGGGGATACATTGCCCAGGGCACAGAATTTCACAGGCACATGAAAAATGGTTAAGGTTGTCTGACTTTCATATTATGTTTCCTTCATGACAGACGAAGTTTAGACAAATAACCAGGTAATCCTAATTAGGCAGATTTGCTTTCTTAAGACAACAAAAAAGAGAGTGCACTCATCCAAGTGTTCTCTGATGACACACAGCAGGAAAATTGCTCAACTCCTTTTCTTTGAACTTTATTCAAGGTTCTGTCTAAGCTTCTGCTTGCAAAAAACTCTTGAATTAGGTCCTCGTGAACATATCCCCTTTGGTTGAGAGAAAAGATGGACCATCAGAACGAAGGCTTCACAAGAGGTGAAGAGAGGGGCAGAAAATTTAACTAATGCTTCCAATATGAACATCAGCTGTACAAAAGGTTGCTGGTTGAAATTTTTAGTAAAAAGTCTTGACTTGCCCAACAATATGTTGATTAAGTTATGATGTTATATGTGATTTATAATTTTTCCACTTACAGCACACATGGTGCTTAAAACAAACCTTGCACTGAAGATGGACTGGTTTGTGTGGAAAAGTGGAGAGATACAAAAATCAAATCCTCAGTTTCTCAATATACTGGAAATTTTCTTAATGTACCACATGCTTTTAAATCTGGGTAGACTGGGTATCTTTGCCATCTTGCAGAAATTCTGACAGAGAACTGAGATGGAGGGCCAAATTCTCAACTAGAGAACTTCAGGAAGTTGCTCATACACAGTACTAACATCACATGAATTTTCAGAAGTTTACTGGAGTTGTGATGGTCTAGGTGTAAATATAACCTCATAAAAAATGAAACTGTTTTGCCTAATGTTGCAGAAAAATCATAAAACATTGTGTTAGGGACATTGTTTAGGGGTGGACTTGGATTGTTTATGGTTGGACTCAGTGATCTTAAGGATACAACTTCAATGACTGATTCTGTAATTCTAAAAGAAGTCTCCTTCAGTTGTGTGTGGCTGAACCCTCAACCTTCCAAATTTCAAGGGAAAGTAAGGATGATTTCCTCCTTGGCAGGTAAATACTACCAGTTTCATCATGTAGTATTTGTGTGGAAAGTACTTGAAATACTGAGAGAAAGGCAGAATTGTGCAAGAAAAAGACAGCAGGCGATGCCATTTTTACAGTCTTGCACTGTACTCTCCCAGAGTTTCTTCATTTACTAAGAGCTACCAGGAATTCTTTGTGAGAATTAATATTCTTTGTGAGGTAATCTGAGTTGGACAGATGTGAAATCAGTGTCACCATGTCACACTTTTTCATTAAAATTAATATTTATCTTCTATATGCCCCATTAATTAGGATAGCAGATGTAGCGTTGACCTCCAAGACCATGTCTTTTTAATGATTATTTGAGTCTATGTGGACACAGTGGTTTCCCATTGCCTGGTCCTTACTACCTGGACATAATTTTGCCTGCAAATTGTCTGTCTGACAGGAGTGATGTATCTCTGATCTCCCACAGAAGTCTGTTACAACAAGCTGTTTCAGCAGAAGTTTGTTTTGTGTAAAGTCTGCAGGACTGGTGTATGAATGTCTGATTGTGGCTTCTTTTTTTTTTTTTTTTTTTTTTTTTTAATGTCTGCTCCTGAAAAAAAATGCACTTCAGACTATTGTTTCGTTGAGTCTGGAGAACTCTTTTAAGCTAGAAATATTAAAAACTGCCTCTGGGCTGGAGATTTAAAAGAGAGAGTGACTTTTTTTATTTTTCTTTCATAAGTGATGGATAGCAGTCAAAGACAAGAAAATTGGAAGGGAAGTTCAAGTAAGAAGAAAGAGGAATAGCCAGTTTTGCATTCTGTGCATGTTTTTTCAAAACATTTCTGATATATATAAGAAAATCCCCACAGCTTTATTAATCATTGTTGCTTAGGTCCATGATTTCTTAATGCAAAATTCCCATTACTTTAAGAGGACTTCTGAGTGATACAAGTATGCAGTTCTTAAGGAGGAGCCAACTGCTTGCACAAGTTAGAAAAACAGTACATGCAGAAAGAAATGGCTTTATTTTAACAGAGTTCCCATATGCCATCCTTTTTTTTAGCAAAGGAGAAAGCTAAAGGTTTGTGCAGAAGGTATGGGCTGGTGATTAGACCAAGGAATGTTGATCCAGGAGCTTCCTGAATCCTGATCCTGTGAGAGCCAGTGACTCATTGGCTAACTTTGGGCAAATCACTTGACCTTCTTTTGTACCCCAGTCATCCCCACTACAAATCAGGTGAAAGGCATGACCTCACTGAAAAACACATGATTCATTGGAGCTGAGCTTTTCTAAGAAAACAAATTACAATGCCTGCAGCATTTTTTTAGCAGTCTGTGTCACTTTGCATGTGTCCTGTGGTCAAATTCAGTTCAAGAGCTGTATTTTGATAGGCTGTTCAGTTCAAGCACTAGAGATCCAAGTATATCCATAAGCAAGGTTGTGGGTTTTCTTTCTGGAACAAAGAGCTGCCACATTTTGTGTTTTAGCAAAAACTGGGTCTCACTTGCTGAATGTTAAGGATGCTTTTTCTTTTCTTTATTTCTGTAGTTGAGATTCCATGCTGCTGACGCAGAGAACCTCTACAAATAGTCTGGCAATGTATCTTAAGAAAATTCAGAAATATCCAATCCTCTCTTTTGCTTCTTGGCACTCCTGGGAAATAAATAGCTGCAGTGCTAGGTACTTCACCACACATCCACCACACCTCTCGTGGGCTCCTGATTTACCTGCAGAGCAATTGCCTCCTGATATTTAGAGTGTAAGTTTTAGCTGACTTGTCAGTTGCTTTGTAGTATTGCTGCCTTATTTTAGGAATATACACCCCATTCCTACAAGCTCTAAGAATTGTTTTTGTATGCACTGGAGGTATTATTTCCTGTTGGGCTGTAAAACAGGTGTTGACCTGCAGTAGTTGTTGGGATAGGAAAACTTGTGCAGTGGAAGGCACTATCAGGAATATAGACAGTGCAAGTGACCTGGGATTTGGGGCTGATGAATGCTGATAACTTCTTCATTTCTTAATTCAGGATCTACTTCAGGATTCATAACGCTTTAGTGAGTTTAATGGTACAGCCACACTATATCTCACCTCAAATGAGAAGGAATGCGGTGAAGGAGGGCTGTTGGTTCATTTAGCTGTTTGGTCTTTTTGCCATTTGTGAAGGAACCACTTTAGAAGAAGGCTAGGTCTTCTTCACTTGCACGAGGTTAAACCCTGCCTCCTCACCATCTGTTTCTTTTACCATTTTGTGCATTCCTACAGCATAACTTAACTAAACACCATCCTGCTGGTAAAATTATATTATGTCATTTTCACTCAGTGGGAACTGTCAACACCAGTAAGATGCTTCATTAAGTAGAAAACATCAGATGATCTACTAACCCATTCTCAATCAGTCATCATTTTACACAGCTGCTGGGAGTCTTTTTTGGTTGGGTTTTTGGTTTTTTTTTTCCCAATAGACTGGTTTGAAGTTCATAGCAGTACAAAATGTAGTGGTACTAAACTTGGTATAGTTTTTAAAAGCCTTCCGTTATAAGATTTATGTTCATTACGTCGTTGGTTTTGCCCAAAGCTTTTGCTGGAATTATGCTCACATATAGGATCACTTGAAGGATCACCTGTCACTTTTTCACATTGGATCTTAAGAAAGGAAGCACCTCACCAGTAAAAGCTAGAAATCACCCTAATGTCCTTAGCATCATGTGGTAATACCAGTGTGTTAATAGATGCAAGGAGTTGAGGAAAACTTTTCAAATAGGAAGGGAAGTGTCTCTTCCTTAGTTCTTAGATGCAAAAGAATGAAGGGTCCAGTTGTGGAGCCTCATTTCTGATGGCAATATTTAGAGTTTGCCAATCACTAGGATATTTTGAATTTTGATTATTTTTAATGAAAGGCAGAAACAGTGTTTGTCATATATTTTCATGTGGTTTAAGTCTGGTCAGGATGCCTTAAAAGGCAAAGTTATAATGGAGAGGGATTTAGGTTGAGGACTAGGAATTTTAGTTTCCTAAAATTCTTTGAAAGTTGCATTTACAATGTTTCTAAGCATACATACAAAGTTAACTGGCAAATATGTATGGATAGATAGAATTCATATATTTAATGCCATGACCAGATATTGCCATCACTAACTTCACTGGTAGCTAATTTAAAAGCTCAAATACTGACAATCAGAATTGTCTATTTATTAAATTATTCTTCTTTCACTGTCATGTTTTTTTTAAAATTACTTTTGCAAATTTAAAAAATAAAAAGAGAGACTCACAAATCCTTTGGGAAGCTTCTCCTCCAAAAACAGAAGTATGCCAAGTAAGTGACTCGTTCTGGTTATGCATCAGGACAATGGCCTGATTTAATACTACAAAGTAGACACTGTTAATGAGGTATGTCCTCAGTTAACCCCATTTATCATTGTAAAGTATGGAAGTTATGCTTCACTCTAATCAAAGGTGAAGTCAGTAGCTTGACACTTTCCAGAAGATGACTCTGTTTCTGGTTTCTGTTGCTTTTTGCCAAAGTGCTTGGGATGAAATGTTCTGTGCTGAATAGTTGCCTGAGAAGCATTTCATTTTATTTATTTATACTGAACTTCTCCTCAGAGACTGTCCAGGCATTTCTTAGAGGGAGACTAATTTGCAATCATTTTATGGAAAAATTTGAGGTCTCTCTGCTCAAAGTGAAGAACTTGAAATTTGGCTGCAGGATTTCTCATATCTGAAGGATAATTTTTTTTGTCTGTATGGAGGAGGAAAGAACAACAACATCTTCAGTCCACAGGTCAGCAGTTACGTTCTCTGCAGAGTCAGCACATCTCTCAGAAAAGAGGGGGAAAGAAGTGATACTGTCTTGAGGCAGGGAAGCCAGGAGCAAGCTAAAACACAGGATACTCTCTGGGCTGCTCCAGGAGCATCTGAATTGCCCAGCTGTGGGATTTCCATAGTTTGATGTGGTGTGACCACGTTACAATGACAGTACGTAATGTAAGCTGAGGTTGCTCACAAATTGCACAGCAGAAGTAGTGGAGGCTAAAAAAACAAAAAGACAAAGGCAAAGAAAAGAAAGAAATGATGAAGGGTCTTTCAGAAGCCAGGTCTGATGAAAGTCATGCAAGGAGGAACTTACACACACAAACACTGTATTAAAAGAATGTCATAGGCAGTAGAGAAACTCAGAGCTGTCCAAGTTGCAGATTCAAAAGACTCAGCATTACCAGGACCTGTGCTATATCTGCTGATATCTGCTGTACCAGAGGTTGTGACAGTTCAGAAACCTGAATTCTGCATGGCAGGACCGAATCCTTCATATTGCAGAGTTTTGGCTACTTCTGAATGATGATCTAAAATGTTGAGCATTTCAAAAACTTAAGTTCTCAAATTGCTGGTTTGCACCCAACTATTATTCATATGGTACAGTGAGCACGCATTGTGTGCCATGTGATATTATTCAGACAAACTTTTTGAACAAACCTCCAGCTTGTGTTTTTCACTCAGAGCTGTTTAAAACCTTAGAAATGAAACTTCTTTTCCACTGACAGAACCGCATTACCTTATTTCACAAGCATGCTGCAGTGAAGTAATTTCTTGTGGTGTTACAACTATGAGAAGTTTTGGGACGTTAAATACAAAAGCATTCTTCTGGCGACCTTTAAGCAGACCAGTTGTCTAAGAGAAGATTGCTATAGTGAGATTTAGGCCAACCAGGATGGTACTTTCTTTTTTCCTGGACTAATTTTCTACAAATATTCCAGATAATTAATTGGTAATATATGCATATTCAAATGCATAGATTCAAGTTAAACACAAGAAATTGTCTGGAACTCCTGAAGAGCTCTGCAGAGCAGGGTGTTTGTGGTTCTGGTTTAAATAGGGAACTGCAATGTATATTCAGGCATATGTCAACAAAAGGTAGAGGATAGGGCTAAAGACCTCTGTACTAAATGTTTGCTTAAGTCAGCAGAACACTGGTGAAACATACTACAAGGACTTATTTAATCTCGGCAGAAAATGCTTCTGGTTATATCACTACTAGGCATGTGTTCATTAGGCATGAGGTTCATTAACCTGTCAGATCTGCTCTTGGTTCTCAGACATGAGGTGTGACCTGGTGCCATTAGCACAAATACAAGCATAGTGATAACATTCTATAGAGCCGCAGCCAAAAATAACATCATCTTTATGTTTCCTGAAGGCTCTTGTTGGTGTCTAAGACCTTGGCAGAGTCAGAAGCAGTCCTTGTTGGCGCAGTAGCTGGTGATTCATTAAACACTTAGCCTGTGACACTTGCACAAAATTTGTTCCATAGGTTAGAAGGGAGGCACTGATTATTTGGTTACTATGTCAGAGAAGTGTGTCTGCTTGAAATCATAATCATAGTAGTGAATTATTTTGCTCAACACCAGCATTTGGTTTAAATAAAACAAAGATGTTGTCATTGTTTTAGTGTAAGTATTTATATAGTGCTGTATCAGATTAAAACTTGACATGTGCCTACTGATATTCAGCTGTGTCTCAGTGCAGAATAAAATTAGCATTATCTGGCCCATATATAACAAATATTGCCAAAGGAAAGTGGTTTTAGCTATCAGAAAAAAAATAAGCCCTCATGTTGCAAATAAAGCACACCAGTAATTAGACGTGTTCTGTATGAAAGTTTGACTTATCCTTTTGCAGCAATGTACTTGTGATACAGCATTGCAATAGTAGTTAGCAACAGCAGTAACAGGGAAACAAGTAGTAATTCTCATCAGTGTTAACCCAGTTTCATTCAAGAAATTCTTACTAGCATTTATAATACTACAAGGCCTTTTATTCAAATAGTAGATGTATTGACTGATGTTGGTAAATGTGTGCACATCAGGGGAAGAGAGAAAAAAAGAGAGAGAAATGCCTTTTTCATTCTCCTTCCCACCTCCTCCTTAGTGGGGATTCAGTAGCTGCAGAAGACAGACTGGCTGTTCTTAGTCATTACTGGTACAACTTGCAGTGACAGAACAGGTTCACTTGCCACTTGTTACTTTTCCTGTAGCTCCAGGTTAGAAATCCAGCATCACTGGGATTCAGGCTGCCAGATGATACATTGACTTCTTCAGAGGACAGAAACACTGATTTCTGATCTCCTGGTCAAAAGAGACTTCTGGTCAAATATCTACTTCCCTAATCTCAGATATAGCTCAAAAGTTGGTGCTTCCTCCACGTCTTTCCTCTTGGCTTCTCCCTAACAGCTGATAAAAATGACATAATAGCAAGTTTATATAAGGCAAACAGGTAAAATTTGATGATTTTCTTCTTTTCCAGCCTGTATTGTAGATATTATTAAATTTTTTTTACTATTGTGATGCATATTACTATGCATATTACTATTGTGATGCAAATTACTATCAGAACATAATATCCTGCAATCAGTGTCCCTATTTGTGTCACTTTACAGCTGGTCTACAGCAGCTTTACCCAAACATGAAGCTGATGGTATGTTAGAAGCCTTTTTCTTACTGCAAAATAATACAACATGTCTCTTCACCTGATATTTCAGGGCTTTAGGTTTATTTTTCTGCAGTGGCCTTCATGGGTTGTCTTTGCCCTTATCATTAAAGCACTCTTGGTCTAGCCAAGACTGATTAATCATCTCCTGGCCTAGGTTGAAGACTGAATGTTAAGTTCAGGCGTTACGGATTTCTGCATGTTCCATCATGTGCTGCTTTGTGTGCACATTATTTTATGTTAAGGAGTATAAATATCCAATACCATATACATTTAAAATAAAACCAAAACCCTAACCAAAACAATTCTACAAAGCACCCTCCCACAGAATGAGACTTTCTACGAGGGAGAGTCTCTTTGAAAACATTTTTCAGATTGTTTGATCCTTCAGCAAGGAACGTACTGTAAGAATTTACATGTGGTTAATTTAGTTGCTCCATATATACATTTAGTTGCGACATATATACATTTGGATATATATGGTTTTTTAGAAATAACTTTATAGACAGTTGCAGAACATCTTTACAGAGCGAACTATTAGTGTTTCTTGCTGAAGATGGTTTGGGAAAACAGTAAGAACTAAGCTGTTAACTAATATAAATATGTACAATTAGTCTTCATCAGGTTTTAATAGGCTGACTTTGATGACATGTCAGCTGATGGCTTCCTTCCTTGGTATATGTAATGGCACAAGCTGTCACAGCTTTTTTGTCTTCAAGGAGATACCATGTTTCAAGTGGCCTGCTTTAGGCTGCTGGTCAAAATTTGAGAATGAATTATTAAACTCAGTTTATCTTGACTGTGAGCTGGTAAGCCTTGTTTTGGATAGTCATGTAATTGTATTTGTTTCATTTCTGTAGGGCACTTGCTTGGGCTTTCCCACGATGACTCCAAATTTTGTGAGGAGAACTTTGGTTCCATGGAAGATAAGCGCCTGATGTCCTCCATTCTGACTAGCATCGATGCTTCAAAACCGTGGTCCAAGTGCACTTCAGCAACTATAACAGAATTTTTTGATGATGGTCATGGTATGTATTATCACACCTTGTTTCAATTCCATGTTAGTTTTCACTTTGATCTCTTTTTGTAATAAGAGCATTTTCTACCAGCTTATTCATTCCCTGCCCATCCTCAGGACTGTCTTGTAAGTGCTTTGAAAACAAGGCAAAGGTCTAAAATTCTGGCAGAGTTTCATCCTCCCTTTGCATGGTACAAATGCAAGAGAAAGGAAACATTTGATGGTATGTGTATTGGCAATAAATTGATTTGGAACATGGAGAGGTTTCTTTAAAAGCATGAAGTTAGTCTTGTCTTCCCAAATGTCACAGGTGTGAGCTGAGAGAGGATTTTAAAGAGTGGACACAAGAAAATGGCTTTTTCCTCACAGAAATGAAAATGGGTGGTATGATTTATTTAGCATTAGACCATTAATTATATTTATTATGTTTATAATGTCATTGTATTTATTACATTTACAGTGTCATTATATTTATTATGTTTATGTAGAGGGGCTGCAACCAAAGATTAAGACTCCTCTACAATAAAAGTTTACTTACAGGAGATTACCTTCCAACTCATGTAACTAATATTTGTTAAATATGTCATTTACCCTTTGAAGAGTTAAGTGCAAAACTGTCGTTTTCCAAAAGCAGTAATAAAAAAGCATAGTTTTCAATCTTTAATGAATTTTAAAGTCTTCATTCAGCTCCCAAAGCAACTGCAGTTCTTAAACAAACCATCCAAATTCCAAAATACTGAGATAAAGATGACATAATTGAGTGAATGGATCAAGTTGTTATGGCAACCAAAATGCTTATGGATAGAAAATATGGTATGTCTGCAGAGTGTAAAGGTTTTTTTGCTTCTAAATATTTTGTCAGCTAATTTAAGTGCTCTCTGAACTATTTTATCCAGTTTTCCTCTATTAGAGAATGACTTCATTTATCTCAATTTTATTAAATCCATTAATCTATACTGTCCTGTTTTATGGTCCATACTGCCCTGGCATTTACTTAATATTACCAAGTTAGCTTTCCCATATGAAGAGAATTTTTCCTTTATGAGTTTAGTTACCGAGTTAAAATACAGTTCACTAGGGTAGAAAAAGGAACCTCCCTTTCCATCCATGAATGACCTCTTAGAGAGCCTCTTCTGTTCCTCTGCCGTTGCAGATGAGTAGAAAGGTTGTTCTCATTTTTTTCCTTTTTTTGTGACCTGATTTCTTCTCTTTCCTATGCAACCTAGCCATGCAGCTAGCTACTTTCACTTAAAATAAAACAATCAAAGAGAGCATTTCACCCACCCACATCACCTTTACCTTGTTTGTAACTGGAAGGATGCTTGAAATTTGGGCTCTTATCCATTAATTGGACCCAGTTTCAATGTGGAAGTAAGGAGGGGCTGTAAGAATCGGTCCTACAGGTCTATGTATATAACCTGGCCATTTTTTTTTTCCTAGTAAAAGTAGTCAGGAGCTTCAGATTCTTCCAAGTTGCATGATAGTCTCCTTGTTCAGCATGAGTGCCTTTTTCCTAAATGCTAAGTTTAGTAGTCCTCAACTGCTGACACTTTTCACAAAGTCATCCATCCTTTGCTGCATTTAAAGGGCTTAGGATCTGTCAGTCTCTAAAGACATGGGTTAGGGTACACTGATCTTTCTATTATTTATGAATAGTTGTCACTCAGTCATGGAGTCTCAGAGAGTTATAGATATGATGAAATAATTAACAGAAAATTTGAAACTCTCTTCCCTAGCTCTCTGGGAATTGATTTTATTACTGATGCTATTGTTGGGATTTCAAATATACAGTGTATATACAGTATATATCTTTTCTTGGTAGATGAGGCCTTCAGAGACATTTTCTAAGTAAGTCTTACTTTCCTGTTGAGGTTTACATTATTTTTAGTTATTTATTTTAAATCAAATATTTGTATTAAAACAAACCCTGTCTGTGAAGTAAAAATGGAAATCAATTATTTAAACTGCAGTCTTTTCGGACTGTTGTGCTGAAAAGATGTACTTTTTTTTGAGAAGGGAGCTTCTGGTTTTATTTTATACCCCCATCCAGGGAATGAAACCATAGCTTCATGATTCCAATTTGCAATGTATGCAAAGTGTACCAGAAACCACAGGATCCCAGTAGAGCATGACGCTGCCTTTCAGACAACATTGAGCTGATAATGAAACACTGCAAATGTGCCATATTTCCATGTTTCCTTCAGAATAAGCATGTGTCTGCTTTTTGGACTGCTCATTTTTTTCCTTAGCTGGGGCAAATGTACTGTTGTATAATTGCAGTGTTTTCCCTCCAGAAGAAAATTTTTCCATTCTCCAACAAGCAGCATAAGGAGTTAGTGCCAGGTTTTTGGTCCAAATGGGCATGAACTTATGAGTTGTGCTTTGTAACAAATAGGGCATGGAAGCATTGATGTGAAGAAATAAATAAGGGGCTTCATCTGCTGTTCCTCAAGGGGAGCACAAGGAAATTTGAATGAATTACAGAAATTTGGATCTGTGAAAAGTATTCTACTATAAAAGAATAGTCAGTGTCTTATTAAAGCTTGAAGTTTCCTGCATATTCAGATGCTCACCCCATACTGGTGTAACAGCAAATATCACAGCCTTGACTCTGTAATTTCTTAACATCACTTTATCAAGTACTGATGTTTGTATTTTTTAAATTTGGAAAGTGATGCTGAGGAGTGGATTCGTCTTACAGAACATGGGTATTTATTGTGTGGGTAGATACTCCTAAGCTAGGCATTTAAGTTACTATTGTAGTGCAGAGGAGTTTAATCAATGGCATTAATGGTTTGTCTGATCTCATCAGTTGCATTAGTGATGCTGAATTACTCCATAAACTCATTTGCCTGAGTACTGAAACATCTGACAGCTGACTGGATTGCAGGCACCAGCATTACATACAGTTAAAGTCAACTAAATAAATCCCAATATAAATGTCTCATCCAAGGTCAACTACGAGATCTGGGGAAGATCATGGTGCTGATTCCCTGTCTCCTGAGGTGCACTCTGAGAACTATAAACATCATTATCATGATATGACCATTTGTTTTACAATCATGAGATGACCCCAGATGGCAGTGTAACATTTAGGAAGAAAAGGATGTGTTAGTGTCCAGAAGACAGTGGCATTTATTCCCATCTGCTTTCAGACAGCCCTCTCCTAAGGTACTAATTGACTTTATTGTCATACCAACCATCAGGCTGGGGTATGATTGATTGTGATTTATTGTGTTTAGTCACAGTGCTTGGTACTCTGTGCAACCTGAAAAAAGGGCTATTTCAGTTTTAATTCATTTATATCGTCGTTATCTGCTTCCTGCACAGTTCTTATTCTGCCTTTTTTTTTCCCAAAATGTATTGCACATAACATTAAGGAGAGATAATGAGGTGGCTTAATTCACACTGTCATCAGAAAGTCAACAGTGGTGCTTTATTCCAGGGCTTATAGATGTTCTTTACTACTCTGGAAAAGAAATGGGAATAGTGGTATATACATACTCCATATGTTGCAGTGTAATGCAGTGACCTGAAGCTCTCTGCCCTCTCAACCAGGGGCTTAGGATCAAATCCATCTCCAACTTCTTAACTCTGTCTTTTCTGACTATTACAAGTAGGAGGTTGGATCGGCTGGCATTCAGAACACCTGCACTCCATTGCACCCTGTCTAAACATGGATTACCACTAACACTATCCATAAGTATAAATACTTCTTTCCCCTCCTCTTCCTCTTCCTTAAGCTTGAGAGGCCCTCCCTGTCTTCCATTTTCAATGCAGTGTGTGAGATCAGCTGGAACACTGGAACAACTGGCTTTATAGACCTAAGTTGTGTTTTCTGAGAGGAGGATTGGTTAACAAAAACTTTGAATCTCATTCCTCTGTGTTGTAAAGGGGAATATATGCTATACTTGCCATGTAAGCTTGTGAGACCTGTTTGTTATTCCCACATGGAAGGTATTCAAGGAGGTGTTAACTAAAATGATTGACAAAAGAAGTGCATGTAAGGATATGACTTTCTTTTTTCTTTTTTTTTCTCTTAAATTTGTATTTCCAGTCATGTCAGTCATGGTAGATTTCAGTGGTGGGCAGCAGTGTCTGTCATGGTAAAATTATGTGTTAGGATCTTTTAAAATACTGAATAATGGTTGCACTTAGGAGTTTGGTAAGCACTGCAGTAGTGTATATAACTAAATATTGATGTGCTAGTGCCTTCCCATTGGCATCCTAACACTACAGTAGAGGTCTTCCACTGTTCTTTAGTTTTACACAGTCTCTTTTTGACAGCAACTTTTGACAATTATGTCCTTTTCAGAAACTCAAGGGGAAAAAAATCTGCTTCCTCACTCTTCACTTTGTCTTTAACATTTTACACTACAAAAGGCTTTGAACACTAGGGTACTTTTAATTATCTCATGGCACTTGTCTCATCAGTTAATATTGGCACACCCTGTCTTCATTAAGAGTCACAATAATCCAGATTAAAGATAAGGCTGGGATAAAGCAGGGTGGAAGGACTTCCACAAGTTTAAAAAGACAGTTTTTTGCTTGTAAGTGATGATGATGAAACAATTTTCTTGGATTATTTGGCTAGTTGTCCTTAGTCTTTAGAGGAAGACAATTGCATTAAGTGTGTGTTCTAGAAGGAATACATAAGTAACTGGGAAATGAGGTATTTGGTCTGTTTTAATTCACTGTTTTAATTTACTTTAATTCATCTCTTGAAATTTTGTCCAGTATTTGTGTAGTGAGAATTTTATAGATAGCCTTTTTTCACCCATGACCTAACTGAGGAATACTGGTGTAGGTTCCAAAGTGAGGTAAATTGTGGTAAGTTATTTTGGCGAAGGATAAGTGAAGCTTGCCCAGACCACATATCCCTTTCATGAAGTGTAAAAGAGGTTACACTGAATAAATAGTTCTGCATGTCAACAAGTTTTTCAACGGGAACAGAAAAAAAATATAAAAATCTATCAGTAGATCTCCTAGAAATTAAATGTGAGTTCTCAGAGTGCCAGATAAATCTTGACCTATGCAGTATGTATCAAAATACATATTCAATTCTTTATGCTTTTTTTTTTCCCTGTCTATTAGTTTAGCATAAAATGGATAGCCCTCTTCAAGCTACTTCCAGAATCAGCCAAGTATCATTCATTACAAGGAAGCCCAGTCCTGATTTACTGCCAACATTAGTTTAGATATACAGCTTATATTTTACCTTTGACCTTGTAGGGTCTTTTTTTTTCTTTTTTTTTTTTTTTTCTTTTTTTTTTCAAGTGCCTCATTAAGTACAAGTCTAGGTTTTGTGATTTTTTTGGCACCCCTTTAGAACCTTTATCATTTCTGATGTTCTGTCTCAAAATTGAAATTACAACTTTGCTTATTTTGCCATGGATCTTCACCACTGCTCAAATCACAAATTGATAAATAGAGTGGAACGTGTTCAGAGCCAGTTCAAATAAAGGAATCGAGGATGAAAGGCCAAAGGGACCTGAGTAAAACTCATTTGCACCCTCAGATTGGAAACAGACACATCAACACCTGATACACTGCTTAGTGAGAACACAGTTGCAACAGTATGGCCTTGTCCAAAAGTTGATGACACCTCAGAGAACCTTTCTGTTCACATCAGCATCCTTTGAGTGAGATTCACTGTCATCATTGGTCTGCCTGACTTGGATGCCAGCTTTGCAGGACTGCAGAGAAAACCAAGAACTGTGTAATAATAGGTTATTTGGCTATTTCAGGTAACTGTTTGCTGGACCAACCAAGAAAGCAGATCTTAGGCCCCGAGGAGCTCCCAGGACAAACCTACGATGCCATCCGTCAGTGTAAACTGGCTTTTGGGCCCGAATACACAGTGTGTCCCGGGATGGATGTGTGCTCCCGCCTCTGGTGTGCAGTCGTTCGCCAGGGTCAGATGGTCTGTCTGACGAAGAAGCTGCCCGCTGTGGAGGGAACACCATGTGGAAAAGGGAGGATCTGCCTCCAGGGAAAATGTGTTGACAAAACCAAGAAGAAATACTACTCAGTAAGTTACCAGCTGTGACCCTAGGGGATTTGAGGAGGCCTGACACTCAAAGGTGCTGATTTTTGTGGGAGGGAAGGGGACTTCATGGAAGTTGGATTGAAAGCTGCCTTACTTCACAGTGTGTAATTGGTGTGTTTTCAGTGAGGGATATAGGGAAAATGCTGCTGAGTTTCAGGAAGCATGTTTTCTTCTTGAAGTATCAAAGCCTTCATTCCTGGAAAAATAGGAGTCAGGTCTCAACACAAATGAAAAGATTGTCACAGATCTATTCTTAGCTTCCTGACTTCTTTGCAATGGACTTGCAAGGTAAATTAAGTCTTTAATTTACAGCCCTTATCTAAAAGCCCTTATCTAGGACCACAGGGTCCTAACTCAAGTGAAGAGCTAGATTGATAGAGTTCAACTCAAGTATAATTTCTGGAGCAAAAAAGTTTGTAGCTATAGTGACAGGGTCCCCTCTGTCAGCTTTATAAATCAGAAGAGTCCCCAGGCTCTTGGGCATTGTCACCTGCCCAGTTCAGATACTTCAAAATAAACTTGGTAAACAGTAGTGTTGCCCCCTCTCCTATACCCACCAGAGACATACAAACTCGTAGAGCTTTGTGGAGATTATTTGCAAACTATGTGAGTTATTCCAATCAAGCTAAAGCCCTTTTAACACCTATTTTTATAGAATTATATACTTCTTCATGAAAGTATTTGCAGTGGTAAGTGGTAAGTGCACTGTAAGTGGTTGCAGTATTCTTTTAGGGAGCCAAATGAGTAGAGTTGCAAACTGTATCTGACAGGTCCTTCTCTTGCCAGTAATTCAGAGCAATACCTACAATTCACAATAATTGCATTTAATTAATCACAGGTTATCCTTATGAACATATCCTGATAGCTGAACCTCCTGGATCTAGTTGAAGGGGCCCCATTTGTGGGAACAGCAGAAAAAAGAGAGCAGCACATGAGACTATGAACACTACTTCTGGCACGTGTTTGTCTTCCATAAAATAGGCTGAAGGAGGCTGTACAGAGCAAGGCTTGGTACTACCCTGGCATGCTCAGTGCCAAATGAGATGTCGTCAGTGTGCAGATAAAAGACAGAGAATTACTCTGCTGAGAGAAAGGAGGCTCCTACGGACTGTTATCCTTGATCAAGATGACCAAGGAATTTCGCCTTCAATTGATGAAAACATCAGCAGAGTCTTCAAGACTTAGCACCTCTCTTCACACACGGACGTTGTCCTTACCTCCCACTGTTCCATCTATTTCAGGCTTCAAGCCATGGTAACTGGGGGTCCTGGGGTCCTTGGGGACAGTGCTCCCGTACCTGTGGTGGAGGAGTTCAGTTTGCCCATCGCCACTGCAATAACCCGGCTCCGCGGAACAACGGCCGCTACTGCACTGGCAAAAGGGCCATCTACCGCTCCTGCAACGTCCTGCCCTGCCCAGACAATGGTAAGTGCCTTCCTGCTCCAGCCTCTGGCTTCACAGGCTGGGAATATGGAACCTCTGCTGAGAAGGAAAGAAGCAAAGGTCCGCTGTAGTTTGCTCCAAAAAGTATTTGCCAAGGCAAGGCATTCATCAGTAATACAATACGGTAATTCTTCCCACATCCTCATGCTGCTGCCATATGGAAAGGTTGTCATTCAAAATGACAAGAAATTTCAGTCCTGGAAAGGGGCCTGTAGTGCAAACTTTAGTCCTTTAATTCCAATTATGTCATGGAAAGATGTCCAAGCTGAAACAGTTGAAGGATTTGTACAATTAGTTCTAAGTAAAGAGGCGGAGTGACATAACTTAAAAGTTATGTAAAAACGAAATTGGAATAATAGATGAGCATAATGATATTTGCAGCACGATCTGAAATAGTCACTAATGATGTGAATAATTCTACAGCTAAATCTTTTCGACAAGAGCAGTGTGAAGCAAGGAATGGCTATCAGTCTGATGCAAAGGGTGTCAAGACATTTGTTGAATGGGTCCCCAAGTATGCTGGAGTACTTCCCGGAGATGTTTGCAAACTCACCTGCCGAGCCAAAGGAACTGGCTATTACGTGGTATTTTCTCAAAAGGTAACAGCATCTCTAATCATGATTTCATGCTGTAGTTTAGAAGTATCCTGTATCTTAGAAAGATACAGGGAAAGAAGGGAAAAGGAATTAATCATGTAATTCAAAGATCATCATCAGGGCAATCCCAAGCACAATTACAGTCTGGGTAGAGAATGGATTTGGAACAGCCCTGAGGAAAAGGACTTGGGGGTGTTGGTTGATGAGAAGCACCACATGAGACATAAATGTGCGCTTGCAGCCCAGAAAGCCAACCATATCCTGGGCTGCATAAAAAGAAGAGGGGCCAGCAGGTTGTGGGAGGTGATTCTCCCCCTCTACTCTGCTCTTGTGAGACTCCACCTAAAGTACTCAGTGTAGCCCTGAGGTACCTACCTCAAGAAAGGACACTGAGCTGTTGGATTGAGTCTATAGGAGGCTCGAAAGATGATCAGGGGGCTGGAAGTGTGAAGACAGCCTGAGAGAGTTGTTCAGCCTGGAGAAGACTCTAGGGAGACCTTATAGCAGCCTTCCAGTATCTGAAGGGGCCTACAGGAAAGCTGAGGAGGGACATTTTACAAGGGTATGTGGTGAAAGGATATGGGGTAATGACTTAAAGCTGAAAGAGGGAAGATTTAGGTTAGACATCAGGAAGAAATTCTTTATGTGAGGTTGGTGTAACACTGGCACAGGTTACTCAGAGAAGTTGTGGCTGCCCCCTCCCTGAAAGTGTTCAAGGCCAAGTTAGATGGGGCTTTGAGAAACCTGGTCTAGTGGTCAGTGTCCCTGTCCATGCAGGGGGGTTAGGAATAGAGGATTTTTAAGCTCCCTACCAACTGAAACCATTCTATGATTCCATTATTTGTCTATGCGATTAGATTTAATGGTTTGATCCACTGGTTGCAGATGAGGACCAGAACTGGCTGCTAAAATGAGATGTTTATCCACCTCTCCATGTGTGGATTAATGAAAAATATGGGCCTCTTGATGTCCTCTGCACTAGTTTGTTTTCAGTAGTGAATAAAAGGGTTGCTTCCTGAAGAGCCATGTATCATTCTGGGTTTCTTCTGGAAGAGAAACAGTACTTTGATTTCAAAATTAAGTTTTACACTGAATTATGTTAAGTGATTCCAGAGTAACTCTTATGAAGCCAATTAATTTAGAGTAATTAATAGCCATTAATATAGATGTGACTTGTGGTCAGTTTGCTATATCAGATACAATTCGAATTGAAATGTGTCCTGTGGTTATACTTGCAGATTCCTGCCTCTAAGTATTATGAATGTAACATATAATAGATAGCTCAAATGCATGGCTATCTACAAGTACTGTTACTGTTATAATTAATAAGGTGTAAGATCATCATTAAAGCAGGGATCATATAAGTGTCTTACAGTGAAGAGACCTCTCATTGTTTTCAGCCCTTTGCCAAATTTCATCTGCTTTTGTGCTGGTAATGTCGGAGAAACTGACTGGGCCAGCAGGCTTGGCACACCATTCTGTATGGCTGATATAGACAAGTGGGGTTTGCCAGTCAGATTCACAAAACCAAATCTTATCCATGGTAGCTTTAACTAATGATCATTTGGTTGCCCAGGTAACTGATGGCACTGAATGTCGGCCATACAGTAATTCAGTCTGTGTCCGGGGAAAATGCATCCGAACTGGTTGTGATGGCATCATCGGTTCAAAGCTCCAGTACGACAAATGTGGGGTCTGTGGAGGAGACAATTCCAGCTGCACAAAAGTCATGGGAACCTTTACCAAAAAGAGGTATTGATCTTGAGTATTAGTAAATGTATCTTGTTGTGCAAATAGTAACTCTGCTATGTACTTGCTTGCTTTCTGTCTCTAAATGCAATTTACATTCCTATGGAGGTTGAGCAAAAAATGTATATTGCCTGCTCTCTGCTGCACTTTCCAGATGTTTACAGCTGGCCTCTTATTATTACCCCCAAACCGCCAAATAATCAACTGGCAAAACACTGTACCCAGTTCATTTCCAAAGTGCCAGCAGTACAGGTGAGCATCCCATTAATATGAATTTTGCCTGGAACAAGACCTAACATGTTGTATTACTTGCTAATCTTGCTGGCTAGATGGCTGTGGTTTCTAGAGTTGAGAGGAAAGGGAAGAGAGCAGTCAATCAGGAAGTTGTTGGGGTCAGAATAATCTGGGCATCTCTGAAACTCTCTGTTTCACAGAAGATGCTGAGTTAGCAAGTTATTTGCTGGGAACATGTTTCATGCCATCAAACTTTGAATTGCAGTTAGGACAGTAAGGATACCCCAGCTGATTTAGTGGCATATAGCCCTTGTGTAGCTACTGGAGTGAAGCAGACAGTATAAGACCACAGCTGTAACAGTTGTGCTTAGCAGCTCAGAGAGATTATACTCTAAAAACACCTTTTCATGCTCTGAGTATATGTGGACCTTGGATGACTAAATGAGAATTAAACTTAGGCTTAAACATGGCCTTTAAACATGGCCCTGTATCACTTCATGTCCATTGACATAATATCAATCTCCAGGTGGATAATTTTTAAGTCAAAATGTCTATAGCAGCTATCAATAAGACATTTTGCTTTCAGAGATCAGCTTTTGCCTATAATAAAACTTAACACAAGTGAAATAAAATGAACCATCCCCATGGTTTTCCCTTACCAAACTGAGAGCAGCAGTAAGCTTTGTGCTGAAATACCAATGTCAGGTAAGTCTGCCTTCTGTCTGAATTTTTATTTGCCTCCTTCAACTCTTAAGACTCATGAAAAATTAGGGGGTTTAATTACAATTTATATAGATTCCAAAGCTCTCAGAGGACTGCTCTAGTGATCTACTCTTAGAAACTTCTAGTTGACAGTGTCTACTCTGTATCTGTGATTGCATTAGGGCACCTTTGGACATAAGCTTTTCAAGTGGACATAAGCTTGATTTTTGGTTTATAACTTCCAAATTCATACATAGAATGTTGAAAGCTACTGGAAGTTGAAATATCCTTAAATGTCCTTTTGTTTCTACACATTTCGATAATGAAGAAGTGAGATTTAGGTTAGGCGTCAGGAAGAAATTCTTTAGTGTGAGGGTGGTGAGACACTGGCACAGGTTTCCCAAGGAGGTTGTGGATGCCTCATCCTTGGAAGTGTTCAAGACCAGGTTAGATGGGACTTTGAGCAACCTGGTCTAATGGGAGGTGTCCCTGCCTATGAAGGGGGTTTGAAACTAGATGATCTTTAAAGTCCCTTCCAACTCAAAATATTCTATGATACTGTGATTCAGTAATGATCCTTGTGCTGGAATACAGGCTCTGGCAAAAGTTATAAGGATGCCGTGAATTTCAGTGAGGACAGATTTGTAGCATAGTCATACTAGAAATGGTGAAACTCTATTGTAGTTACTCCTATGATGTTTCCATCTTACTCCTCAAATCATGCCTTTAACTGAAATGAGACAGGTTAGGGAGTAAAATATTAATTCAAACTGAGTGCATCCAAAATGTAGTCCCATTTAGAAAGTAAGAGTCACCTTTTAAGTAACAAGTATTTTCTAACTCGATTTTGATTGAATTTTAGGGTGACAAGAATTTATTTTTCTTTTTTTTTACTGGAAATATGGTTTGAGACTGTTCCCTTATGTGAGTAATTGGCTTTAAAATTAATCTCTCATTAAAATAGTGAAATCATGGTTGTCCTTGAACTGTTTTTACATATGGAACGGCAGTGGCTGTAGTTGAATTTTGTTTCCTCCACTGAAAATACAACCTCCTGCATTGCTGTCCATTGTAAACCAAATTGTTGCAATCTGTACATTAAATGTACTGGGAAACCATTAAATGTTCAAGAGGAAACTAGTATTTCCTGTTGCAGACACTTTCTGTAACATTTGTTTGTCCTTTTTTCTTTTAAAATAGTTGAAATGTAATCTTCTTGTAAGCTTGTTCCTTAAGAACTTTTTTTAAAGGCTGCATGCTAAATAGTCAGAAGTTGGGAAACAGGAGTTAAGGATTAAGGATGCAAATGCTTCTTTGTGCACATGGAATGTTACAGGCTTTGTGGAGATTACTTGAATTCTCCAGCATTGCTTTCAGCTTTTGACCGAATAATTTTGTAACCTTAATAACATATTTTAATAGGTTTTTTCCCTACTGTTACACAAAATTATTTCCTGTGCTCTGGAGCAGAATCCCCTCAGCCTGTTTCTTGGAGATTTATGGAGGTGCTGAATCAATAGTTCCAGTCATTGTCCCACCACTGTTAGAAATAGCAGAGGAATGGCACAAGTGTTTAATCTGTAGTCTGTGCAGTCTCTACTTGTGCAGCCACGAATTCTTGAAATTACCAGTCTGTTCTTTAAACAATCCCAAAGGAAACCCCTCACAATTATATAGTTGAGGTATATTTTCTATTTTCTTTTTTTTTCTAGAATATCTAGTGATAAGTTCCAGCACACTTGCAGCTTTGATTGCTTGAGACTTTTGGTAGAAGAGTTAAATATATTTTTCTAAATCTGAAGTAAGATACTCAGTAGCAACTGAGATAATTCTTTGTTGGTACAGATTAAACATTTGTGGGCACCTCATATTAGACTCTTGGTACTTAACCTTTGGCTTTATTAATTTCAAAGTAAAAAAATCTTTTTCTCAGTGATCAAGATTGCTTTTAAATGTTCCCAAAGTACCTCTACCCAGCTGTGACTCTGCTGGTGCTTTCCTTAAGCATCATTGTAGCATAGACAGAAAGAAACAGCTGTAAGCAATGCATATCTCATTATCTTTCCTTGACAGGCAAAGTGTGTGTCATATTTCATATCTCCCACCCTTTGCTGAAATATATAAGCTACCTGTTATTTTTAATTCTTCTTGTATCTTACACATAAACCTGTTTCTAAAGCTAAATATTAAGCCATTTGAAGGGAATGTGGTAGAAATTTCTTCAAGAACATAAGGAGCAATGCAAAAGACAAACAGGGGAGCCCAGTGAAAATAGTCTTGGATGAGCTTCAAGCCAGATGTATTTAAGAGCTGAACTAAAACAAAGCAAGATGTGTCATGCTAGTGATTTCATTAGATTTTGCAGTAAGGCTTGAGGTTTATTTCACACTAGCTACTGAACACTCTTTTTTGCCCCCTTCTCTGTTCAGCAAGGGCTACACGGATGTAGTGAAAATCCCAGAAGGAGCAACCCACATCAAAGTTCGGCAGTTCAAGACCAAGGACCAGAGCAGGTTCACTGCCTACCTGGCCCTGAAGAAGAAAAACGGTGAGTACCTTGTTAATGGAAAATACATGATCTCCACTTCAGAAACAATCATTGACATCAACGGGACTGTCATGAACTACAGTGGCTGGAGTCACAAAGATGATTTCTTGCACGCAATGGGACACTCTGCCACAAAAGAGATTCTTATCGTGCAGATACTTGCAACTGATCCCACTCAACCAGTGGACGTCCGCTACAGTTTCTTCGTGCCAAAGAAACAAGGGCAAATGACTAACTCTGTCACTGGCAGTGGCAATAGCAGCAGCAGCAGCAGCAAAGTAACTCCCCAGCTGCAGCAACCCCGCTGGGTTACGGGGCCGTGGCTTTCTTGTTCTCGAACGTGCGACACAGGATGGCACACCAGGACTGTCCAGTGCAAAGATGGGCATGGAAAATTAGCTAAGGGATGTCTTCTCTCTCAGAGACCTTCAGCATTCAAACAGTGCTTGTTAAAAAAGTGTTAACCTGTGGTTGTGATCTTCTTAAACAGAGATTTGAGTAAGCCATTGTTGACATACTGGTATTAGGTCTGTCCAGACAGAGAGAAGCAAAGGCTTCAATGTACTTAGATACAGTCTCAAATTATGGGCAGAATCTGCCTATTTGGACCAAATGAAGATGTGCACTGCTTTAAATAATAGTAGGGTGATCTTAATATGTCAAAAAACTTAAAGTTGTTATACGCCCTCTGTGTCTGCAAAAATATAAAATAAAATAATGCAAAAGAATTAAAACTAGTGAATGGAGAATCCTGGGATATTTGAAGGTTACAGAATCATCTCCCCTTTCTCACCTACCTCTAATAGAGTATGTCCTTATAAAATGCCACATCTACCCACAATGCCACAGTAGCTAGCTTATTTTATACTGTTTTGTAAATATCTTTCATTTGGTATGTCACTTTATAGCACTCAGTTCTATTAAGAATCAAAAGAAAAACCACATAAGCAAAGTGATTGACCAAAGTATATCTGCAGCTATTGTGGACTTGGTCCATTCTTCAGAAAGGGCTGCAGATGTTTTACTGGAAAATTAAGAGCTTGCTGCTGGTTTTAAAAAGTAGTATCTTTTTATTTTGACAAGAGGAAATGCATTTTCATGCTAGGAATTTCCTGACAGCAGATCATTATTCTATGACAAATATCGTGTTTCCACCAAGAAATTCTCAGAAGGAGCATTACAGCAGCTTGCAGACCAGGGATCTCCACATGTTCGTTTCTGAAATACCAGCACCATCAGTGACTCCTCACCATGTGTGTGTCAGACACACATAGAAGGAGGATTTGGCTGCGAGAAGGAATTTGTGTAAACTTTGCTTGTAAATCTTCCACTAGTTACAGCCATGTCACAGCTCGGGGTCCTTGTTGTCAGTAAATAGCTGGTAGCTTCTTTCCATAAAACAAAGACATACTGTATTTTGTAGAAACTAGTTAGAGTACCAAAAATTACAGGTAAGATAATCAAGGGTCTTCTAACTCAGATACTCTGAGGCTGTGTTCAACTGCTTTCTTTGTTCTTTTCTCTATGGCTTCCACCTGGAAGCTAACAATGTGTAATGTACCTACATCTTCTTTAGAGGCTATAAAGGTCAAAAAAACACAGCAAGCAGTTAATATTCTATCAGTTTTGTCCATCATGTCTAACTCTGGTATTCATCTTACCAGCAAAGGTTTGTAACTGTTTGTCTTTTTGTTTTGTGTGTGTTTTGAGGTTTGTTTGTTTTTTAAAGCTGTAGAAGGCATTCATGTTTTGTATATCTACTACATTTGGGAGGAAGAGGGGTCACAGGGAAGTCAAACCACATCAGGATGTGGAGGACTTGCCTAATATCAATAAGACTGTTTCCACAGTACAGGCAGTAGCTGGTAATAATTTTTATTGGCAGCAACTTCTGAATCCCGGTATTGCCGGCTAGAAGTTCTGTGACCGAGGATCGCAGGGCATTACACCTCATGGAAGTAACAGGTGGAGGCCTGATAGCAACCCTGTTAAAATTGCTTCCTTTTAAATCAGCAGTCTTTGAATTAAGCCCTAGAATAACAGGTACCAGAAGAAATGGTTATTACATGCTGATGAAAAGAGAATCCCATCTGTCTTTTATTCCTTCATTCACCCGCAAAGGAGAATATAAGATTGCAGGAGGATTTTCAGACAAGCCTCACATCTCTATGCCAGTGGTACTCAAGCACTTGAACTATCCCAAGGTCTTCTGAAAATCCCAGTCATGAAATCAGTAGAGAAAACTTTCTGGCATATGTAGCAAGGGCAGGTCTCACTCCAGGCTGACACAAACATGTTTTTGCAACTGTGGCATGTTTGTATGAACTCTGAGAAAGCATGTGATGGTTTCAAAACAGCACAAGATTGCTACATCTGCAAGTGTGAAACCTGGAGAAGTACCTATTTTTGTACCCTGTTCCAAATAAACAGTAAGAGGGGCAGGGCCTCCTCCTCTGCCTAAATGAATTACAAATTGATGTTACCAGTCATCTTCGGTTTCGAAGTGTAGCCTTCTTACTAGTAGTCCTTTGCAAAATTGGGGATCTTAAGGAAAATTGCTCCCTTAGTCTGTGATTCCATCCTAAGAACTGAGATCAAGTCTCTGAATATTTGCAGACTTCTGGAAAGATTTATGCTTTCTTTATCTATTAACATAAGATCACTTTGAAGTGTCTTATTTTCAAGTAATGTAAATTTTATACTTCCATATGTATTACACATCTTCTAGGACCTCTCAAAAAAGTTGGCAATAAATAGAAACCATCATGAGAAGATGAGTAAGGAGACTTAATGTGTCTCGGTGTAGACTTTAACATTTGTCTCTGCATACAGCTGCTGTATTAAGTGGCATTTGTTTTTCCTGTGTTTTATTGAGTAGAGACAGAATGTGCAAGTATGTGTGTTTGCATCGTAGTAATAATTTATTGTATATTCAACAGGATGAGTAAAGCTTTTGGATGCTCTTCAGGCTCCAGAAGAGTAATACCATAAACGGGTATAAATTTAAAGCTTCCTGAGATCAAAAGTATCTTTTTTTTTTCATAGAAAGAGTTTATTTATAAAAAATAAATAAATACAAGAACAAACCACTACAGTGATTATTCTCTTTTCACTGGTGCAGTAGTGAAACAAATTCACGTGAACAAAAAGCAGTTGCCTTTATACGGTGAGGGGGCAAATGAGATAGACCAAGGAAGCAGCCCTGAAAGTGTAAGATAAACTCAGTCAGCCTGCTGTAGTTAACACTTGCTTTTTAGCTGTTCTTTGTAATCAGATTCCAGTTCCAAATCTTGCTTTTGTCAGACATATCTATCTCATGTAACTGATGAATGAAAACTTGGTGCAAGATACATGACTGTCATTTCAACCTCTGTTGTCAAGTTGTCACTCACACTGTTGTGTCATTGTTTACATTACTACCGAGTGTTGCCAGACAGGATTCCTAATAGGCATCTGGGGGATAGAAACCCAGACTACTGCTCTTTCCATAGAAAGAAGCAATCCTCAGTTTAAATTCACTGCTGGCCTTTTGGGATGCATCTCCAGTACCCTTAGGTGGAGCTGGACCCCTAAACATCAGTAGTTTATAGAGCATCTGCTTCTCAAATACAACATTCTCATTAGGAAAAAGCCTATCTATCATCTTTGGTTTGACTGTATAGAAGAATTTACAGTTAGCTGCCCTCCTGCGGAAACAGTTTTATCACAAGGGGGAGAGGGAATTATCTTGTGGATTAATCACAACTGTAAAAAAAAAAAAAAAAAAAAAAAAAGCAACACAGCACTGAAAAAATAAAATAATTTATTGTTTTTACAACTGGTATGTGAACGGATGTAATGAATTTATTTATTCTTATTTAACAAAATTACCAATTGTGCAAATTCTATATTTAAAATGTTTTCCTATTGATTCTGTCTCTCGCTTTCTTTTAATTTATGCTTCAAATTTGTGTTGAAAGTACGCCTTGTGAGTTTACATAATATATGGCACTGGTTATTTTTTGTATGTTTTTATTTAGAAAGCTTTCTGCATGAAATGGGAGTATATGTGTATACATGTGTTCACACTGTATAGATGTATATTCTTTTCCTGGTACCATCTTTTTCTTAGAGAAGTTGTAGATTTTTGATTTTGTGACACCTCATGCTCAAAGCTCCTCATTACACTTAATTTCAAAAATCTCTCAACTAGCTTGTCACAAAAAAAAAAAGGAAAAAAAAAACCAAACCCCATAGCAGTTCCTAAAGAAGTCAGACAACAGGCTCACTTTGTACAGGTGTGTGCAGTTCATATTGCACCTCTCAGTGATTTACCACCAAAGCTGGCAGGAGTCTGGCCTTTGATTCAATGAAAGTAAGTTCAGGCTTAGAATAAGTGGGAGTCTTCTATATATGAATGAAGTTTCTCCAACTTGTCAAGGTGGCAGTGAGTCTCCTCTCGTGAAGCTTCTTATGTTTAAGAGAAAACACTACACTGAAACTCCATGTGCTTTAAAAATATAGTTTAAACAGTGTATGATTTGGTTTATGGAGGCTGAATCATTTACAAAAATACTCTTTCCACCATTTATAAACGTATATAACTATGTACATATGGCTGTAAAAAGTCAAAAGACCAATTTGGAAGACTGCACCACAACAGGCAAAGTCAGACCCAAAAAAGTCAGCAGATCATGTGTTCCCAGTGTTTCCCTGAAAATAACGTTATCTGTTTGCTTCCACTTTTCATCCAATCCAACTACTGCTGAACTCAAAGGAACATGTATTGGGCCTAGTTAAGGAAAAAAAATGCAATATAGACAAACCTACAGCTTTTCTAGAGTTGCCAGAGTGCATCAGTGTGCTCATACTTGTTACTGCTTATATTTTCAAGAGGTTTTTTTTTTACTGTGGGTACACTGATATTAGCTTGTATAGTAAAGCTAGTTCAACATCCTTGTTTTGAATAACATTGAAAATGCAAATATTTCTGGTTTATCACATGTACCAGTAGTGGCTCTTAACATGACAGAAACTGTCAGGTCTGCACCTGGCACTACAAAATGTAGCTTTGGGATTCAGAAGTTTTTAGGAGAAGTGTAAGTTATCAGTGATAGCATGCAAAGTTTGAAACACCCCAAACATATTCTTATCCTTCCAGGTGAGTGATTTAAGAACTTATCTCCAGGTGCCCCACAGCAAACATATCTGTACTGTCCTGCTGCAGAGTTGCATGTTGAAAACAAAACTCACAATGTCACTTGCCCTGGAAGCTGTCCATACAGTCTCACTCTCACTGTAAGGACACTAAAATAATTTCCACATACATCAGCTTCACATAATCTGTGTCAAAACACATATGTGGGCATGTGTAGAACTTAACTGTGGCTAAATGCAAATATGTTTTTTTGTGTGTGCATTTGTATACTTGTATACATTTGTATACAAGTATATACAAGTATATACAATTACATACATGTATGTATATACACAAATGAGAATTTGGATCTCCGTTACTCCCACTCATAGGGTGAAATAGTTACACTGAGTTTAGTTATGCCTATGGAAATTCAGAATAACTTCACTACATCATTTGGCTTTGCAGGAGCTGTTTCAGACTTCCGCTACTTTAAGTGACAGCCTAATTTGTCTGTTAATTTATAGGAACTGGTTTACACAATGTATCACATGAACTGTGAATTTTTCAGATAGCTTGTCATATGAAGCATACTCATTGATATTCAAGCATTTATGCATTGTTAAAATCCCACAAGATACAGGAAATAATATACTGAATTCAAGTAAGTTGGAAACAGCATAACATTCCTGTATAGCAGTAAATCTGTTTAATTTCTATTGCCAGGTCATCTACCTAACATCTGATAAGATAAAACAAGAGAGGTATTGTAGGGAAGATTAATGGAAAAGCACAAGATTTAGTTATTTCATGTGCCTCTTTATACCCTTTATTGGTGTCAGCATATTCTGGGAAGCATCCCTGTGCATCACATATAACTTGGCTGAAATACCATCACTCTTTGAAAAACCAAGATGTGTCACAAAACCTTTTTCCATCCTAGTATGTGTCTAATAAAAGAGAGTCAACAGTTTTAGAGCACTACTATGTCAACCAGTTTACATCATAAATAATGTTATGCAAAATATAAATTCATTTGAGATGAATTGTACAAGGTCTACACTGTACTATGACACATTGAAGGCCAATATTTTGTTTTGTAAACTTACATATGTATAATTTACCAGTTGTAATCTTAAAACATTTGATTCTGTGATTTCAGTAAAAGTAATAAATATAAACTGTATCATAGGTCCAAAATAGTTGTTCTATATGGTATATTTGTGAGCTTCTGATTGCCGTTTGTGCCCTAGGAGGGACAGATGAGCAAAAAGAGATGGAGCTGATCCCTACATTAGAGCACAAGTATTCTTCCTCTCTGTAAACATTGTACTTCAGTTGTAGTGGTAAGAAGTTCTGTCAAAAGTGTCTTTGTGAGTCATCAAACATAATAAGAAAGCACAAAAAGTGACATTTGGTGCCTTGCCAGAGCCTCAGAGCTCTGATTTGCTACAGTCCAGAAAGATGGTACTTACTGGTGATCTCCTGAGCCTCCCCAAGGCCCCTATGGAATCCAAAGGGTCTGTCCAAAAGCTACACACTGCAGAATTAGTGGGTTAGATATTCAGAATGAGATTCATAATTAGGCTATAAACCAATCTAAGAGTAGTAAAAACCATCCAGAATGGGTAAATGTGGTGTACAGTGCAGGCAGAAGTAGTGGTACAGCATGTGTGTTGCAGGAAAGATAAAAGAACACTGAGGGGACTGTGCAAGGCAGAGCTGAATATACACTCTAGTTGAAGTGTGGCTCTTAAGATACATAATTACCAAGACTTACTTTCCTAATAGAACCATATTGTTATTCATTATAATTCAATTTTCATGCTGATTTCTTGCTTTCTTTTGTCATTCCACAACGCCGAGTTAAAGTTTTTCTTGTTCCTGAAAATGATGCTTTCTATCCAAAAGTGAAATCAAACTCATCGTAGCTAAATCTTAGCACATATGCATGCCTAATATATTGAATGATGGCATTTTTATGAATTTTGGATTTTTCCTTTTTCAAATGTTGATGTTTTGCTTTATTTTGGTTTACAAAATGTAAATTAATTTTATTTGTATTTACAGAAACAATAGCTAGGAATAGCTTTTCTTCCTAGCTTGTTCAACCAACCAGTGAGCAGCTCTGCTCTGCAGCAGTGAGACTTACAGAGCCACCAGTACCTATAGAGAGGCACAAGGTATTAAGAAAGATGTATCTAATAATCTGTTAAACTAAACAGAAATTTACTTGAACCACATCCAAATGGCTGGAAGGGCCCAAAGAGTGGTGATCAGTGGAGTTAAATCCAGTTGGCAGCAAGTAACAAGTGGCATTCCTTGGAGCTCAGTTCCTCAGGGACCATTTAACATCTGTTTAACATCTTTATTGATGATATTGATAAGGACATAGATTTTATCATCATTAAATTTGCAGATGACACCAAATTAGGCGGCAATCTGCATGAGCATAGGGCAACTCTAGAGAGAAACTCGGACAGACTGCATTGCTGGGCCAGTGTCAACAGGATGGGCTTCAATGAGGCCAAGTGCTTGGGCCACAACAACCCCATGCAGTGCTACAGGATTGGGGAGGTGTGGCTGGAAAGCTGCCAGGCAGAGAAGGACCTGGGGGTTCAAATTGCCAAGCAGCTGAATATGAGCCTGCAGTGTCCCTGGGTGGCTGAGAAAGCCAATGGCATCCTGGCTTGTATTAGAAATAGTGTGGCCAGCAGAAGGAGGGAGGTGATTGTCCTCCTGTACTCTGCACTGGTGAACACTGGTGAATATTGTGTCCAGTTTTGGGCACCTCACTGTAAGAGAGACACCGAGGTGCTGCAGTGAGTGCAGGGGAGGGCAGAGAAGCTGGTGAAGGGCCTGGAGAATAAATCTTATGAAGAACAATTGAAGAAGCTGAGACTGTTTAGTTTGAAGAAGAGGAGGCTGAGGGGAGACCTCATTGCTCTCTGTAACTACCTGAAAGGGCACTGTAGAGAGGTTGGTGCTGGTCTCTTCTCATGGGTAATTAGCAATAGAACAAGAGGGAATGGATTCAAGCTGCAACAGGGTAGGTTTAGACTGAACATTAGGAAAAGAAATTTTCACAGAAAGAGTGGTCAGACACTGGAATAGGCTGCCCAGGGATGTGGTTGAGTCACCATCCCTGGATGTGTTCAAGGGTCATTTAGATGTGGTGTTTGGGGATGTGGTTTAGGGGAGAACTTTGTAGAGTAGGGATGATGGTTGGACTTGATGATCCCAAGGGTCTTTTCCAACCTGAAAGATTCTATGATTACAAGAGCACTGTCCCACTAGTGCTTGGTACAGTATATGTCCATATATATATAAATATATATATAGACAGTATTATGTATTTGTAATATTGCTATTACATAGCCTGTCTTGCTTATACATTTACACTGGATGGTTATTGGTTAGCAGAAATAATACAGCGGTCAAAATCGGTGAAGGAGGCAGTGAAAACCCCATACTTGAAGGCTGCTTTGCCATTTACCCTGCCTGAAGGGTTTGGAGAGATCAGCCAGGTTTTCATCCTGCCCTGCATCTTTCCTCAGCCTCTGCTGGGGCAGAGCAAGACCTCCACCAGCTCCTTGTCTCCTGCCCTCCTGCAGAGAGAAACAGCAGATGTGCAAACTATGCCATGACTATGGCCTCTACTTTTAGATAACTTTTGTCTCTTAAAAGTCTCTACAGGTATTACCACCTCAGAGATAATACAGCACCTCCTCTGTATTTTTGCCTGCATAGCAAGCTGCAATGTCACCAATTATGGCAGATCTTGTTTCCCCAAAATTCCATTTTTATTTCCCATTTTAGTTTCCAACAAATTAGAGAAAACCTTTAATGGGAAAGGAAATCCATTCATATACAAATCACATAGAGCACAGTGTTTCTCAAATGTACAGCACTGTCATAATCCCATTACTGAGGAGGGACTGTTCTCTATCAGGAAGGTGAACTCATTCTCTCTTAATGTATTTTCCATCTCCTCATAATGTGACATTTCACTTCTTCAGAAACTATACATAATTACATGTGAGGAGGGAGACTTCCCCAGACTCTGAACTTGTAGACCCAAATCTCATTTTTGGGTGGGGAAGCAACATGGATTTGATCCAGTTCCAGTCCTCTAGCCAAACTGATCCTTTAAAAAAGAAAAATAACCAACAGAGGTATGTTTTTGGAACCTTAAAATATATCAAATAATTAAACTAGAAAATGTTCAAGTCTTTCCACACTGCTTACACCATTATCTCACTCTCCTTATGCTGTACTCTGCACAGTTTAAAGTCATAAATTCATCAAACTTAGGCCACTTGGCATTCCAAGCTGAACCAAGGATAGAGATGAAAAAAATGTGTGTGAAAAATCATTTAGCAAAAGCCAAGTAAAAATTACTATTTTCCATGCTTGGAGCACCAGGGCAGCAATCCCTATTCTTTTCCTTGATTGTCTTCTGGGAAAAGTATGTCTAAGTGAAAGCTCATGGACATTTTCTTAAGCAGCTGTTGTATCAATCATGTGCAATCTAAGGGTGAGCTTCTTAAAGCTGCTGTCGCAGCCATTGCCACCGTGGTCCCATGGCACCAAGTGTTATCAAACAAATGTAGTAAGTCAGGGCAGGCTGATAAAATTCTGGAGAACACATGGGAGACAGCCTCAGGAGGTGTAAGGGGTAAGAAGTGTTGCATTCTGCAATCTTTATTAGCTTTAATGCATTTTGTCACAGGAAGCTCATAAGCATGTATTTTTTGCCTACCTGGAATTTGGTTCACAGGTGTGTTCTACTTCTTCCATTTATTCCTCTCTTTCAGGAAGACTTTACCTAAAAGACCCAAATCTGTAGAATTAAAGCCAAACCCTCTCACACATCTCTGACTGCCTGAGCCAGAGTTCTGCTAAAAAGACTCATGTTAGTAGCAATGCTTCCCAGTAACTCATGACTGCTGCCAGATGGGTGCTGAAGGAACCACATCCTCTGCTCTTTCAGCTGCCAGGAGGAAGGTTGGGGGGAGAGCCCAGCAGAAATCCCTGCTGGCATCAGGCAAGGGGTGAAGCCGGATGAACTTTTAGATCCTGCTCATGTGCAAGGACATGCCTATCCCAGCTTATCTAAGCACTTCCCACAGGTGTGCATCAGAAATTAATTCTTCCTATCCATAGTGCTGGCTCTGATAGTTGCCTTTTACTTCCCTTACACACTTGTGATGTTATTTTGAAAGAGTGCAGTAAGAATGGATTGTATGATTTGGGTTTTTGGTTTGGTTTGGGTTTTTTTTCTAGAGGCACTGAGGCACTTACTCCTTGTAAGCTTTGAGTTGCTGCTGTATCAGGTGTGGTG
Source organism: Calypte anna (assembly GCF_003957555.1). Classification (NCBI taxonomy): domain Eukaryota; kingdom Metazoa; phylum Chordata; class Aves; order Apodiformes; family Trochilidae; genus Calypte; species Calypte anna. The sequence goes on along the minus strand of NC_044244.1, from coordinate 103,988,145 downwards.
CCTGAGCCCTCTGCTGATGGGAACCGGGTGTCCTCATGCTCATTGATAATTTTGCTGATCTGCTGCAAAAATGAAAGGCCATATTCCCCAGTCAGGTTTGCAGATGTGAATTCTGCCCTAGCCGTGCTGGTAACCACAGAAGGGCTGCGCACATGTTAATGCACATAAAGTGCATATCCTTGCAAAAAAATGTGCAAATTGCCCTCGACTGGCAATCCAGCAGAGGCCCATTGGAAACTGACCCCGTGCAGCCATAAAGACATAAAGGTACCACAGGGAAACACCTGCTTGGTAAGCAGGAAGGCACTGGCACGGTGAACATTGCTACAGTCCTCTAGTGCCTGGGAGCATCAGGTAACCCACATCTTGAAATAGTTGAAAGCTGGCAGCAGGCCACCAAGGCAATTGCTTAGATGGCAGCTACCCAATGGGTTGGCAAACAATCTTACTTACCTAGTAAAGGTGGTCTGTAACTAAAGGGTAATGAAAATTATACTGGAAACTTTCAGAGCACTTTAAAGTGGTCAGTTTAAGACAGGGCCCTGCCCACTGGAAGTGGTCCTTTGCTGAAGGCCTCACTGTACTTAGGGAGGGTTTTGTCCAGGAAAAACAGTGTAGATGCATTCTGTGTGGGCTGGGAGGAATGTTTTCACACTGATATTTATGTGGCATGCTCAGATCTGACAGACATCCAGAAGGGTTTCAGCCAATAGTTCATTCTAAATGTATGCTGCACACAACTGAATCAAAGCATTTGAAACGGCATCGCTCTTGAGCAGTAAACTGAATGGCAGAAGAACTGCAAATAGTGGAGGCAAACTCCGTATGGTAAACCAGGGGCTACAGTGATATAGGACCTTTCAACAGGAATTTGAGCTATGAAAAGATTTAAGGGGAAATTACCAACCAGTCTGGCATTCAAATGCCAAAATCCACAGTCAGACTCTTGGCTGTACAGGCACACTGTAATGCTCTTCAGCTTCACTTCAAAGGGAGAAAGGAAGTTGCAGGACTTCTCTATGTAAACCTCAGCCTCTTCATGTATGCTGGAAACCACCAGCAAAACACCATCCCTCCACCGGGTTAAAATGAGATGGTGGACAGAAGTAATATATGTGAAGAACTTTTCCTTCAGAGGAAAGGGGAAAGAAGCAGAGGATTATTTCCCTCTCCATCAAAATAATTATTATTCTCGGATGAGTTCGTTGTGTATTTTTGGCTGTTTTTTCCCAAAAAAATAGTTTCTTAAGGCAAGGCAGAAACAGAGCCAGAACCAAAGACAAGTTTTGAGGTTATTACAGAACAACTTTGCCTCCAAAAGGTTTATGCCTGTCTCAGCCTGCTGAAGGTCCTTCCAGCATGACTAGATCCTTCAGCTCTCATTCCCCAGAGCCTGCACCTTCTACCCTGGGAGCATTTTCTTTGGCCACATTCATAATGTTTATTTAAATCATCACCTTGTTTGTTTTCAGAACCAGTCAGATTTCTAGAAATATGTAAAAAAAAGGATAAAAGGATAATAACAACCTGGTAGAATGGAAGGGGGGGAGTGGGGAAAAAGAAAAAGGTATTGGCAAAAAAAAAAAAAGTTAGGTAATGTAGTTCTCATTTACAAGTAAGAATAAAAAAAAAAAAAAAAAAAAAAAAAAAAAAGAGGGAGAAGGGGGGGAGAAAGCTCCAAGAAGGAACAGTATCTATGAACAGTATCTCTTCTATCTTGAATTTGGATGTAAGCCATAAACATCATAAAAACTTTGGAAAACTCAGGGAGTTAATTTGGATCTTGTAGAAATCCATGTATTGGACTAATCTTTAAAATATAAAGCAGAATAGCTAAAATAAGATAATGAAGTAGTGATAGAGGAAAAATGCTTTACTTCTCAGATACAGTGAGGGGCAAGTAGTAACAAAGAAGGGAACTCAGTTAAGGGTGATTTCATACAAGATTAAACTTGTCTTTTAAATCTAAGGAACAAAAGGTTTCGATTCTATAAGGATAAATATGGATTTCCATTAGAACAAGTAGCTGAAGATATCATAGCCTAATATTTATGGGAATGTGGACACTGTTACTAAAAAAACTGAAGACTGCAGCCCAGACGGGTTTATCATTTTAAGTCATTTTAAAGCTTGAAATAAAGTCTTAGCTTCATTATTTATTTAATTAGGTATGCCAGGAGGTTCCCTACTCCTGCATGGGAGCAATTGCAGCTGTAACATAAATTATAGTTCACAAAGGGGTGGGAGTGAGTCAGTCATTCCTAATGTAGCTCCAAATGTAACACTCACATTAAAAGCAAAGAAATAGTAGGTAGAGTAGAAAGTTTCATTGGTACATGTGCTCAGGTCAGTAAGATGTCCTGAAGGAAATACATCTCACAGACAAAAAATTTAGACAGAAGCTTAATTAACAAATACTCCAGCAGAGAAAGATGCTGGCTGAACGAAACAGGAACATGGGAGCACTTCTCCCCATGGAACCAGAGGAAGGGGCTCAACTAAAGGTGCACTATGATCATGGCTTTTTGAGCAAAGAGAGCAAAAGCAAAGGCTTTTTGAGAAGAGACTCATAGGTGCTGACCTTGGAAAATTGTAAGAATGAAGATATAAAGCCCACCTGTAAGCTAGTGTTTAAGCAGGGTATGGGTCCAATTCACCCGACTAGTTCAGCAAAGGTCTCATGAGTAAATAAAGAGCTAGGTCACTTGGGACACATCTCAAAGCACTGCATAAGAGTAGCCACAGGACCACAAAAACTATGTTGTTATCCACATAGCAGCAGACAGAGGTCATTTCAGCAGTGTGAAATGTTTTCTGATTCCAACAGCAGACAAAAAAGTGCCAAAGCAATTTGCCAGTGACAATAATGTGTGGTGTAATGTTGAGGATGAAAACTTTTGGCTGGGTTTGACCTGGTATAAACCATCCCTGTGCCTACTCCAGTAATGTTGTGTTAACCAACTATATCTGGGCTTTTTTATCTGAGCAGTATCTCAGGTTGAATATAGACAAATATTAAATTTTGTCTACACTTATGGCAGAGTCCTTAGTATTGACTTAAAATGTAACTCATGTTTCTAAACCATTTCAGTGAATTTGTAAATCCTAGCCTTAAAGGTTTTGAAAAACATATATTATTATTTTTTTTAGTCTGCTATTTAACACCAGAGTGTGATTCTAGCCAAGCCCTGAAATCCCACGCAAGGCAGATTATGTTCTGTCTTCTGGCTGTCTACATATTTTCCTTCACTATGTACCTTACAAGCCAATGACTGAATATAGGCCTAAAATCATATCCTTAGCATACCCTCAAGAGACCACATTCAGTATCCTGTCACCCGTCATATTGAACTGATTGATTCCACCAGGATTGTTAATAAAAGCATAATTTCAAAAATGCCTTTTTACTTAAAGCCTGGAAGGTTTCTTTTAATGGTATAGTAGTTATGGCAACTGCTTCCTGCCACCTCTGCTGCCAGAAGCCACAATCCATCCATGAAAAAGAGCTCCTCCATCCAAACACATTTTTCAGCGGAAAGCAGCATTCCCTGGCTAGAGCGCACTCTTCCCTTCCCTTCCCTTCCCTTCCCTTCCCTTCCCTTCCCTTCCCTTCCCTTCCCTTCCCTTCCCTTCCTTCCCTTCCCTTCCCTTCCCTTCCCTTCCCTTCCCTTCCCTTCCCTTCCTTCCCTTCCCTTCCCTTCCCTTCCCCTTCCCTTCCCCTTCCCCTTCCATTCCCCGTCCCTTTTCTGTTCCCTTCCCTCCCCTGCCCTTCCCTCCCCCTGCCCTTCCCTTCCCTTCCGGCAAACTGGAAGCCAAGCAAAATCTGTAACAAATGTATGCTGAGAGTAACAATTAAGTGGACTTCTTTCAAATTACTTTACATTTTTATGCATACATGCAAGTAAAAAAAGAAAAAAAAAATTATTAGGGAGAGGGTGAGGAAAGTGAGGGGGGGGGGGGGGGGTGTTTAGGGGGCAGCCACCTCCCAAGACTGTTCAGAGAAAAAATTGTTTTCCTTTCTGAGAATTCATGTAATGCATGTTTGAGATTAAAACTCTCTTAAAAATCTTGGGCAAATAGAAATTTAAAAATTGGTGATATATTTCCCCTTTTCTCTTAGTTTTATTCTACCATAGAGGTCATTGGCAGGATTTCTTAAGTCTGGTGTATTTCCTGCATGATGATGAAAGTTTACTTTAAAAATTTAAAAATAAAATGTCCCCACTACCAAAACTCTTCTTCTATGAGTAAGCCTTTCTGGTCCTGACATAAAATAATCCTTAAATTTCCTGTTTGATGAAATGGTAAAGCTTTTGGCAAAGCTTTAAAATTATTTTTATGGACTGCATTTATATTTTTTTTCCCTCCCTAGGCTTAATTCCAATGCACAGTTACATGGAGCTTGCTTGTCTTTCTCTTGCCCTGATGGCTGTGACCTTTTACCCACCCAGTGCTTTAATTAGTACATTTTTCAGAAGTTGCATGATTTTATGCTTTCTTACTATGAGAAAACATTGTAACAGATCACTTCAGCAACACTCTAATTTGCTGCCCTTTTAATTCCCTGTATAGTAATGAATATAAATATATCAAGAATCATGATAGCAATGAGGTGAATAGCCACTTTTAAAGCAGAAATTCTCTTATGGACTGAATTGAGATGTTTTGTTAAAATGCAACACAAACACCATGATACAAGTCTCTGAGATTTTTGTCTGGGTGTGAGAAGATAAGGCTTGGGTTCCATTACGAATTAGGCACTGCACACGTTGTAATCATTAACAATTTAAGATTGCAGCAACACAGTGTAGACAGCGTAAGCATCCAAAAGCACATTCAATACACAAGCCTGAAATTATGAAAAATAGAGGGGAAGAAAAAGTTAAGAGCAGAGACAAATCCAAAATTGGGAGTGCATTACTGTTTTTTCTTCCAAACTCAGCAACCAGTCTGCATCACCTAGCATTCCATGGTAATCTAGTTCTCACTGATTAAAATCTTTTTTCTCCCCATGAAGTACCCACCTTACTGAGATTTTTGCCTTCAAAATCATTTTCACTGCCTCCATGCAAGTGATGTATTATATAGCTGTTAGGCATTTTACATTCTTTTATACAATAGACATAAAAAGCTATTGTAATAGCAGTTCAAAGTAGTTTAAAAAATTTCTTCCTACTGGTTAGCTTAATGGCAGAAGACATCAAGTGGTCCCCTCATGTATGTTCTTAGTGTGCGACTGAGAGCTACGGCTAATGGTAGAGACAGAAGAGCCATCTCTACAGAAGATAGAGATGTTCCAAAGAAGAGGAAGACTGAGCTCTAACAGCAATGTCTGGTCCCTGCTTCTGTCTCCAGTTCCCAAACTTGAGCCAGCATGCATTGCAGCAAGTGGAAACTGAAAATTAATGAGAAGGACAGGTAAAGCACATATATGATGATACAAAACAAAATCATGTTTGTATCTCCTAGAACTCACTGACTAATTAATTGCTTGGATTTGCTCCCAAACAACTTCTGCTGGGTTGATCCAGGACTAAGCTAGCTAAAAGAAGATGGTGCCATTTGAAGCATAGTCCTAAACAATATCCTTAGGTTTCCCCCAGCTGGGAAGCTGAGCTGCAAGTTTTCAGAATTAGCCTTGCAGAGTTAGTGTTTACAGAGGCCTAATGAAGTGGTGACAAACAAGGAGGCACCAGAAAATATCCTGAACCCTGTTTCCCAGTTGAAGCAACTAGAAGACATAAAAACTGTAAGTACCTTTTTTAAGTTACAGAGAGCAGAAGCACAGCCAGGAACGTACTGTGGGCTTGTAGGTCCAAATCAGGGATATAAAACAACTGTTCCTCTTTTACCAGGATTTTTTACAGCTGCCTGAGGCATCAGGTTGACACTGTTAGTTATTTTTTTCACTCAAGCCCTTTCTTACAGCTGCATCCACAGAAGCAGCTCCTCAGTGGAGACTCCAGTCCTGCCTACAGCAAATCTTTAAGTTCCTTTAATTAGTCAGGCCAGGCACCTTTGCTAATTGACAGAGAAAAGTAGGCACTTGAAATGGACAAGACTTGTGGCTTTTGCCACTGACCTTAGGATAAGATCATCTGTGTTCCTGGCTCTTGTTTCTCTCCCTTGACTACAAAAGGAGTGAGGAGTGTTTGGGTGATGAGCTGTGGAGAAGCCTTCCACCTTTGACCAGACAAATCCATCCCTGGCCTCAGATTGCCCCACAGACTGCTTTATGGTACAATGGTTGACTTCTAAGCAAATTTCTCCATGAATACAAACACTGCTGTCATAGATTATTCTAGTGGCATGTTGCCTGCCAAGAGTGTATTACACTGTTCCTCTTACTATTTTTTTTAAGTCTAAATACATAAAACTGTAGCAAATGTTTCAGCCTTTCAAGAATTTTTAAAAAAATTTTTACACAGGGATATTTTTACAGGTAAGGGGTTTTCTCTTACGGACTTTCCAATCTGTATCTGAAAGAGTTTGTAGATGCCTTTTAGACTAAATAGAAAAAAAATGAGCACTTTACACGTGCTATTAATTTCACCCTACAGTAGAGGTTCAATTGGTTGCATGAACTGCACCCTACAAATGTGTATTTCTTTCCAGTTAAAGATGTAGACAGCTACAGTGCAGATGTCTGAAGCTGAATTCAATGCATCTCATTCCAGGTTTTAAAAGACCTGAAAGTTCTTGGGAGAAATATCCTGTTGCCAAAGAGTTTTCAACTGAAAACTCAATTCCAAATGGCTAGAATTCTTTCCAAAAATTGACTGGTTTGTCCTGCAGCATTTTTTTTTACTGAGCTACCATTGTGAGAATTAGTAATGTTCCAGTTCAGACTCTCTCCTCCCCTATCATCCATCCTTTCCCCTTAAGTCCTCCAGCTCTTGCTTCACTGCAAAGTTATCTTTCAGCTTGTGTAAGAAATCATACATCCTCTTTGGTATAGAAAATACCTGCAGTGAATTCAAAACCTCTCAGAATGTTAAAGCTATACATATTGCAGTGATTGTCAGAAAAATGCTTTGCTCCCCTTCTCCCCATGCACAATATATTCCAGTGAAGTAATCTAATTTTTATGCCTTATTTTTTACTAATATGAAGTTGTTAAAAATCAAATGGTGAAGGCCTTAGTGAGACATGAAACATTTTTTTTCACTTAGAAGTGATATACTATATTATAGGTGAATGTTACTACAGAGCTTTTAAAGCCATTTTTTTAACTATATGTTAGTACTGGTCAATACAACTGGTAAGTCTTTATCTTCAACATGCTGGTGCAGCGAGATCTAAAATGTAACCATGAAATATTTGGTGGCTTTGAAGGCTACATGTTGTGCAGAATTTCTCAGTGAACACATCTCATCGCTATGTTACAAAAACAAAGAGAACCCAGGTCCTCAACCATTCTTTGTGTGTATACTTCCACTATTTCTTCTGTTTTGGCTTCGTAACCCCATAGTGAATAAATGTAATCAAGTCAGCTGGTGCTCCCATGTCTGTGCACAGTTTTGTGCATGTGCCCCTAAATTCTCTTGAGTACGATCTAGGTCATTCCCTGAATAAAACCACAATGTCTAAGTTTCTTTTTTTTCAATTATAACCAGACAGTGGTCATAATATAAACATAATAGAATGAAATTATTAGATAAGCCAAATTATATACCTAAGCTGTCAAAAATAATGGAGCGTTAAAAAAAATAAAATAAAATTTAAAAAATTCCTGAAATGCAAAATTTTGATTCTGTTTTCTGAGCTGATACAGCCTTTAATTTCATGAGTGTATAGAGCCGTGAAGAGCTGAACACTCTGTATGCAGCTATGGTGGCTATTAGATAGGCAGAACAGAGAAAAAACAAGACTTGTTTGACAGGAAGCTTTGGAGAAAGTGATGAAAGAAGTTTTTGTATTTAGGCAGATTTTACACTGCTCAGTTCTCACTACATCTCTCCCAGTGTCTGGGAAGTTTCTTTTTATTGTTCTACTTTAGGTTTATCACATTCAAAAGAGAAGTCTTGTAATTCAGGGGAAGCAAATATTTGTGTAAGATATTAGATCTCTCAACCCCTTTTGGGTTCTGCTCTAAGCAAAGGTGGAGGTTTGTTTTGGGTTTTTTTGTATAATTAATTATTAACATGTAGTATTTTATTCAAATAATGAAACAGAAGTCATAACAAAAAATTACTTTTGCAGGGCATGAGAATTCCTCCTCCAGCACCTTCTGTGAACATACTCATCTTTAGGATTTTCTATATAGTAGATCCCATTACTGAGTTTTCAGTGGTTATAGATATGAAAGGGAGTCTTTTTCCCCCTTCAACTATTCCATCATAAAATGGAAAGTGACTAGTAGAAACATGTCTTGTTCTTCCCATTGCAGACAACTCAGCTGATTTAAAATTCAAAATAGCCAGCACTACCTACTAGAAAAGGTAGTGACAATAGGCCAGAGCTTCCCCTTGCTAATGCTTGTCATTCCATGTCACTCTGTGAGTATTGGTGGAGTGACTCCACATTGCAGCCACATAAATAAAAGCATTTTGGCCCAATATCCAAAGATTTACACAGGTCAGTGTACAGCAATAGCATCAGTAGCTTCTAAAGGACCAAATATTTTAAATGCAGTGGCTAAGCCCTGAGTAATTTTAACACATTTGCACTGCTCACCAAATGTCACATTGTCATGTTTACACAAATACGAATGCTTTCATGTGGGTCTAATAAAGTAATATTTACAGTAAAAAGTTTATCTGCTTATATAAAAGTGTTTATCCTCAGTTTTCCTGCTGGCCTAACATAGAATTATTTAAGATGACTTCTACTTTTGCTCACATAAATTACAGAGTTAAGCTAGAGAACTACTTCTTTGAGTAACATCAGCAAATTTCATGTGTGTGTATGTGTGTGACTAAAGGTTGTTTAGTGCCATCTTTTGGGTGGTCCTAATACTACAGAACAGCTTAATCAAATCAGTTACACATTTGCCATCCCTCACTCACGTGGCTGGGAAGCCATATGTTACTGCTTCCCTAAACTGGTTTCTAGAGAGCTTGAGGGTTTTATCCTAGATTACAGCTTTCTGTGAGACTTTGCTTTCTAATATTTATGAGCTCTCTAAAGAGCAGATGGGCAGAGATGAATGAGAGCTGTAATCGGGTTTCAGGCTGTACAAGGCAGGGATGTGGGAGCAGGGGCACTATTTGCCACCGTGGGTGGGACCAACCTGGCCAAGTCAGTGAAAGGAAGGCAAGGAAGTACAACTGGTGACAGCCAGTGTAATTACACCACTGATGCTTGACAACTGGGTGAGAAAATACACTCTTAGGCCTTTCTTGTTAGGCACCAGGCTGCTGTGGAGCTGCTGGGGATGGGAAGGATCAGTGTTACACGGATTTCAGAAATGAAGGGGAATGGGTTGGAGAAACTTCTCCCAAAGTAGCTCTTTGAAACAGGACAGATACTTCAGTTTCTACAGTCTCCTTTACCACATTCCTAGGTTGAGGGAGTATATGTGCACCCTCGTAAAATGAATCAAATTTCACCCTCTGCTTACACTGCTTGGTTCATGGAAACTGCAGATAACCTTGATAGGCAGCAGATATCTAAGTAACACTGCAAGTCAGCAGCATTTCAGTTTTTTTCCAGGGGTTATTTTTTTATAAGTACGTGCCTTTGCTTATGAGATTTCAGTTCTCTTCCAGCACGAAAATGGTTCCAGCCCTCCCCACAGCTACAGTTGAGTGAAGACCGTACACAGCTGAGTGGCAGCAGTCAGATGACAAAGAAACTCAACGTGAGGATGAATTGCTGAGAGTGTTCCCATGCTGCAAAAAGAAAACCCCCAGCCCTTTCTTAGCACACAAATCCCCAAATCCCCAGCAGCAAAATATTTTCCTATTTAGAAACAATGTTTTTTTCCAACTTTGGCCAATGTTCATTCGATCTTATAAGATAACTATCTATGTATCCCAGCCACACCCTATATCACCAAATTTCTTTCTTCTGACTCCTGAGATCAACAGTAAACACATTTAATTAATAGTTTATATTCTGTCTTTATTCCATATTACTTGCCAGTTATGAAAACAGATGTCAAAAATGTAAGAAAACCAAGCATCTAAAAAGCCAACACTACACTGGTGCCATGGAATTAAAAGCATACAACAAATACTACTTGCATGGTGCCTGGCAGCTAATAACCAAATCAAGCCATAAACTGCCTTTTCCACAGATGGTCTACAATAGGGGTCTTTGACAATGCCCTTGTGAAAAGGTCAGTGGTCAACTGGTCTCATCTTAGGCAAGAACAAATTCAATGTAGTGAAGAAGGTTGTGATTTCAAGCAGGCTTTCCTTTTCCCTTAAGATAAAAGGCGTTTCTACCTTTTATCCCATTCTACCCCAGGACAAATGAGCTACATCCCATAGGAAAGCCTCATTTCACATGTAATGGAGAGAGTAAAGGGCTTTGGAGGTAGCTGAGCTTTGGATATCCCCTTGCCAGCAATACAGGCCCACAAAGAGCAGGTCAAGGTTCGTACTGTGCTCCCTGACTCATGGTCCCAGAGACAGCACAGACAAAGCCAAAGGAATTACTCATGTGTGGAACAGCATTTACTGTAGATATTTACTGCATTTGGCCTTGGAATCTAGAGCACCAGCTGATCCTTTTTTGCTAGCTGCTAAGGTTGAAATGACACATGCACACACAGCAAAATTTTGGAAACAGCATCCTCCCCAGTAAAATGCTGATGTCTGCAATTAAACTTATCTCTGTGTGGAAGTGTTCCCCAGGCACTGCTTCCTAATCCAAGTGTTTTTTGGAGGCTTTTTGGAGGTGTCAGAAGGTCTGCATTCCCCTGTGCTTGAATAATCAAACACTACTTGCAAGCTTGTTTGGATGTTGAATGGATGTTGAAAGAAACCCAAGCAGGGAGTTTATGCATGGATAGTTTGTAGCATTTTAGTGACATGAGTCTGTAAGGTACCTCCTTCATCAGTGTATCCCTTCCCCTGCTGTGGTAGGAGAACAGCTACATATAATTCAATTCTGAAATTCACAAAGTTCAGTTTTAAAGCCATTGTGCCCTTCCATCTCCATCCCTCTTGTTGGTAAGCAGGCCTGTCCATGTGCACCCACAGCAGGCCTTATCAGGAAACCTGTGAGAGGCCGTGTAGGCTATGGATGCAGCACTCCCAACATCAATAACCTGATCTCTTTTCATTGGCACTAATAATTAAATCTCCAGCTTGTGGACAAACACCACTTACATTGCTCACAGCTAGAGCTTTGGGTACTTCTCAGACCACAAACTGTACAATCAAATGATCAAATGGGAGTTAAACTAACGCAGAACCTATTTCCATAGCTCAGTGCAGAGGTGCAATAGTCAAGAATTGCACTCCGCTAAGAAGGCAGGGGGGGTATGCTGGGACACTGCTGTGGACAGAACCAAAGAAGATGCTTCCAGCCACAGAGATCAAAGCCCTCGAAGGCAAAAGAGATGCTCAAATGACATGAAGTCAATGGGCTTCTGTTCCAGCACAGCTGTCTGCCGACACGTGAAAAATCCTGTGGCACTGGGGCCACGGAGATTAATGTAAAGCAACAAATGTCTGCAGGTTTAGCAGCGGATGTCCTCACCTCAACTGACTTTTGCTTCTCTGTGCTTTCTGAAGGAAACAGCACAAGTTCACATTGTCACTTCTCACAGTTTCCAAGTTTTCAGTGTCTTATGTCATAGCTTGAGTGTTTATAGTTCTTCAGCTTGTTTCCAATACCATGTTTGAGTTTTTGAATTCTTTTGAAAAGGTAAAGAGAGAACATTTTTTTTTGGAGAGCTTTGAAACCCAAACTAATAAAGTTGGCAGGGCCCTCTCAGTCAAATTTGGTTTCACTTTTTTTTTTTTGTCTTATTAGCAATTTCTTTACACAACCTGTTTTAGCTCATATATTTACTGTGTAAAGCAATGACAGCTCAACTGGCATAGCTAGAATTATATAAATGTATGGTTTCATAAAGTGGAATATTTTACCTCTGTGTTTGCTAAAATACCTGGTAATGATTTTGTTTTAGAAGGTGTGTTACATGTGACAGCTGTGCATATTTGCCCTGTAGCTAGGATTTTTATACTACACCCAGTTCGTAAATGTTATTGAGCAACAACTTATAAGATTTTTAAACAATCAAGAAAAAAAAATGCTGGTGAGAAAAGCAGCACAGGAAAACACCGATTTTCTACTTTCCAGCTGATTAGGAATTGTCCAATTCCACTTTGTAAGTGTAAGGACAACAGGGCAAAGTCCAGACACAGATGGATCCCTCCTATGGGAGCTCAGATGTTGAAGGGAAGGGGTTTCTCTAACTGCTTTCATTTATATCCTTGAAGCTGCAGAATATGTAAGCAGAGCATGCCTCCCCTTGAGATGTCAGCTTCAGAAGCCCAGAAAGTCTTCCCCAGCCCATGTACCTCATTAACATCCAAGGGATTATCCCAGGCTGCCCCTGGACCATCCCAGGGCCTCCCTGCTCTCAACAACAGCCCACAGAAGAGCAACCCCACCAGCAGCCCCATGCCTTCAGTCAGAAGCTTCACCAAGCCTGAAGCAGCTTGAATTGGCCGTAGGCAGCTGGAGGAGACTCTTGTGCCCCTTTACCCATTTGCATTTCACAAGGAGCATGCAAATGTCCCTCTGTCAAGGCTTCAGCACATAGCTGGGGCAGGCACAGGCAACTGCAACCCAAAGACTTTGGGGTTGCCTCAGCTGTACTCCCCCTGGATGCTAGAGAACCAGCAGCCAAACTTGGCCTCAGACCCAGGCCTCTTTCACAAGAGGAGAGGGTCATTGCCAGTGGGCAGGGGTATATGACACCTGTCTTCCAGTTATCCCCAGCTTATGATCACAAATTACAGCTACATTTGTGCAGGCAATGAAATTATTTATTCTGCTAAAATAAATTATTCCATGTGGAACTATTTTTTTTTTTTCTGTTGGCAATATTTTAAATACATATTTAAATATGTTTTTAATTAATACTTCTAATCATCTAGGTAAACAGTAGGTGGAACTCAACAATAAAAGAGTGAGTGAAAACACAGAGAAAAGCTTTCCCCATGCCAACTTTACCTGTTCCCTCTCTTTTATAGTCTCCCTAGAAGACTCGAGACACTTCAAAACCTGTGATGTTTTTCCTTGATCAACCTTAATCATATGCCCAAGCCTCTACTTTTGCTTTAAGCTTCACTTTTAACTTTAAAGTATGCATTTGGCAATCTGACCCATTCAGACAAATATGCTGTGACTTCCCCATATGGAAATAAGACTGAACAAAAGGGCTTCATGAACATCCCACCACACTACTTGCTTTTAGTTCTTTATCACCCAAAACAGCGATGCAAAACAGACTTGGCAACATAGTGCAGGCAGCACATTACAGGGGTCCAAAGCATCTCTTGCACATACATGTTCTGATGCTTAGCTTATACTCACTGGAAATCAAAGAGCCTGTCTACAACACAACAGCAAAGACTTTGCATAAGGGATTGCATATTGAAATGAAGAGGAGAAATTTAACAGTGCTAAATGGGAGTTACAGGAGAAAGTTTTGCTGACTGTCTTTTTGGTGTTTGATCTTAAGCGAGGATTATGTTTTTCCAGAAGCACTGCAGGTAACAAGAGTGAAAGGACAAACCAGATACTGATTTACTAGTGTGTGCTTATTTCTTTCCATGCTCTCTTATAGCATCTATGGCATAAACTGACAGGGACGATGGACGGGTGTTTTGTTTTAAAAACTTCATTTCTCATATAAACCACTGCACATGCTTCCTCTTGATATCATTTGTAAACAGAGTATTTTAGCCAACTTTTTATTAAGTTTTCAATCCTGTGAACACTCGAGGGGTTAGCAAGATGCTAGAAGTTAAGCCTAACCATAAATATTTCCCAGATTGGGGCCTACGTGTCTGCTCCAGTTCTCCTTGTTAACATTATGTGACCGAGCTACGTGTTGCATTGCTGCAACAAGGGTTGCTCATGTGGGCAAAGTGTATTAATAGTCTTAATATGGAGTTGTGCAAGCATGGTTATATGCCAGAGGAGTGGCTCACACGAGCTGCTCCAGATCCGCTGGGGAGATAGCAAGCGTGACTCTGCACTGAACTATGAAAGCGATTTAAAAAAAAAAAAAAACTTCCAAAAACTGGAAGGAGCAGCACAGGGAGGCCCCTGTGTTCACTCCTCCTGATGATGATGATAATGATGGCCACTGGCTTGATCCTGGCTCCTGAGAGTGCCACAGGTATCTGGCCAGGAGGAGGGGGCAGATGGAGGCCTCTTCTCCTCACCTGCCCTCCTCAGAGGGGAGCAGAGGGAAAGTCAGCGAGGGACAGCAAAAAATGGGATACCATCCATCCGAGACTAGTGAAAATGGTTTGATCTGTTTTGTCAAACAAAATTAACTAATTCCTGGACGGAGAGCCTGGTAATAGATTTTTGATACGGCCTGGGAGAATCTTGTGTTCTAAATGGGAAGATGAGGAAAACTGGATGGTATTATTTCCCATGACAGCGGCGAATACAAGGCCACTGCAGTGACCTTTCTGCCTGCTCCTGCTGCCCCCTCCCTGGTGCCGCATCGAGGTAGCGGCAGAGTTGTCAGAGGGAAGAGGCAATGGGGAAGGGGCAGCTGGTGAGGGCGGTAAAAGCAGGTATAAAAACAACGAGTAAAAAAAAAAACCAAAAAACAAACAAACAAAGAAGTGAAAACAACAAGATTTCATTCGTATTACAGGTACACTGTGCAGGTGCCCCGGGCCTGCCAGGGTCCCCAGGGTCCCTGTGGGGAGTGGCGGGGGCTGCCCCATTCCGGCGCCATTCGGTTCCAGCCGGATCCAACCAAGCCCCACAGGGCAGGGCTGAGCCCCACAGGCACCATGGCGGCGCCTCAGGGGAGGGCTCTGTAAGGGAGGGCGAAACACTGCCCGGCCCTGAGGGGAAAAGGGTGAGAAACAGCCCTGAGAGCACCGAGGGGAGAGGGGCAGGAGGTGCTCCAGGTGCCAGAGCAGGGATCCATCCCCTGCAGCCTGTGAGAAGAACCCAAGCTGAAGCTCGGAAAGACTGCAGCCCATGGAGAAGCCCCATGACGGAGCAGGGAAAGTATCGAAGGAGGAAGGAGAAACAGAGAAGAGCTGTTATGGACTTACCCCAAGACTCCATTCCCTGTCTTCCTGTGTCACTTTGTGGGAAGAGGTAGAGGTGTTGGGAATCAAGGAGTGACATTAAGCCTGAGGACAAAAAAAAAAAAAAAAATTAAAAAAATGAGGGGAATCTCTAGGTTTTATCTGTTTCTCAACATCCATCTCTATTTTAAATGGCAAAAATTTAATTTTTCCCAAGCCAAGTCTGTTTTGCCTGCAACAGTAAAAGAAACCTGATCTGCCTGTCTTTATCTCAACCCCCAAGCTTTTATATCTTATTTTCTTCCCCCTGTTCTGTTGAGGAAGGAAGAATGAGGGAGCAGCTGGGTGGGCATCTGGCAGCTAGTCAAGGTCAACCCGCCACAATACCCTATAGTTTTTAGCCTAAGCTTACTGTTACAACCTTGCATCTTACCCCTTTCATTGATAAAAGGAGCGTCCCGATGTGTTGGACAAAATCTGTAATGAAGCCTTGCCTCCAGATAAGCTGAGCCTATGACTAGGACAGCATGTCAGCACTGACATACAAATGTATCCAGAACTGAAGGAGGCCTTTTAGGTGTCTGTTCTATCCCAAGACACCCAAACAAGTCTTACTGACTTATATGCCTTTATTCCTGAGAGCAATCAAGGATTTCTCATTTGCTTTTTCCCTAACATCAAAGTACAAAGAAGCAATCTAAAGTTCCAGGCTAATACTGGAAAGCATGGGGAACTGGGAGTAGAAAAAAATAAGATGCAACCATCCCATGTCTGGTTCAAAATACAGATTAAACTGTCCAAAAGCAAGAAGAGATCAGCAACAGCATGAGCCCTGTCCTGAACAAGTTCTGTCAGAGCTAGAGGCTGTCTGTGAATTGCAATGATGTAACAAGGGTATTTTGTCTAATTGCTAATAAATTGCTGAATCTCTTTGCAAGTCAGTTTTCTACCTGTTAAATAACAATACCATTTTCTAGACAGTTTTGAGGAGGTATTCCTGAATGACATTTGTCATATAAGCATAACAAGGGAGTAAAACATATAATGCTTAGATAGAGGTAATTAATGAGGGCTTCTGAAAGCCAAAAAGTTTTTATAAAGTGGAGTAGACCCAGCTACTGGATTCAGTAACTGATTTTGCCGCATTTATGGTTTTTGTTGGATTTGAGCTTAGGCAGTTTGTGCCTTGGTCTCAAAAGAAGTTTGTAGCACAGCTAAGGAGAAAATATTAAAGAAAGACACATAGAATGTTTTTAAAACCATATAATCTCTTGGAGCATTTCTGAAATATTTCCTTAGGTCTCAGGATAGATTGATGAATGCCTGGATTTAAAGCATCTAAATAAAGATCCTGATGCAAATCCCCAAATTTGCTCTTAAGTGAAGCAGCCTTTTAAGGTTCTCTCTCTTGGGGTATGTATTGCTGAAATCTTTACTCGCTTACATGTTATTTTCATCAGTTCTGAACAAAAGCAGGCAAGAGTATTTCATGCTTGGCTGGCTAGCACTTTCTCGATTTGGTAATACAGGTCCAGCCTGACAGCAAGATAGAAGTCAACAGACCATCTCCATTACATGTGCTTGCAGGTAGCCCAGAGATTAGTGAAAACACTGGGTCTAGCAACTCTTTTGGCCTTAAAAAAAGTTGTGCTGACATATCAAGACCTCTCTTTTTACAAGAGGAAACCTCAGAGCTGTTGAGGTTCATTATTCAATTGCTGGATGCAGAAATGTGGAACCGTTGCTCAATTCTATACCCTTTTCCCCAAAAATTTCACTCTGCTTTTTAACTAATAAAGGCATTTCCCCATTAGCTTCTCAAACAGCTACTGTTGCATGTTGGCTCAAAGCCTCAGACTTCAGACAAAGAACCCCAGCAGTAAGCTGAGGGGTCTGTGTTTTTTTCCTTTCGTGATGCAAGTCTCATGGAAGTCAGTGGCTGCTCAACCAACACAGGCTCTTACTGAAAAGCAAAACAGGATTTAAGATGGCAAATGTTACCTACTGTGCAAGAGCAGGTACTCAAATACATGTAAAAAAGTTCAAGGCTGTTCATAACAGCCACCTCTGTGCCAACCCTGACAAGAAAGCGTAGCACCATCTGGTCACACAGAGTCTACAGAGATGCTGGTTTTAGTGGTCCAGATGTCAGACTGCAGACACATAAAGACATTGTCATTTTCCCAAAAGGAAAAAGAAGCAAGGTCAGTACCTCAATAAATTCAAGCCCTCTGTTCTCAACATACTGAGGCGGCTCACATATTTGAAAAAACTTAACTTATTCTTCTTTTTCACTCTTCCGGAAGGTGATGAAGGTTTTCTGGCCTGCAATAAGTGTGATCTAAGATACTTCAATTTAAAATCCAAGATATCTAACTTTTATATAAGATACCCATTATCCCTGGGACTGGTGTCTGGGGAATTCTCTTTCATTATAGTAAGCACAGGAAAATATTTCACATGGTGAAGAAAGGGCAAGACCCATGTCAGATGAACAAGAAAAGGGGAAAAACTGCAATCAAAAGCTTTGAGCACTACCTTGAGTTTTATGATTAGTGCAATATCTCTATCATAGGTGGTAGAGAACCTGAAAATAGAAGTCTGTACTTTAAACTGTGGTTATTGGTTATCTCAAGCAGTGTGTTGGACTGTAACAAAGAGCAGACACTACGCTGACCCCACACACATGAATTTATAACCAAAGTTAGAAAGAGTCTAACTTTTTTTGCTAGGTGTCATGGTTATTCAAGAGGGAAAAAAGCTGTGCCAAGCAAAAGGAAAGTTTTCACATGAATGTTACAAAGGCCATTTATGCAGCAGTGGCCATCTTCAGACAAACACAGGAAAAGTGAGGCCTTTTGGATATGGAGAGGGAGGAAAAGAGGGAACCCTCTCAGAGTACGTAAATAATCTGAGATCCAGAGGAGGTCCAAGAACTGTAGCTCAAGAGAGCCAGCTCCATCCCAACAAACCAAGGGGGTAACTTATCCAGCTTTTAGCAAAGCATGGATTAGATGAGTCTGCACATGTCTATCGATTGTTTGGGGAGCAGAGAGTAGTTGATCACCTTCCTTAATGTTTTTTTGCCTTTTTTAAAATGCACTTGCTGCCAACACTTGATTAGCCAGCATAATGGGGAGGAAAGGCGGGGCAAGAGCAGATGAAACAAAAATACGGATAAGGTAAGGCATGTAAATTAGGTGATTAAAATTACACAGGGAGAATATGCAGATGAAAACAAGGGTTAATAAAATGGATGCTCACATTAGTACATCCTTATGCACATTAACTTCAGTACCATATCTATGTGGCAGCTTAGGTCTGGAAGCAGTATTGCATAAAGCCAATAGACTCAGCAGGACAGTAACACCAACTCAGAAAGTTTCTTGCCCTTCCCATGCCAGCCAACCTCAGGTGCCCATTTCCACCACTTGCTATGACACATCACAGTTTCTGCAAAGCCAGCACCAGTGTTTGCATGATAGTGCTAGAGCAAGAGCAAGGGAACTGGCCAGCTTCAAATTTAATACTACATAAAATATTTGTTGTTTATGTTCAGATTTCTTGATCCTTTTTATAGACAGTATCAGCATTATATATGCTCTGGTCACAAAGAATGACCAGAACATGTCCAGAAGATCAGGAGAGCAAAAAGCAAAGCACTATCAAGCAAGATGAAAATATGTCTGGAATCAGCACAGCAAATCCTCATGTCTATTAAGGGATGGTAATTGTCTCCTACATCACATAGATGTCTTGAAGGTAAAAAAAATTAATAGGTACAGTTTCATTATGAGGACTTTGGTGGAAACTGTAACACTTCTTGCAGTGCTTTTGAAATCCACTGTCCAAAGTACATGGAGAAAGTGTGGTATCTGTTGAAATCACAGTGTGATAAAAATATCAAAATGTCATGGAGCTCAGGGTATGCATGAATGTGCTCCTTGCCAGTTGCTGAGGGACTCTGAAGCCAACATTAGTTATATTTAACTTCTGAAACACTTTTGCAGACATCCTATAATGCAACGTTATGTTTTGCCTGATTCTTTTTATTTGATCCCTTCTTCCCAGGGAGATTTTTTTGTATATTTGACACTGGCAGTTGTTTTCACCATGAAAATTTGGATTTAGGTCAGCTGTTCACAAGCAAATTAGATTGTGACACAAATTCTTCAGTAGGAATTCTTCTACCACCAGAAAGTGAGACACATCAGACATCAGCAATCTTTTAAACCACTTGCTTGTGGATTTATGTGTGATACAGTTATGTCTGAATTCACATTCTTATGCAGACATCCCTCTTCAGACTTGCAGTGCTATAATAACAGACTTTTCCTATAGTATGTGGCTGATAATAGCTGGAGGGAGAGGTTAACATAAAATTAAATGCCAGGCCATTCCTTAGGTGTTGATTTAGCCAGAAAAAACAGTGTTGAATATATGCACAGCTTTGCTTTCACTACTCTTGGAACAACTACTTAAAATGCTCTAGCTCACAGACCCTAATAAGCACATCAATCATCCAACAGCCAGAAGGTGCCAAACAGCCCTTGATGTCTCAGATCAGATAGGGATGCTACAGTAGACAGTAATACACTTAAGTTATGAACTTAATACACCTTAGCTATGAGGTCAAGACCAAAGGCTGACCCTCCTCACGGACCCAGCACATCAGCCCCTGCAGAACATGCATTGAGAGTCTCCTCCTCTGGGTGCACACAGCAACAGAGAGGCACTCCACATCAGCCCCACCACAGCTCACACTGCCACCTTCATCACTGGATCTGACATAATATTATTGTCGGGAGAAGACTATGACTTATGGCTATAACATAAGGAGGACACTGAGAGCCACAGGTGACTGTTCAGGGCTGCCTGATAAACAGTAAGGAAACAGCAAGGCCCATGGCTGGAGTCCCTGTGTTCTGTAATTGACTCTTGCCCTCCCTCTGACTCTTGCCCTCCCTATTCTTCATTTCCCTCTACTCCTGCCCAATGATAAAATGGTGGAAAACAGTTTATTGTGGACAAAACACAATACTTTTTTCATCACAAGAAAAAATCAGCTGAAATATAGCTTGACAGATGATAACATTGTTGTTATGAGATACGCAAGGTTACCTGGATTACATATGAGCCTCCCTGTGCCAAATAAAAGGTTTCTTTAAGAGAGAAATTCTGTCATCAATTATAATGCCTGTAATTGCATTGAAATGATGAAAGTGGTATTACATTAGTCAGTGCAAAGTATCTACAGGAGATTTCTTTGTGATTTTAATAAAGACCAGCACCAAATAAATGGATTCTTATTTCTACAGATGTTATTGAGCTTAAACTAAATCAAGGTTCCTGGCTGCCCTTATGATTCTAAATTGAACTAACCTAAATCCTAAGCCCCAAAGTCTGGTGCATTATACTTGCTGAAAAATAAAATGTTTGATTTTATGATAAGCTAGAGGTAGACCAAGTTCCCACTGAATCCAATTTTTATAAAAGTTTACTAATGGAAAGCAGAAAAAATTGGTGATACTTCATTTTGAGTGCATCTAGGCCTATATTCGCTATTAAGGAATAAAATATAGGGCCATCTACTTTTTTTCATAAACTTCGATAATTATCTCATATGCAGGCAGAAATTATAGGAAAACAGATGGTTCTCCTCAAAATAAAAAATAGAGAAGAAAATAAATGGAATGGGAAGGGGAGGGAAGGGAATGGTTGTATTTCTCATGAAAATTATGATGGCCATAACAAAGCCATCCTGATGGCTTTTTCCCATTACTTCCAAGTATCAAAATGCTTAGTCAAAACTGGATTTTCTCTTTTAACCTTGTTATCCTGCTTAACAAAAAAAAAACAATTAATGACAATAAAATCAATAATACATTTTAAAAATAAGAAGCTAATCATGGATATCAAAAAAGACATCATAAAGAAACAGTCTATAAATAATCTTGTTGAGAACAGGCACTCATTCTGAATCCCAAAGCCAAACTAGTCATGACACTCGACAAGTAAGAAGAGTTCTCAGGTAGAAGCATTGATTATTGGCAAACATTTCTGCAGTCACTGGCAGCAACTCGGGGGGGGGGGAAAAAAAAAAAAAAAAAAAAAAAAGAGTTCTGCAAGAACAGGTAAATTTCTGACCAAAAAAATGGCCTAAGGTTATGGAAGTACTCTTTTGAGTATGTTTTTACCAGCATCAGATGGTTATTCCCCTATTCAGTGGGCCGAATGTGCCATCTGCTGTTTTAATTCTAAATTATAGGTTTTTTAAAGAGGCAATCATTCAGCAGCATTTACACATACTGGCTGAAAAGTCCAGGGTTTCGTTTGTTGTTTTGGTTTGTTTTTTAATTTTGGAAACAGCAGTTTATATAAACACTGGCAAAGCAATTGAAACTTTACTACTGCTAGTACCTCTCAGATACTGATAAAAAACTTCGGTCTAATCCATAAAAAACTGTGCTTGCACTGTAGACTACGATACGATGATCTACTAGCTCCATCTGGTGGCTTTTTCTGTGGTACAATTTTTTTGGTATATTTCCTGGATTTTTTTTTTTTTGTTTGTTTGTTTGGTTTGGGGTTTTTTCCCCAAGAATTAGTAATTTATTTAAAAGAGAAGGTTTATGCCGTTTCTAGGTTTTTGCTCCACAAAGTGCAATTCTGCAAACGTTCAGGTCGTTTAGATTTCGCAGTCCTGATTGGAGTTGCTACAGAGTAGACACAATGTAGATTGCAAATCATGTTCAGTGTAGTCTCAAATAACCCATCTAAACTGCCTGGGGTTGTTCACGAAAAGAGATTTAAGTGCTTGCAAGACCATAGGGGTGGTGTGTGGCAACACCACACATTTGTTAGGCAGCAAACCTCTTGTAAATGTTCCTTCATACTGCAGTGCAAAGCCCTTCGGTGCCTGTTTGTGTCCACAGCAGCACATCCAGCTACGAGGCAGGGAGGGAAGGCAATTGCCGAGTACTTTTCTAAAACACTTTCTTGGATATTATACAAAGACGAGGAAAACTTTTGCCTTAATCGTGGAATTGTTAAGAACAGTACCAAAATGTAAGCCAAGCCTTTCCACCGCAGTTTGAGATCTGGGTGGATGAACTGTGACACACTCTTCGAGGAAACTTTTTTTTTATAGGCGAGTGCCACCTGGTGGAAGATCGAGAAGGCTTTTCGCAGCAAAAAAGCCAGTTTTAAGGTGGTCAGGACCTTTTAAAATCTGAGATTTTACATCAAAAAGTAACAGCAGAATATTACCACAAAGGGGCAGACTGGGCATGTTTTGTTGGACACTGAAGTGACCTAGCTGTAGTCCCTGCTTATCTATGCATCACACTGGTCATCCTGACAGACTAGGAAAATTCTGTATTGTTGATTAGTATCTTCACAAATACAGCTCTTTTGAATTAACATCTGTTTAAAAATAAACTACAGAAATTCTTTACTTTCAATTACGTTTCATATACAATATTTGTAGGCTTTTAAACTTATAATCCCTAAAAAATCAAAATGCATACAACTAGGTAGGTATCACGTACAACACAAAATAAACAGTGAGGTGAGTGCACTGCTCTTTTGTTGCAAATTTTCTGTCCTAGGAAAAGCATAATAGAGCTGGATACGCATTTGCAGAGCTCAAAGGTAAGGGGAGAGACTGGCACTCAGCTCAGACTCAAGCAAAAAATTGGGCCTGTTATAACCGAGTGGGTATTTCTGCTCCTAATGCATTAATGGGCGGCAGCCACAGCCTGTTAAAGCCAAGACTCTGCTTTAAAAGTCCAGCATTTCCTGCTGTATACCAAGAGAAATCCTTTATTTTGAGGCCCATTTTTAATTTGCTCATCCCTATGTGGCACAACAGCACTTTTGTGGAATAACTAACTGGAAAATTGTGTTCATTTTTCCATACATTTTTGGTTTTAAAAAAGTGCATTTCTAAACTTTCATGACTTAGAGAACACCATGTGAAATGCATGTGTTCTTAGAAGGAAGTCAGACCATGCAACTGACAGAAAAGCATGGGTCTGAGTTATTCTGACATGGTTTAAATTGGTTTACATTTTGTGGGATTACAAATAGGACACTACATCCGGATTGAAGATTGGATATGTTGAATTTTAGAAATGTTTCCTCTGTCACAAGGATGATGAATTTTGCTACAGCTTATTTTCAGCCTGGGTTTTACACCTGTGTAAAGCACAGCAAGTGGCACCAAGGCATCTGTATAATTTGGAAGCCCGGGAGCTGTCACCAACAGGTACACTGCCTCTGTTTCCACTTCCACATTTGCTCACCACTCCTTTGCTCTCATCCTCCAAAAAAAGGCCTCAACAAGGAGAAAGCAGTATTACTCGGGCTGCGCACATCACACGCAAGTTGCATATAAAGAATTAAGTGGATTAGCCGTACTACTATGGTTGGTCAGGGCTTCAAAGGAAAATATTGGCTGGACCTACGTAAATGTCTCTGTTTAAGTTATTTAAAAGAAACCGTTTCCCAGAAGTACAGGTGCACGGCTGACTGTAGCTATTAGGGCTGTGAAAGGGCATGAATTAAAAAAGTAAATAAATAAATAAATAAAATTAAAAGCCACGAACGCGAGAACCAGGGATCTTCCTACTTCCCCCCACCCCAGGAGCTCTGGACCGTCCACCTGCCGCTCACCAGTCCCTGGCGGTGACCCAAGCGCCGGGGACTGGTGGGGTGGGGACCGAGGGCGGCCCAGGGCCCGCTCTGCCGGGCGCCATCGCGGAACGGATCGGAGTGCAGGGTGACGGCGGGGGGCGGCGGGGCACCCCCTTACTTCAGCGCCCCGCACAGCCCCGCCGTCGGGCGGGTACCGGAGAGGGGGGGAAAGAGACGCTGGGCGGCTGAGCGCAACCCGCCCCCCGCCCGGCAGCCAAGGGCCGACCCCGGGCTCTGCCGCGCCCCGTCCTGTCCCGCCCCGTCGGGGGCGGTGGGGGGGGAGGGGGGAAGGAGAAAGGGGGAGGAGGGGGCCGCCCGCGGCCGCGTTACGCACGCAGTGAGCTCAGCGGCCGGCGGCCGAGGGGCGGCGCGGCGGGGGGCGGCGGGCCGCGCCGGGGGTGGGGGCGGCCCGGGCAAACCCCATAAAGGGCGGCATCGGCCGGCTTGACTGCCGCACTCACCCCGCACGGCGGAGGCGCCCGGAGCGCAGCGAAGGGGTCCCGGCCGGTCCGGCGCGGAGGGTTGGGGGTGGCGGCAGCGTTCGCTCTGTTTTCTGCTCCGCTCTTGCAAGGACTCAGTTCCCCCCCGCCCCGTGGGGCCGTGGAAGTGCTGGCGGGACCGTCCCGGGGCTGCCGAAGGGGCGAGCGGGGACTCGCCGGAGCTTCCTCCCCGACCGCCGCTGCTGGGGAGAACTGAGGAGGCGGCGAGAAGAACACGGGCAGCGAGAGAAGGAGGAGAGACAGGCAGAGAGACGGGAACGGGGGCTCCGCTCGCAGACCCTCACTCTTCACCGCCGCGCCTCGGCCATGGGGAAGCCGACGCCGCCTCAGCAGTGACCGCGGGACCCGGCGCCTGCCCGGCTCTCCCCGCCCCTCCACCAGCAGAGAGACACTAAGAGCTCCCCAAAACCTGAAAGCAAAAAAATCAAAAGCTTATATAGATCTATAGATAAGCAAATAAAAAAAAAATCATTATAAACCAGGCTCCGTCAAGCCAGCGGCCTCAGCAAGCCTCCCCTGCGCCGAGCTCGGCGGCCGTGATGAGGACCGGGGGGCGCCTGCCGGTGCCGGCGCTGGTGCCGGTGCTGGCGGTGGTGCTGGGGCTGTGCAGCGCCGAGCGGCAGGCGACGGTGGTGCCGCGAAGCCTGGGCGCTGCCGGCGGCCGGGAGCGCTTCCGCCTGGAGGCCTTCGGGGAGCGGCTGACGCTGGAGCTGGAGCCCGACAGCAGCTTCCTGGCCCCGGACTTCACCCTGCAGTACCTGGGCGGGCCGCCGCCGCCTCCGGAGGACGACCTCTCCCGCTGCTTTTACTCCGGCACCGTCAACCGGGACCCCAGCTCCGCCGCCGCGCTCAGCCTCTGCGCGGGGATGCGCGGCGCCTTCTCCCTGCGGGGCCGCCAGTACCTCATCCAGCCAGCCCCCGGCACCGCGCACCTCCGAGGCCCCCACCTCCTTCGTCTCAGCGGGACTCGCCGGGCCGCCCCTGCCGCCCGCTGCGCCGTGGCCGAGACGGGGCGGGAGGCGGAGGCTGCAGGGCCGGAGTCCGCCGCTCACGCAGGTACCGTCGGGGAGCCGCGCCGCCCTCAGCGGTGATGGAGAGGGGGGGGAGAGATCAGCCTAGCCCTGCGCCCCCGCCCCGACAGGCGGGGGGGAACTGACGATGGGCCCCCGGCCGGTGCTTTCCTCTCATTCCCACCCCGAGGGGCGGCGGGAGGTGCCGGGTAGTCAGGGGGGAGGAGTATTCAGTCAAGGCTTCCGAAGTTTGAGGGCGGGAGTTGTGCGTGAGGCACATCTCTTGCGTGCAAATCTTGGGAATCGGTGGGTTTGGTGTTCTTATGATGGTCTCATGCAGCAGGGTTTACTTGTTAAATTCACCTGCATTTTCTCCCCCTCTCTTTTTTAATGCAGAAACGAGAAGCAGAAGGAAGAAGAGGTTCGTGTCCAGCCCCCGCTACGTGGAGACAATGCTGGTAGCAGACCAGTCCATGGCTGAGTTCCATGGCAGTGGGCTGAAGCACTATCTCCTGACGCTGCTCTCTGTGGCTGCCAAGCTGTACAAGCACCCCAGCATCCGCAACTCCATCAGCCTCGTGGTAGTGAAAATCATGGTGATTTATGAGGAGCGGAAGGGACCCGATATCTCATCCAATGCAGCCTTGACTTTGAGAAACTTCTGCAGCTGGCAGAGGCAGCATAACCCACCCAGTGACCGGCATGCAGAGCACTACGACACGGCAATCCTCTTCACCAGGCAGGTGAGAGACACAGAGGTCACATCTATCCCTATGCCCATCATCCATACATCCATAGGCCCCCTCTTGCTGAGATACTTCTGTAAAGGTGTCCAGAGGCAGTCATGTGTCATCACAGCTTCAGCAAAGTAGGCTAAAAATAAAACCAGCTGGGTTTTATTTAGTTGTTTGTTTCTCTGTGCCATCTCAGGTGAGACTCACAGTATGTGCAACGTATTTCTGCCTCGTATATTTTTAGTAGATTCAGTATGGAAATTATGCACTTTATTTCTACGTGTTACCCTTGTGTATGTTCCAAAGACAGATTTTTGCCATCATATCCATTGAAATGCTGAATATTTATGCTCTTTCCATAAGTAAAGGCAAACTGCCAGGGCTGGTTGTTTCTTGCCAAGGTTAAGTCTCTGATCTGATTAATAATGAAACTGCCTTTTTTTTACAGGACCTCTGCGGTGCCAAGACATGTGATACTCTTGGGATGGCTGATGTGGGAACGGTTTGTGATCTGAACCGCAGTTGCTCTATCATAGAAGACGATGGTTTACAGGCTGCCTTTACAACAGCCCACGAACTAGGTACTTATAAACTTTGAAAGGCAATTGCACGTGACTACTTGAAGCCAGCTGGATGCTGTAAGGCAAAGAGCCTCCTAGCCTGCACCATGGGCTTGCCTGGTAGGGCACAGAGCACCATGCACTCCCCAGCATAGCTGGGAGAAAGTAAAGCTTTGCCACATAGCAGGGTTGAACAGAAAGCAAATCCAATCTGTACAGCATTGTCTTCGAGAGCTGTGTATTTGACCTATTGCAGAAAAAAAAAAGGATGTGAGAAGCCTGTGAAGTGAATCAAGATACAGTGCTATCTGCTAGAAGTTTGGCAGTATTCCGGCCAGGTTATTATTTAAAGACCGGACTATGAGCAGTTCTAGAGTAATGTTTGAAATGGAGTTGGTAATACATAGGACAGACCCCCTAAAATCTCAGTCTTGTTTTTCTTTTTTTCCTTCAAGGCCACGTGTTTAACATGCCTCATGATGATGCAAAGCAATGTGCTGGTATTAATGGAATAAGCCGGGATTTCCACATGATGGCATCAATGCTCTCCAATCTGGATCGCAGCCAACCCTGGTCTCCATGTAGTGCCTACATGATTACAACATTTTTGGATAACGGTCATGGTAAGATTATTAAGCTTTCCATTCATGTGGCATTTAAGCTCTTGTGCTTTGCTGCTTTTCTTTTTCTTCCTTTTCTTTCCTTTTCTTCCTTTTCTTCCTTTTCTTTCCTTTTCTTCCTTTTCTTCTTTTTCTTCTTTTTCTTCTTTTTCTTCTTTTCTTCTTTTTCTTCTTTTTCTTCCTTTTCTTCCTTTTCTTCCTTTCTTCCTTTTCTTCCTTTTCTTCCTTTTCTTCCTTTTCTTCCTTTTCTTCCTTTTCTTCCTTTCTTCCTTTTCTTCCTTTTCTTCCTTTTCTTCCTTTTCTTCCTTTTTCTTTCCTTTTCTTCCTTTTTTCTTCCTTTTCTTCCTTTTTTCTTCCTTTTCTTCCTTTTCTTCCTTTTCTTCCTTTTCTTCCTTTTCTTCCTTTTTCCTTCTTTTTCCTTCTTTCCTTCTTTTCCTTCTTTTCCTTCTTTTCCTTCTTTTCCTTCTTTTCCTTCTTTTCCTTCTTTTCCTTCTTTTCCTTCTTTTCCTTCTTTTCCTTCCTTTTTTCTTTTTTTCTTTTTCTTTTTTCTTTTTTCTTTTTTCTTTTTTTCTCTTTTTCTTTTTTCTCTTTTTCTTTTTTCTCTTTTTCTCTTTTTCTTTTTTCTTTTTTCTTTTTTCTTTTTTTTCCTTTTTTTTCTTTTTTTCTTTTTCTCTTTTTTTTTCTTTTTTCTTTTTTCCTTTTTTCTTTCCTTTCTTTTCCTTTCTTTTCCTTCTTTTCCTTTCTTTTCCTTTTCTTTTCCTTTCTTTTCCTTTCTCTTCTCTTCTCTTCTCTTCTCTTCTCTTCTCTTCTCTTCTCTTCTCTTCTCTTCTCTTCTCTTTCTTATTTTATTTTTTCTTTAATCTTTCTCAGCAGAGTGCTTTCTGCTTCAGCATAGAGTTAACCTTTTACATCCTGCAAATGAGTTTAGAAGAACCATAGTTTTACAAAAAGGGTGGCACAAATTGGCTTAAAGACTTAAATTACAAAGCAAATGCAGTTCCAGAGATGGAAATACAGTTTTCCCTTTTGAAGATGAGCTTCCTGACAGTATCATCTACTTTTTTTTTCTTCTTTTTTCTTTTTCTTCCTTTTCAGGTGAGTGCTTGTTGGACAAGCCCCACAAACCCATCCAGCTTCCTTCTGACTTGCCTGGCACATTGTATGATGCCAACAGACAGTGCCAATTTACATTTGGAGATGAGTCCAAGCACTGCCCCGATGCAGCCAGTACGTGTACAACGCTGTGGTGTACTGGCACTTCTGGAGGACTGCTTGTGTGCCAAACCAAACACTTCCCTTGGGCAGACGGCACCAGTTGTGGGGAAGGGAAGTGGTGCATGAATGGCAAGTGTGTGAATAAAACTGAGAAGAAGCATTATGATGTAAGTATTAAAAAAGAAATCAGAAGATACCCTGGGTTGCAAACTAGCACAGATAATGCTTCTGTGGGAGTAATCAGTTAAAAGGGCTTGAATAAATGAGGGCAGTTAGCTAACAAAACAAACTTAGATTTTTTTTTTTTTATTATTTTTTTTTTACAAGTGGCTTAGATAGAAATGAGCATGATTGTGGTTTAGGTGGCTTGGTTTTATTTTACTGTATTAACATCTTTGTTCTGCTTTCTCTTGTTGTTCCAGACACCAGTGCATGGGAGCTGGGGGTCCTGGGGGGCATGGGGAGAGTGCTCCCGGACCTGTGGTGGTGGAGTGCAGTACTCCTTTAGGGAGTGTGACAACCCTGTCCCAAGGAATGGAGGGAAATACTGTGAAGGGAAGAGGGTGCAATACAGATCATGTAACATCGAGGACTGTCCAGACAATGATGGTAATCTATTCCCCATTTTTGAAGCAGAGGAAGGTTATCCTGTGTAGGAAGAGTATGTTCAGAAGGTGATCTAACATCACCTCTCTTTCCTCTCTGCCTGTAGGCAAAACCTTTAGGGAGGAACAATGTGAAAAGCACAATGAGTTTTCCAAGTCTCCCTTTGGAAGTGGACCTGCAGTGGAGTGGACACCCAAGTTTGCTGGTGTTTCTCCAAAGGACAGATGCAAGTTGGTCTGCCGAGCAAAAGGGACAGGATACTTCTTTGTTTTACAGCCAAAGGTATTTCAAAACCATACCTTTTCGATTTAATAATGAACAGGATTTGTGTTTAACTCTTCATGTGAAGTTAAGAGTCAAGGAGTGCAGAAATCTGAAATTATGTCTTCCTAATATTCAAACTAATTTCTTCCTTCTCTTCCTACATGTACAGCCTGAGCAAGCATGCTTTAAATATTCTGGCACAGTTCTTCCAGTTACTTCATATGTACTGCCTCTTCTATCCACTCCACCCTTGTTTCCTTTCCTTCCACTGCCCTGATTACTCTGAGATATGTTTGAAGAACTGTGGAGGCTCTTTGCCAAAACTCTGGTGCTTTCTCATAGTGGTTACTAATACACTGACAGCTTAAAATAAACAACAGGAAAAATGTTCATCTTGCATAGCTACTTGAACTCACTGTCATAAGAAATTGAGAGCCAATAACTACCAGAGTGATGACACAAACATATTTTGTAGATCCTAGAAATAAAGGATGTTTTGAATACCATTAAAATCAAATTTTATCCTGTACTCCACGGACATGACTACCTTCTAGTTACTTTTAAAAAAATGTTCTTTCTTTATATGGAATCATTAAAACATTTCTGTGGGTTTGTAGTTTTTTGGGGGGGGCATGGAGACATTAATAAAAACTGATATTTGTTGGTTTTCTCCTGTCACTATGGCACCATTTTTGCAGGTGAGATGTAGTATCACTGTTGACATCCAACTATTTTTGGGCTCATTTGGTTTTTAGTTTTAAAAGCCCTGAAGACACAGGTGCTGCAGGTCTCCCACCTATCCATAGTTTGCATTTTGTGTGTGTCTGTATTTTGCAATTTCAAAGCAATGTATATCCTCTAATCAGATGCCTTACTTCTTGTTTTCTTGCAAAGGTTGTGGATGGTACCCCATGTAGCCCTGATTCCACCTCTGTCTGTGTCCAAGGACAGTGTGTAAAGGCTGGCTGTGACCGTATGATAGGATCCAATAAGAAGTTTGACAAATGTGGCATATGCGGTGGCAATGGATCCACTTGCAAGAAAGTGTCTGGCACTCTTGTTAGAGCAAAGTAAGTATTTGCTGCTATTACTTTGTTCTGATGAACACTTTGTGGGTGTAAGCTTAGGGTTTCCAAGCTGGTGAGATCTTGCCACAGTTTGTCGTTGGAACTGAGATTTGGTCTGTTGGAGCCATCTGACTGAAGATAAGTGAAAGAAAGCCACCTCTGTTGTAGCAATAAACTGGGATGTGACTATGGAAATCCCTTAATCCATTAATTTGATTAGGTCTGTCGCTCATGAGCTTAACTCCTCTGCTTCAAATGAATCTCAGCCTTGTGTTGGGCAGCTTTTTTCCTTTCACAGGGACGAGCAGAGGAATCAGTCTCTCTCTTTTGTCTTGGGCAGACCTGGCTACCACGATGTCGTCACCATTCCAGCCGGAGCAACAAACATTGAGGTGAAGCAGCGAAACCACCGGGGTGCGAGACACGACGGCAGCTTCCTCGCCATCAAAGCTGCAGATGGCACCTATGTCCTCAATGGTGATTACACTCTGTCCACCCTGGAGCAGGACATCACCTACAAGGGCAGCGTGCTGAGGTACAGCGGCTCCTCCGCTGCCCTGGAGAGGATCCGCAGCTTCAGCCCTCTGAAGGAGCCTCTGACCATCCAGGTCCTCACGGTGGGCGACCTGCCACAGCCCAAGATCAAGTTCACCTATTTTGTCAAGAAGCCCGCGCAGCCCGCCTCAGAGAAGGCGCCCAGTAGAAAAAAAGAGTCCTTCAATGCCATCAGGGAGATCATCTCCTCTGAGTGGGTCATCGAGGAGTGGGGCGAGTGCTCCAAGTCATGTGGCTCAGGCTGGCAGAGACGGGCGGTGGAGTGCCGGGACCCCCAAGGGCGTCCGGCCAGCGACTGCGCCCAGGAGCTGAAGCCCAGTGACATCCGTCCCTGCGCCGATGTCCCCTGCCCTCAGTGGCAGCTGGGGGACTGGTCACCCTGCTCTAAGACGTGCGGGAAAGGTTTCAAGAAGAGATTGTTGAAGTGTATTTCTTATGATGGCAGCGTGCTGCCGCAAGAAAGCTGTGAGCCCTCCAAGAAACCGAAACACCTGATAGACTTCTGCAACGTTACAGACTGCAGTTAAATAGTATAAGTTGGGAAAGCTACTTTTTTTTTTTTTTTAACCGTTATTTTATTTTTTACCTTCAGAACAATGCACTGAAAAAAAAAAAAAAAAAGAGGGCTAGAGGCAGCGCATGTGTTATTGCATACAAAATTCATGGGGAGGATCCATTGAGGTGGGACAGTGCAAATAGCTTTAGTTGGTATTGCATCCTGAAAATACTCTGCCAGTTGAAAATTTGATGGGATAGCAGACCCATGTCACTCGTCTTCAGCAAGTAAGGCCCAAGGGCATTATAATTGCCTTTTTTTAAAGTCTGTTACGAATTATACAAATCACAAGCAGTGCCCAAAAACATGTTTAAGCAAACATTTGGGAGGTTGGTTATTTCTCCCTTCTTTTGGATTTATATTGTGGTACTGATCAAGTCCCCATGTGTAGGAATGGAAGAAAAATGAAAGGGGAGAGGAAAAGATAGCTTAAAATAATAGGTCAGGGCTTACCTACCTCACAAAGGGCAAAAAACAGGATTGGGAAAGGAGCTTTAACTATATCATTTATGGCTGCTATTGTTTCAGAGAATAGTTTTATATGAAAATAAAGCCATATTCTCTACCGTTAAAGAGTTAGAAATACAAGAACAGTCAGTCAACTCCACTAATAACAAGAATGTCCAGGTTTTTTTAAATATCTTTGTTATCCCAATGTGCCTGTCCATTTCTCTTGTCCACTCATGTTGTCATGGTGACAAGTAATCCAGAGGCTAGAAAAAGTGGAAATCTTTTATAGAGCAGGTACCATCTCTGAGTAGTTTCTCTTTTTGCTTTCTGTATACCTTCCACTGGCTTTTCTGATTCGAGCTTGGTCCTACCATCCTGTCAAACAGACTGATGGCATTTGTGAGCATTTGAGTCAACCTTTCACATTCAAATCTTTTACCTTACCCTAGCCAATGCAAACTATATGCACTTGGGTTTAAAAAAAGAAAAAATAAGACTTCCCACAATGAATGGGAACCTCTTCTACGTGGCCTCTGATGGGTTTGTTGTGCTCAAATCACTGATAAGGCGAGAAGACAAAGCTGAAGGATAGCAGGTCCATCCACAGCAATACGCCAGCATTCGCACAATTAAAGTTTGTGCCAGTCCATAGACAATGAGAGAATATGGCTTTCCATATGTATATAGTAAAATATATTACTATAGATTTTATATACTTTATAAGTATTTTATATTTCTCTCCCTTCTGGGAAGGGTTATAATTTGTAATAAATGCATATAATGAGCGTATTTATTTTTATACTTCTTGTCTAATGTGATCTTCTAAGTTATCGCTTTTTTAAAAGGACATATAACAAGGATAGAGTATTTATACAGTATAATATGTTACTAGAGGTAATAAATGAAACCTATAAATTTTGGAAATGGAGCGTCTTTATTTCACTGGAGTAAAACTGGCCCATTGAGCAGAAAGAGCTTGGAATCTAAGGCAATAGCCAACAACAAAAAAAAAAAAAAGCTAAACCACATTTTTTCAAAATGACTGGTAGCTTAGGCTACTAATTGACTGTGCTAGTGAAGGAGATTGGAAAACTCTACCCGTAATGTCATATACCACAGTAAAAGGGGTAATTTTGTATTTCGTTACTTAACCACTAACAGGGTGCTCAACACTGTTTTTTCATCTTTTTAAAAAATGGAGTGCAACTAGACTGATGCTGCTGGTTTTAATAACTGCTTACAGAGGGCATATTGCTGTCAGAGGCATTTATAAACCAATAAAATATGTACAAAACTAGCAGTTTTACCTGCTCCACTTAACCTTGCCCCACTGGGAAAGAAGCATTCAAAATCTGAAAACATTAACTAGAAGTCAGAGGTTTCCCTCACAAATTTCTGGAGGGCCTCCTGATCATGCTTTTCTAATTAGAAGTACTGTATGAATGAGCTGTTCTAACGCTGTTGGTAACACGTTTTATATTTTTAAAATACAAGCTAAGCATCTAGAAGCTGATTTTTGCTCCCTCGTTTCTGATCTCATGACCACTGCAGTCAAGGGAAAATCTTCTGTTGAACTGAGTAGGATTTTTGCCATGGAATTTGAGACATCAGTCATTTATGAATACTTTTGGCTTTGTGTCTTGTAAAAATCTATTAAAACTTCCTTTGCCAATGTTTGGACTCTGTCTTGCAGAAATAGTTCCCACTTTATTCCACGAATAAAATCCTGGCCCCTCTAAAGAACATAGAAAAATTCTCATCACGTCACACTTCATTGAGCATTAGTTTGACATGCAAAAATTCTTGGGAACATTTTATTTATTATTTAGGAAGGAGCGAATCTCTTTCTGTGTTTATAAATACTTTAAAGTATAAATACAAGAGATAACTTTATTTGCATATATACATGTATATTCTACTACAGCAGGTTATAATCAGGAATATATAAATTTTCAAAAGAAAAAAAAATGCATTTTTTTTTCCACTTACTGCTGTTGTTCTTGCACTCTTTGTATCCTAACACATAGCTGTTGGTTGGTGTTGCCTGAGACACTCTCCATTTAAGACCCCAAGGAGCTACAGTCTCAAAACTTCAAGACCCTGCCAAATCTACAGAATGGGTGAGGTCCCATGACTTCTAGGTGGTGCTGACTGCTCAAATTTGCTTTCACCAACCTAAAAGAAACATTCAAGGCAAGGCTAGGAAAGCCCTTACAGAGGAACCAGTTTCTTCCAGACCTACCCATGTAAGTTATAGCAAGCCTAAGGTGCTGACATTCTCTCACTTCTTGCAGTAGTCCTTAAGGAGGCTCGAGAGAGAGAGAAATGGTGTTTCACAGGCACCGCCTTTCATGCTGAAGGATCAAATGCAGCATATTTCCCCTTTCTTAACAAAAGGTGCTGAAGTGTTCTGCATTTCCAAAATGCTTTGGCTCCACTCATGTTACCCAGGTTAGATCAGTCAGCCCCATGGTCAAGCAGAGCTAATCGAGGAGTCCTAGTGGGCAAGAGAATCAAACACATTCAGTGTTTTACCATTTTACAAATGGCAGTAATAGCTTCTTTTTTTCTTCTTTCTTTTTTTCTTTTTTTTCACACTCCTGCAAAAAACTGTGTTATAAAACGAGTGGTGAACTAATAAAAAAATTTACGATGTAATGGCAGACTATTTGCTAGGGTGGCACCCATTCCTTCAGAGCATGTAGCAACATAACACTAACTTCTTACCCATCTTTGTAGCACAGCTGACCAAGGCTGCATTTCCAAGTCATAGTTTACTGCCTACGTATTTTTCTTTCACTAGACCATGAATTCCCATAAATTGCATCTGTTATAAAAGAATAAGGTTCATGAAATTATATTCTGTTTGTAATAGAGCTAGGTTGTAGAAAGCATGTTCCACATAATGGACTAAATAAGGAATGCAATCAAAGAGCTGCTCCCTTCTAAAGCATTCTCTAGTTACAAGGAACATTGCTGCTCTGGGTGACCCAGCAAAGGGAAGCAAGCAAATGGAGTGGAGTTTAGTTTAGGTGTCTGGCAATCAAGATCACTATTAAACACGCCCCCTGCACCAAGAGTCTGGAAATTCATAGCTTTTATTACAAAGCACTGGGTAGTTAAGTGCTTTTTGTCTGCACGGTCATTCCTGTGAGCAGGAATTGCAGCACTTCATTGAAGATTCATAAGGCTACCCCTGGGGAGCAGAAGTGGCATGGAAGCGTGTGTGGGGGTGAATGTAAGAGCTGGTGCTTTCTGACAGCCCAGGCACCTTCTCCTCAGGACAGGGCCACTGGTTCCACTGACATCC
This sequence comes from Calypte anna, assembly GCF_003957555.1. Classification (NCBI taxonomy): domain Eukaryota; kingdom Metazoa; phylum Chordata; class Aves; order Apodiformes; family Trochilidae; genus Calypte; species Calypte anna. Next base: position 103,952,810 of record NC_044244.1, on the reverse strand, counting down.
ACATGGGCTTCAGATCCTAGATGAAATTTGCTCTTTTCAACCAGGTTGTCTCAGCTGTTCAGCTTGGCAGGTTGGGTGAGAGGTTTCCAGTGCCCTTTGAGCTGAGGACAACCTCACTCTAGTTTGGAGCCAGATTTGCCTGGCATCCTGCCATGTTCAGAGAAGCCAGATGCTATAGTCTTTTTTTTTTTTTTTTTTTTTTTTTTTTTTTTTTAACATTTTGGTGTAATAAGATAAATGAGATTTGCTAGTATGGGCTTGCTCGATGAAATCTGTATTTTCAAGTATTTTCAGAAGTGTGGGGAGAGGCAGGTATCTAAATGAATTAAATGTTTCTTCCTTCATCACCATTGCTTTCATTGCTTTCAGGGCTGAGTGATCTTCCAGTTCTTGGTAAGGCTTGGTAATGTCCCTCCTGGCAGAGTGGAGCAAATGAAAGCAATGCAGTGAGTAGTTCTTTGCCATTTCAGGCATTGTGAGACTGAGGAATAACTTTCCAGCCTGTCAGTTGCTTTAAAGAGCTTGACATTGGCACAGAAGTCCAGTCTGAAGAATAGATCTCCAGAATGCAATCTCCCAGCTTCACCATCAAAGTTAGAAAATAACTGGGAGTTGGAAGAGAAAAATAGCCATGCTTCCAGGATGATTAGATGTAAAACTGCGGGATGAGCACTGTAAATGGTGCAGCTATAAAATCTGAGGTAGCTGTTTTCCTGTGTCACTGTTTAAATAATAAATAATAACATTTACTGCTTGAAAATGTATTAACAGAATATAGGAAAAAATATATGGTATATTATAGGGCTCTTCAGCTTTTCTGCTCCCCTCTCTTTAGTACAATTGTTGAAAAAACAAATGTTGCTCAAATCCCTCTTTTGCCACTGATTGTAATACATCTTGTTTCAGACCAGAGAAAGGTTGGATGCTATTTCAAGAAATCAGTTCTGCTTGAGCTTTCAGAGAAAAGAAATCACAGAATCACAGAATTGTCACAGTTAGAAAGGACCTTTGAGATCACCACAGCAAGCCATCAGCATTACTCCCCAATAAAATAAATAATATGTATATATCAATATCTTTATCACCCTACTCACTAGAGAAAATCCTGAAGTGCCTCACCTACAGGGTTTTTAAATACTTCAGGGATGGTGATTCCACCACCTCCCTGGGCAGTCCTTTCCAATGCCACAGACTAGCATTTTCTGAAATGCAGCTCCACACAGAAAATACAGCTCCACATTCAGAAAATGTTTCATTTTCTGAAATGCAGCTCCGTACAGCCTGTAATGTGGCAACTGGATTCCTTCCTTCATCGTTTCACAGCAGCATTCATTCAAATCAACATCTCTAAGTGCTGTGTATGTAAAGTATGGCATAACTTGTACAGAAAAACAAATAAGACTCCACTCTGAGCATTGCCACATCTCAGGTGGGTAAGCAGATATGAAGTGACATGATTTGTTCAACATTGTAAGAGAAGTAGGTGATAGGGTCTAGGTGGGGAGAACACTTTTGCACCAAGTATCTCAGCCCAATTGCTAGGTGTGTGAATGGAGGAGAAAATACTCCTTAAGACATTTGGAAAGCCAGCTTCAGAAGAATAGTTCAGACTCCTCAGCAAACATGCCCTAACACCTGGCTTCTGCTCATCATCTGGCTATGAAATTGTTCACACAACTTTGGTTCAGCACCCTGACATTATTCTGGACCTTGTATACCTGGGAAAGTTTTTCATCCCATGCAACTGCAAACCTGCCTACCAACCACTATCTGGAGCAAAGATCAAATCCTGTGTGATATGGTCACAACTGCTTAGGCCTCAAGGCAAAGAGGGTATAATTAGGTGAAAAGTTTTCACTAGTATAGGTCACCCAAATAGAAGCAAACCAATTGTCCTCCCCCACATCCTCTGAAAACAGAGGACATGCTTAGGACATGCCTAGGCTAGAAGTGTAAGCAAGCATTCAGCCGTAGCCGTAATTTTGCATAAACATTTTAATTTTGCCCCATTTTGCATAAACAGAGTGCACTGTTATTCCATGTGGAAGCACAGAAAGAGCAGACCAGGAGATTGCCACCTCTCCTGGCAGTGCCTGCTCGATAGCTTTTCCATGGCAGCACCAAACCTTGATGCTTTCGTAGTAAAACAGCAGCTACAAACACACGTTCATGCTTGATATTCCCACTAAAAATGCAAAACAACTTATATCAGCAGAAGGGGAGTCAAAACATAGTTATCAGGTTCATAACAAGTAATGCTATAAACATGGTGTTTTAATAAATGCTTGTGCTCCCAGAGCCTGGGGCAGACTGATGATTGCTGGAGATGAAAGTAGCATTGTTTGGACTCGCAAATCTATTTTACAGTACCCGAGAGTGTAAGAGGGTCTTGTGCAAAAGAGATTTAATCTTGGGCAATAGAAGTACAGTTTCATACAGTAATTTTGACTGTAACCTCACTAAATGTGTTTGATAGCTCCAGTGGGATAAAGGGAAGTCCTTTGTCATATTGCAGCCAATGACCATAAACTGACGAGATTCCAGATGTCTGGATGGTATTTAAACCCAAGCATCCCAAACCTAAGTTAAACCAGTGCAAAGTTTTCATCCTTATTATACTATACTTTTGTGTCTGAGTGCTACAAAACTACTTTGAGTTTCAACCAGCTCATGATTCCTCCCAGATATTACATTTGAAAATTACTATTCTCTGAAATATTAGTTGTGCTCAACTATGTTTTCCTGCAGGCAGAAAAAGAAGCCGGTTGTTCCAATAGAGTGGGAACAATTGGAGCTAAGGGAAGAGGGAAGTCATATGGTAGACATTATAATCAGGCAAACTGAAAGCAGTGGCCATTTTAATTGTGCAAAAATATAGTTTTCAGTATAATGAACACAATATGCCTGTCTGCTCAGAAATAATTAAAATATATACTGCCACTCTAAGATTTTTCATGTACAAAACTGGAGGTGAAATTAGGGACAAGAAGACAACTGAAATTCAGTTATTTAAACTTAAATTTTCTCTGTCAAGCAACACATGTTAATGAGCAAGCTTTTAATATTGTATTCTAATTGAAAACATGTCACAAAAATATGAAACTTTAAAACAATTCACTTCTGTATTTCTTATTCTGTTTTCTTCAATTTTCTGACAGTCAGACTGGCAAAAAAATGGCTGCTGTGTAACCAAGAAAGAGAGAGACGTACACTTAAGAGGCACAAAGACATACACAGCTAAGCACTAAAAAGTGGGTCATTCTGCAATGTCTGGCAGTTGGGCAGTGGCTAAATCTGACATCACCAGGACATCATTCATATCAGAAATTACTTCAAATTTGCATAGGTATTGACCACATCCTACTGAAGTCTCACATATATGATCCACTTTTGCCTACAAAGAGCTTTTAATAAGTAACTTCAGCAGCAAACCCATGAAGTACTATTGAAACTGAGCCACAAAACTGGCCTTTGTATGCAGCTACTTTAATAAACAAAAGATGTCTTGTGGGTACAGCTCTGATTTGACAGGCAGGGAAGGGGAAGGGGCTTTGATGAAATTGTTAATTGTGGAAAGTTTTGAAATACGTATCAGGGATTAAATTTCACAATCAGGCTTGGGCATATTATAAGTTAATTCAATGCAATGAAATGTCCATCTCCTTTTTCTCTTCCAGTGAACCAATACACAAATTTGGGGATATACCAAAATAATGAAGACCAATGTTTTCCATTCTCATTAACCTCCTGCTGGAACAAGTGCAGAGCATGGAAGCACAAGAAGGACTCAGCTGCCTTTGATGAATTAAAAAAACCCCACAAACAAACAGAAATTAACCCCTAAAAAAATTCTGCACATGTTTCCTTTTGATTCTTTTAATTTATAGTTTTATTTCTTTGCACTTTTAAAAGAATAATAGTTGATGTCAGAAAGGAGAGCCCCCAGTGTGACATCTGAATTCAGCTCCAGCTGGAGCAGATCCAATGGGACACTAAACAGCTGCCTGGAAGTCAAGAAGGTCAGAGGCATTTAAGAGCATAAATGTTAAAATCCTGCATAAAAATAATTTTGAATCTGATTTAAGCTAGCAAAAGCCAGGCAATTCAGAACTAATGCTTCCATTTACATGGGGACAAAAATTTGTATAAGCCTGTTTCCAAAGCTCAGTGTGAAGTAATGGATATTATCTGCATAAGGACGTTAGTGAGGTTAAGTTCCATACTTACAACTTTATTCCAAATTTTATATTAGATTTCTGTTGGTCTGACTTTAAAAATCAGTAGATTGATATTATTTAAGTCTGTGCCACAGATGTTCTGAGCACTGCATGACAGCATTAAGTGCAAGGAATGGATGGGAGAGCCTTAGGGGCATAGCCCAGAGGAGGAAGAGACAGAGGCTGACACTGTCCTGCTGAAGACACCCCCGGTGCTTGTGGGGCAGGAGGTGGGGCTTTGTAGCTGGACTCCCCTTCAGTAGGGGAGATGGGCTCTGGAGAGTTTCTGGATGGAAATTCATGGACAACACTGACGGAATATTTGAGAACTGGACAGGAATGTGAGCGCTTGAGTCAGTCTCCAAATTGCTCACAGCAGTTTAGAAATTTCACTTTCTAGTATTGGTAGGGATGTGCAAAGATTTGAGGGAGAGAGAAGATGAACATACTGGCAACACCAGCTAGTTTAAAGTAAGCTAGTGATACCATCTTGGTACCAGTGGCGCTTCAGGATTGCAGTGCAGCCTCTCTTGCCACAGTCCTCTTCCCAAGCTGCAGGTACTGATACTTCCCTTGGGCTGCAGGGCTGCTGCTGAGCCACACAACAACAGAAACCCATCCACCATGGGGCTAAACACAGTCGTACATAGCTTTTAGCCAAGGTAAACCTGATCTGAGCTCAGAGCTACCAAGATAATTTGCTATATAATAACCTACACCTCACTGGTTTCTCACATGTTCTCACTGGTAGCATGCAAATTAATTGTTCAAAGAACAAAAAACAAAGTGAAGGTTTGCAAACTACAATCCCTAAAGGTGCTGGGAGATAGCTCCCCACTGGATGTGGGTTGAGCTAAAGACTGCTTGTAGACTACCTAACGTGGAGCAAGAAAACCACTGGCAAGGTGTAACTTCTGAGAATAGTGATAGCAGGTCCAAGTCATTCATCTCAAACAGCTTGGTGGTGGCAACACCACAGAGGACCTTGTTACATCAGGAGAGGGTAAAATCTAGTTTATTGTCTCCAGCAGAGACCTGTTTTAGTGACTTGGCCAGAAGAGGACCACTGTGTCAGACAACAGAAAATACAATTTCATGAAGTTACTGCACCTACTTTCAGGTGTTTTCAGCTGTCATTTCTGGGGGAGAATCACTTTTTAATGCCAGTGATGATGGAAGGTCTCTTGACAGAGCTAGGTTGAAAACTGAGGTTTCACCTGCTGCTACACAGACAGTCCCAGCTCTACAACCATGAAGACCTGGTCTGCTGTGGAGCAGTGCTTGGAGCTATGGAGTGGAAAACATGGTGCACCTTTTCAGTGCCAGGAAAATGGACCCTAAAATTTCCTTCTGATTTCAGTTGGATTCCAGGAAAATGCTTCAAAGAACGTAAATCATTTCTTACTCAGGACCTGAACTACTAAAAGATAAGTGTTTGGCACATACATTTTTGTGACTCCAGGGGAGAATTTTCAACTTACAAGCATGCTGCTTAGCTGCTTTTCACCACAGTCCATGTGGCCATGGGTTTTTTCATTTACCTGAGTATCTAACATATTGAATGTCAAGTGACCTAAATCACAGGAGCCTGATGCATACTATAAGCCAGCCAGTTCTCTTCTTGATTTGGGTTTGCCTACACATCCAGCTAGTGAGAGCTTGTTTGCTTTTGCTAGGGGCTGTTTGACAGACTCCTGCAAGACCTGCCTAAGTAAGGCTTGCACTTAAAAGCATTGCTGGCATAGTAACATCATTGAAGAACATGGAAAAGAAAAACACAACCCAATTTGTTATAGCTGTAGCAGCAAAAAAAACCCTAATGAAGATGCATTTATAGTGGCCTAAGTCTCTTATTCTATTCTGAGAACTGATCTAAGCTATACCAACAAGGAAATTTCATTCACTGACCTAAATTAGGTTTATACTTTCACATGTACAGAAATAGCTCCAGTGGTTAAAGCCATGTTGGCAAATCCAGTTACATTCAGACAGGCATGAAGTAGCTTTCTCACTCTTGTGTGCTTTTCAGAAATCAGTATCCCTCTCCCCCTTGGTTTTCTTGCTGAGAAGAAAAGGAAGGCAATAACACTGATTAGATTATAGAATAAGAACTGACTGCCTCTCCTTGATGCTCTGAGGTGCAGGGGATCACAAGGTCAGTGCTTCCACTTTTCTCCCTCATTTCAAACTACAGAAGGAGGTTGGGTGTAACACATCTTCTCTTACACATATACCCATTCCCCTGATAGTTATCCAATACCTTTGGGTATTTGGTCTATCAGAAACCTGGGGGGAGGTTTCAAATTATTTCAGGAACTGAGTAGCATGCAAAGTTTGCTGACACCTCCACCAAAACCATATTGATGGAGATAACTTGCCTGGGTATTGGTTGCTTATCTGTGTAGAGTCAAAATTCCACCTCACTTGCCATTTCAGCTGGCTGAAGATGATAGTACCCACTCCATATGCTGCTCAGCAGGCTCTGTGATGGAAAAGCTGTCAAAGTCTCAGAAGACAAAGCACAGCCAGCAGCCTTTAGAATCCGAGGATGGCAGCATTATTTTTGGAAACAATAAATACTGTTTTAAAACAATTTTATATTACAGTCCTTTGAAATCCAAGTGTGAAGGCAGCATCATGCAGAAGCAAGTTACAGTAGTCTTGTTCTAGCTTAAATTTAACATAAAATAATCATTACAGGCAAGCTTTGTTCCCTAGCAATAAGATGTCTGCACATTACAGATGCACGACTTCTTCAAAGAACTGCCAGATTATGGGATTACTTTTAGGAAAATTTCGCAACAGAGTTTGATTCCTTCCTGATGAAGTGATTTTCCACAACACTTTGCTCCTACAGCATATTGGCAGACGAAGAGGGGCTGGGGAATGAAATGCTTTTTCTAGTACTACATAGTAACAATAAATGCAACCCTGTTTTGTGATTAAGGAGTCCAGCCCTATGGATATAACAGTAAAGCCACATGAGGTCAATGTAATCCCTTTGTAAGCAGAGCAAGATAAGTTCATTCCTCTTAGCAAAGTCACACAGCAGAGAGGTTTGGGCCCAGAACTGTTAAAGTCACCATTATGACTGGAAACACTTATCAAGTATAGTTTGAAATATTCCAGATTCCCCCATCTGTCCAAATTTTATGCAGAGCAAGGATGACACAGCCACAGGGAAAGAGCAGGAAAATGCAGAGTTTTCCTCCCTCACAGGCAAATGAGGGGAAGTGGTCAGGCAGCCCCTGCAAGGAACCCAGAGGCTGTTTGGGTGGGTTTCCTCCACACTAAGGACACAGAGCAACTTTGTTTATGTCACCTCAGGGTGGAAAGTCCTTGAGACTGGGAAGAAGATCCAGAAGCTTCACAGACTCCTTATACTGCTGAAAAAGAGGAAGCAATGGCAGCAGGGATCAGCATTTGGCCCATTTATTAGGTTACTAGCATTTAATTAGGGGCTATGTGACCTGAGCAAGACCACAGACTCAGATAAATCTCTCTGACTTAGGAAATCATCTTGTGGGTGGATCTGACAAGAGACACACACAGCTGAGAAAGGTCATCTCCAAAGAAGAAGTTCTTAGCACTGACGTTTTCTTTGCAGTAAGTATGGGACAGAGACTTTTTGTCTCCTGTTTCCTAAACACAAGGACTGTTCCCAAGGTAGCTCCACTGCTTTGGAGGTCTGACCATGTCCTTCCTAGGCAGACGTGTGCCAGGAAATCTGTGCACACAAGGCCAGGAGGTTGCCTGCACCTTCCCTGCTTGGTCTGTGCTGATTAGTTTAATGTGATCCAGGTGGCAGATGAAAGATGTATGCCTTGGAAGAAAAGACTGAGTGGGACTTGTCGGCCACAGCCCTTGAATTAGCTGCAGCTGGTTCAGTTTGGGGCAGTGGCTTTCTCTTCCTCTGCCTGTAAAATCCTTTGTACTACAATAATACAGCTAATTACAGGCCAATGTTTGTTGTAAGTGATGAAGGTTAAGGTGTATTGTGACACGGTCTTTAATTACTAAATTTTCTGCCTCTGGGGTACTTATCTTTACAGCCTGCATGTTCTTTTATGTGGGTAATAAGTGGTGAAATTATGCTTTTGGTGAGTCTAAGATTGAGAGGTAAAGTATTATTTTAAGTGGCTTTATCAGCAGCAACGATTTTTGAGAGCAGGAAGCTTTCTCTTCTTGTTTGAAATGTAAATATTGTGCAATGGTGTGTGTGTTGTAAATGTTAGAACGGAATTCCGAAAAGCTGTTAGCAGGTGCTAAGAGAAATATGAGTAGCCTATTTGTAATTGCTGGAGCAAAGACAATTTATCCCTTATTGTTTATGTTAATCTATAACTTTTTTCATCTCAGTAGTTGCACAAGTAAGAAAACTATTTTATTGTGCCTTTTGCTTTAAAACTGGAAATTATTTTTTATTTGACAAAGGCTGAGTAGGTCTTTCAAATGGAATGGGCTCTGCATTAACAAATGTCCTTGTGTTATTCAGGCACAACAGCAGAGCATAAAATCGTGTCTTTGCACATTGTACAATAAGCAGCTATACTGTCTAGGCCATATGGTCTTCTTTTTCTCCACCACTGGCTTTCTGTATTGAAAAGCCTGATTTTTTTTCTTTTTTTTTTTCCCATCCATGAAATGTATACTTTTCTTGGGCATAGAGAGTTCTAAAATAAAAGGAAAGAGAGCAAGTTAATTTATAGGGTGGAGATAATGTAGTATCTGTTTTGAAGCAAAATTCAAATTCCCTGTTGAAATTAAGAATGAGTTTCCCTTAAAAAAAAAAAAAATCAGTGATACCATGTTAGTCCCTGCAGCCCCTTAGACAAATTAAGCTTTCAAATTTTTCTTTACATCTCAACTGGTTCCCCCTGGATACCTTTCACTTTCTCCCACTCCTGATAGGAGAAGATGCATATTAATTGTGTAGCTCTGTAACCCTCTTCCTCCAACAAATGGTGATGCAGAGACTCCCAGAGGGGTTGGGCAGAGCCCTTGGAGAGGGCACTCCTGGTTTTTGTGTTCTCTGTTGGGCACAAAACCCTTTGACCCCAGCCTGGGGAGGGACAAGCATCCATGGGCACCATGCTGGCATGAGGCTGGTGTCCCAGAGGTGCCTCTACAGCCTGTCAGGCAGGCTGGAGCCCATCAGGTTGCCTCTTCCAGCCTTAGATCACCTGCTGATGTCCCCTTGGGTCTACTGTGTGTATTTTTTCCCTGCCCTACTGGTGTCCCTTTGGCCACCCCTAGCAGAGGAGGGCAGCACACCTGGTGTGCTGTAACTCCATTGAGTCAGGAAGGGCAATGTCAGCCAGGTAAACAGAGATTTCTATGAGGTAAAGGGAAACCCAAATGTGCGATGCCAACCTCTGGGTACCCTCCATGTCTGCCAGCCCAGAGATGATCCCCCCCCACACTTTCAACCACAGGCACAGTTTTAATCTCCCACTTGAGCATCCCCAGAGAAGGCAGTGAGTATGAAAAAGGATCCTGTGCAGAAATGTTTGGCAGCAGGGGGTGTGTTTGGTAGCTGGCAGCAGCAGGGTAAGGCTGGCTGAGGAGGCAGGAGGCCATATCTCCTCCTGGAGACCCTAACCTGGAGAGGGCTCCTGGAGGCAGAAGCAGAGAGGTGGTTCTCAGTTGCCTACCTGTAAGATTTTCATTGTGCATCTTTTGCAAACTGTTCACATGAAGCAGAAAATTCAACATCTAATCCTCCCTCCTTTACAGAGATCAAGCCATTAAGACAGAGGAAGCACTGAAATCTTCCTGCTGCTTTCAGGGTGGAGAGCAATGCAAGGGGTAAATTATATTCCAGAAAGGGGGAAATGCACAGATGGTATCAAACCGTTCTTTTCCTAAACAGAAGAGACATTTACATAATAACACAAATTAATGAAACCCAGCAGTTGGTTTGCTTTTCAGATAAAAGTTTTAATTCAGAGATGTAGGTAACTGTCACCTGCCTCTAAGTTTCCTAGGCAAACAGCTCCTCTTAGAAGCACTGAGAGCAGAGATACCTTTTCCCCACCCTTTTTTTTATTTCTTCTTTTCCTTTTTTTTTTTTATTTTTGTGGGCATGGGATGGCAGGGCAGATGGATGATCATGAAGGATTTTTCTGGAGAAAAAGGTAAAGGCTGTTTAAAAAATTTAAAATATCTCTTGGAAAGAAATTTGCACAAAAGCTCCAGAACAGGATATGAGGCCTGTGAACAAAATGTGAAACCATCTGCAGGGGAAGGCTCTTTACACAAGCACTGAAGGCACTATCTAATTAAATGGCTTTTTGAGAAGGGTGGAATAGAAGATGATTTTGGTGAATCCTATCTATACATTCTGGGTTATAGGACAGGCTAGGCCTTTTGAAAACACTTAAAAGTGCTTTTCTGTCCACTTTCATTCATATTATTTTAGTTTTCTACTAACAGAACCATGTTCACAGTGGGTATATTTTGCTTATTCAGTCTGCATTTTGCACTGCCCAGGTGGCTGATGGTCGTCACTTCTCAGATGTCTTGCAGATAGATCTTTAATGACTTTATTACTATATGTTTTGTACAGAAAGTTCATTTGAACTTCTTACACAATATTGCCATGTCTCAGGTTCCCTCTGCTATCTTATACATTGCATTATTGACGTACCAGCATGCAGGGCACTCTGACAGCTTACATGACCATCTTAAAATAAATGCTCCAATTCATCAGCCCCAGGTTGAGTAGTGCTGGCACACTCATTGCCCTTAGATGAAATGGCAAGGACAGGTTTTGGGGACTTAATGTATGAGGGCTTAAATTTGGGGGGGTTTGTTGCTAAGGAAAATAGGTAAAACCCAAAAGATATATAGACATGAATAAGCAACTTCTGTGGTAATCTCAAAGACATACCAGTTATTGTCCTAGACTTAATAGTATATTTACTTGATTTTTAAGCAATTCTGTCTCCATATTTTTACACTTAGTTGAACAGCATGAAGTCTACAACACAGGCCAAGCCAGATGTGAAGAGAAGAAAAGCCTTTTAATCATTCTCATAAAATCTTTTGACTTGTAGTCTCCATGGTGGGTTTTTATTCCTTAAAAGACATGGGTATTTCCAGTTACAAAGATTTGTGAACAGCATGCAGAAGGCTTAGTTACATTAATTTTCTCCCTTTACCAGTGCTTTCATGAATTTCTAGTTATTTTCTTCATCCCTTGGTCTTGCACAGTTTTTCAGTGCATTCAGATTCAAATAAGCTTCTATCCATGCAGTATGGCAAACTGATTTTTCCAAATGTGCATAAAAGCATAGGTAAATTCAGGGCCACAAGATTTATTTATTAAAATTTTGCTTGGTAGGCTAAAGTACATGAATAGAAATGAATCTTCTCAGTATTATGCATGTCCTAAGGCAGCAGCTTGCAGAATAACAAGTTAGCCATATAACTGGTTCTAATTTTAGGTAATTGAATACTTATTTGACAGTCCTCTTCCTCTTGGGGCAGAGTGTCTGGCTTGTACATGCATGTAGCAGAGAGTCTTTGCAGCTTCTAATTCCTTGCCTAAATCCCTTCTTCCACTCAGATGCCTTTGAGGAGGCAAATAAGATTCTGCCATCCCTGCCCACCATGGCTCCTCTCTGTGAGTCCTGAGCTTTGTGAAGCCCCATGTGTTTTCCCTCCTGCTGTCCAATTCACAGTTTCTGAGCATCCTCTTTCATGTGCTCCTCTAGATTCCTCAATGACTGACCAATTGTGTCTGAAGGTTTGGTTTTTACCCAGTGTTTCAGACAGTTCATTTTCTTCTCTGTATTCTTTGGAGACAAACGACCATTGACTCTTTTGACAGGGTTTATTAATGATTCATGTTATGAATTGATTCAGTGCATTATCTGATATTTTACTGAAAAAATGGTTCAGATTTTCAACATATGTGAGCTAAGAAGGAAAGAACACATATATGAGCTGAGGTTTTCTGCTTACAAGTCATCGTAGTAGGTGTCCAACGACAAAATCTTGCCTTTGAGCTCTTGAACACAGCTGCCATCTAGGGACTTCACTTCTTCCAAAATACACATGGAATCATAGAATGCCTTTGGTTGGAAGGAACCTCAAAGATCATCTAGTTCCAACCCCCCTGCATGGATATGGATGCCTACCACTAGACCACATCCAACCTGGCCTTGAACACTTCCAGGGATGAGGTATCCACAATATCCCTCAGCAACCTGTTCAGTTTCTCACCACACTCATGTTAAAGAATTCCTTCCTAATGTCTAACCTAAATCTGTACTGCTGCTACTACAGAAAATTCTCTTGTGTCTTGCACTTGCATGCTTTTGGACTTGAAGACAGAGGAAAAGCTGTTCTCACCCAGTTACAGTTTGGGAAGTAAGTTCTTTCAATCTCATCCTACCCAGCAAAATAAAACAAATGTAACAGTGGGTTCATAGATGTATTATTTCTGCCAGCAGTTCCATGGAACTGCAATTGGTCACCTTCATGTCTGGTGCCCTGACCATCAGAGAAAACAGTTTTCATTTAGGTTGAAACTAAGTAAAGATTTTCTTGATGTTGGCTATGTAGTATTCCCTAAGAGGATTCTGATCTTGCTTTAGCATAAGTAAGGTTCACCTTATTTGTGCTTTATTACATAATTAGTTTGGAGGATTACTTGAGATTTGAAGTATCTACAGATTTATTTTTAAATTTCTCTATTACCCTCACCAAGTCCCTCTGGCTTTGTATGTTTGGGTTGTTTGTTTTTGGGTTTTTTTTTTCCTGTAGAAGATTCCAGCCATTTAGTTTTCTGTCTAGAGCATAGTCCACATGGTATTAATTTGTATCTCTACAGTGTCTGTAAGTTTTAGGTGATTACACATTGCTAGATGTTATTTCTAACAGAAATGAAGTAATAAAGTGTCAACTTATCGGAGTAAGAATACAAATCAGGATCTCTTAGAAGAGAAAAACTGTCATAACACCAAAAAACTCAATAATGGTTCAAGTAGACATGAAATAAGGGTGTTGAGTCATTTGCAGTCTGCTTTTCTCTAAACTGTATGGGCAGTCTGTGAGGCACAAGAGTGAAGAGACAGTGTCATTTCCAGTTATTGAGGAGAAACATGCAAAATATGTTATTCTCCCTTCACATCTCTTGCATGGCTTGAAATTGTTGGTTTATGTTTTCATCTGTTTCTTTTTGTTCATCACTGACCTTCATTTCATCATTGACTTCAGTGTGCAGCCTGGTGTAAAGAGGTGATGGGGAAAGGTAGGCTTCAGACACCAGATGGCTTTGTGGATGTCCTTACTCTCTTTTCTCCCTTTGCCCATTTCTTCATCAATGACCTATGGTTGTTAGATCCCTTCTTTGCTTTTACAAAATATCTGAAAACATTTAGAGTAATTGAAGCTCCTCTAGACTCTCAAATTTTCACTTAGAATATAGGCCTATTACAGACTTCAGTGGGAAAATAACTTATCATTTAAAAATAAAATTCATAGGAACTGCCTATTCTCTGAAGTGCTATTTTCATTATGGTTTTGAAGATAATAGCTGCCAGTCAGAAAATCTGATGAGTTTCCACAGGTTGTATTTCTTCTTTGTCAGGGGAAGTGCTCCAATTTGGGGACTGCAGTTTTCTTTAATGTAGTGTCTGTAGAGGGAGAGATTTCTTGAACCATTCCCCATTACCTTTCCATGAACTTGTCACTTGTTGTGTCCAATTCTGCTTCTGAACATGTCTGTATTTTGTGATATAATGTGAGAACAGTTGTGGTCATTGCTCAGCTTGGCTGAATTTTATGGTAATTAATGTTTTGGTATTTTGTTTTTAGAAGATGCCTAAGAGGCCATATTTGTTTATAAACTCTCTCCCACCCCAGATTTTCTAAAATTATTATCATGTGAAAATGTGCTTTGCTTTTTATGTAGTAACCATCTGCATTAGAGGGATTTCTAATGCAGTTTGTATTTTTGCACTGAGTCTAGCTGCTGAGCCAGCTGAAGGTGTCATGTGCAAAATAATTCAAATACCTGCTTAAAGGCCTGAGGGAGTAAAAGCCTTCACTCTTAGTTAACCCTGAAAAGAATCTCACACAGATAGAATGAAAAGAAATAATCTTCAGTCCATAAAGCTACACACTCAAATTATGCACTTAGTGGACTCATATATGCAAAATCTTCTATTATGAATTATTCATGTCAAGAGAGCATCATTCTTGGATGGTTTACAAGACTGGGCTTGCAGTGTCTTCTCACTTCATTCTTAATACCTGCTAGACAAAAAATGTGTATGCTAGCATGCAGATGGCAATAAAACAACTGAAGGTATGAATTTGGATCAGTGGAATACAGGCTGGTATAAGGTCAGTATTACATTGCTGTACTGGAATGCAACTTTGAGTATACAGACTGCTATAATTCTATTGCTAAAAATGTAACCAATTTCAGATTAAAATTTTTTTTAGAAAAAGCATGGATCTTGTGAGTTTAAGGATTAGAGTAAGCACTCAACATATAACTTTGTTAGCTATACAGATGCACTGCAGAGATTTGTTTATTCTACTATCTCTTATGGTGTTTCTAGTCAAAGAGCTGAAGTTAACAGTTCCCATGTCTGCCTAATGCAGTTCATCTGGGCTCACAAGAGAAGAAGAATATCTTAGAACCATGGAATCACAGAATCATTTCTGTTGGAAAAGATCAGCTTCAACTGTTAGCCCAACACTGCCCCGTTCACCTTTATACCATGTCCCAAAGCACCACAACTACATGTATTTAAATATCTCCAAGGGTGGTGACTCTACCACGTCCCCAGAAGTGGGACATGTAAAGCTTGTTCCAGTACCTGGCAACCCTTTCAATGAAGAAATTTTTCCTAATATTCAATCTAAATCTCTCCTGGCACAACTTGAGGCTGTTTTTTCTTGTTTTATCACTTGTTCCTTGGGAGAAGACACTGATACCCATCTCACTACAACCTTCTCTCAGCTAGTTGTAAAGAGCTACAAGGTCTCAGCCTCCTTTCCTCCAGACTAAACAATCCCAAGTGTTCCCACTTCCACTCCTCAGAGGACTTGTGCTCTAGACTCTTCACCAGCGTCATTGCCTTTATTTGGACAAACTCCAGCACCAAAATGCCCTGGTAGTGCAGGGTCCAAAACCGACCACAGTTAGGCAAGATCCAGCCTCACCAGTGCCGCATACAGGGTGATGATCACTGTCCTACACCTGATGTCCACAATATTTCTGATACAACCCAGGATGCTGTTGGTCTTCTTGGCCACCTGGGCACACCGCTGGCTCACATTTAGCTGGGTCTCAACCAACACCCTCAGGTCCTTTTCCATCAGGCATCATTTCAGCCACTCTTACCCAAGATTTGTTATGACTGAGTTTTTTCTTAATTGCAAGGTTGAAGGTGGCATCCTCAAAAAGTAGCCATTAGATGGCTATACAGTACTGTAAGAGGATGTATTTTCACTGCAATAAAAAGTCTGATCTGAGTTTAGATGCTACTTATAAATGTAGCTGAAAACTGAAAAATCTCATGTATCACCTAGGATGTGAGTGGGAAAAATGACTAAGGCATGTATTGAAAGATAAATAGAATTCTGTGACATTTCACAAGTTATAAGAGTCAGATAACACCTCTGTACCAAGCTGCCTGTCAAAAAAAGTCAGTCTAAATAAATGACGAATTCCAAATAAGCACAAGTACTACAGTAGTGTGGCATCTCAGTTCATCACTCTCAAGAAAACAATACTTATTTCTAAAGTCCCATTATATTAATGTTGTCATCTTTTAGTAGCAAAATGTTGCATCATATTGTTTCATTCTTACAGCACAATCAATACTCTAATCTGTTATGGTGCTTTCAGAATAGTGCTGTCATTTTCAGAAAAAGAACACAGCAGAAATGGGGAGGAAATGGAAGAAGGGAAGTGTTCCATAGAGAGAAACACTTTACAAACAGCAGTGGATCATCCAGGCATGCTCTATGCTTGTGCTTCAGGAAAACAAGTCATTTACCAGATGTTTCAAATTGTGTATAAAATATAAAAGAGCATATTGGGGGAAATGTGTTTAATGCTAGAATACTCATCTGTCTTTTGTAAGAAAACTAAATATGAAATATGACCTAGCTTTAAAATATTGAAGTGCATCATATTTATCCTTGCAAGATTTAGCTATATTTTTGTCAAATTATTCACTTTGCTTTCAGGATCTGAGGAGACTTTTAGTTTTGCTGCATTTTTCTACATGTCAAAAATTACTTGATCCTTCTTTTTTTTACTCTCTCCTTTTACTGACTTCCCCCTCCCTTCCCCCCCCCCCCCCCCCCCTCCTGGTTATTTTACTTTTCTCTATGATGATTCTTTTAAGCATTATACAGATATGGACATGTACAATAAATATTTGGGCAAGTGTCAAAAGACAAAGATCTTCTACTATTCCATCATGCATAGCTGGAGAAGAGTCCAGAGTGGCAGTAGGTGCCTGCTACACTGAGTTTAGTCAAAGTAAGACACCAAAACTGTAGCTTGATAGATCAGTCAAAGCATTTTTTTGTAGCACCTCTTCATTATGACAAGAGGGGCCACTACCCAAGCTGAGGTGGGGATGTTCTGTCTTGCAGTGCAAATTATTATTTGGGACTCTTTCATTTTGGTCTGTAATAACGGAACACAAAATTTTTGGTATCCATGCTTGGTTAATATAGCATCCGCCATCCTGTGCACACCTAGACTACAGCACTACTGATCACATTTCCCAAGTAAAAAGCAAGTTTTAGCAAACACCAGAAAACCCAGAGTCTGCTTTCATATGTGTCTCAAGAGCAAGCTCCTATGTATCCTCTTATTTTTGATGACAACAGCTAGAAATTCACAGTTTTTCTGTATATAACTCATGCTATAAGAGAACAGAGGGCAAAGAACAGAAAGATAATACTACTTTTCTTCTCAAAATGCCAAAGTGATTGCATTTAAATATACACTGTGTTGTCTCTGAGAAAAATATCCAACCCCACCCATGAAGGACGTGAACATGGCAGGGGTCTGTATGCACAGAGCCTTAGAACACTGTCTAGTCCCCATTCTCCATCGTCCCCTGTGAAGAGACATTGCAGTCACATCAGTACCGACGTGCTGAGGAGAGGGTCAAGCAAAATGGAGTAACATATGCCTGCTTGAGAGGTTTACTGAAAGAGCTGTGCTGAAACCAAGAAGGCAGACAACGTGGTAATAGTTCTGCCCGAAAGGGGCCTCACCCTGCCTGGGAAAGATGTAACACCAGTTGAAACTGGGGGAGTAGAAAAGTGTGGCACCAGAGCAGATGGAGGAATTTCCAAGTGGCTTCTAGTAACACTGTGCCAGCTGAGTTCTCTTTTTCTTGCTTTTTTATAAGCCTTTCCTGAAAAGACATTACTGAAAATATGGCTAGCATCTCCTGAAGTAAAAAACTTTCCGTTTGGCTATCTGACTGAGGCACAACATTTGGGGTTTTTAAATTTTCAAGAACTGGTTGATTTGCATAGCAGCATTATTTCTTATAAGCAGAGCTGGCAATGCAGCCAATACTTCTATTTGGCCAACAATTTCCCTTGTAAAATCCTGCTTCTGCTGGAGTAAATTAGTTTCCAGTGCTCTGAAATTTCTTGTGCCAAGCCTCTGCCTCAGGGTGAACACTTGCAGTTTTATTTTACAGTTACTGATGTGTTTTTTTTAAATTTCTGCCAAAAAAGAAGTCATCTGTTCTCAGGATAATTGTGGCATGATGCATTTTCCCATGTCCCTGAATTCTTACAAGTGTTCTACTGGGACAAGACAAGATCGTCATGCTTTGTAGCAGCAACTTGACATCCAGACAAGAGCAGCCATGTGTGTCTCTGTGGAAAAACTGCTTTGCCCATGAAATTTTGCCCAAATGTGGTTAAGCGCATAAGTCTTTGAAGCATCTCTCTTTTATTATGCTAATTTGAAACTCACTAGGGTTTCGTGGTGAAAGCTCTGACACTCCATCTCCATGGGCTCAGGGTTTCAGAGTTAAGTGCAACATTGCATCCAGACATTTTCCAGGCTGATGCAGCAGCAGAGCCAGTGCTGGAGCAGCTGGTGGCTCTCCTGGGACTCACAATCCCTTTCTGATCACTGGGACCCTCCGGCCTTCACATGGAGATCACAGGCACAGGCTGGGTCAGTTCCCCCCTGCCTGCCCCAGAAAGGTTATACACTTTTGTTTCTATTTGCAAGTGCAGGAGTGATTGCTTTACAGTTTTTTTCAGTCTAATCAGTGCAGTAAATCAGTAAATTGTATCAAATTTATCATGGTTGCGAGTCAAACTTCACAAGAGAAAATGTTCTTGTTCTTTGAGATAATAAATGGCCCATGTGGCTTTAGAAGGGAAGG
This sequence comes from Calypte anna, assembly GCF_003957555.1. Taxonomy (NCBI): domain Eukaryota; kingdom Metazoa; phylum Chordata; class Aves; order Apodiformes; family Trochilidae; genus Calypte; species Calypte anna. The sequence continues at coordinate 103,934,191 of NC_044244.1, read as the reverse complement.
CAGAGGTAGAAATACTCAAGGTAATGGTTCAAGTCTACAAAGATGCTAGAAAGTTTTTGTGGGATCATTGAAGACCATGGGCCTCACACAAGAGAAGAAAATTGTCTGAGGAAAATATGACTGACTGCAGAGAGAGCAGGCTGAATCCAAATGTTTTCCAATGTGCTGCTAAGATATAAATCAAAACCACATCTAACCAATCAGTCTCATTATATTAGAGAGAAGTAAGTCATACATTCAGGGGTATTCATAGGCCTGATGGGGAATTTCCCTAATCTCAGAGTTTAGCATGGATTAATACCCAGGATCCTTGTGGTCCCAGATGAACACAATGATTTATGGCTGAGGTATTTTGTGCACGTGAAACAAATGCAGAGGTACTTCTCCTAGTAAATGGCACCTATGTGAGAGGATGGAGTCCAGTTGTTCTGGGAAAGGGACTTCGACTTAATAGGGTTTTTTTGTTTCTTGTTTTTTTTTAAAAAAAGGAAAGTATCGTGAAAACCATGTTAGAAAGCTTTTGAGGAAGAAAAATGCTTATACTAAAGGGAACAGCTGGAATGGTTAGCAGAGATGGGACTTGGACTGTCAGAAAACTCTGGCATTTGCCAGAGGTCTGTTCAGCTGGTCACCTTGGACAGTGCCACCATTTGTCCTGTGACCCTTCCCATTCTCCCAGCAACATCAGTCCTGGTGAGTACTGGGTGTAAATCACTGTCCTCTAAAAGAGAATAATACAAGAAAACAGGCTTCAGGCGCAACTTACTTTTAATTTAGCTGTTGTAACCCATTGTTTCAGAGAACATGGGAACTGCTGTGTTACACAGAGACCTGATCTATTCTGATCACAGCCTGACTGTATAACTCTCACTGATAAATTGCTTCTTTTATACTGAACATCTGTGGGAAAGGCTGCTTCCCATGCTGGCCACATGCCTGCTAAATAAAACCCAGAGGAAATTGGCCAGGCAGTTCTGCATGCCATTGTGAGAGAGGTTAAGGTTCAGCAATGACCTCTGGTCCCTTGCCCCTTGAACTCATGGGGCTAGATGCACCATGAAGTTGGTGTACTGAGTCTTTGCTTTGCTATAGGGGTGCCTTGACCAGTTAGGTTATTCTTTAAAGAATTAGCTATCACAACTTTGGAAATGTGTTTTAGATTGCCAGAGTCCTGCTTTTCCTTCTCCATCAAAAACAGAGATTGCAAAAATGCGGAGTGAAAACAAAACATTAGAAAGGTTGAAATGCAGAAGTTAGACTGAAATATTCTTTCAAGCTGGTTGATTTATGGAAGGAAGTTTTATTAATAGTAACGTACTAGTTACATAATTGGTTGCATGCAGAAATCTGTAAAATTATAGGCCAATAATCTTTTTTAATAAATGTATGCATCCCCATAAAATAACCAATGATTAGCTGTGAAGCAAACACTAACTATGCTCTAAAGACAGATTTCAGTGATGAATGATCCAATTAACTAGAGTGCAGAACTCTTTCAAAACCCTTTTTTCACTGTTGGTGAAGTATCTTGGTGCTTTTACTATTTGTCCAATAACAAACCTTTCAAAGGGACTGTAAATAGAAAAGTCACACTGCAGTATGATTTTGCAGTTCAGTGTTTGATGATGGAGGACAAGGTGTGCTCAGACACATTCAGTGGACCAGGGAGGATTGAAAGAATTTCAAAGAAGGAAAGAAGTAATGCTGTGAACTTAGTTGCAACTCCGATTCTTTCAGTGCTTTAGGACCCATTTACCATCTTACATAAGTAAAGCTGTTGAACAAAACCATGCAATGGCTGAAGCTAAGCTTTTGAATAAATTTTGAGACGATTTGGTATGTATCTCTATGCAGTTACTTCTGAAGTTAGGCACTTGGAAGCGGTGAGAAATTGTGCTTCATTCAACTTGAAAGATGTAAATTGAGTTTAAGAGCCTACGAGTCTTCAAAGAAAGGCAGCCAAAATTGAGGAAGGGAGTGTCTTGTTTGAACAAAACAGAAATTTGCTTTTCCTGCCCTTGTGCAAATTTTCCTTAATGCTTGATATTAGCAAATTACTTTTCCTGCAAAGAAGTGCAAAGGAACATTAAGTTTTAAAGAGGTTTTTATGGAAAGCAAATATTGAAAGTACAAGAGCTTGCTTAGATGCCTGATTTTAAATGACACTCAGCTCTTAAACAAAAAAAGGCTGCGTCATATGTCAGCCTAAATACACACCAAAGAGGGTTAGGGGTACTGAACACTTAACATTAGTCATTTCAAGTAACCCAGTGAGAACTGTCTGCTTGTGTATAACTGCTGATAAATATTACCTGGATTTGTAAAAAGTGATCCTATTCTAGGCAAAAAAAAATCAAACTTGAGCAATTGCAGATCATCTCTTGTCCAGATGTAAGTGTAATGCTTCACTCAGCAACTTTACCCAGTAAGACATCAGAGAATGTACAGAAATGGGAGTTCTCATGTCAGTCTCCATCTGTCCTTATTTTCATGGGTATTAGTCAGACCTTAAACAATGTTTGTGTTTTTCATCAAAGATAAGCTCTCAGGGAAACAGGAAGAGGGTGTAGTAAAAACTGAACATAAACCATACACTGGAACTGCTGGCATCCAGACACTTTACCAGTCTTTTCTCTTTTATTATGTCTGTATTTGCAATACACCTATCTATTATTTTTCCTTTCATTGCTGTATCTTGGTGCTAGCAGATATTATATAACACAGAGTATCTTCATGTCCAGACCAAAAATTGTAACTCTTTAGACTAACAAATTTCTAAATAAAGCAATTGTTTCCTCTGCATGTCCTTTATAAATTTGCAGTTTGTGTCCGAAACAGTTGCCCTGAAAGTGACAGCTTCATGAGAATGAAGATCATGAGGAAAGCTCAGTCTTTCTCTACATTTACCCAGCCTAATCACAACAAGATTTTTCCTCTATGTGTGTTTCACATACATTCTTAGAGTAAAACAACTCTACAGTTAACGTGTGAACTGAGGATTTGAAAGCAAAGCAACTGATACAAAAGCAAGTTCAAAAACAGTCACTGATCTGCAAAAGCATTCATTTAATCCCTCAGCAAGGCAGCTTTTTACTGTGGCTTTCTCATACAGAATATGAGCACTGTAGAGTAGACCAAATCCCCCCAGAGGCTAGAAATAATTTGGCCCTCTGAAGAAATCACTTAGGTAATAGAGACATTCAACTTTTTACCGTCTCTTAATTTGTCTCTAGTTTCAGCTTACCATAATGAACAAAACCATGTAGTCCCCTGAAAGCTTTTTGATTTAGATGCAAGACAGACTCTGTTGCAGCCAGTAAGGGTAATAATTTTTTTGCCTGTCTTGTTTGTTCAGACTTACTATTTATTCTAGGTTTTGTTTTCCAGTACGTTCAGCACAGTGGTTCCCCAGTCTCAGCTGAAGCCAGCATATAGCACTGTCATATAAACAGAGCCCTTTCCCTTCAGCTGCTCGATGCAATTACAACCCACTTTAAGCATCATTAGAACTTGGCTAAGTTGCCAGCATCTCAAAAATCATACTAAAAAGTTGTAAAAAAAATATTGCCTGTTGGATGAAAGCTGCCTTCCTGTCTAGGTTTACACAAGCCCTTTTTACCCCATTGAGAACTGCACTGTGTGACAAATTGGCTCAGAAATGTCTCCAGCAAGATACCTTGATTTTCTTGTACTGTCGATGATTTTGCTCTCATGGATGTGAGACATTTTCAGGACAACAGAGCTGTGCTAGGGAAAGTCCTGAGGTCAGCCCGTGTGTTACCTTTTATTTTCTAGCAGATGCATTCTTGCTTGCTTGAGGTTGCTGCTGCCACTTTAAAAACAAGCATCCCAGGAATTTTCTTTTGAAACAGGCTTCCCCTTTCCAAATCCAATTAGACTTTTTCAGTTGGGTCATTTTCAGCCCCTGCTGCATTTTTGGGGTTTTTACTGAATTTTTTAAAAAACATGGCCCTGCTGTGGGGAGAGCAAGGGGAGTTTTCACCATGCTGACTCATGGCTCTGCTCCAGTGACCCTTCTGGCTCCAGAGTCTGGTGGGTTCCCTTTGGCAACCATGAGTGGGCAAGACAGAGACAACCTTGCAGGGGCCAGGACACGATGCCAGCTCCCCTCAGCCAGCCAGGGGCTCTCCAGCTCATCCCATGTGGGATGAAGAGAGAGATGGGCAGGCTTCAGCCACCCAGGAATCAAGGGGAAAAGTAGCACCCAGGAAATCCCCCACCTCCATCCAGCAGAGCTCACAGGACTGCTTCCCAGGCTGCAGAGATGCAGGAATAACCCCAAACTGCTGGACTGGTCATCCATGACTCTGGCAGTGCCTGAGCCATGTGTATGGGGACAATGGCTGGAAGGACTCAATAGAGAGGATGTGAGGGGAATTGCAACAAGATGAAGGAAAAGCATGGAGGATGTGGAAGTGGGAAATCTAACTTTGCCAGTCTTCTTGGTTTAGATAATGGTAAACATTTTACCTTAGCAACAAGAGAAAAATATAGAGCATGCCAGATATCCCTGGCAGTATAACTACTATCTCACCACTATAATCTTTAAATTAATAAAAAGCAATTTGGAGCCAAGGTTGACAACTAATGCTGTCCTTTGATCATCTTTGCGTCATTTTTGACTGGAGGGCACAGTCCCAGTGCAGCAACTCTGATGCCATGAAATAGTGTCTGAACAGTATTTAGAAGAGCAAGGAGGCTGTGAAGGGATCCAGCACAAGTCCTGTGAGGAAGGGCTGAGGGTGCTGGGGGTGTTCAGTCTGGAGAAGAGGAGGCTCAGGGGAGACCTCATCACTCTCTACAACTCCCTGAAACGAGGGGGTAGCCAGGGTGGGGTTGGTCTCTTTTCCCAGACAGCCATCAGTAAGACAAGAGGGCATGGACTTAAGCTCTGCCAGGGGAGGTTTAGGTTGGATATTAGGAAGAAATTCTTTACAGAGAGGGTGATCAGGCATTGGGATGGGCTGCCCAGGGAGGTGGTGGATTCTGTGTCCCTGGAAGTTTTTAAGAAGAGACTGGATGTGGCACTCAGTGCCAGGGTCTGGTAACCACAGCGGTAGTGGATCAAGGGTTGGACTTGATGATCTCAGAGGTACTTTCCAGCCTGGAAATTCTGTGATTCTATGATATTCTAGAATCTGAAGAAGGCCTAAAGGAAGGCTAGAGATGGACCAGCAAGGGTCCTTTTGCAAGGGCCTGTAGTGATAGGATGAGGAGCAGTGGTTTTAAATTGAAGGAGAGTAGATTTAGACTGGATATTAAGAAAAAGTTTACCATGAAAGTAGTAGGAAAATGGAAGAGGTTGCCCCGGGAGGTAGTTGAGCACTCATCCCTGGAGATATTCAAGGTGAGGCTTGACAAGACTCTGAGAAACCTGGTCTAGTTGAGGGTGTCCCTGCTTACTCCTGGGGGCTTAGACTAAACCTTCAGAGGTCCCTTCCAACCCAAATTATTCTGGGATTCTATGAAATATGTCCCACAAAGCACACAAAACTGTTTAGTGTGGATGCAAAATAGCACACCTGCTTGGTCAGGGTACACAATCCAGGAGAAAGTCCTCTCAGAATTGTCATCAAATTTTCATAAGAAATAACTCCAATTTTAAAATTATACATATAGAAGACCTTATTGGGGTTTTTTTAAGCCTGTGAAGCACCTTCATACAATTTCCCCCTCTAGCAATTTTAATCTCAGGTATCAATTAATATTTGTGTTGTATAAATACCTTCTTGTCCCAGGTAGTGACCAAGGTCAGTAATTAACCATGCTGCCATCTTCAGAAGAGTGGACATCTCTTCTTAGGAGATATTAAAAACTTTTTTTAATATGGTAGAATTAAATGTATTCTCTAGCCTCAAAATAAAATAGAATAAAGTCTTGTGAAATTTGTGCTTTTGCCGTCTGCAGAACACAGGTTTAAACCAGGTTTAAATAGGGATTTTTTTCAACATCAGTGTTTTTATTTTTTAACGAAACTCCTAAATTTGTCTTGCAAAGTCTTCCTGGCCTTTCCAAATTCAGTGGTCTGGGTAGCCACAGTGGATGTCACTGCAGCGTGTCATGCCACTGGGTGTGAAGTCCCTGCCCAGCCCTCTGTGACCAACCAGCTACACATGGTGACAACAGGCACTGCACACGATGAATTACTGCAGGAACCTTCCAGAAAGCCTGGAGGCACCAGTCGGTTCCTGCAGAAGGAGGTGGAAATTGAGAGGATGAAATATCTCTGCTTAGGTGTCTTTTAGTCTGGGGGCTGAGCAAATGGTTTGTTGTGTAACATTTTGCATTGCAGCACAGCTTTGCAGTTACCACTGCACTGCTCGGCAGAAACAATGAAACAAAGCAAGGGGAGAAGCTTTCAGAACCAAAGCCCGTGTTCATTGCTGTTGTGAAATCCCATATAAATTTCCTTAACTGTTGTGCCACACACAGTGAGGGAGGGCAAAGATGATGGTTTCTGACAGCTATCACTGCTTCTTGCTTCAGCACAGTGTTTATCTCTACAGCTGGGAAGAGGCCTGAAATTTATAAAATGCCTGAATCTGGGTCAGGAAATATTTCTGCTCACTGCAAGCTGATCTCCCCATCTGAAGTGTATTGGAGGTGTTGAGAGCAAGATGCTGCTGCACCGCTGTTGTGTTGCTGCTCTCTCCCCTGGGAATGAGCTGTCAGGAGGCCAAAAAGAACACACCGGGGCAAAACTGCCATGCAGGCAAGAAACACAGTCGATTATTTGGTATTTTCCTGTGCCTCCGTTGTCATGTGGGTGTTTAACCTGAAGGAAGAGAACACCCATCAGACTCAGGTATCTGAAGAGGCACCTTCCCAGCACATGGAAGGAGAGAGGGATGTGCAAGATACCGGGTGTGCGACCGACCCACCCGTTGCGGGTGGGGTTTCCTGGTGTCCTGAATCACTCAGATCCTCTCCTCACTAATGCTATTTCTTACACCACGGAGAGATGGGATCAATCTGACCCTGGCAAATCCTGAGAAATGGTGTGTTTAATAGGCCCAGCTGGGGATTGTGATGGTGGGAAGGAGACAGGAGCTCAGCTGAAGCTGGCGCCTGCCTTAGAAACACCTTTCAGGTCATAAGCCCTGCCCTTAGGATGTCTGGCACTCTCTTTGCCAGGGAAGATCCTCAGAGTTTCACCCTGTGAGCTGTGGGGAATAATCCCTGGCAGTTTCTCCTGCTTTTTTCCCAGGGAAAACCATAAAAAAGTTTTGTGTCTGTGTTCCTGAGCTTTTAATCCCTCACCAGCCATGGAGCTGGGACAGATATTAGATGAGAAAGAAGAATTACTGGTTCAAGAGGAGTGAAGTTTGCCTCTGCCTCTACACTGCCAACATTGTGGGTTATTGTTGGTCTGAATGGAGTAATCCTCAGTTCTCTACCATGGAAGCAGATGTTACATCACACAGCTTTTGCAGTTTCCCCATCCCTGCTGTCCTCTGAGGTTCATCCCTATCAGCATTTGCTGCTTCCCATCCTAGAGGCAGCTGTATTTCACTAGTGAGTGAGCTGTGTGTTTTAATTTCAGTTCATTTTGTACAGCATTTATCTCTTGAGATTAAAAATACCAGAAATCAAAATTGGTAATGTTGCTGTGATTGTTTTCCTTTTTACAAATTGCAAACAGTAAATCTCTTAGTCTCTTTTAATAAATCATTTCATCTAGGCATCTATTTTGTTTGTTTATGCTGTTTTTTCTTTCACCATGGCTCTCTTCTGATTCCAATCATATGAAAATGCTCATGATCATAAACTAGATTGAAAATGGGATGTTTTTCAAAATGAAATCGTTATTGCTCTGTCTGACAAGAAATACTGCTGCATATGGGTGTTTGGTTACATGTACATTAGAATATCATGTTGAAACAGAGATTTTCAGCATAAGAGATTTAAGAGTTGATCTGAAAAACCTTCTCTTTGCAAAAATTTTTTTCAACGTCAAACTATCTTTTTTAAAAATCAGACATTGAAATGCAAGGAATCTGCTTTTTTTCATTGTCCTTTTATTCATTGCTACTCTTGACAATGGCCACATAATATCTGACTTTGGCTCAGTCCCCCTCACTGATCTAGTGAGCTTAAAATATGGCACAGGTTATTGGAGCAAGCAAGAAAGCTGTTCCTGAAAATGATCAAAATACAGTTGGGATGCTCTCTAGAATATGAAAAACTCAGATGTACCAAATGTGAGGACATCTGAGCCCAAACTTCACTGCTGTCCTGCTTTAGGCTGTGGAGGATTGCCTGCTACTTCGTGAATGGAACGTGATCTGTGTGCATGTGGCTGTGTCTCTGTCTCTTTTGTTTATGAGCTCGGTCACTGTTTCCATTTCAGAAGAAGTAAGATAAATCCTTTTAACATTCCAGCTCTTTCTCCTCTTGGCTATAACTCATGGTGAATACTTCAGATTTGGCAAAGAGTTTTTTCTGCTCTAAAACTACATTTCTTCACAAATAAATTATTTTTATATTAATATCTAGTAGAAGATTGCCAGCTCTAGTCAGGTATGCAAAGGTTTTTATGCATTTCAAACTTGAAGAAAAGACTGTGAGGGCTTTATCCAGCTCTCTGTTATTCTAGTAAAAGATACAGCCTCTCTCAGTAAGCCTTTCCTACCATTATAGATCACTATGGTCTTGTATTTGCATATAATCAATATCATGCATACTTTTATTTCTGTAATGTGCCTTGAAAGTATTTATCACATCCTTTGCTTCAGCTTTTTAGCTGAATTATTTCTAGAATAGCTAGAATTATTTTACTTTTAAGATAAGTAAATGATAGCTTATTACCATAATCTGTTAGCCTCAGTAAGCAAATGTCTCTTGGAAAATCATTATTCTAGGATGTATATGCGTTTTATAGTTTTCTACATACTTCAGAAAGTTAATGTGAGAATTGCTCTTTGCATCATTAACAAGTCCAGGCAGGACCATCCACTTTCCACTGTTAAAATGTTTTACTTTGGCCAGCAAATTCTTTGGTCAGTAACATAACAAAGTGACTAGATCTGCGTTAGCTGTTTCTCATAGCTTTTTCTTCTTTCGTTTGGTAATTATCATCAGAGTCTTTATCCCTTGACAGATGCAACAGTTTCCATTTCCATTCTCTGCGAGGTGGGAGACATGAGGCATGTGATACAAAAAAGCTTTCAGAGAGGAAGCTTGCTATTTATGCAAAGCTGAGGAATCTATGGAGGATGATGATGTAGCCTGTGTTAGCTGAGAAAAGCCAGAGATTGACTTGCTCCTGCCAAGCCATGACATGTAGTAGACACTAGGATAGGAATGTGATGGGAGCAGCACAGCAATCAGAGACATATCTCTTATGGATTTCAAAGGCATGTCCTGCATCATGGTTTATTTCAGTTGAGACAGACTAATGTCCCGCTTTAGGCTGGATGAGGCAACCTGCAGAGTTTTAAAAAGGAGGACTACTGCAAGCCTGTGGAAACACAACTGGCAAGGCAAGTAAAATTAGAAATTAAAAAAGCTGAAGAGCTGACTCCTTGGATCTGTTGACAAATACCCCCATGTACACTCATATTTGTTTGCTGTTCTTTTTCTTTTCTGGTGCAGTAACAGGCATCTTGCAGAACAACCAGTTTGCTGAGATTGTATCCAGAGGTTTCTTGTTGCCTGAGAAACTGGACTCAGCAGTAGCAGAAACTCTTAAAGGCATGTCAGACACAGGTCCTTAATTAGGTTTTATGAGGTTTGGGTTGTGGTTTCAGAGTGGGTTTTCTTTGGTTGTTTCAAGTGCATCTTAAAATTATTCTGAATTTTACAGTAAGAGCATTGAGAAATATGTTTCATCTGAAAGGCAAAAATGCATCTGTAGAAATTTGAGCAGGGTTTTATTAGACTTCTCTGTACAACTATTTGCCTCCAGCCAATAACAACATTATGTGTACTAGTTTGGATGTGACTGTCAAGAGCACTGACAGAGCAGAAAAGGACATTGAGATAGTAATGAATGTTTTGTGGGGTTTTGGTTGTTGGGGTTTTGGGGGGTTTTTTTGTTTTTGTTTTTGTTTTTACTGGGAATAGGTAGAAATCAACTGTTGGAGCAGATGCTTTGAGGTCTTAATTTCAAAGCTATGCATACTCATACATCAAAGAAAGCCAAAGTCAGTCCTGTTCTCTTCCCAAGAAAGAAGTGAAGGGAAAAAGTACAAGTGCTGTACCACAGCATTGTGGCAGTCCTGCGGCTGTCATCCCAGTGCTTTTGCTCACCAATGTTTGTTGACCATATTACAGGAACGAGGGAGGCAGCACCACCTCTGGTACAAAAAAACCCCAGCTGTCATAAAGTAATTTATTCACTAAATAATGGAAACTGGAGTGTGAGTTGTTCACCTAGGTCAGACTGATGAAACATCTGGAAATTACAGATAAGCAGCTTGCAAGTCCCTCAAGTCATAGGTGGCTCTTTGTTCAGGTGTGAGACAGGGAATGAATGCCTTTGCTTTTCTTTCTAGCTTCAAAGTACTTCTCAGAAAAAGTGTAAACAAAGTGCTTTAAAATGAGATTAAGGCACAGGGATTCAGGTGATTTTTTGGATTAATTTCTCAGACCAAGTGTAGATTTACCACTTACAATGAACTTCAGTAGAACTCAAGGGCTTGAGCTGGTTACTTAAAAACAGGTTGAACAAACTGGATAATGGTTGGTTTTCCCTTGGCAGTGCCAGGACAGCAAAACCTTCCTTAACTAATCACTCAAAATCAAAACTGCAGCATGGCTGTTGTTAACTGTTTCATTTTAGCACCTAATTCTGTAGCACCTTGGTCTCAGGTGCCATTAGTAACAGTACTGCTGTGGAAAGGTTTGTAGGTTGTGAAAGGATCATCTGGGCTTTCTGAGGCAGTGTCATCTGCTATAGTCAAGCAGGGGGGTTGTCAGACTAATCACTACCAGCAGTGGATGCTCTCACTCTGTAGCTTTTTTTAGCAAAATGATCTTAATGCAGGCTATTTAGTGAACATCAGCATATGATGTTAATTTTCTAAAAAATAAAAACTCGTGCCTGATTTGTAAATCTGTAAATAAAGCAAAAGGTTCTTCTATATTGAAATTTGATTTATTATTTGCTTGAACGACTGCACAAACTGCACAGAACTCCTAGCCATGAATATGAAGCATATGATAAGAAATGCAAATATTCTATTCACTACTGCTCATTGGCATTTAATTACTGAAAGGGTTGCTCTGCAGTCTCTATTTGTGATATTTGCATGGGAAGTTAATGGTAGCAGCACAGCTTTTAAATAAAATAGGGAGAAAACGCTTTACTTGAAAGGTGGATATCTAGATTTTCCTGGTTAGCTCTCATCTAGACCCCTCAAATTGCTGGCTAGTTGACTCTTTCATTTTAATATCTGGTCATAATTTTAATATCTGGTCATGAAATATCTGGTCATAATTGAGTTACGTTACACTGACCTGCAACCAATAAATTACTTTAATGCTGCCTCTTCATGGCAGCACACGAAAGTCCAGGGGCGTGCTCAGGACAAATACAGGCAGTGCACAGGTAGTAATTCCAGCCCAAGGCATCTGCATGCATTGCACAGAGCCAGCTGAAATGGGCCCAGCTGGTGTCTAGTCAGGGGTGGCTGCAAATGGCTGAGGTGCATTTAGCTATAGTGAAAGAGGGGGAAAATGATAGGAAGACACATGTAGAGGCAGCTCTGTGGTGATGTATTTGCCATTTTCTTCTTTAGTCTGCTGTAAAATTGGCTCGATATTGGAGCAAACTGAATCCCCTCATTTGCCTAGTTATATGAGGTCCAAATTTAATTAACTATAAGAAATACATACGTACATATATATATATAAATACAATACAGGCATTTTTAGATAATGGTTCCAAGCTTAAGGATTTGACTGGAATTTTTTGTGTGTGTTTTGGTTTTTGTTTTTTAACAGCAAAGAAAGAGTGCATACAGAGCATTTTTTAAAGTTCCAAGCACAAGTTGCCATGGAAGGGTATTTAGTCACCACAGAGTGACGGCGTTGCCTCCCCGGCCTCCACAGGCCCCCGCCTGTGGTTAAAACCCACGCCTCAGCCTTTGCTGGGTCCAAACCCCCCCCCAAAGACCCCGGTTCTGGAGGTATCAGATCACCGGGGGTGCAGAGGGGAGGACGAGAGCCCCCGATTCCTGAGGGAGTAAAGGGACAGGCCCCCCTCTTCCCCTCGACACCCACACACACACCTTTCCTGAAGAGGCTGACATCGTCCCGACCCCCCCCTCTCCCCTCACTGTTTATCTTTCCTTTCCTTTCCTTTCCTTTCCTTTCCTTTCCTTTCCTTTCCTTTCCTTTCCTTTCCTTTCCTTTCCTTTCCTTTCCTTTCCTTTCCTTTCCTTTCCTTTCCTTTCCTTTCCTTTCCTTTCCTTCCCTTCCCTTCCCTTCCCTTCCCTTCCCTTCCCTTCCCTTCCCTTCCCTTCCCTTCCCTTCCCTTCCCTTCCCTTCCCTTCCCTTCCCTTCCCTTCCCTTCCCTTCCCTTCCCTTCCCTTCCCTTCCCTTCCCCTCTCTAGATGGCCGCTGGGTGGCAGGCAGCGCTCGCCTCCGGATACCACTCACGGCATCCGGCACCACCCCACCCCCTCAACCTCGCCGCCGCCAACAAAATTAAATAAATTAATTAATTATATACCAACCGATTTAGTCTTAAATTTTACCTTAAAATACTTTAGTCTTAAACTTTTATATATAATATATACAATATATTATATATATAATATGTATAATATACATAATATTATTTATATTACATATATAATAGATATATGTGTATAATATATGTATATATGTATAGATATGATAATATATATATAACATATATACTTAATATATATAATATCATGTATATATCAAATATATAAATCTATTTTTTAAAATAATTTTTTAAAAAGAGTGAAGCGCCTTTCGGCATGCCAGACACAATCACACAATTCAAAATGCTTTGGCTCACTGGCTACATTTTCGGTTTAGATGAGGTAGAAAATCGTTATAAGCGTTACAGATGTTGAGTAAATTTAAGTGCATGGTTGCATAAGGATAAACAAATTAACGTGGGCTTTCTGGTGTCCTGAAACACTCCATTCCCTTGATGGGAAGGCAAGCTGTTCATACCTATTTCAGTAAATCTCTTCCCACAATACTGAAAATCTATGATTTAATCATAGAAGGGCAGGTTGGAAGGGACGTCAAGGATCACCTGGTCCATCCTTTCTAGGTAGGAACACGGTTTAGATGACATGACCCAACACCCTGTCCAGCTGAATCTTAAAAGCGTCCCATGATCCATCTCTTCCCAGGGGATTTGGTATCTGATATCATTATGTCTTTGGGCAGGATAAAAAAAGTCTGGTTTTTTATTACTATGTACCTTAGGAGAAATCAGTTAAATCAGTTTTATTGGTGTTTGTCTGATGTGACCCCACCACCCTCCTTTGCTGCAGAAGATTTAGGGACTGGGCTGGAGATCCAGTCTGAGTCCCGTGTCCCCTGCAGGAGAAGAGGTGGGATTTTGATGGTAGAGTTGTGAATCCCAATCTACTCATCAGTCTGGCCCCTGCCCCATGGTTTGGGCACAGCCCTGCTGTGTGTGCAGTGGGGGAAGTCCATGGGCACCCTCAGGTATCTCTGGGCCCTAAAACCCTGCATTAGCATCTCTGCAGGGTCCTACTTTCATTTTTCAGGGGTGCAGAGGAACATAGAGGATCTTCCTGCAATGGAGGCTGGAGAACAATCCTACTCTATATCCACCAGGGCTTTTAGTCCTTTCACTAGCTCTTGGCCACAGGCTTGATGACTGCTGCTCATCACCCCCTTCTCAGATTGCTGACCCCTTCCCTTGACGATGCACTCGATTGGGAGTAAGGGCCAGGAGAGTGGCCCTTACTGAGGGAAAAGTGAGGGAAGCTCACTTTTTCCCCCTGTTTTGGATGTGGTCCATGTGTCTCAGTGATGTGGCACATGTCAGGGCCAGGTTGGTGGCTGGCAAACCAGTTGGCTTCTCAGGGATGACTATCTGGCCCATTGCACAGGCACTAAACTAACATGGAAGTGTCTGGGAGTTGCAAAGTCAGGGGGAGATCCCTGTGGTTTGCTCCCTAGTGCCTTCCCATCCTTTGACCTTCCTTCCCCAGAGCCACCTGTGACAAGTAGCTGCCCTTTGGGATGGGGGCTGCCTCTCCCTGCAGCACCTAAGGCATCTGCATTCATACCACACTTGCAGCAACAGGAGCCCACCAGGCTGCAGCTTCAAAGAACCTTTGAAAATGTTAAAAATAGAATAATAATACTAAATATTGAGTGTATTGATTTAAGATAGCATCAATGATATGCGTTTTTAACATCAATGAGGACTTCCATGATTAAGTAATATGGCCTCCAGTTTAACACAGCCACTGAATTCCCCTGAATTAATTTGTGCTTCAAGCTCAAAATGAGGCATAATGAGCTATAAAAGTGGATAATTAGATGTCCCATTTCATCTTAGAGAAGCTGGTTACATCAGCCTCCTTAGCTAGCAGAGTGAATTGCCTAAGTATAATAGCTGATCAGCAGGCATGGACTTTTGTGGGTTCAGTTTACTTACTCTATAGGGTCATGTATGGTAAAAACTTAGCTATTTCATACTCTACAAAAATCATATGTCTAAAGTCATGTGATCTGCCCTATTTCAATATTTTATCTCTATTTTCTGACATATTGGAATGTGTTTCTTCCTGTGGCAGGACGTTTGAACTAGGTGATCTTCAGAGGTCCCTTCCAACAAAAACCACTCCATTGTTCTGTGGTCTGTATTTTCTAATTTTTTTCTTTTATTTATTCTTAACTGCTATGTTTGAAAAAATGCTTTTCGTGCTGCTTTAGGCTTCATTACTTTTTATGCCATGTCCTTAATCTGGTGTAATTGCATCTAGCCAAAAGAAGTAACCAGATGTTTGATAGATATTCTCTGCACTTCTTAGCATTTCAACATTACCCTTCCAATCCATCCCAGCAGGTGACAGACATCCTGTGACATCAGAGCTTCCAGACGTAGTTCATGGCCATCTAAGGTACCACTGAATTTTTTTTAACTTAAGTGAATAAGTATGTTAATTGAGACCAGTCCTTTGTCCTAAAAGGCCTGTAGAACAGCAGTAATGCTTTTTGTTCATGGGTCATCTCATCCTGTCTGTCCCTAGCTAATGTATGAATTAACTTTTGTACATTGTGCAAAAAGTTATGTACACATGTACAAAAAAAAAAAAAAAAAAATCATAGCATATCAAGTTTCTCCCAACTCCCAAAATGTATTTCATGGAGACTTCAAATATTTCTGAATCCAAAGGTGGAAAGGAAGAATTTTTAATTTGCTTTGAGAAACTGAAAATTAAAATTTTTGCCTTTTCAGTTTGAAAGGATATTTGACAAAATAACCTTAGAATGTTTTATTTTCACCTACCCACCATTGCTAACTAGCTGGTCAGGCTGCCCACCAGTCAGTCTTCACCTTTCTTCCTCAGTATCTTTTCTTGTCTGCAGATGATCTTTTTTTTTTTTTTGAGCTGTTGGAAAAGTAACTGAATGATAAATGGAACCTAGTATCTTGCTGGAGTAGTGTTTTCTTCCATACAAAGACATTCAGGAATAATTTAACATTGGACTAAACAACTAATCCATCAAACTCCTACTCATCAGTCTCCATAAGGGCTGTCAGGACCATCACCATGAACATGCTGTCAGTGTTGACACAAGAGAAACTGAGAACTCCTTGATGAAATACAAACTTTGTCAACAAAGCTGGATGTCCCTGGTATATACTCAGCAGTGGTAGTATCCAGAGGACTAATGTATTGTTTATCAAGTGCTACAGAAATCTTCAGAAAAAAGTCAGCAATAGGGAGGATAACAATGAAACACCTGAAAGTGTTAGTGGTCTATTGGGAGGCACCTTTCCCCTTTCCACTTTTCTTTGTTGCCAAGAGCAACACTCGTACTGATGGTCAGTTACATGAAAATTATGTAAGAATTTAAAATATACTCATAATTTTCTAAATACTCATTAATTATAACACCCACCTCCAAACTTTCTGCATAGGTGGTTTACCTACAAAGGTTGGATAACGGCTCTACATTCAATAAAGTGTTTTAAGTTTTCATGTAATAATTGCTTCCTTCTTCCTGGCACTGCAGTTGTTTATATCAGCAGAGCTGAGAGAATAAATTCCAAGCATTTTTATAACTTGGCAATTGCAAAGAGGCAGTTTTGTTCTATATTGGGAGGAGAAATAAATACATTGCTTAACCAAAATCTCTTTGCTTAAGGAAGGATTTGGCAGTTTGAAATGGTCAGGTAATACCTAGTCTCACTATTTCAGAGGGCTGCTTATATGACTGACTTCTAATCAAATAGACATCTAAGATTCCCAGTATAAGATTCTGATGGATGAGAATACATAATTATAAACACAATGAGAGAATTGCTAAAGATAAAAGTAATTTTGAAAGAAAATTTGATAGGCTTGTGGAGGAGAGAAAGTTAAAACTAATTAATTTCATTTGACTAATATTAAAAATGAACATATGGCTGTTTAGCAGAAGTATTTGTTAGTAGAATGGCTGCTTAATTTGATCAAAAGGGAAAGTTTAGGGAGGAAAAAGAAAATGGAAAAAGCAGCATATACTTCTGGGGATACATTTTTGAATGCAGTTAGCTGTTTCTTATGGAAAACCCTGTAAAACTTCCTTGTTCATTTCTGAAAATCTTCCTTTCTCATGGTTTCAGATGAAGGTTTACTTTGCCATCTTGAAGCTTAGACACACACACGGAATGATCCTTGTGTTACAGGAGGGTTATTTTTATAAGTAGAACTGCAGTCACATATTTGGCTGATCACAAGAGATGCTGTGCTGAGCCCCACATCCTCTCTTGCAGGATGTCTAATATCTGCAGATACTTAATTCTGGCAGAGAAAAGCACAGTTCAGTGAGAACTGTAGATTTACTGCTTGCTGAGACCAATGAAAACACTCCCACTGATACTGGAACGGAGGATGCAGCCCTAAATTAGTTCAATGCAATAAAAATGAACCCACATTAGTAGGCAGATATGGTAAATTTCATGTCGTATTGGTGGAGATAAATAAAATCAAGTCTCTCTAATTTAATCAGCTCTCCCTCCTGAGGAATATACATTTTCTGGCCTCACTGCAGCAAGGCTGATCTGCTGTATTCAGTGTATTACACACACCAGTGAATTTGTGTATTTGAGTTTTAAGGCCATGATGTTCAAATGTGGATGAATGCAATGAAAGAGGATACAGAGGATACCATCCCTCTTCTCAGAACAAGACATGTTGCTGCAGTGACCAACAGAGCATTAAATACCACCTCTTAATTGCAGGGAATGTCAAAGAAATACCACAAGTCCAGAGCAACCTTAGCTGGTAAATACTGACTGCTGAATGCCTCAAAGATGTAACAACTCATCTGAGAGGCTGTTTTAATTATGAGGTAGGTCTCTGTCAGTGGTCAGGTGAGACAGTGTGCTGGGTAGATCAGAGATGGGCAAGTGGAGAGAAGAGCTTTGCTGAGTCTTAAGCATGGGTGTGGCAGTGCCAGGGGTGTGCAGCGTGTGCCAGGGCAGTGTGAGCACCCTGGGCACAGCTCCCAAAGGTGCAGGGATGTTGACTTCCAGCCCTGCTCAGTGGCTGGGAAGGAGGAGTTGCCTCGCTTTTCGGTTCATAAGGCCAAGCAAGAAATAACTTGAAGGCTCTGATGGTTGTAAATGTTTGCTTTTCCTTCTGGGATCAGTTAACTAGAGACTACGGCCACAAGTCCTGATGTGAGCAGTGGCTCAGTCTGCCTGCCTGCCTCAGCCATGTCAGTGCTTCTGTAGAGGCAGGCTGCATGACACAGCTTTCTCCCATTCCCCTGCCTTGTGAGACAGAGAGATTTGCATTCAAGCTGGCAGAGCTCTCTTCTCGGTGTTCCGCTCTTTCAAAAGGATCTTTTCTGAAGTTATTGTCATTTCATTTGGAAATCATTAATTTTGATGTTGTTAATAAGTACTAACATATGTTTGCATTCGGGTAATGATTGCATTAAATGATTGTGCTTAACATTCAGTTGGTCGTTTCTGAAGATGCAGTTATTCATTACAGCTATTTCTTTGAAAGACTGTGCTTCTTTGTAGCCACCTCATGCCATATTTAACCATAGGGTAAACCATACCCTCAGAGTAAAATCATGAAAGTAAAAGTAAAAACAATTATTGGTACAAATTCAAAGGCTTACATCATTACAAAATTCTTACATCACTCACTCAAAAATCTTAGAGGTACAAATATATCCTTTATAAAATAGGAAGATGCTCCTCTTCCCCTGTACTGAAATATTACTGAACGCACAGAGTTACCTAGCATTGTACTCCAGTGGAAAGCTACTGGACATATCAGAGACACTGGAATTTTTCCAGACTTTAGTGTTTTTAGAAAGCTTAATCAGAGAAGACCCATGTGATACTTAGACCATTTACAGCTCCTACTTTTCTGAAGTCATTATTTTTAGAGAGGGGTTGAGCAAGAATCACATTAGATCCACCTGTTTTAAGTACCTGAGATTGTACTGAGGTATTTATCTGCCTATTATTGTGTATATATTGTTGGAGTTATTAAATTTTCCTTCTGCTGCACTTCATATTGAATGTCATCTACCCTGCAAAAAGTTTTTAAAAACAATCTATTCATCTTAATATCAGTACAGTTCTCCTGAGTGATTTGTGATATTAAGCCAGATGATCCAGGCACTAGAGAATAGCCCTGGCAACCAGTGCCAGGTAAAAAGGTAGCACTGATCAGAGTATTGCTCCATGTGTTCTCCAGAGACCCCTTTCAACTCAAGTTATTCTATGATTTTTTGTTATTCTATGTTCATCTGCACAATGGCCAAGTTTTATTCTTACCTGATTTAGGATTTGTTTGTATTTAGGTACTGTGATTATTAAATACTTTTTATCTCTTGCTCAGTATTGATGATTTTTAAAAATTTAAGGAAAAGATAAATGACTTCTACATATAGATAAAACTGATACCTTAAATGTAGATTTCATTAGTAAGAAACAATATAATTCTTGAAGTACTTAAACTGCAGCAAAATTGCAGCTGAAAAGTTTCAACTTTGTAACTAAAGTCAGAGCCTTCTTTGTGTTCTATGTTGGAAAATAAAATGTTTTCCAGCATATAGAGAATGATTTTTACAAGTCAAATGGATTATGCTAGCACAAAGACAGTCCTTGTTTCTTAACAAAGCAATCTGATGCTGATAGTCATTGAGACTAAAAGTATCTGAAAATTTGCCCTGGCAAACACTGGGAATGGAACTTTTTGCCAAGGTTTTTCCCTCTCTCCTGCTTGGGAAGGTCAAATTGCCTCCAAAAAAAAGCTCTGAGGAACTTCTGTTTAGTCTGCTGCTACATTGCCTGAGAAGGCAGAGAGTGTTGAGCTTTCTAGCTATGAAGGAAGAGCTAGAAGAAAGATCTCAACTATTATTAAGGTATTGAATCTCTGGAAGATTGTATCAGAGTCCTTTACTTTCTCTACACCTTGTCCTTTCCCAGGAGTGCTGAAGAGTGGGGGCACAAAGCTGAAGACCCATGAACCAGAGCAGACTTCCCAGGGAAATTGTCATTCTTAGCCCATTCCCATTACTCTTGGTTGGTCAATTGCAGCAATAAGATATATTTAGAGAAACATCTGTACCATCTATAAGGTCTCCATGAAATAACTATTTCTGTCTTGACGACCTGTCACTTCATATGTATCATTGGAGTAATTTCATTTTATGTGTACTTCTCTTGATTGATATTGATTTTAATTTTTTATTTAAGTTGATATGCTGTGAAATTCCTCTGCTCTTCTGTAACTACATTGAAGTTCATTTTTATCAACTTAGTGAATATTTTCACTTCCTTATTAATTTTTTTTTCTGAGGTCATTTTAGTCTATGTTGAACTTCACAGATGCTCTGCTTCTATTTTCTACAAAATGCCATGTGGAGGAGAATCCATTTAAGCTACCTGAAGGGTAAGGAAGCTTTTTAATAAATCCACATAAAAGAACAACTTTTCTGGTCTTTTTTCTCTTTTCTACCTGAGCATCAACAAAATTAGTTTGATAACTTCATATTTGAAGATAAACAATGTGACCTGCAGAAGTTTTGAATATTCAGTTGCTGGGTAAGTGCAGTGGTTGTTGCATGATGCTCTCTCAGTGTCATCAAACACTCTCCTCCAGTCACAAGATAAAGTCCTTTTATCTTCATTGGCTGTGGGCCTTGAATTTCCTTCTCCATCACTGCCCAATCCAAGGCTGGGCTTCATCATCCTCCCTCCCCACCTGCAGCTCCCAGCTGGTCCAGCCTCAGCTGCAGGTTCTCCCCTTGGAGCTGTGACAATTGGCCAGGTGGCAGAGACAGCTTCCTCAAAACAAAGCACAATTAAATCAGCACAAAGTGAAAGACTAAGGTCAATAATTTCTTTTTCATTAGCTGAACTCCACAGCGACAGCTGAGGCAGGTTTGCCTTGGCTCCAAGCTTGCCACTGTCACCCTTGGCAAAACCTCTGAAAGTCTTCCAGATTATACCTGCAGTCTCCTCTTTTTCAAAGAGCAAATTTTTAACATTTCTGAGGTTTAATACAACTTAGGTTTTGTTGGTTTTGTTGGGGTTTTTTGGTTTTTTTCAGGTAGATCAGGACTGTCACAGGGACTGACTGAGGCCACCTCTGTGGTTATAAAGATGATTATCAGATGTAGGGCGATGCTCCTTCTGGAGTCCATTGTTTTACTTTCCCTGGATGTGTGCTTAGGTAATCCTGGGCAGCTGCCTTTCATTTGACTCTGCTCATTTTGGCAAAGGGTTCTGCAACACTTTACTGTGCAATCACTCTATACACATCATTCCCAGAAGCATCAGATATTTATAGCATACCTCTTTAGTTCACCTCGGTATATTTTGGAAATCACACTACTTAGTTTTTAAAGTATATCTGCTGTTTGATTGACAGTACTGTGACTGACTCCACCAGTTTTATGTCTTTTTTTTTTCCTTTGGTATTTTAACTTCTGGATGTGAGTGGATATGAGAATGTCATTTATAAAAATGAAAATTTTCAAACTTCATGAGGTTGGGCAGAAATTGGAAAGTAAGACCACATTGCTATGCATAAAGAGAAACAGAAGCCAGAAAGTTACTTCTATACCTAGAATAGTGACATTTACTTCTTTAAGTCAATAAAGGCATGTGGCTGTAGGAATGTAAAAATTCATAAACTTGGAACCCCTGGAACTGGCAGGACTGAAATAAGATGTTTCTTAGAGCCTGGTGTTGGGCTTCATTTGCCTGCTCAGAAGGCAAAAAGTTAGTGAGATATTTGGCAATATAAATCTCTAGTATGTGAGGGGGTTTTGTCTTGTTTTTTTTTTTTTTTTACAGTGGATGTCAGTCTTATGCAGGCAGCCCAAGATGAATTAAACGTAGGATTATTTTTTTCCTCCTAGTGAGAGATGTACCTGAGGAGACTGGAAAGAGAAGTACCTCAAGAGGCAATAGGAAGAACACACTGCAATGTCTATTGATTTATAGCCAGTCCAGAAAGTAATTGCATTGAATGCTCATAAACCTCCACAAAGTATCACTTGAGCAGAGTGAAGAGACAATAATGATTAATATCTAGTTGTCAAGACTACTATTTCACTGTGGATTCTTCAGTGTTTTCTTGAGAGGCCTCACCTGTATTGGCTTAGGTTACGGTATTGAAAATATTCCAGTGTGCAATTTATTACTTCTGCTAAAGGAAAATTGACACTATCATTTGAAGGCTCCTTCCTATGACTTTTTTACCAGTCATTAAAGAAAAATACAGGCATAACATAAAGAAAAATACTTATGAATAGAGCTCCAGAATACAAAACTGAATCTAAATACTCAAATGAACAAAATTAGATGTTGTGGTCTCATTTTTTTAATGTCATGTGGGTTTCTCTATAATAGTCCTTCAAGCTACATTCACACTGTATCGTTTTTTGCAAGCATTGTAATATGTATTTTTTTTTTATGATTGTGCTAGCACTGCAATATAATAATGTGCAGAAATATGTACAGATTATTGAAGACTTCTCATAACTGGGCATAATTACAGCTTTTGGAGTAAGTCAGTGGTGTCACAGCCCAGTCAAAATTCACTGGTCTGTGTCTTAATTTTTATCTAGAAAATCAATTTTATAGATAATAAGAAAACCCTTGCAGCATACATTTGCAGTAGTATATGCACTGTGCTAGTGGCAAAAGCTGGCTTCTTGTCTTGCAGTAGAAATGTATCGGATGTATTATTTGATTTTTCAGAAGTGCTGCTGTATATCATCCTTTGATGACTAAATCTAACATAGCCATTTATAATATTGCATGCTCTTTCCAAAAGATACTTTCCTGCAGGGAACTCTCTCTGGCATTATAAAGCAATGATGGATTTAACCATCTTCCATACTCTTTCTGCAAGTAGGAGTTGATGTGGTTTGAAATATGGAGGACTGGTACTATCTAACCACCCCTTCTTTTCAGCATGGGGAAATTTTTTTGGTGGCTTTTTTTATGAGGAGTTGCATATTGAGGGTGAAAAGGAAATGAGCAAAGTATTTGTGTGAAGGCAAAGCAGGAAAAAACCCATTAGATTTTCATGGGATTCCACCTGTGAAATAGGGCACATTTTGTTTGTCATCAAGATTCTTATATGCTATGGTTTTGTGGATTTCTCTAAATAGGGCTGTATATCTCCTGCATTTCAGAGAGCAGACAGTCACTTTTTTAAAATTTGGAAGGAGGGAGGAGTTGTTTCTCTACCACTTCTTTTTGCTTTCTCTGCCATGCCTCTTTTTCTTATTTTACTATGGAAATGAAGAGACAATGAGATAGAAGACAAACAATAAAAGTGGACTTACTTACGTGTAGCTAGCATTAAAAAAAAATAAATCAATAATTCATTCTGTGGGAGTATTTTCTTCCTCAAAATTTTCACAAAGATTAGATTTAAAAGGATTTATTTACAAAACTATAAAAAGTTGGTGCTTTTAGTTCTGTCTGTTATGGTAGGGACTATGGATATTATGAACTTGTCCCAGATGCTGACTTTTCATTCCTATGTTTTTCTCAACCTATTTCGGAGGGTTTTGACATATACAGTCAAACAATAAAATATCTGTTCAGATCTGTTCAGAAGAGAATGAAGAATGCAGCTTGTGTGGCATTGTGACACACTGTGTTCTGAAGCTGCAAAACCACTGTCCATCATATTTGAACAGTCATGGCAGTCTGTCAAAGTTCCTGCTGACTGACAAAACAAAAATATAACCCCATTTTCAAAAATGGAAAAAAAAAAAAAAAGAAGACTCAGAGAACTACAGGCTAGTCAGTCTCACCTCTGTACCTGGCAGGATCAAAGAGGAGATCCTCCTGAAGGCTCTCCTAAGGTATGCAGATAACAAAGGGTGATGGATGCCAGCCTGCATGGCTTCACTAAGACCAAGTCATGCCTGGCTGACTCTGATCTCTAAACTGGAAGTATACGGATATGATGGGTGGACCACTCCATGAACTGGCTGCATGGTCTCACCCAAAGAGTCGTGATCAATGGTTCAGTGTTCAAAGAGAGATGTGTGATGAGTGGTGTTACCCAAGGGTCAGTATTCTGACCAGTGCTATATGACATCTTTGTCAGTGGCATGGACAGTGAAATCAAATGCACCCTCAGGAAGTTTGCTGGTAACATCAAACTGTGTGGTGAAGTCAACACACTGGAGGGAAGAGATGGCATCCAGAGGGACCTTGACAGGCTCTAGAAGGGGACTCATGCAAACTGCATGAAGTCCAACAAGGCCAAGTGCACAGTTCTGCACCTGGGTGGAGGCAAACCCATGCACCAATACAGGTTGGGAGGAGAAAGGATTGAGGGCAGCCCTGAAGAGAAGGACATGAGGGTGATGGTGGCACCTTAAATATTACTGATTTATATGACTGAAAAGATCAAATTCATAACGCTTTTTTAAAAACTATGGAAAGAGAAATAAAGCATTTCTAGACAGTTATTTACTAGGAGTCAGAAAGGAAATGGACTTTTATTTATACAACAAGGACTTATTTCATTTCTTATTTTTGCTCACATTATTTTTATGATAGCCCCAACCCTGGAAATGTTACACAAAGCAAAACTATACTAGGCTATCACAACACAGATAAAAATGCTAAGTCAGTCAGAGAAAATTAGTTTTTAATCTGATTACTATTTTTTTCTTCAGCTGGGACAGATTGCCACTATAATTGTTTCTCTCTTTCTCTGTCTCAAAAAGGACTTTACTGATCATATATTATAGGATCATCAAACTTGTGAAAAAAGAATTGTGTGAACTACTATCTACTGATAAATTGTACTTTAACCTGAAATGCTCCTTAAACAACTTCAGAAAGGAAGTAGGCGCTGGATACAAATAGGTCAAGAAATCTCTAATAAGAACTTAATAAATCACTGTTAGCTCACAGACGAGGCTTGGTCTCAGAGAAAACTCTTCCTCCCTTCAAGTAGAATATTTCATGTTGGTCCCATAACAGTGAAAATCAGCTCTTCCGCCTCCTAGTGTTCCATCCTAAAAGCAAAGCTTTGACAAAAATGTAAACTTTCTTCTCAAGTTCTGCCATTAGCACCACTCAAGTGGTGCAGTTCCAAGGAAAAATCATCATGTTTTACTTTACAGTCTCTCTATGCAGACTCATCAATGCTTGAGAAAAAGAGGGACTGATTTTAAATTTGTGAGTAACAAGTACCTAAAGGCAGAACTGAGCACTGATTGGAAGCTTCCAATTCAGTTTCCTAAAAAAACCCAAACTTTACAAGAATGACAATTGGCTTGCAGGATTTGCTGGTATAATCTATAAATCACTTGTTAGAAATATTTAGGTTGGGTTTTTTTGTTGTTGTTCTTCATATCTGTACCTCATACTCAGGTATTTTCATGTCCTGTGTCTCTAGGCAAGATGAAATATCTTTGTCATGTAAAAATTTATGAGGAGATTTTATAAAGCCTAACTTCTGTTGCTCCCACTCCCAATCCAATAACAGAGAAAAAAAAAAAAAAAAAAAAAAAAAGGAGAGATAAAACAATCACATCAAATTCCATAAATGACGAGCAAAAGAATTTATGAGGAGGGACTGATGATCCCAGTGTGAAAACATGTGCAGCTAAGGCAATTTACCAACCCAGAACAAGTAAACAGAATGATCAGTTGAGTGCCATTTAAAGTAAAACAACCTGGCTTCAAATTGTTCAATATGGTGCCATTTGCTTTGAATTTTGTTTTTCCAGACTTTAAATAGCTCGCATGTTCTGTTTGATTTGTCTAGGGTTCCTGTTTTGTTTTTTTTTTTTTCATCAAGAGCTTTTAATTTAGTTCATGGAGTTTGTACGTGAAAAAACAAAAAGAAAAAAAAGAAAGAAAAAAAAAAAGAGAGCTTTGTTGCTGTAGGCTACTGCTTGCTGCATTATCTTTTCTGAAATAAGTACCATAATTATTATTTGTGGTCACCATGTTCAACAAAAGAATGTGTTTTAAAGCTTAGCTGTCTGCTCAAGAGTGGCATAAGGGAGTATCAGGATGTGTTCTTTTATGACGTAACAGAACACAGCATAAGGGTGATGAGTATAAGCAGGGAAGAAAAGGCTCAGATCCGAGGCATCAGCCTCATAGTGTTTCTTTAATCCTTTTTCTTTCTAAATCACTGTGGCAGAAGTTGTAGCAGCAGCAGATACTCACACAACCATCTAGCCAGATGGTAGCTTAGACAAGATTTTGCATAGGGACATAAAGAGAAATAAAGATTAGTTTCTTTATGTCAGGTCTGTGCAAATCTCTAACTCTGCTAAAGAAATAATTTATCTGTTTAGAGATTTAGTCTGCTTAGCACAGAAGAGAAACTGGTAAATAGCCATTACTATCTTACTTCATTTTATTCCAAAAATGGCACACAGGAAAAACAGTGCTAAGTACCATCCTGCTGTTCTTCTAACATCTCCTCAGAGGTAATTTCTTTCACTTTTCTTTCTTTCCCAGCTGCCCTTCCTTACCTCTGTGCTATAACCATTTTCTGTTGTTCTGTTTCTCTTACAGCAGCCACCCATGGGCTCTAATTAGTAGCTTACCATGCTGGGCACAACACAAATATAGGTGAAGAGTACTAACAAGTTAGTCTCTGCACTGAAAAACTTTCAGTTTGAAGAACTATCTGTTCTCTATTTCTCTTCCTGACCCTGTTCACTTTAAGAGAAAAAGTGGTAGGCTGGTAAGAATATGCAAGGTAAGCTAGGCCTTATATCAGGTACGAGAAGCTTTGGAAATTTCTAATACATTTCTGGAACTCTCCTATGAACAAAAGAGTAGATGTAGCCTCTTTTATCAGCCTTCATTTTACAGGAAATAATCATTGAAAAAATTATTTCTTGCATTTTCTTTCATACCCATCACTTTTCCCAGGCTTTCTTCCCCATTTTTCTTTCTGTCTGATATGGCTGTAAACTTTCAAGATAAAGCCTTTCAAGGTGATTCCACAGGGGCTGTGAGGTGCTTTGCTTATGTAGCATGGAACAGATACTTGCTAGTAATAAAGTTCATGGCACTATCCAGGGTCAAAAAAATTTAGTTTGACAATTTTCACACCAACCAAAGGAAAAACGAAAGACCCTCATTTAGCCAATAGTTAAGAACTCAGTAGTTAAGAAAGCAAATGGAAATCATGTAATTAAAATTAATTATATTTGTGCCTTATGCCCTAGCTGTGAGAACATGATTCTCATTATGCCTGGTTCTGGCCCACTGTGTGCAAAGTCCCAGGATCCACACATATACACCCCAGTAACACTCTCTGGCATTTGTAATGCCATTGACTTTGTGGCCAATTGATAGTTATTAAAGCTCCTGTAATGGACCTGTTGAGGGGGTTAACAACTGTAATGTTTGGATTCAAAATACTCACATTCCTCCCACCTCTTCTGATGCTGCACAATGCAGTAGTTGGCCCTACTGCAACTAGGGCCAGTAGAGAGGGCTACTTTCCAGTGATAAAGGAGAGATTAGCCAATGGCAATGGTCATGGACCTTCTAGAATGAATGGTAGGATCAAAATAAAACATTGTGAGAGATGCATGACACAATTCTTAAAACATATATGGCCCTTACTGATTTTATCAGAATCAACTGTGATGTCATAGAGGCCAGTGAGGTAAAAGGAATAAAAATATCTTGTCTCCGTAAATTACAGCTTTTTTTGTAGAAGTTATCAATACTAAACACTGTTGTGTTAAAAGATCTGTTGGAAATTTTAGTCAAACTAGAACTCACCTACAAAGTTTACAAAGACAATTAAAAAGAGAAGAAATTTAGTCAACTTTACAACTTTTCTTAGTCAGAAACATAATAGGTTACATTCAGTTCTTTAATGTGGGGGCCGGAGGTGTGAGAATAGATTTGAAATCCTAAATCATCCTAGCACTGACTGCCTGACTGATACTAAGATTAATTTCAGTAACCATAGTGGGACTGTGGGAGAAGAGATGAAGTATGACTAATCTGAATGTTGAGAGATAATAACTTGCCCCTAGTTAGAATGCCACAATTTATCCTGTTCTCTTTATGTGATGTTTCTATATAACCCATTGTAATTTTAATTTATTATTTATTTATTATTTTTAATTTTTATTATTATTGTTGTTGTTGTTATTGTTATTATTAATGTCTGGAAATTTACACTATGTACACCTTACACTATTAAGCCCAAAAGTTTCTGCTTTTTGCCAATTCAACTGAGAAACACAAAGGAATAATATCAGTGATAACATTGATGATATGATGTTTCCTTTATATGGATGAATAAAAACCTTCATATAAAGTATTCTGCTCTATTCCTTCAAATGTCAATGGCAATTCCTAGCAAAAGGTAGGAATTTGCATTAATAAAACAGGAGAGAGATAGCTTTGAAGATTTACTATCTTAACAGTTCAATTTGGTTATTATTGAACAGAGAGAAAGGAGACAAGAAATTTAAAATGGAAGGAAGAATGGAGTTCACAGATCCTGTATTGGTTAACAAATCTTTTAGATGTTTTTAATGTGGTGGCACCTTTGGAGATAAGGCCCCTGTCTTTCTTCCTCCCCTCACACCCCCCACATCCCCCACATCCATAGGAATCTGCTTTTCCCTAACAGCTGAGGCCCTTTCTTGCATAACAGCAGTGAATCCATCTGAGTCTGATGCAGGCCTGGAGCCTTGCCCAGCAGAGGATGTAAGGAAAAGAAGGGGCAGGAGGCATTTACTCACTACTCTCAGCTGGAAAGTTAAGAATCAAATGCAGGATGTAAAATTCTTCTGCTGAACAGCACCAAGCTATGTACTGCCTGATCACTTAAGTTTTTCCATCTGTGGGATACCAAACAATTTAGCATTTGTTCGTTGACAAATTATTGAACAAAAGACCTGGGAAACTGCCTTTTAAAAATGAAATGGCTCTACCTGCATTCAGATGTTTATAGCCATGAAAATTCCAGTAAATGGGTTTACCAGTGGGAATAGCCTCTGCAGCATTTCATTTATACACAATTTTAGCTGATAACCACAGAAATTATTTCTGAATTCCTAAATATCATTAAAAAGCCAAATTACACTTTACAAATTCATAAAAAGCAGAGTCCCTGAGGAAACACATCCAGTCTGGACTAACCAGTGTATGTCTTGATCCTGCATTCAAGTCTCCGTGACCACAAATGTTCACCCAAGTGGTTCCAGCAGTGAGATCCAGCACAACTGATTGAATTTTGATTGTTAAGAGAGTCACATGAGACTGCTTAAAAACTGTCTGAGTGAAAGCTGAATAATTAACAGATTCAAGTAAATAGCATGCTGCTCTTAGAAATACCAGCCACTGCCTCCAAAATAAGGTACCCTTCTGGGCAATGTTGCTTTCCATTGGTTATGCAGAAAAAAAAAAATAAAAGGAAAAAGACAGAAGGAGCTGGCCATAGGTATTAATTAGTTAAATTGCTTCATCTTATTTTTACAATACATGATGAACTTACCACAATTTTGAACTTACATTAGGTAAATGCATTTAACAATATGATTATCAAGCTGTTAAATCTGAATACTTGAACCTAAAAATTTAGAGCATATGCATGATTCATAGCCTTTTCTACACTAGAAGAAAAATGTGTGTTATTTCATACCAATATGATGCCGAAAGATATTTCAGGCTTCTGGTGTGATACCTCTGAAAAGCATATTATATGGGTGTTCAGCTGCAAAAATGCAACAAATTAATGCTGTATTTGATAATTTGCCATTTTATTGCTTCCTTCAGCAATAAGTGTCAGGGTTTTTGTCATGTGTTGTTTTTTTGTTGCTTAGGTATAGCCATGCATGTAAGCTGATTTAAAAAAACAGGATGTCATGAAAATGTGTAAGTGTATGACCCACTCTGAACTACCAATTTGAAAGTGTTTCAGCTATCCTGATCACACCTGAGCCATGCTTTTGCATCATCTACAACAGTCCCATGCACTCAGGTGCATTCCCAGCCTGAAGGAAGACAAAAAAGGCCAGATGCTAAATGTAGCTGGCCCCGTCTCTCCTGCCAGCTTTACTCCAGTCCCAGAGCCTTGCCTGGCCTGGCATGACTGATACAGCAGGAGATAGGTCCTCACTTCTGATTCTGCAGGAATGCTGAAGCTGAACAAGAAAGCAAATGTAATGAATATAGTTGACTCTAACAAAATGGTGGTTCTTACCTTCTTTGTAAAGCTCCCTGTGAACCTTGTGACATACCCAACAAAAAATGGCTAGAGCACCACTAACACTCCTGGCCTATGGTCTGTCCCTCTCCTGTTCTTTGCTTGGAGATACTGAAAATCAAATCCTGCAGACACGTTAGCATCTGGTTCAGTGTGCAGTAAGGTTAGTTTAATTGCTGTCCAAACCCCTCACAATAACACAGTTCATCATATTTTTCAGTGAACTTGATCTGGCTCTGCCCAGGCTAACTAGGAGCTGGGCATCCAGGAGAGGGTGCCTGAAGTTACTAAATACAATCCAGTTCAAGTCTAAGCAGTCATTTTTATTTGCTCCTTGGCTAAGGTAAGGTGCCACATTGTGTCTTAATTATCACTCTTCCACATCATGCTGGTACATCTCTAATATCATTATAGCTTATATGAGCTGATAAGTGTTCTTAAAAGAAGCTGCATTCAAAGGGTAATATTTGTCTAGGAGAGGAAATAGCCTGGAAATAATGTTTAAGTAGCCTTTCCGTGGAGGAAGCAAATATTTTAAAAGGTTTATGTTATGTTATTTTAGTCATGAAGCATAAACATACAATCAACAACGCTGCACTGTCCCCAGTGTCCTCCGGAGGACTTGCTGAGTTATGACAGCCCCTCAGTAGGGCAGTCCCTATACAGTGTACAGTGAAGTGATCTTTCTAAAATGACAGATTATGTATGATTTTAGGTTCTTTAAGTGTCACATGACTTAGAGGTGTAGAAAAAAAGTCAAACTGGAGACGTGTCTGCAATGGCAGCAGTAGAATGATTGTCAGAGGGTGCATTGCAGTAATGAAATGTCTAGAATTCTTTATTCCCATCTTGCCCTTATTCAGCTAAGTTAGTTGATTTTATAGTTTATAGGTAAAGCTTGTAGGCCTGGTACAGCTTTATGCCCTCATAATGTGGAAAAGACCATGAAGGGCACCCTTCCTGCCATGGTTATTACAAAGCCTTCCTGGTCTCAGCCACAGAGTCTTAAAAGTGAACATAATCAAGTTATTATTGATCAAGTGATCAATAATTTCAGCTGAACTGATGCCTGCAAGCAATGCCTGTCCAGCATGTCCAAAACTGTCCTCAGAGATGGGGCCCAGATCAAGATGTTCTCTGTGCCTCTTGGGCCAGCCTCAGTGCAAGGAGCTCCCTTTGCGTCAGCTGGAGCTCTGCAGCCTCTGAGCACAGGCCCAGGGAGAAGGGAGTGGTGATGGAGGATGTAATCTTCCATCCAAAGATGAATGTAATCCATCTTGGTTGAGCAGCACACTGCTCTGACAACAGCATAGTGGTATTTCCTTGTCTTTTTAATGCCACCTACTTCTTTTCAATTCCTAACCCTTACTGATATGCATGAGAGTTAATAGGGTATGACCACACTGAAAAAAAAGTTTCTCTCAAATGATATGCTGATGGGGATGTTATATATACAATGCAAATAGGCTGAACACAGAAAAGCAAACTGAAGGACAGCTTAGTGTTTTTAATTTTTAGCCAGTCAAAGGTTACCTTACAAACAAGCCCAAGCTTGGTACCAAGATGGGCAGATCCATGAGCTCTTCTACCAAAGCATTAGCTGCAGATCACTTGCCTCTGAATGCACCGGGGCACATTTTGTGGGGACAAACTGGCAGAACTCTGGCACTCTTCTTCTTTGACTGCTGGGTTCTACATGCTTTAGTCACCCCAGTTGTGCCAGTGATGGATGAGGGCTTTAAACATTTTACTTCTGACAAAGGTTCATTGAGCACCTAGAACACATATTATGTGACTAATGTATGCCCTTCATGTCTTCAGGGTAGCAGTGCATAATATTATCAGGGGCCTCTTCGAGTGTATCCTACTATTAGCACAGGTTTGTAATATTAAGCATAGTTTTAACTTTGATTGACTTGCTCCATTAACATCTAGTGGAATATCCTACACTGGAGGATGATAGGCCTTCTTTTTACACCCAGATCAAAGTTCTTAAATCACTATCTCCCATGTTTTTGTTTCACTCACTGACCTTGTAAACCCAAAGCCTATGAGTAATGTACAGAGCCTTCATCTGTGAACAAATGATGTGTCAACAGTTTCAGCAGGAGAGTGGCATTATTGTTGGATGGTTTGTTTCAATCCATAAAATATAAACCCTCTGTTTTGAATTTTCAGTCACAAACAAAAAAGGGAGAAAAAAAATTCAAGAATGGTAGTAGGCAATGAGTTTGGGTTAAAAAGCAGGTAGGGGGTGGTAAGAAGCCTTAGATTTCTTTCATTTTATGGAATTTTTTTCTTTACTGCATGTTTCAAGGCAAGCAGTGGATATCAAAAGCTGCAAGTTGCTTTCTTATAGTAAATTTTAAAAATAGGAATCTGGAAAGTGCCAGAGCAACATGTTGCTTCAGAAAATCTTGTGTTGGTTGGTAGCAGCTGAAAAGAAGACTCACTTGATAGCTGGAGAAATAAGAAGGGGTCTGGGAGGATTAGTTCATTTCTAAGATGAGGCACAAAACAATTTCACCTTTTAACCTTCCTTCCCCCTTCCTCTTCTATCAGTGAATAATAATGACAAAGATAGGAGGAGGCAGAGAAAGAGATTAATAACTTTCTTTTTTTACTACTGCTCTCAGAACCGGATAGAAGAGAGTGAGCACTGAAAGTACATACTTCTATGCTTTGCTGTATTTGTTCCCCATTTTTCAAGAAGAATGTGATGGACACAATTTCTATCACCACTCATGTGACAAGAATAAATGCAACTGTGACAAGCAATGAGAAGGCCTGTGTTGTACTGCCATTCCTTTCCAGGTCCATGCTCAGTATTAGCAAATCTCCTTTTTTTACCAAGCTCTTTCTTTCTCTTCCTTAATTCACAGAATGATGTGAAATGTAAAGCTTTATTTTTTTCCTTTGTGTTATAAACAAGAACTTTTTTCAGAGCAATATTTGATGTATGGATAGTGGAAACAAACAGCCAAAAGGTGAAAAATAATAATGATGCCATATTTATTTTATTACTGAAATCCTTACATTCTTATGCAGGTATGTGCAGGATGCCTGCATAATTGGGTTGGCAAAAGCAAAAAAATTCCGGTGCCTGTTGCCTCAAACTTGACTTTTATTTTCCTGATACAATCTAGGTGACAAAAGGTTGAAGGACTGAATCACGACCTGATATCTTGTGGTATGACTTGTTATTTCAAACAGAAAGGTATGTAGTAGGGCTGGGGAGTGAGGAGGGTTCTCTGGGAGGCTTTTTCTCTGGTAGTATTTAAAAGCCAAACAGAATCACATGAGTCATGGGCTCCACTCTTATAGCTGACACTAAGGGAGGTGCCATCTTTCATTCCCTGCTTACTGCCCTCCTGAGAAGTGGCTGATGCAGACCAGGATCAATCCTTATGCCCAACTCAGACACTGAGTCTGCTCTAGTGAAGAGTGCACCCTCCACTTTTGGCTTCAGGAATGAGTCTGTCCTTCCTTCCTTCCTTCCTTCCTTCCTTCCTTCCTTCCTTCCTTCCTTCCTTTCTTCCTTCCTTCCTTCCTTCCTTCCTTCCTTCCTTCCTTCCTTCCTTCCTTCCTTCCTTCCTTCCTTCCTTCCTTCCTTCCTTCCTTCCTTCCTTCCTTCCTTCCTTCCTTCCTTCCTTCCTTCCTTCCTTCCTTCCTTCCTTCCTCCCTTCCTTCCTTCCTTCCTTCCTTCCTTCCTTCCTTCCTTCCTTCCTTCCTTCCTTCCTTCCTTCCTTCCTTCCTTCCTTCCTTCCTCCCTTCCTCCCCTCCCCCCCCCAGCCTTCCCCAGTTTTAGTCCCAGGTTCCTTTAATGCCAGTCTGATGTTTTCCTCAGTTCTAACCCAGCTCTTTGTGGGTAGTGAGTGCTGCTGGGACCAGGGCAGAGATTGCTGAGAGCACAGAACAGGCACTTGTAGCCTCCAAGTTGCAGCAGGGAGTTTTGTGCAGCCCTTGGAGGAACTATACTAAGGCATAATCCACACCAGATGGAATTACCAGAGATTAACAACTGCCAGATGTTCTGATGAGCAATATGAAGTGGTGTTTCCAAATGCACATAATTTGGCCAAATTTGGGTAAGACTTTGGAAGGAACAACCCACAATGCACTAATCTTTATCTCCACATTTGGACTTGTGGCTCCAAAAAATACTAGAGCTGTCACATGCAGTATTATATGGGAAATTTTTTCATATGCACCATGCAACATGTTTATTTTTTCTCTCCTGAGAAATAATCAGGTACAGGGGTCAGGTAAACAGTACATGTTTCAGCCAGGGATGTTTATATATGGCAACTGTGATGCAATATTACATTATGCTTAAAATTTTACCTACCTCTAATACCTGGACTACTGAATTCAAGCTCTAAATTACAATCTTTCCTTACAGATTCTTTGTGCAGATAAAAAGTATTAATGTTTAGGAAGCTGATCCAGTCCCTTGGTGTTCCCCGGGGTGGAATGCATCAAATCTTAGTCAAGGAAGGAACAGGGAGGCAGCATCCCCTGGCAGAATGCCATCTCTCCACAACCAGCATGTCAGTCACATGGAGTGCTGCCTGTCTGTATCACTGAGCACAGCAGGAATTTAGGCAGTAGGTAAAGTCAGACATCTAATGTCCAAGTATCTGCAGTGAGGTAAGACAAATCTAGGTAGAAGAAGCTTTCTTTTAACAAAGGAGTTGGAATTGGTACTATAATACATTCTACCCTTTCATTTAAGCTTATAACACTTTGAATGTCAGTCTCACAAGTAACCACAGTAGAACCCAAAGCAGATTTTAAAAGGAGAGTGGAGGAGGCAGCCTTTCAGTAGCAGAAGAAGCCTGATATCAACTTGTGTGATGATAAACCCAAGCCATGATCTCTATCAGTCCTGACTTTTTGGCAGTGGAAAGTGTAGAGAGGATGTAGAAACCTGTTTTTCACTCTTCCACTGAAGAAGCTGGTGTGGCTGCATCAAGAGGTGATGTCTGCAGCACTCTCCTGGCATAGGGCCAAAGCAAACCATCTTTCCTCAAGCAAGTGAGAAAGCAAGAAAATAAGTTTAGAATCAATTCCAAGAAGATAGTCACCACCCTTCCCACACAATTTTGACTGTGGAAGAAGTGCTTGCATTTAGGACTCCCAGGGCCCTAAATCAGGATGTTAAGATGAAAAAGATTCAGTAGGCTGGCACATATTTTGGGTGAACTATAATATACTATTTCTCAAAAGAGCAATTTTTGTATTTTGATCTATTTTTGAAGTTCAAGGCATTATGAAAGAACATTAATTGAGTCCAGAGCACTTCAGAAGATTCAGGCCCACATTTATGCCTTGTATTGTAATGAGCAGTGACTCAGCTAATATGTAGCACAATAACTCTTTCCTTTAGATTTATTATAATTTGAGAATTACAGACCATCAGTCATCGACTGTTCATGTGCAACAGGCTGAATATCTTGCTGATAGCTGATGACAGACAATATCTTTAAGTAGTAAAATATGATGACATCAAAAGTACTGTGATACAGCTGACTGAGCTGATCATTTAAGCATTGTAAGCTAGACACAAGGGCACACTATTTTTACTAGAGCAAGGTTAATTATCACTAATAATCCTTCCTAGAAGTTTAAGTGTTACAAACTGTATCATAGGTATCCTTGGGTTTGGACAAGAAAGATTAAGCAATACCATCCTGAAATTAATTATTTTTTTTTAAGGTGAAAAGCTAAAATCAGTGCTTTGCACATATTCTCCACCCAGTTTTGTATAGATGTGGCTGTAAAGCCAATGTAAATTATGCCCTTGCTGCAGTAATGACATGAAGCATGGAAGAGCAACTGCCTGGAGTATGGGAGGGGTATCCTATCCTATCCTATCCTATCCTATCCTACCCTACCCTACCCTATCCTATCCTTAACTGCCTCTGGGGGTTATCTCTAAAGGAATACAACATTGGCCATGCTCTGGGAGTACAACAGAGAAACAGAGTTTCTCCTGTACTCTTGAGGAGCTCTGAGGAACATGCTGAAAATAGAGGGCTGGTGTCCTTACAGAGAATCTCCCCTGCCTTCAAGATTGTTTGAATTCTTGCCTAAGAAGGAAAGAAGTAACAGTTAGTAGTAGTTCTTTTCCTCTGTGTTTGTGCCAGTGACTGGAAATGAGTAGGCTATAATTTTTTTTTTTTTTTTTAAGGTAAATATTAATTACTTCTGCATTCCCAAATTTTACTTTGCTATATTTTGTCAATATAGCCAGGCCAGACTGGTTCTTTTTTTCCCTGCTGTGCTATTGCAGAACATGTCTGAATGGATTCTTTTCAACTCTGAACATCATTACATTTAAAGTATATGAACTTAACCTTTTTTTTTTTTTTTTTTTTTTACTAGTGTACAAGGAAATACACAATTTTGAAGGCCAGTGGTGTGACTTCACCTTCAGTTTTCAATGGAAGAGAAGGTTTACGATGCCCTACATTCACAGCACTAATACAATAATATTATAGATATTTTTCAGTAAGGTAGGCTGGGTTCTGGGAGGAGGCAGGCATAGTGGTATAGAGGTCCATGTGTTTCAGTTTGACTGTTTCTTGTTTAAAAATAACTAGTGTGTCTCAACATTACGCTTCTGCTTGTTGTACAGACACTTTGATATCTGAACTCCTTGCTAGACTTCTGTATCTCAAAATCAGATACAGTAAATCTATGTTTTCTTACAGCTTTTAGAATCTAGGTGTTATCTTTAAAATTGAGAAAAGGTTCTCATCTTAATACAAGATGCAGGGTGAGTCAATAAAGCAGTTAATAGGATGTTTTGTTATACAAGTTGGAGGAGAATTTCGGTTCTTTGGTGGTTTTTTGTTTGTCAATTGAATTTTGAAGGTTGTGGAGTAAGAGGCTGGGTTTCTTTCTAGGTTGGTTTTAAAGAAGAATAACAGGAAAGAAGAGTACTAAAAGTAATTAATCTAGTACTATAAGTCTTACTTCAGAACTCAAACCAGGTGCAGAAAGTCCAGACAATGTGATTTAATATAATTAATTCAAAATATCATTATTTTCTCTCTGAATTTCAGCTCTACACTTCAGCAGATTAATAGGAAATATATTCCTAGAATTAATTTAAAACTGTTAAAAATGGATTATTAACTTTTATATTCAGTGAACGGTAAGGCTCCACAGTTTTAACTGATTTGCATTTTGGTGAAAACCTAGAATCTTTTGCAATTTGTTTCTTGTCAAGGGATTTAGGGCAATAAGCATGCAATCTTCTGGACTCTTCATCTCCCTTCTTATGACAGCTAATAAATTTATTATGTTTTCCTTTATATTCCAGGCATCCAGAGGTATAGTGATTCTTTTCTTGTTTTCAAACAGTTGAGGAGCATTGATCAAAATTGTTCAGAATCACTTAACCTGCAGCAGTGACAAGCACTATATACACAAGGAGTCAGTAGACATCAGGAGATTTCCCCCTGACAGCAAATGTATGGGTGGTTTTGGCAGGACTGAGATTTGCCTGGTTCTACCTCTGTGAAATATGCTGTTCTAGGCATGGAAAAAATCTGAAACAGATTCCTAACTTTCAACCCAACACATACAAAAACAGTGGGGCAGGAAAGATCATAGTCTTTGCTTCTTTCCTTTTGAAATTTCTTCATCCCCAGTGTTGAGGAGGATGTTTCTGTGACATAAAAAGAAAAAACCAAAAACCAAAAACCAAAAAAAAAAACCCAACAAAACCCCCAAAACCAAAACCAAAACAAAAAACCAAAACAATACTGGCCACTAGGGCATGCCCTGAAGTGCAACATTACAAGTTTCTTAAATACATCCAGGGCTGGTGACTCAAGCACCTCCCTGGGCAGGCTGTTCCACTGCCTGGCCACTCTTTTCGTAAAGAAATTCTTCCTAATATCTAATC
This sequence comes from Calypte anna, assembly GCF_003957555.1. Classification (NCBI taxonomy): domain Eukaryota; kingdom Metazoa; phylum Chordata; class Aves; order Apodiformes; family Trochilidae; genus Calypte; species Calypte anna. The sequence continues at coordinate 103,896,352 of NC_044244.1, read as the reverse complement.
TAAAACTCTCCTGCTGCAACTTCAGACCACTTTCCTTGGTCCTGTCATTATTCACTCGGGAGAAGGGGCCAACACCCACCTCCCTACAGCCTCCTTTCAGCTGTAGACAGCAATGAAGGTCTCCCCTCAGCCTCCCCTTCTCCAAACTAAACATGTCCAGTTCCCTCAGCTGCTTCTTATTTGACATTCTCTAGGCCCCTCACCAGCTTGGTAGCTCTCCTCTAGACATGTTCCAGCACTTCAATGTCCTTCTTGTAGCAGGGAGGGCCAGAACTGAACATAGTTTTTGATGTGTAGCCTCACCAGTGCTGAGTACAGGGGCCCAATCACTTCCCTACTCCTGCATTATTCCTGATACAAGCCAGGATGCTGTTTGCTTTCTTGGCCACCTGGGCAAACTGCTGCCTCATCTTCAGCTGTGTGTCAACTAGGACCCCCAGGTTGCTTTTCTGACAGTCAGTTTTTCAGCCATTTTTCCCCAAGCCTGTAACCCTCAACAACATTCCCACCCAATTTGGTGTCATCTGCAATCCCCTCATCCAGATCATTGATAAAGATATTAAACAAGACCAGCCCCAAAACTGAACCCTGAGGGACACCACTGGTGACCAGTGGCCAACTGGATTTGACCCCATTAATCACAAGCCTCTGGGCACGGCCACCCAGCCAGTTTTTTACCCAGTGAAGAGAACACTTGTCTATGCCATGATTCACTGGTTTCTCCAGGAGACTGCTATGGGAGATGGTGTCAAAGGCCTTACCAAAGCCCAGGTAGGCAACATCCACAGCCTTCCCCTACTCCAGAAGGCAGCTCGCATGGCCATAGAGAGAGATCAGGTTGGTTAAGCAAGACCTCCCTGTCATAAAGCCATGCTGGCTGTGCCTCATCCCTTGGCTGCCCTGTACTTGTCATGACAGTTCACTCAAGATGATCCTCTCTGTGATCTTTCCCAGTACTGAGGTGAGGCTGACATTCCTGTAGTTCCCCAGATCCTCCTTAGGGTTCTTCTTGTAGATGGGTGTCACGTTGGCCACCCTCCAGTCACCTGGGACCTCTCCTGTTGACCAGGATTGTTGATAAATGATGGAGACAGGCTTAGAGAGCTCCCTCACAAGCTCCCTCACTACTCTTGGGTGAATCCCATCCAGCCCCATAGGCTTATGTGTGTTTAGGTGCAGCAGCAGATCATTAACTGCTTCTTCCTGGATTCTGGGAGGATTGTTCTGCTCTCCATACTTATCTTCAAGCTAAGGAGACTGAGCTACTCTGGGAGTAGCTGGTCTGACTGCTAAAGATGGAGGCAAAGAAGGCATTAAGTATCTCAGCCTTTTCCTCATCCTTGGTTGCAATGTTCACGCCATCCAGTAAGGGATGGAGATTCTCCCTTGCTACCTTTTTATTGTTGATGTATTTATAAAAAACTGTTTTTGTTGTTCCTTATGTCAGTGGCCAAGCAGAGCTCCAGTCGGGCTTTTGCCTTCCTAACTTTCTTGCTGTATAACCTAATAAGATCTCTGTAGTCCTCTTCCGTTGTCTCTCCCTTCTTCCAAAGGTGGTAAACTCTCCTTTTTTCCCTAAGTCCCATCAAAAGCTCCCTGATCAACCAGGTCAGCCATTTTCTCCATCCTTTAATCTTGCAACAGATGGGGGCAGCCTGCTCCTGGGCCTTTAAGAATTCCTTCTTGAGGAGCATCCAGCCTTCCTGATCCTCCTTTGCCCTTCAGGACTATCTCCCAAGGGACATTGTTCAACCAGTGTTCTGAACAGGCCAAAGTCCACCCTCTGAAAGTCCCAGGTGAAGGTTTTGCTAACCCCTCTTCTTACGCCAGTAAGAACTGAAAACTCAATCAATTCATGATCACTGCCCAAGATGCCTCTGACCACCACATCTCCCACCAGTCCTTCTCTGTTTGTGAACAGGATCTCTAGTAAGACAGCTTCCCCGGTAGGCTCACCTACCAGCTATGTCAGGAAGTTCTCTTCCATACACTCAGGGAACCTCCTGGCCTGCCTGCTCTCTGCTGTGTTATATTTCCAGCAGACATCCTGTCAGCTGAAGCCCCAAGCCAGAACAAAGGCTGGAGACTGTGAGACTTCAGCCACTGCTTATGGGACACTTCATCTGCCTCCTTGTCCTGGTTGGGTGCTCTGTAACAAACTCCCAGCACAGCATCCCCTTATTTCCCTTTCCCCCCATCCTTACCCACAAACACTCAACTTCATCATCAGCAGAATAAAGCTCTATACAATACAAACACTCCCTAACATAGAGCTACCCCACTGCATCACCTTCCTTGCCTTTCCCTTCTGAAGAGCTTATAGCCATTCACTGCAGCATTCCAGTCGGGACAGTCATCCCACCATATTTCTGTAATGCCAACTACATCAGTTGTCCTGATGCACAATGGCTTCCAGCTCATCCTGTTTGTTGCCCATGCTATGTGGATTAGTGTAGATGCACTTGAGCTGGGCTACTGATTTCACCCCCATCTTTGGCCCGCTACCTCTAGGGTCATCACTGATGTGCATGGTTTTATTGCTTTCCCTTCAAGTCTAGTCTAAAGCCCTGTACATGAGCCCTGCTAACTCTTGCCCAAATATCCTTTTCTCCCTGCAGGACAGGGCTTTCCCATCCATTACAAGCAGACCTGGTGCCCTGTAAATCAAAAAACACAAAGTCCTGCTGGTAATACCAATTTTGGAGCCAGGCATCGATGTGTCTGGCTTTCTTTTTCACCATTCCACAGGAATGGAGGGACAACAGAGAACACAACTTGTGCTTGCCATCCCTTGACCAGTTGTCCCAAGGTCCTGAACTCTTTGTTCATTAACCTCAGATTTCTTCTCTCTGTCTCATCACTGCCTACCTGAAAGATCAAAAGAGGGTAGTAACTGAGGGCTGTATCAGGCCAGGAAGTTTCCTAGTTATATCCCTAATCTGGGCTCCAAGGAAGGAGCAGACCTCCCTGTGGGAGGGGTCCAGCCAGCATCCAGCACCCTCTGTTCCCTTCAGGAGGGAATCTGCTGTAACTTTTGCCCTGCTCTTGCTCTTCTCAGAAGCAGTTCTAATGCATAGAGCTGGTTGCTTCGGCAACTCCCTGGATGGAGCTTCAGCAGCATCCTCGCTTGCCTGGATCTCTATCACCAGGGCCCTGGATCTGTTCTGCAAGGGCACCTGGGAAGAAAGGGGATGTCTGCTGCCTCCCTGGCACCCGGCTATATCTCGTGGAGCCTTCACCTGCTGTTTTTTTTTTTTCCCTAAGGATGGCAGGGTGTGGCTCCACCAATCAATTTCCCTTTCACATTCTCATATGTTCCTTAATCCCTCCGTTTCCTCCCCAGGCTCAGCCACCAGGCTGAGCAGATCATTTCCAGGCGTTGTCTTTGCCGCCCTCCCGCCAGAGGGAGGGGCTCAGACATTCCACGCAGCTCTGCGGCAGCTCACCCTGGGTCGCCGCATTTCTTTCGACTGTGTCTTCTGTCCGAGTGAAGACCATCTCTGGATGTTCTCCCAGACGACCTCCCCTGCCCGCCCCGCCGCTCCCCAGGGCTGCGCTCACCCCGGAGGGGTTGGGCCCCTCCAGCCCCCCGCACCGGCTCCGCTCCGCCGCTCCTCAGGAGTTCGCTCTGATCCCGGGGGCGTGGGGCAAAGGGGATGGGCTGCCCGCTCCTCCCTTGTGCCTTTGCCGGGCTTTTTTTTGGATTCTAAAGGAAGGGTGCCCCGGCGGGACCCCCGGTCCGGAGCCTTTCTTCTCGGTGGTTTCTCCAAAATGAGGGAATGTAGTGAGGTTTCTTTTAGTTTTTTATTCAAGCAAAGTGTCTCTCCTCACCCCAGCTGCCTCATTGCCAGCTTGTACCTTTATATCCCAGTTTAAATGTAAAAACTTCTTACCACTGACAATATAATGTCAGCTTCCCTTTCATACCTGAATAGCCCTGCATGTCCTTGGCCCTCCTTGTTGATACTCTTCGTAACAGAATTCTCTAGGCATAATAAGGCTGATTTCTTATTACAACAATGGGGATGTAGTTAATGGCTTCAAAATTTTTTCTTTTATCAGCAAGAAATCGATTCCTTGTTCCCTAAAACACAGTGTGTTGGCAAGAGAATAAGAAGCTTATGAATGTGGAGTGGAAAAATTGCTATCTATTTCATTCCTTGGAACTACCCTGAAAGATGCTGAGGGTGATGAAAATTGGCAATATATGGGTGTGGGTGTTTCCTGTCTAACAGAGGAAATCCACCATGGGGAAAAGGGCAGCCTGCTGAGCTCTCAAAAAGACTAGGGCAGCTAACATGTTAGTAATGTGGAAGCTCTGTTAGCATTTCCCTCTCTGAAGTAGCATGTTCCATGCCAAGCACACAGAGTAAAACAACAAAGCTCGAGTGATTCTGCATTAAAATCACACAATGCTCTCACAAGTGCATTTCCCCATGTTAGAAGACCAACCTGTATGGAGAAACGTAGTGCAGTGTAGTGACTGTTCTCCTTCTGTTTACATGCTTAGGCTATGCTTAATGATATTATTGATTATAACATTTGTGGTTCTTTTTCTTACTCAGATATCTATACTCCACTGTGGTTTTCATCCAGCTGAAGTTTCACATCATTGACCACAAGTTTTCTATTAGGTCTTTTACGACATGGATGCTTGTCCCTTTGTTAACAGACCCACTGCAGTGTGAGCTTCCAGAGTGTACACAAAGTCTTCCTTTTAAACCATTATAAAATTCCTTGAACCATTATAAAATTCCTTGATTCGTGGAAAGGTGAATACATGAAGTAATAAATTGCTGAGCTATTGAAATGCACACTATGAAAAGTTATTCTTTCTCTCCAAGGAACAATAAACCTGCAGGGAAGGGAGAAGTTATTCCAAAAAGGGTTTGTCCCTTATGAAGGTTGACATTCTAATTAGAGGTCGATGTCTATATAATTGCAACAGTTCTGCAAGAGATCTTCCTTTCTTTATGTGTATCTATCTTACTGTCAAAGAATTGTATTGAGGAATACTTCTGATTACTGGTTTTGCTTGGGGGAAATGGGGTCCCTCTGGCATTGCTATGCAGCAGTGATTCTGTCACTACAGGCATGCCTGAACACATGCATCTCCGTGATGAAGAACAAACTTCTGTTAATGTGTTTCACAGTTGAGACATTAGGTTTCTCCTAACATATGCAGTGTTTGTATGATCTATCCAGAATAAGCATGCTTATTAAGACACTGAAAAAACAACTGGAACCTTCCCAAGACAGTTTGAAGTAAGACTTACAGACACCACTTCTTTTTCCATACTTATGGATTCAACAGTTCTGTGTCAATGAACAATTTTTCCAAATCTGCCATTACTTTAAAATCTGAGACTGACCAAAAATTGCTTTTAATGTAGAACTATTATTCATAAAGTTGACACTGGGTCTACATTGTCAAGGTGGTTGGCTACCCAGAGACCATGGTACTGGGATGGCAAGACTCATCCCACTGCCTCAGCCAGGAGCAGAGCAGCGCAGGGGCGTGGGGCAGGCCCAGGCTTCAGGCACTGCCCTGGGGATGGACCAAGGATGCCCAGGTAGGGCAGAACTGTGAGGGGCAGGGGTTGACAGCCTTGGTGGCTGGGATGGGGTCCTGAGCCTTAGGCAGGGTGTGGGGGAACCCCAGGGGGCTGGGCAGGGACAGTAGGACTAAGAGTGCCCTAGGGGACTGGACATAAACATCCTGGGCAACCACCAACATGGCTTATCCAGTACCTCTCCTGGATTTGAGATGGAGCAGTTTTAAACAACACAGTTGTGAGTGGGCTGGCTGATGGCTCCTACCTGCAGCAGTCAAGTTTTTGCATCTAGTAACTAGTAAACTAGTAGGTAAACTAGTCCAAAAGGCTGTTGTAACCAGCCTTAGTTGATTCCTGTTAAGGGAACAGGTATGATCACGGCAGTCCTGGTTGCTTCAAAACTGTCATCAGAAGCAGCAGTCTCTTTCTAATCATTGCAGTATGACTCAGTTTTCTGCATTTCGTGTCCCCTGGAATAATTTCAAAGAGATTTTTATCCCACTAAAAATGGAATTATGGGGCTTTTTCAGTGCTGTCATTCTCATATTTCTCTTTTTGATACATGCTGATATTGTATTTCACATGACAACAAGTTTGTGATAAAAGAACTTAATATTAGCCCTAAAATTGCATTTCCTCAGCAGTGCATCACACAGCTCAGGGACCATCCAGTGGGCAGACCTCTTACCTGGAGGAAACTGTCATAGATCTGCTGACTAGCAATTAACTCAGACTGAAAACTTGATTCTCAAGTTTAAGAAAAAGAAATAAAAGGAAAACAATATTAATCAACTCTCTTCATATGTAGAAACACACTAATGTTCTACTCATCTCTGCTGGTACTGACTTCTGGGGTTTTTATGAATATGCTCGCTGTCCATCTTATTTTCAAAGACAGGTGCTGAAAGGCTTTTAGACTTCTTTGGCTCTTGGCATTAGATAAAATCTCTTTGATGGGTTTTCTTCATTTGGTTACTGGCACTGCAACTGGAGCTCTCTCTGCTTGGCACTCTGCCAACAGAAAGAGGCAATATTTATATCTTACTTGCACAGCTGGGACACCAAGGCACAGGAAGAGTCAGTGAAGTCCCCAAAGCCTCCAGAGATGGGGAAAAACAGATGGAAAATCCAAATCTGCACCCAGAGGTAAGTGAACAGATTGTTATTACAGTGAGAACTGTTTTATCCTTCTTCCCAATGCCCTTTTTCACAATTATAGGAGATCCAAGTGAAGAAAATTACTGGGATAGTTTCTGAGTCATGCCAGAGTGCTGAGCAGCTCTAATAAAACAAAACAGAAACTTTGTGATCTGATAGCCTAATTTAGATAGCTAATGGGATTTGTGTCTCTCTGTCCTGTGCTGTCAGCATGAGGGAAAGTTTTCATATACCCTAGTCTGTGACCCATAAAATACAAAAAGATAATGCATTAGAAAAGGATAACAGCTTGCTGTCAGTATTGAACTAGCTGTTAAAAGTAATTCTGTTAAAAGTAATTTTAAAAGAAGCATCATACAGTCTTTATGATTAATAGAGGTAACAAGAAAAGAGGGCTTAAAGAAGACTGATCTTGGAACATTGGATATTCAGCCCTTATTCTTCTGGACTCAATGGATGATCTGTAACAGCCAAAAGTCTATTTAATGTATTTTCACTTCACTTAAGCCAACCAAATAAAATACATTGAAACTCAATTATTATTGCTTTGTCATTGTCAGGATTTTGCATTACCCCGTGACTGCTCAAAAAAATTCCTCCTTGAATCTTGGAATAAGACCTTCCCAAGCTGCAGGGACTTGAGTCTGCTATTTGTTGTATCCATTACCCTTCTTTATCCTCAGCATTAGAGGCTGCACAACTGGATCCAAGCAATGAGATCAATTATACACGTTTCTGAAAACCTTCACAATTAAAGCAATCGTGTTTATTTCAGTAAGAGTATTCACCAGAGCAGAAAGCTGAAGAACTGGACCCTGTTGGGGCAGACACCCTTCTCAACATAATTCTAACTCATTTACTCTCAGAACAGTCCATTTTATTCTACTAAAATGGCAGCATGTGTGCTAGAATATAAAAAGATCTGATTGCCTAAGAAAGCAACAGTTACTGGGGAAATTCATAGTGAGAAGACAAACATCAGGAGGAAACCCACCCCATTTTTCAATGTGGAAGGTCCTCATTTTAAAGCCATAAAATGTAAGGGAAAATGTAAGATCCATATTGCATTTGTGTCTGCCTGTCATCATTCTTAGCTATTAGAAACTGATTTTATCATTATATTTTTTGTCATAATAGCTGTTTCTGCCACAGTGAGCGCTTTGCTCCTGTCTTTTGAAACTATTTTGATGCTGTGAAAGAAATCAAGCAGCATTAGGAAATTTGCACTCTTAGTGATTTTCAAAACACATGGTTTATAAACTACAGCAGATAGTTTCAGAAGTGTTCCTCAGTTATTTAAATTTGGGGGAAGGGACAGAAAACCTTAGAGGGAAGATTGATGGTTTTCTGATAATTAATACATCAAGAAAGAAACACTTCTATACCTGTGATATGTAAGTCACTTCTATTTCTGCCCTACATTTTCAAAAGAACAGTTCAAATACCCTGAGTATTCATATAATGCTACTATTTAGAACTGAATCCTGATACTAGATACTGGTCTTGCCTTGAGTGTGGTCTTAATTTGTGAATTCCCAATGGATTCAATAAATGCTTGAGTAATAAAGTCTGAGTGTGACTGAAGGTAGCAGAATTGGGGTTATACTTTTTGAGAAGCAAAATCAAAATACCCCAGCTCTTGTAGATAACTATCCCCTGTCTGAATGCTTATTATAGGTAATGCATTTAGGCTTGTACAGTTTACCTGAGTGGACACTATTCTGTATTTTGGTCAAGAAATGAGAATGATTCAAACCGGCTGAAATTAGAACTATTTAGAATGTTTGTCACTAAATGGATCTAAAGTGATATTATCTCAAAACATAAATGTAAAAAGGGACAAGATGTAAGATTGCTGTCTCTCTCTGAAGACCTCTCTATCACTGGCCTTGTTTTTCTGCTATTTAATATTTGAAATGTGAACTGTAAGGCTCTATGAAGTCATTGCTAACAACGCTTCCAGTGAGCACAAGTGCTAGGACAGCAGAAAACATTAGAAAGGATAAAGTCACTGACTCAGTGCAACCTGGGTACGTGGGATCCAAGCTGGCAAACAACCTTCTTCTTGAAAGGGCATAGTGCAGCCACACATCTGGGAGAGGGGGCTGGAGGTCACACTGCTATCAGAGGAAAATTTAGGAGGCCATGATAGGAGATGATCACCTGAATACATAATCACACAACTGGTGTAGCAAATGTGCACTGACTGTATCATGGTGCGTAGAGAGGAGTAGGAGATACACTTGATTATTTCTGTTTGTGTCTTTTTTTTTTTGTTGCATTTAATCCTCAGCTCTGATGTCAAGGATGTCTGCAAATACGAGGTGCTTCTTACTAATTGAAAAGGAAAAAAAGGTTTTACAGCCAAAGAACCAAATAACCATGAGGGGGTTTTAGATTCAAAAGAGAAAAAGCAATTAGTAACTTAAATCATAGAATCATAGAATGGTTTGTGTTGAAAGGGACCTTAAAGATCATCTAGCTCCATGCCCCCTGGATGGGCAGGGACACCTCACACCTGTAAAGTCCTACCTGTAGAAGAAGGGAGGCTGCAGGGCCATCAGGGTGGTGCAGTGTCCTGCTTCTCCAGCCAGGTCCCATCCTGCAGGCTCCACTGGGACAAGTCCAGCCAGGCTGGGATGCTGGAGTCTCCCACGGCAGAACTGACAAATGCTGACAGCACACCAGAGCAAGGTGCTGCAAGGAGCATAGCTCTCATTGCTATGTTGCAATGTTCAGCAACATAGCTGACTTTCTGTCTAAAATGTTGAGAATGTTAACATAGGGGATTGAGCAGGAGAACCTTGCTCTGGATCAGAACAACAGCAGAGCAGATTTAGGTGCCACAGGCAGAACATAAACCACAGAAGGAACAAAAGTGTGCTTCAAGCAAGCTATGGTGTCCCTGCACTCCCATCTGATGCTGACTCTCACTGCAGCTTGTATGGCAGTTCTGGTTTCTTGATCACTAAGTACAACCAGGCTGCTGGCAAGGGTTTCCTTTTAAAATGCACCAGCATTACCTGGGAATTTGCTCTCTGATGGCCAACAGGCTACTGGAGCACTGGCACAGTAATATGCATTTCACACAGCAATGGTAGGTACTCACTCTCTCTACACCCTTCCGTGCAACCTCTGTGAGCCAAAACTAACACAGGGTGGATTGTGCCACACAATAATCCCTGTGCTCCAAACTGAGATGACCACCTGCGGTATTTGGACACCAAATGCTGCTAATAATGTTTCCATCTAAGCCTATGACAAGAAGATCTGCTTCTACAGACAACATTTTTCTGTAAGTGAAAATGCGATCTTGAAACTCATGTCAGTAAATACTCTCAGATAGGAAAGTGTCTTCTCTCTTATTCCATATGGATCATTGTAACTCACTTCACTAGAGAATCCAGGCACTCTGGCTGACTTTCATTGTTTACTGGATCCTTTTGTAATCACTTTCAAGAGAATTCTGCAAAAAAAAAAAAGACAGCAAGACCCTTAGAAATTAACCCAAAAGAGAAATGAAAATATAAGGCATGTACATTTTATGTGAGAAGCTGATTTATGACAAGCTATGGACATGTTCCAGAAATCTGGAACTGATATTTCTAGTTGCTTAATGGCTACATCAGAAGGTTATTAAGAGCAGACACAAGCTGTGTGTCTGCTGTAAGATCATGGTTACCTCAACAACACTTCAGTCACAGGTACACAGTCATGGGTGCAGAGACACTTCTTTCCCTCCCTCTGTTTTTCTTTTGGTTACCATGAAATGTTTCCACAGTGGATGTAGCTATAATAGTAGAGTCCAACATACCTGCATGCAGCCCTGTGTGGAGAGTTCTGACAGTTTCTACCTCCTAGTAAAGTTTGTTTCCTGCCTCCCTGTGCTATTCCCTTTCCATTGATGCAGCTGACATAGGGTCCCACTCAGATGGAATAACACACCCCTCTGGGGTCATCTGGCTCACAAGAACTTCTATGAAGACAAGGAGCAGTGTGCCAGTCACATCATCTGAGGACACACCTTATCTGCTAATTTACCCATAACATGAGTGCAGGTTTTCAATTAAGATGAAAATGGTATGGACTAAAAGATTACTCTCTCAGTGAGAATGAACACAATGTTGAATGGAGGAGGATAAGAACAGACTCACTGATGGACAGAGAACTCCTAGTATCCTCGAGGTCTTTGAGCACCTTTGTTCAGTGGGTGTCAGGCCCCTGAAAACCTGCTCAAAAGGCTTCTGGTTAAAGACCATCTTCTGCAGGGAGCATAAGGATAAGGAAGGTACATTTTTACCAATAACCACTTGGTTGTGCTCTGACCACTTCAGTGCTGTGTCTTGGTCTGGCCCCTCTCACCTCCACGCTGTAAGGCACTGCTGCCCCTGAAGGATGCTTCCTCTTAAGACTACCTGACAGCTTCATGCTAGGTGTCAAACTGGACCGTGTGTTGAAGGGAAAGCTGAGGTTTTCTTACTTCAAATAGTCTCACTAAAATAAAGTCACAAGGCCCAAGTTGGGTGGCTGTTATCAGTAGCTATTTCTCCTGTATTTCCACTTCAAAAATAGCAAAGAGGATGAAATACAGGTGAAAAAAGAAATCTTGTGACTCTTGGGAACTCTACTGAATACGAGATAGGGTATCAAAGAGTTTGAAAGGTGATGTTTTCTATGTTTTTTTCTTTAACAGTGGCTAAATTCTGCCTGATTTGTACCTTAGTTTATGCCTCCATGAAGAAAAAAAAAAGACCATTAAGAAGGTTCAGCATAAGAGCTGAGTTAATGAATATGAATTGAGAACATGTATTATTTTCGCTGACGGAAATATCAAGAATTATGAAGAAATTCTATATATCTAGAATATATGAAGAAAAAATAATGTGGGGTTTTGGGGTTTTTTTGTTGTTGGGAGACAGTCTAGAGGTTGTTTATTTCAAATTCTGAAGTGAAATACTAAAAGTGAAGAAATTTTAGCGGAGCCTTGCTGATTTATACAGAGCATGAGGTGCTGAAATTAAATAGTTGGAAACAAAAGCAAAATAAAAATTACCTTCAAACATTCTGTTGAAATCCTTTTTTCCTTTTTTTTTTTTTTTTTTTTGTAATAGCTCATTTTCTTGTCTCTTGTGCAGTCATGGTTTCATTAGTTCTGCAGAGAAAAGAATTAACCAATCCAGGCAGGATTTGAATCCCTAATGACAGACAGGATAGAAGGAAAAAACTAAGTAGCCTTAATACATAAGGCAGCCAAACTTTGTTCCAGTCCAGAGAGAAAGAATTTTACAGAATTGCAAGAGAATCTTTCCTTTGACTTAAAGCCAACATCCCTTTCTTCATCTAGTAACTTTTTTTTTGACAATACTATATTGTCAATGCAACATGTTACTTCTCGTTATCATCCCCAAACAACAACACATTTACTTCTGTGATACCAGGTAAAGGACATTTTCCAGGTCAGCTTTTTGTGTTTTGGGTGACTACTACACTCTCAATGCCTTAATTAAAGAGACATTTTGATATCACTCATGACAAATTATTACTGATACTACAGGGCAGAGGGGGGAAATGCCATTTTGTGATTCATCATCTTTTCAGCTTTCTCCCTGCTTTGTATGCATCCTACTGCAAGTAGCTACTATCGTGTTGCTACTGATGCATTTCTCACATAGGCTGTTATCTCGATCTTTGCAGAAGCAAACATTGTATTTCTCTATTTTCTGCATTGTTTCAGAGGTCAGGAGACTGCAGATTTACATGCCTTGCTCTGTTACACAAACATGGATATTCACTAGAAAAAAAATGTCCACAAAAAAAAAAAAGAAAAAGAAAAAGAAAAAAAAAGAAAAAGGAGACTATCTTGTAACTCTCCTGCAGATAAAAGGAGCTGAATTCTTCCACATTAATTACACCAATATTCGAGGATGAGAAGTCTCCATGGCAACCTTATTGTCATATGGCACGCATGAAGCTCTGACTATCCTACGAAACTACTATTTACCTTTTTAAAATACTGGAGGACAGGGGAAAAGACATGTTAAGGTGTGTTTCACAAAACATCAACACATGGCTGTGTCCATAAATAACCAGCACAAATCTGAGGTCTTTACTGGTGGGATTTTTTAAGCAGTCTCTACTTGTGGAAAACTTTAATTCATGACAGCACTGTTTAGGATCTGTATGAAGACTCCAGGGTTAGCCATGTCCTTGCAATGAGGAACATCCTTATTCTTCTCATTAACTGCATCTCAGATTATCACTGTAAGGGGAGAATAGCTACTGTAGGACCCTACCATACATTATGGCAGGGAGTGTATCTCCTGGAACAGAGAACTTAACAGAGTAAGTCAACTGGTCACTTTCAGAGTAAAAAATCAAAACATGGACACTTCCTTTCCTCAGCAGCTTTCATCAGCATCGTGTTTGTTTTTTTCTTCTTTTTCAACTTCTGACAAATGAAGACGTGCAGGCCTGGTATCAGTGTAGGGCAAACTCACAGAAGTTGCACTAAAGAACAAAATTCATAAGTGCACAGAAAAATATGACACTGGGGAAGATCACATTATTTTTTTGTAGAGACAAGCAGATTGAGTGGTCTGAATACAATGACAAGCATCACAAGCTCATAACCTACTTCATCTCCAGAATGCTTTCAGCAAGACTTCCTCCTCCTCCCCATGTAGAAAGTTCGTCAGGAGACTCGGTTGCTACAGACTAAAGGCAGAAAGTCCTCTCATAAAGTAGTATTTTACTAACAAGCAGGGAACAAAGGGTAGGAACAAATGACATTTTTGCAAAAGGGGAGAGGTTACAGAAATTCATGCTAGGACCTGTGCAATCTAAAGTACTCCTAAATCATCTAAAATGAGTAGAGAGCACAGTGTCAGTTTGCAGATGGCACTAAATTTTTCAGGGCAAAGATTGAAAGAAAGGAAAAAAGTCAAGTGTGACAGACTGCAGAAGGTTCTTAGAAGAATGATGGGTGAATAAAAGAGCATATGAATTTCACTGTTTGTGAGGTGATTCACAAGAGAAAAAGCAACCCTCACTTTGCATACAGAATGATGGGTTCTGAAGTAGCAATTACCATTCAGAAAAGAGATCATGAAATTATAATAAATAGTTCTGTTAAAATATCAGCTCTAAGCTTGGCAGTGGTCAAAAAAAGCAAATAGAACAGAGAACAAAAGAACAAACATCACTAAGCTGCTGTTTGGATCGAGATGGTATCTGCATCCTCAGTACGATTCATAACCTTCACTCCCCCATCTCAAGAGAATACAGTATTATTAGAAAAGGTGAAGCAAAAGGTAAGACAGATGGTTAAGGTACGGGGCTTCCACACAAAAAGAGATTAAGCTGACTAGAACCCTTCAGCCTGGAAGACAAATGAACTTTATGGTATCTATAAAGTCATGATAACGCAGAGGTAAACCAAGGATGATTATGCGCTGCTTCCCTGTGTGAGGACAAAGGGACATCCAATGAATCATGAAAGCAACAGGCTCAAAGTAAACAAAAATAGTCACCTTATATAATACAGGTGTGGCATCCCTTACTGTAAGGAGGCTGTAAAGGTTTTTGAACCTTCTCAGAGGTTCAGAAAGAAATTCAGACAGGTCCTTCAAGGTTTATCAAAAGAAAGAAGTCTGAGTCTCACACTGAAGAAACTATTTCAGTGTGGTTTTGCATCTTCCTTATGCTCTATCCTATGCACCCCTTCTCAGTCACCATTAGAGACACATTACTGAATAAAGTAGACATCCACCCTGGCCTGGACAAGACATTATTCTGTTAAACTATTATCCTACCATATCAGAAGTAGAATAGCACACACTGAGCAAATTTTTCTCTGTAGCATGGATCTGTTCTTCATATACAGACAGTTAAGCCATCCCTATCCCAATTTTGTATATATTTGTTCTTAAAAGATGTCAGCTTTACCTTAAAGAGTCTTGATCACTGAGCTGCAAATCTAGTCTATTCACTTTCTGACTGATAAAGGACATTCCTGAGTTTCTGCTGCAATTTTTGATTTAAAAAAAAAAAAAAAAAAGGAAGACCTCTTCCTTTTCAAATTCAGATTCTCAATAGGTTGATTGTGAGTGGAAAGCCAATCCTCCACCCACTGCCCTTAACCAGCTACTGTCAGTGTTGTACATGCTATTCCATTACAAACTCTTTGGAAAACATAATCAATAGCCAACTGCACTTACAGTCCTTGTAATCACTAAATGTATCCCAGACTTGGCACAGTCTAGATTTGGATGAGAAGAGGGATTAAAAAATCTGAATTTATGGTTTCCTGATTATGATAAAGGGCCTTTTTCATCAACCTGAGCTTCTGTTCAGTAATGCACACTCTTGGTCACACAGTACTGTAGTTTTTCACCAGAAGAAATTATGTATGTCCAAGGGTGTGCACTTAAATAGAGAAATGTACTGAATGTATAGGAAGGATGGCAAGCTGGACTCTGCAAGTATCGATTTCTACAAGGACCATTTCCTTTTCTCCTTTCCATTCAGCATCACTATGAAGTCATAGTATGGGCTCAGAGTGATAAACTACAAAAAAATCCATTTTAATTTCTCATCCTTATAGCCAATTTGAAGAATATGGACTGTGTGGGTGGACTACGAAATGAGTGAAAGGTGAGAAAAGCTCTGGGCTCAAATAACAGTAGTCAGTGGTTCAAAACCTATGTAGGAGCTGAATACTGTCAGTATTCCTCAGGGCTGAGTACAGAGCCCAAATATTCAACACCTCCACCTGTAACCAGGGCAATGTGACACAATTCAGCTTCAATGACAACACCAAGTCAAGGTGGTAACCACTGTGTCATTACCTGGGGAGAGGATGGAAAAGTACTGCTTTATTGCCTTATTTTCTATGAAATAATTTTCATGCATTTATTTTTATGTAGTTATTCTTGTAGATAAAAATGCCTCTATTTTTTCTTTTTTCAGATTTTGGATTTCTTTTCATTATTATTATTATTTCATTTTTAGGTAGCAACCAAAAATTCTTGCCTTTTATTCTGGTCAATATGAAAGGTCCATCTTGAACAAATACTTATTTATTCATACTTAATAGAGCAAAATGACTGCCACAGGAGCAATTTGTCTACCAGCTAAGTATGTAATTAGGCTTTTTAAAAGCATATTATATGCTCAGCAGTCCAGAATGACAATACAAAAAAATTATTTTAGTCTATCTGGTAAAATGACAATTATACCCGTTATTCAAATTTTTATTTATCATTTAAGAAAGCCCTTCAAGTCCATTAAATTTTCTACAGTCAGTACTCACATTCATCTTTGCATGTTAATACATTGTGCTTATTCAACTGGTTTGAATGTATATTTTGAGTTGTTAGTGAGGTACGCATGAAGCAATACATCTTATCCAACATGTCAGGAAAGTCTTAGATATATAAAATACTGCATCAGGGTGCATCACTTACCTTCTGCTTGTTGTGCCTTCCTTGGGGCTTCTCCAAGCTTCCCAAATCCCTACCATGGAGCCTATGTTAGGATTTTGAGAATTATTAACATCTGCCAAAAAAAAAAATTGCCTTAACATGAGAATTATATATAAATCTATAGTATTCCTGTCCTGACTAACTACAGGATAAACATGCAATGCAGCTAATAAGAACTGGATGTGAACACTTTACACTATAGGAAAAGCTTTTCCCTTTGTTTTTCAGGACCATTTCAGTGAAGCTTTTATGAATGAAGCTCATCCGTTTCTAGGAAATATGTACACACATTTTCTTCCCTTGAAGTAAACAAATGTTAAGGATTCTGCTTAAACTTTGAAACTTTGAAAATTTTGAAAACATCAACACTGAAGAGCAGTCTCTTAATATTTCTTGAGACTTCTAAAGTGTTTTTATTATACTTTCATGTGTTATGCATGTAATTTAAAACACATAAAAATGCCAGTTAAATAGTGTAATTGTCTATAAAATATGCAGGATAACCATTGTAAATGAACTGGTCCATAAGCAGTGATCTTTAAAACTTAACAGTCTGGCAGAAGCAACAACTTTTATGTGTGGATAGAGCAACGCTTTTAAGCACAAGCTTAACTACACCAAATGGGTAGTTCCACTCATAATAGTGGAAGCAATGTAAATGTAAAAAAACTGGGGCTTTTTCATCATTTTATTTTTGTACAGAAGAAAAATATGCCCAAAATGATGAATGCCCAAATTCATCATATCCTAGATACCTGTAAATGGCTTGCAGCAATTAAATATGTCATTTAGTCAGGACTAAGAAAAGCAGTTATTTTTGACAAACAAGTGAAATACCATTGCAGATGTTTAATACTGCCATCTCTTAGCATAACCACCTGCATTTTTATGGGGATTTTTAAAAATGTCTTTGTGAAAGAGAATTTAGGCAACAAGTATTTTTCAAACAAGAAGGACAGTGCTGGTGGTCTTGGTCAAATTTGAAGAAGAGAATGAGCAGGAATCCCTGGGCTTTAAGTAACACTTCTTTTTTTCTTTACTTAGCAGAGAAAATGGCAAGAAAAAAACAGGTCTTGTTGGAAACAGACCTTTAAAATCCAAGCTATTAAAATCTGTAAAATGGCTTTAGTTCAGAAAATGTGGATGATGCTGATCATCATTCTTCCTCCAAATATCAAAAACCTTTGGATATATTCAGCTACGTTCCAGGCTTCAGATGTGGATGCTACCATGAACTATGCATTCACCTGACCAGTGGAGTTACAAAGACTTCTTTTATCTTTGTAGAACATAGAAGATGTAAAGTTTCAAAAGTCTTTTTTTTACAAGTTCTGTTGGCAAGTGACCAAGAAATTAGTTCTCTGATTTTTGGTTGTCATGTTTCTTACTACAGTACAAGTTCATCAGCAATCTTTGTGTTATCAAAAAATCATCCTTTCTTTTCTTGAAAGTGCTACATTACTTATTGATGTATTGTACCTGTAGAATTTGAGCCATGAGATAAAACTTACCTCTTATTGCAGATTCTCATGATGTTTTTCAAAGTATCTTACAAGACAATAGTGGACTAAGCACTCTGTGGGTAGCTGTTATTGTCCAATTTAAATTATAGCTTGATAAACTAGGAATACAACAGCTGAGGAGCTCACAAAGGAAATCCTTGCCTATTCTATTGCCAGTACTATTGCCCCTGTACTCAGCCCTGGTGAGGCCACACCTCAAGTCCTGTGTCCAGTTTTGGGCCCCTCAGTTTAGGAAGGATATCGAGGTCCTGGAGCAGGTCCAAAGGAGGGCAACCAGGCTGGTGAAGGGACTCGAGCACAGACCCTATGAGGAGAGGCTGAGGGAGCTGGGGCTGTTCAGCCTGGAGAAGAGGAGGCTCAGGGGAGACCTCATCACTCTCTACAACTCCCTGAAATGAGTGGGTAGCCGGGGGGCGTTGGTCTCTTTTGCCAGATGACTTTCAACAAGACCAGAGGGCATGGTCTTAAGTTGTGCCAGAGGAAGTTTGGGTTAGATATTAGAAAGAATTTCTTTCTGGAGAGGGTGATCAGGCATTGGAATGGGCTGCCCAGGGAAGTAGTGGATTCTCCGTCCCTGGAGATATTTAAAAAGAGACTGGATGTGGCACTCAGTGCCATGGTCTGGTAACTGCAGCAGTAGTGGATCAAGGGTTGGACTCGATGATCTCAGAGGTCCCTTCCAACCCAGCCAATTCTATGATTCTATCATTCTATGATTCTGAAAATACAGCTCATTTTTTGCTTTCAGCCCTCTGTTAATTTTGTTCTTTCTCATTGCAATGTCCAAAAAGCAATTGATACTTGCTCCTGTAATTTGTTACTTTCCCAGCTTATGAGTTGGCATTTGTTTTCCTGTTTCCTGCAGTTTGCACCTTCTACAATCTTTGTGCGTGAGCCTCATGAGCCAGATCCTAATTTGCTAGGCTGGTGCAACTGCTCAGATTTCAGTGGCTCTACTGCAGTTTACAACAGCAAGGTCTCTAATGACAAATTCCAAACATAGGTGGCACTTTTCTAATGTCTGGTAGTTTGGGGTTTTTTTTAAACAGAATGCAAAAGCACAATTATGTGATCCTCAAGAACACTGCTTTTTTACAGGTATTTTGGTTTGGGGTTTTGGTGGTTTTTTTTTCATTCTTTTTAATTTTATTTTTTTATCCCAGGTGCCATCATGCCCTGCAAGGATCTGTCTGTCAAACAGGAGTTAGAATTTCTGTTTCCTGAAGAGGTCACTACATGACTGCTTGTCATAAGCACACAGGTATTATTGACCAATAGTATTCCCTTAGGAAGCTAAAACCAAATTTCTTTTGACAGTTATGGTTACGAATATATATGTATTACCTCTGCCAACTTATTTTTGCAAGTTTTAGCAAAACTACATATTGCCAGCCAGAGCAACACTGTTGTTTTAATTAAGACTTTTTTTTTCTTTTAAAGGTAGAAACACTTTCTGTTCCGAATAGAGAAAATATCAATCATGTGGTAATTGTCTGCAAATCCTAATTTTCATTGCCAGTCATTTATAGTAGTTAATGCCATGTAAACTTATGCATCATCTATGAAACATCTTTGAGATTGTGTTCATTGTTACTTTTCTTTTCAATCAGGGTTGCATTACCAGTTGAGTATACAACCAAAAGTAAGAGGCCTTCAGAGAAAATTTTCAGAAGAGGAATTGATTAAAAATGGCCTTTCATAGCTTCACTTTTCCAGATGACTTCCTTGAAGTTTCCAGGGGGCCTACAAGAAAGCTGGTGAGGGACTTTGCAGGATGTCAGGTAGTGATAGGATTAAGGGGAATGGATTCAAACTAGAGGAGAGTAGGCTTAGATTGGATGTTAGGAAAAAGCTCTTCACCATGAGGGGGATGAGACCCTGGAACAGGTTGCCCAGAGAGGTGGTGGAAACCCCATCCTTGGAAGTTTTTAAGGCCAGGATGGATGGGGCTCTGAGCAACCTGATCTGGTGGGAGATGTCCTTGCCCATGGCGGGGGGGTTGGACCTGCGTGATCTTAAAGATCCTTTCCAAGCCTGAAAATTCTGATTCTATAAAGTAGCCCTTATTTGCCATCAGCTGGTTACAATAATTACCTCTGATCACCATAAACAGGTGAATGGAATTTTAAACTTGTGCTTTATCACAGGAATGTCTTAGAGGGAGAGAAATAATGAATACAATGTAGAGGGCTGGTATCTTAGACAGAGACTCCATATATAACAAAAGTAAGGTCCCAGAAATGCCTTCCTGGGACCCTAAGTAAGTGTGCAGGGTGTTGCTTTCATGACACGGTGAGGACAAAGTCCTGTGCTGCAACAGTTTTCACAAACTGACCCATTCTGGCATCTAAAAGGAATCTTAAGAACATCCCTACCAGTGAGGGCTGAAGTACTTGATAAAATGCTGTGCCTACTGTATCCAGTGCATATGGATTAATACAGGAGGGAAGAGCTCTTTCTTTCCGAACCCTTTATAAAAAATAATTACTAATTTTATACTGGGTAATCCATTGTGTGATCCATCATAATAGGATAATTCTGGATAGAGGCCATTAAATCTAAACCTACACAGACATGCTTTTTCTTCTGATTAAATTAGTAATCTCCCATCTTAACTCCTATAACCTATGTTACCTAGACTTTCATCACTCTGAAAAGACAATTTTTTTAGTTCCAAAATGTCTTGATTATACCATACACACCCCATTACAATATGCCTGAACTGCTCCAGCCCTTTGCTTTTCAGTTCCACATCTTGTGTCACCACATGATAAATTCCACAGCACACAATCAACAGCTGTTGTGTGCTGCTGACAAGGGTGACATTGCATGCAAGCTGCTGCCCAATTTAAAAAATAAATAAATAAAGGACAAACCCCCCCCAAAAAAAAAAAAAAAAAAAAAAAAAGTTAAGACCTTGAAAGCCTTCCACCCAAGGTATACCATGAAAAGTGGACCATTGCTTCAAAATGGATCACCTGAACTATTATGGTATCTTGCTATTGAGGTATTTTTCTCTTCAAAAATTATTCCTTAAATAAAAGCCTCTGAGCCTTGATCTTGGTAGGAGAGAGCACAACCTCCAAAGGCTCAAGTGTCTGGGAAGAATAAATAAAGTACATTTGTGACTTGTTAGACATTTTTATTAATGGCATTTTTTATTTGTGTTACCAACTCCTTGATTCTAGTAAGTCCTTCTTATGGCAAGAAGCCATTGTGAGATGGCTGTGGGGCATTTCTCAGAAGGGTGAGCATTATTCTTCCATTTATTAGTCTTTGCTGTTTCTAAATCCCAGTACTTTTCCTCTGTCTCTAGACTCAGGACTTGATGACTGTCACATCTCAGGGCTGAGGAGGAAGCCAGTGGCCACCTTGCATCAAGGCCAGGACATGGTGCACCATGTCACCAGAATCTCTGACTAATGCAGTTTCCTCCATGAACCCAGTTCCTGCTGTGGTCATTACCTCTCAGCCTTACCAGAAGCACTGGCTCTCCATCATGAACAACTTTTGCAGCAGGTATACTCAAAGGCAGCCAAGAACCAGATCAAATAGCTCTGGGTTTCCATGATGTCTGCTACAGAGGAGACTTACAGCTACTATTCTGAAGTCCTGTTGAAACATCTTGTGAGGCTTGGAACTAGGGCTTGGGGTTACCTACCATCCAGATATCAGAATGACAACAACCTTAGGAGGACAGCATTAGGCTGTGTCCCTTGTCCTCTTTCTGCAACATTCAACTGCTCTTCAGTTATTACATGGGTGATGTGTGTGAAATCTGCACTGTGCTTGGTTTTCATCCCTCCAGCTTCACAAAACTTCCACAGGGATGGGCGTTTTTCTATGCTTGTTTATCAGAACTCATTGCCTATTTATACATTTACATATATATGTGTGTGTATATGTATGTATACATGTGAAAATATTTATATATACACATATATTTATGAAATATATGTATATATACTGTATATGTATTTTGTATGCATTTAGTGTATTACTAAGAAGAACAGTATGTTTAGAGCTTTTAGATGTAGTTACACAATCTCTGCATTTTGAACCAGCCACAATTTTTGAAGCAGCTTTTTCCATTTAAGCATGTGACAGAGTGTGATGGCAGGGTATGGCCAGTCTTGGATTAACTTTCTCACCATAACCTGCTGATGAACCTTGTCTACCTAATATTTCTAGGCCTGTGTTTGGGATATCATTCATAACTGCACTTGAAAAGGAGCTCAGGAACCTTTAGAATCAAATCTTGATTCTGTCACAGACTTCTCACAGTGGATTAGGAAAGCCACGTAGTAGCTCTACCTCATTTCTTTGCAGATCAGGAAGCAGACCACTGGAAGAACACTGACAATATTTTTAGGCTTCTACTTCATGGAGATGGATACAAAGATGCCTGCAGAGAGCACTGAAAATAGGAAGTATAAGTTCAGCTGAGGGTTTTTTGGAAGCTGAAAACCATCCAGAAATTCTAAAGATGTGTTTTGCCCCTAGTTTATTAATATAAAGCACATGTTTCTATTTCCAGTTTTAGCAAACTATCAAGCTGCCAAGGTGCTAATGAGCATATATCTGAACAGTAATTCCTGTGCCATTGGCCATGATTATTAGGAACATTGCTGAATATAGATTGTGCTGCTTTGACCCTTCTATCTGCTTCCAACCTGAATGAGTTCTACTCTACTCCAAAACATTTATCATCTTATTTAACCAACAAGCTTAGAAACTGTTTTTTTTTTCAGTGAAAGCATGCTTCCACTTCTGGATGGATCCTTATTTGAGACAGAAAAATAGCCAAAGATTTGCTTCCACATTCTGAAGTTGCTGAAGGAAGAGCAACTGCATTTTGAGTGGAGAAATGCAAATACTACAGCAAACAAAAGTGGCCACCTTGAGACACATGACTTTAAACCCTTTCATAGTTGCAGAGTTGTGATTTTAGCAGTGAGAATCTGAGTGGTAGATATACAGGCCAAAAGTATTTTGACGGGCAAGGTGCTGAGTCTAGCTAGTGGGGACTGAGTTCGTTCTTGTGTGAGAATTTAAGAATGTTACCAAATACCTCTCCCTGATTTCTGTCCATGGAATAGGATACTGAAGGGCATGACCAGGCCCATTAGTCAGGGTATCTGCTGGGCTAGCAACATTCCACCAGCATCTCCAGGAGCAGCATGTTGGACTGCTGTTCTTTCACACTGGAAACTTATATATACCCTTAGGTATAAAGAGGATTAATTAAGCTTTCTCCAGAATACTGGTTTGTGTCAGGCCATGCAAGCTGACAAGCATTGCAAGTCACATGTATTTTGTTGCAACCATGAGGGTTAAAGCCATGTTATACAAATGATGTCCTCTTAAAAATAACAAATAGGTCTTCACCCAATCAAGTATGTAAGAAGATGACACTACAGAAGAAAACCTGCTTCAGTGCTTATAACTGCAGGCCTAAAGGATCAGCAGAATAACCATTTCCTCCCTCCTAAATACAAGCTACAGTTTGCACCCTGTATGCTCCTCTTCATTTGCCAGCAGTCTTGTCTGGTTTCTGCTACTTGCTATTTCATCTTTCTTCAAGTAAATAAGTGTATGAATTCATAATCCACTTTACAAATGGATTTAAAAGAATTGTCTATAGTCTGGTGTGTAGCGAAATGAGGCAACCAGGTGGCACTAATTGCCAAGGAGTGGGCATGAGCTTGTGTCAAGCCCACCTGTGCCTGATTAGGGCGGGCCCCCACTGCGCATGAGCAGGACCAGGGGGACAATAAAAGGGGAGCTCATCGCCAGCAGGGTGAGGCTTGAGTAGTGCAGCTGGCTAAGCATGTAATGACACAACCTGAGCAATGCTCTGGGGCTGTGGGTTCGAGACTCCTCACAGCCTCACCCTAATGGTGATGAGCTCTAGTGGAGCAATAAAGGTAGTGCAGTGCTGAAAGCAGCACTTAAAGCCAAGCATGCCAAGCTTGTGAGTTTCAGGACTGAGCTGAGCCTGGGCTTCAGGACTCACCTTTTATTGTCCCCCTGGTCCTGCTCATGCGCAGTGGGGGCCCACCCTAATTAGGCACAGGTGGGCTTGACACAAGCTCATGCCCACTACCTGGTAATAGTGGCACCTGCTTGCCTCATTTCACTACACTGGTGTCTGTTTCTATAACAAGTTTTCCTATGTAGATCTATTTAGCAAAGAATAAAAGTAAGTTAAGCAATATTTTTCACAATTGTGAAGGTCACAATTCCCAGTCAAGCATCAGTAATTACAATGGACACTGTTAAGGGAACTTGAGGCTACTCACCCTATGTGCTGGATGCTGCAAGAAAAGGTGACATTCGGCTGTTTGCACTGTACATTTCTTAGAAAAAATAATTTCAGTAGGTTCAATATATGAGGGGGAAGAAATCCCCAAACATAGAGACTTTCCTACCCCCCCTTCATTCTGCTCTTATCATTGGTGCCAAATGACAAACTGAGACAATACATATGTTTGGGAAAATTCACAATAGAGTCAACTTAGTAAGAGAAAATGTACCATTCCAGACAGAGTTGTTCTTTGGATACCAATGCATCCAGCAATAGTAACTGCTGATCCAATGAAACTTTCATGTACCTGTCCCACACATAATCTTTAAAAAACCTATTCTGCATTGAATGGTGAAGGCATTTAGACTGTGCTCTTAATTATTCTGTTTAAGACTGAAAAAAGCATTTGGTTTGGAGTAGAAACCTGAAGTTTACTAAGTTAATTGTTTTTAAGTTGGGATATTCATCTGCTTCTTGTAAATAGTTCGTTAATGTTAGCCTCTGCCATGTCTTCAGGGGTTCTGGATTGTTAGCATTGAATGTGGCAGAGGCAAATGCTTCCTACGAAATTTACAGCTCAGTGATATATATTTCTAAACAGTCAACTTTGTTAAAGAGGAGAAAATATTTGTAACTTATAAATATCTTCTGCAAGTATTTTATATAATTTTTAAATTCCAGGCAAAGTTCAGAGGATCCCTGAATCAACAGGAGAGAAAACTTGAAGTTATACTAATGGTTCCCTGAATCCTGGGCTGTTGGATTTTTCCTAAGGCACAAAACTAAGTATTAGAATAATGCTAAATCTTGGCTGCTGGTAATAGCCCCTAACAAACTCTAAGGATTTACTGACTTCTGGGGCACATCACTTTGCCTGCCACTTAGATGGTTTGTTACATAGTTATCCATACTATCTCAGTGTTTTCAAATGCAATTGAAGACTTGACTCATCACTTAAAATACTCTGCAGAAGGAATTTGAAAAGTGACTGACCAGGACATTTATACCACATTTTATCTTGGTAATCTCAAGCTTGTTCCTCATCCTCTTATGCCTTCCTCCCTGTCATTCTAAAAAAAAAAAAAGATGCTGTTCACAAAAACTTACCACTGTACCCTAAAACCATGTGCAGGATACTATCTGCAAAATAAACCTCCTGACATTGTTTTAAATCAAAAGGGAAAAAAAATATTACTGGCCAGATGATAATCTAGCTCTCCCAGTACCTTTTACTTTGCTAGTTAACTCACTTCAGCCATGGACTCTGTCATAGATGAGTGTGTAACACCTCATTCTTAGTTTCAAAAGGAACTGAATTCTAGTTTGGACTAAGTTCTTATATTCCTGATGTCCTCAAAAGCAACATGATTTCTAAGAGAGACTATTTCATTACTCAGATTCTGAATTCTCATACTGATTTCTGAAATTTAAAAATTGCTTGTTTGGGAGGAACGTGATTCGGAAGAGAAAAAGCATCAGTTTTAACACATAAACTGCTGCAGTCAGTGAATTTTTCCGAGCTGTCGTTACTGTTTGCTATGCTTCACCAAGTGCTTCTGATTTGTTTATTGAATAAATGGTTCATTAAGAAAACCAATAAAGCACACAAGTTCCTGTATTTTTAAATAGTGTTTACTGAGTCTGAATGAAATTGAACCTTTCAGGAGATGCCTATGGTCAGCATAAGTTTATAAATCACTGACTGGCACTCTACCAGAAAGGGCACTGTGTTTTTGCGACATTTCTTGCTCAAGACTATTCCACTATTTTCCTTCCTGTAGGCAAATGCATGAAAATGATATGAACAGGGGAATATCAGCATAGTAAATAATTTAAAAATATCCACCTATCTTCTTCTCTGCTTCCTTGATCTTTTCCAAAGGCAAAATATAGGTAAAGATTTCACTTAGCTTTTATGCAGGTCTGCAAAATTAATGTGTTTCTACCTGTAGAATTAGAATAATTTTGTAGAATATAACTGCTATACTGCAGAGATTACAGCTACATTAACACAATAGGAGTAACTGAAGGGGTCATAAGATATGTTGCTTGCTGCCTACAAAAAAATGGAATGCCCATGTTACACTTTTTGTGAGCTTTGTACAGCAACTGGAGGGAGTGTTGAGAACATTCCTCATGTGAGAGAGACCAGCAGTAAGTGCAGGGAGGAAGAAGACTGTCTTGTAGCCTTCTAGGAGCCCTGTGATAAATTCTAGTGTCAAAGATATTGACAGAAGTCAGGAACCCTAAAGGAGATAATAAAATGGCTTGTGGGGAGATAAGTAGCAATTTCATCACAGACAACATTTTTTAAAAAGAAAGCAAGCATGGAGTTTTTTTGTGTGTCATAGTTCTGTTATAGTCATGAATAGTGCACACATAAGTATATGCCAACACTACAATAGACCTAACGAATGCTAATGGAGCAGTCAGGGAAAAGACATGGCACTCTGTGAAAGGAGGACAGTTTGATATGAAAAATCCATTTTAAATACTGCATTTAGTATTCAGGCCACCCTCAGAAAGAAACATTTTGCAAAAAGAGCATCCCAAAGTGGCAATGAAACTGATTAGAAGTGCTAAATTATTCCCATTTAAATAGGAGGAGAAAAGATTAAATCTTTTTGACTGGTGATGAAATAAGGGAAATAGGAGGGAATCAGAAATTAAAAGCCCAGTCCAGCTATCAGTGGAGTCATTGGAAAGCCTTTCATTAGCTTCAGCAGAGGTTAGACTATGCCCTCTGTCTAATCTTGATTGTTCCTTCGTGGTGGAGGAAAAGAGAAGATACAAAATGAAATGTATGATGAAATTATATATGTCATCTGAAGTACAGTGTATCTTTTATACTCCCTGCCAGTTGACTTTTACACAAGAAACCTACATGAAAATAAGGGTGAGATTCACAGGTTCCCTAAATACTAGAGCAGATACAGCCACCACTCCTGACTGAGAACCACACGCATGAATCTTGCAGAGCCAGGAGGAAAAGGTGGTGCTCAGAGGTGGCTCATGCTCAGCAGATGAGACTATTTTCATTGCCATTAGAGGATAATATGGGACAGAGATGAAAAGACCTCTTCCTAGCCTTCCACTCTTTCTGTAACCAGGGGTTTGCCCAACTCACCAGCTACCCTCCTGCTGCAAAATATATCCAGGTTCTTTTGGAGGAGCCCTGAAGTTGGAAGGCTGGTTACATGCTGTAAAACATTAAGAAGATTTATCATCCCTCATGTTCAGCCAGTTAGCAGCTGGAGTTCAACAGAAGACATCTTCTGTATGTATATAAGACACCCTGTTAATTGTTTTGAAGTGATTTCTCTAGAGGTAGTCTAGAGGTAAAGCAGTTAAAATGCTTGTCCTAAGCATGTGCCTCTCTCTCTATCAAGTTTCCTCTAGTGCTCTAGGTGTGATAATTACTGTTTCTAAACTGCTAATTAAGCTTCTAGAGACACAGATGCCTGATTATAGTGAGTTTTGAAACACTAGTGCACTAGGAGTGGGATTTTCTCCTTCAACTGTGTCTGAAGATTAGCATTTCAAGGCTTGTATGCTTAACATAATTTTATCAATCTTGCATGCTTTTCAAAATGATCTTTTAAAAAACATTTCTGATGAGATATGATTTTGCCATCACACCGGGATGATACAGAGTCTTCTAAGGAGTACTGCTGTGGCTAGGAACTTAGCTCTAATGCTTTGTTGTTCTCTGCTATGAAATTGTCTTCCTTTAAAATCTCTTTCTGAGGACAAGAACTAGATTTTGGTCCCAGGAGGATGTAATCTCACCCTAGCACAACCAGACAGGATCACCTTGGCATTGTTTTTCCCTCTCCTCAGCCTTCTACAAATGCCCTCCATGATGCTGGGAACTGTGGAAAGAGGGCAGAGATACTTCTCTTCGTGTCAGATGGACCATTCAATTGTATGTCCAAAGGACAGTACTTGGGAAGTAATAATTTGGGCTAGGGAGTGTTAGAGGCTCACAGAACTTGTCCTCTGCAGACAGAAAGAAGTAACCCCCACAGACATCAGCTGTGAAAGTGAATATTGAAGTCAAATGTGCTGTGCTGGCTTAAAACTACTGGGCAGTTTTACCCAACATCTTTTGGGAAATACTGCAATGTGACTTGCTGAGAGAACTATGAAAGGTAGAGGACTGCAAGGGAAGGAATCAATAACAAAAATGGAAGAACAAAAAATAAATAGCAACAAAAGGCTTTTCTAAAAACAGTCAGGCACGGTGCTCAAAGATGATTAATTAAATTAAAACTGGGAGATGTTGAGTTTCCGGGATTTACCAGATCTGAGTCTCCTTTGTCTGAAAAACTATTTTACTTTACTACCAATGCTATCTATTGGCAAAACAATATTATTTTTTCAGGGATTTGTTCAGGGACAATCCAGGGCCTGTGACCAGCTGAAGACACAAGGAGCATTTGCAATTCTTTTGAAAGCAAATGGCCTACCTGGTCCAAATTTCACTCCCAGCATCTAAAATATAACTGACATTTCCTTTCATACATTTAATTCAAGCTGTTGCATAAACTAAGGGATACAAACTGCAGGGTAGTAAAAATAATGAAAAGTTGTTTTTCTTCCTTGATGGTCAGGTTCTGGCATACATTCGAAAAAACACTCAGCTGTGCATTGATAAACAAAACCACTGGCTTTCAAGTGATTTGGCTTGGTGGTCTGGGGTTCTGTCATCAGTGTAGAATAGCTAAATCCTTTAAAAAACAAAATTAAATTATGTGTTTCTGTGACAGCCTTCCTTTCTAAGCTGCCAGCAGCAGGAAGCCCTTTATGAGCAGAAACACCTGTGGATGTTTCTCATTTTTGTGTGCATGCTTCAGCCTTTCAGAGGGCACTCCTCAACCTGTAGCTCTTCAAGCAAAGTCAAAGGTAACCCTTTTGTTTTGTGAGACCAAGGGGTAAGTAATTTTGGCCTCTGGGCCCCATCTCTGGAAACTGTTGCACAGGGTTAAGGCAGGTTATAAAATCAGTTCTTAAAAAGACGGAGTAGGGTTTTGGCCCGCTCATGGAAAAATTTTAATGTTAGACAGCACGAACAAGAGTGTTTGAGGTTTTAGATAGGACCACTGTGATACTGAGGCTCCCTGACCACAGGCTGCTGAGAGCTGGGGCCACGGCAGCCACGATGGCTGCAGCCCAGTTTTGCCGTCTTTGGCACCCACCCTGCCCAGCCCGCCCGGTCTCCTCCTGCGCTTGCCAACAGAAAGCGATTCGAATCCCAGTTGACAAACACGATCTGAACACGCGTAGAAACCCCCCTCGAACACAGCGTCGGACTGAAGCAGAAAGGAAGTCCGGTCCAGACTCCCCACACTCTTTCGCCGCTGCCCCCCACGGGCCCGGGCCCGGGTCCAGCAGAGACGGGTCCGAGTCGGACCCAGGCGGCGGGGGGGCGGAGGCGAGTGAGGGGCCGTGCCGCGACAGGGCGGCCCCGCCGCCACCACCCACGGCGCCGTCCGGCCAGCTCGGGGGCGGCCCTGGCGCGGCGGGGGGCAGCTGCCCCGGCTCGGCCCCGACGGCGCCGCCCGCCCGCCCGCCCGCCACCGCCTACCTCCCTTCCTCCCTCCCTCCCTGCCTTCTTCCTTCCCTCCCCGAGCCGGACCGACCCGCCTCCGCGCCGTGCCGCGACGGGGCGGTCGGCGGCTCCGCGCCCGCTGCCGGCATGGAGGCAGCGGGGTGGCGTGGCCGGGCCGAGGGGCGCCCCGCTGCTGGGGTGCTGCTCCCGCCTTCCCTCCTCCTCCTCCTACTCCTCCTCCTCGTGGCAGGTCAGCGGGCCCGGGTGGGTGCGTGGGGCAGTGGGAAGCCGCAGGCAGCGGGTGCAAGAAGGGCGGGGAAGGCGGCGGGGCAGGGGGAGTTTAAGGCAGACGCAGGGGCTTTTCCTTGATGTCGGTGATCCAGCTGGCATCCAGAGCTCGCCCCAGCCCTGCGGGGTGTCTCTGCAGAGCTCTCCCGGGCAGAATGTGCCGTGTGTGAGTCCCTCTCGGCTAAGGGGTGGTTAAATCTGCGCCCTGCGGGCCAGACGCCGTGAGGGGTCCCGGCCTCGCCGCCACGGGTTTCGTGGACGGGCAGGAGCCACCGGCGCTGCTGCCTTCGCTGCTCCGTCGAAGAGCCGGGCGGGCCAGGAGTCGGAGGGACAGAGCGGAGGACGGTAGTGCTGGTGCCAGAGGATTGGTAACAGTGCAGAAGTCTGAAACTGATGGTGTGGGGAGTCCTGCAAAGGCCACAGAGCAAAAGCCTTGGTGTGGGGCGTCCTGCATACGGGCGGGACGTGTCTCAGCCTGTGCAGGGGGTTGGAACTGGATGATCTCTAGGTCCCTTCAAAACCAAACTATTCTATGATTCTGTGGTCGTCAGTTCCCCTGCCAGTCACCCCTCTCCTTCTGGGGGTGGCTGTCCCTCTGTCTGCCCTGGTTCTCTTGTTGGGCAGGCTGTTCTTCAGACGGGTGGTTCAGTTGTTCCACTTCTTTGTGCATCTTTAAAACAGGGGTAATTTTACACAGGCTTGGTGTGCAACTCCATGGGCTGATCCATGCTGCCTCGCACAGCCCTCCCAAGCCCTCCTCCTTTGGTGCTTGTTTTCAAGCAGACCCCAAGCGTGAGGCGGTTCAGAGAGCTGACTTGCTACAATATAGTGAGCAGGAGTAAAGTTTGGGGATGTATCAGTAGCACAAGCCCCTCACTGCCAGTCTGCCAGCTTCGGAACCTCGGTGTGAGGGGCGAGTTTGCATACAGGAGGTACGGGTGGGTACAGGAACATGGCAGCAGCTGAGGTAAGGTAGGGTTGCCTGGGTCCCAACACACTCAAAGCTGGGCCAGCACAGATAACAAGCAGACATGTGAATGAAAGTAAAACCTATGGGGAGGGTGGGAACCCCTTAGTGTGATCTGCTGCCTGGGGAGTGGGAGCCACAGTGTATTTATTGGGATGCAGAAGCATGGTTTGTCATTTTTGCCTTGGGGTTTCCACTGTGGCAGGGTGCATTTGTGTGAAGAGGTGATCAAGGGTGATGATGATGGTGTGGGTTCATGCAGGCTACAGCTGAGGTTTGGGCAGTGGGGGAGGAGAGATGGGGATGAGATCTGGGAAGTGTGAGCCTCGGCTTTTGCAGTGTGTTGGCAGTACCCAGAGACAAGAAGTTGATAGCTTTAAAGTTATTTCTCACACTAATAAAATTATGTGTGTTCTTCCAGTTTCTTAATTGTAAAAAGCTCTCTTGTGTTGTTCCTGAGTCTGCTGATCCAGCAGTCTGGAAGGGTTTGTGGCCCTGGCTGGGCAGGACAGTCTGGCACAGGGATGGGACAGAGATGGCACCACTGGCCCCTGTGCTTGATGCTGCTGTGCCACGCTGGCCCTGGAGCTGGAACAGAGCAAGGGCAGCTGCTGCCAGCTGGCAAGGGATGAGGGAACCCCAGGCAGCTCTAATTTACACCCCAGGCTGGGGTTGGGCAGGGGCTGGGGGAAGTGGCAAGTTCCCAAGCAGCTTCCTTCTCCTCTGCTGCAGCTCAGCAGGACAGGCAGCCCAGCCTCAGGTTTCCATCTGAACTCCTTGGTAGAATGCAAAAAGGTGATCCATGATGAATGGTTGTTCAGAATGTTCTTTTTACATTTTATTTCTTTGAAGTTATTAAGTATGAGAAGGAACTGATATGGCCAGCTACATAGTAGCCATACTCAAAGGACCTAACTCTGAACTTCCACTGAAATGCATGTGAGTGAGAATGGGTTGCCATTTGGATTACAGGGTCAGGTCACACCTCGAGTGAAGTCTCTGATTGTATAAAGCTGTTAGATTGCATTTTCTTTTAAGCTGTGCTGTACAGCAGTTTGTTGTTGCTGCTGTTTGACCACATGAATGTTATTTTTTATTCAGCAGAAGATTGTCTGGCTCAGTGTGATAATGACTGCAAAGCTTACTGCTGTGATGGGACTACTCCCTACTGCTGTTCATATTATGCCTACATTGGGAATGTCCTTTCGTAAGTATATTTGAGCTTTAGAAAAAAAATCGATTTGCACTGTTCATGGACTTGATGTAAAATCCAGTTGTGAGAAACTGTATTTTGGCAATGAGCAGTGGCAGGATTTGGGGGGTTTGTTTTGTTTTTTTCACTTGCTGATAACAAACAAGGTTATTCCCCCAAATGTTGCATATATTTTTGAAGCCTGCTAAAACTGAGGCTTATGTCCTTAGATTGTGTACTATTACATAATTAGTGGATGTAATCTGTAGAGGTGGTGAAAACGTTTTTTCATGCTGTTCAGATGAAAACAGTGTGAACAGAAATCTTGTGGGTCTTGTGGAAATGCTTTGTCACAATACCTGGGTCAAACCACAGTTCAAATGACTTTAACTTGAGATTCTTTTCTTTCCTTTTTATGGACTTATTTGTTTTTGTCAAATGATGTTCTGGCTTTTGGTAAAATGTACTGAATAGAGTCCAGGTGAGAGTAACCTGACCTTTTAATACTGCAGTATGAATAGCATGTTTCACAGTGTTTAAAAAGAACGACAGCAGGTGAAATGGAGTGGGTGTGAATATTTCCTATCTGGAGAAAAATAGAGTTAAATGTTGATTAAAAACACAGGCTCCAGTGCAGGTGTTAGCTCTGCATAGGTGAGGAAGGAGAGAAGCTTCTGTGCTGACCTGACTCTAGGCTCTGGGCTTAATTTAAGTGACAGCCCATAAGTATCCCATTCATGTGGGAGGACAAACCTAAACAAAATATAAAATGCTGTTCTTCAAGGCAGGACATCTTGCCTCCTGTTTTGTCATTCCCACCAGTAATTTCCTTTGCCTTTAGTGTTCAGTCTGTAAATTTTTTTGGTTTGTACTCTTGACTAAAACCTGAAAAGCAAGAAGAGGTTTGTCATAGGACTGCTCGGTACTTGGGGAGGAGGGAGTGGGAAGGTGTTAGTTGCTTTTTTCTAAAAAAGCTTCCTCTGATGCAGGTTTTGTTTTAGCTGTGCTACCTGGGGAACATGCCAGCATATTTTATAGCACTTTGAAGGAGTAGACAGGGTGATGGTATTTTAATACAGGATTGATCTACAGTTTTTAACGCAGATCAGACACTTCCTGGGCTAAAGTAAATAAAATTATGATAGAGCACCAGAACCTTTCATTCCCCTGGAAATAAAAAAGCGTATACTTAAGATTGATTAGTGTTAGAGAATGGCAAGTGATTTTTTTTCCCCACTCACCTAGGGAATGTCTGCTTTGATTCTTTATTTTTCTTTTCTCATTCTAGAATTGCTTTTCCATTTACATGGAAGAAGGAGCAGCTTTTGAATAACTTGTTCCAGCTCACATGTGGCAAAGAGTGCGGGCACAGTAGCTTAGGGTATTACATTATAAGCAGGAAGCTTCCCATAGAGCAACAAAGCACAAGCGGGTTTTTGGTCCCACTTCTATGTGAATATCACTGGCATCTAGGCTAATGTTAGAGCTCTGCTTTGGAAAGGATTGAGCAGGAGTCTTTAGAGTGGCTGCTGAAATGTTCAAACCATGTGACACCTAGTCTTTTGTACGTTTATTTAACAAGTATAAACAGCTATGGAATTAGAGCTGAGTGTGAGTGGCTCTGCTGCATTGGAAAGGTCTGTGTGTATTTGGGTGGGTTTGAGTACTGGAGGGTCTGTTACAGGCGATGTTTGGTTCTTTTAATTTTTTTATGTTTAAGTACTCCAGTTCACATACTCCAAGTCCAGTGAGGAATCATTATACTCCACTGACCTGACATTTTGCATGATTGAGCAACAAAAAGCTGTTTGGGGCGTGTCTTCTTTGAACATGTGTAAACTCATTTTGAAAACCTCAGACACTAATGAGTTGACCATCTGTCCTGGTAAACTGTTCTGTAGTTCGTTTATTAACACAGCTAGGAAATTTTGCAGGGAAATTGAGGTTGGAATTCTTACTGTCAGCTCTTAGCTTATCTGCAAGTTTGAAATGTGGCTCTAAATAGTCATCGGGACAGCTCCCCAGCCTTATGGCTGAGCTGGATGAACACTGTCAGTCTCACGTGTAAGATTTGCTTTGTTTTGCTTTGCCTTGCCCAGAGGTCAATTCTTTGGCCTTCCATTGAGCTCTCTCTTGTATTTTCCCTTCATCCTTGAAGTGTGGTTAGTACAGGGTTTTGACAGAAGCCTTGCTAGGATTATTTTTTCCTGTGTCCTTGAGTACCTGTTATGAAGCAGCTATCAGTGATGATCAGAGAAGACATAAATGAACTTACCAATTTGTTATAGCTCTAATTCCTGAAGTCTACAAAGCATGTCTGCTGCTTTAAACTTGCAATTTTTTTTTGCTAGGGTTACTACCTTGCATTTAGTTGTATTTCAAAAGATGTTATTGTGACTATAACAATAGTCCGTAAGAATAACCTTACTTTTTCTTTATTTGGCACTACATTAGGATTTTTGATTGTTTGGTTTTATAATGTGCAAGATTTTTCCACAGAAGTTTCATGTTACCTCGCCCCCAAATGACAAATTGATGAAATTGCATTAGAAGACACAATCCTTGGAATATGGAAATGGACACTAGCAACCTTTGTGCTTTCTGTTAACAACTGTGTATTGAAATCTTTTAAATAACCATTTTGTAATGCAACAAGCTTTGCATCCTGATGATTCCACATAATGCTGTTCTTTAAATATCCTTCTTCTCCCATGTTATTTTTGATCCTACTGTCTACATGAACCATGGACTTCTTCTGCGTGGGTGCATTCAGAAGTACTTTTTAAACTGTCTTAAAGATGATTAGTTGTAGTCAGTGTTGTATTGGCTCCTCTACTTTACAGGTTACCAGTGCTTCTTCATTTGTTTGCCACTAATTTGTCAGCTCTCTCCATTCTTTATAAATTTGTGTGTCTTTCCAAAGTTTCTGGTCATTATCTTCTCTGGGATGTTTTTTCTCTCACGTGTTAAAGTCTCTTGCAGTTTTGGAAAAATCTTTTGGCCTGCAGTAGGTTCCTTTTAAAGGATTCTCTGTTTTGTTTCACACCTCCACTCTTCTCTTTCTAGACTCATATGCCAGCAATTGTGCAAACAGACTGTAAACACCAGGCAGTAAAAACTGATTTTAAAATTAAGTCAATGTGACTAGATCATGATCACTGAAACTTAGGTTGCTTGTAGCCTGTAGGTGCTTAATTAACTCTTCTTCACTCATTAAGATGAGATTCAGCATTGAGATATTCCACGTAGGGTTTTAGAATTTTCTATTTTAAGAAAGCATCATCATTTTTTTAGGACACCAGGGAATTTTTTTTCTTTAGTCAGATGGGATTTTCAGCAAACATCCTCCAGGCTGTGTGCATCTGTGATTAGCCCGTTTTTCTTTCCACACATGAAGAACAGATGCAAAGTTATCAGCCCACTTTAGGATCAGGATTTCACGGCCTGTATGAGGTGTTCCAGTACCTCCATCTTTAGCTGGACTATAGGTATCATCTGTAACCATTCATGGTCTGTGGTAGAGTCACCTGTAATCCCATTAGTGTCTCTAATGTAAAATAACACATTCTTCCTCCTCAGAACCCCTCATGGTAGCCTTTCAGAGCAAGCTGTTAAAGCATTAATGTTCTTTCTGTATTTCCCTTCCTACTAGCTTTCAGTAGCTACAGACTGTTATTATTTCCTCTGATGCATATTCATGTCCTCCTGTTTATTTTATTTTTTATTTGCTTGATGTCTAGTGCTTGTTAGCCCTTCTAAAAATGTTTTGTTTTTCCTTGGAACAATTACAGGTTTATGTTTGGACTTGTCGAACATAATGGACCTGTTTCTGTGGGATGAAGGAAAAGTTACAGAGATGTTTGAGTGTTCAGACTGTTAATCCTGCTCACATTTGCACTCCCCACCAGGAGAAAGCTTGGAGGCACCCTTCCCTGCCTTGAGCATCATGACAGCCCTTTTAAGTCAAGAAACTCAAACTTCCTCCAAAGCTACTTTCTAAACTGTTGAATCATTTGCAACTGATCTTTCATCAGTTTCCCTGTGCTGCATCTTGTTTCAGCAGCTTGCTGCCAGGCTAGGGGCTGTGAGAACTGCAGAGCGTTTTCTCCATGGCTGATTCTCCAGGTTATCCCAAAACAAAAGTTGTCTCCATAACTAACCAATCACCAGTGTTTTCCCTTCTGTCACTCAGGGTATTGGAGCATCTGGTCATTGCCTTCAGCTCCAGGCTGAAATGCCAAAACTCCTCAGAGGTGGCAGTCAGTATGAAAGGGATTTCTTCTTCAGAATCCAAATTTTAAAGTGTGTTTCTGACAGAGCTCTTTGTACTCGCTTCTGAGAGGCCCCACATTGTCTGTCCCACATACTTGTCCTGATGGATTTTCTGTGGGCTAATTTCCAGTTTCATCTTTTCCACCACATTGTGCCTGGTGTTTGTCATGGCCCACAGGCAACTTCTGAGCTGTGAGGAGTTACCTGGGCAGAGGGTACAGTAGTTACATGCTGTTGGGGGTGGTTCTGGAGGCTGCCTTTGCCCTTTCACATAATTTCATAGCCCACAGCTGTGATTCAGAGTCAAATAATCTCAGATTCCAGGTAAATAATGGAGCAAAGAGGACAAGTAGTCCAGTTGTTCTTTCCATTGAGTATTGCTGAGCCAATTCAATATTCAGCAGCAATCAAGAAACTTAAACCCAGGTTCGGCCCACAGTATTAAAGAAAACTCACTGATAAAATATTCAGCCCTGGTGATTGGGTTGTAAGTCTTTAAGAGTAGTAAATTATAATGCTGGCATAAGCAGAAGAAGAAAGCCAAGATGCAGTGATGCTACATTATATTGCAGAGTGTATAAAGTTTCCTGGTAAACTTCAGCTTGACTTACTCTGAGGCAGCTTTCATTTAGAATAGCAAAATAAAACAAAACACAGGATTCCAAGAACTTTAACAGTAACTGGAGTAAAAAGTAAATAAAAACTTTAGAGAACTGTGATCTCATTACAGGTAGTGGATGGTGATTTGCTAGCGAGTAGGTGGAAAAATCTTACTGGAGATAATGAGGAAGCAATGGCCTGTTCAGTGACCACTGAAATACCAGGTGTTATTTACATGAACTTAATTTTTGTTGGAAAGGGTGTGTTTTTTAGGTGTGGCTTTTTTTTTTGTATTAAGTCAAGAGGTTGTACAATGTGGCCAGGAAGGAAGGAAGGCAGTCAGGGAGAATGGGAGGAAAAGAGGCAGAGAATACATTTAGCATGAAAATCATGTGCATGCCTCAGCCTGCAAGAAAAAGCCACGTGTAGTGTGTCTGAGTGTATGATTTGTTGTGAAGTACTTTATATTGTGTAGTACTTTCCAGATAAGCAGCTGACCTCAGTGCCATTTTCCTTCATGAGAGGAAAAATGTTCCTTAAGCTGATTCTCTTGATATGAATATACAGGATGGAGGGTTAGTATGGAGGACAAGTGCACCAAAGAACAGAATTAACATTTTAAGAGTTAGGAATATAGACCTGTAGCCTCTGGAGTTCATAACGAATAATAATAATAATAAAAAAAATACATGAGGAAGCTTGGCACTTGCTGTAGGTACCAAATAATTGAAATTAGACACTTTCAGCTATCCCACGGTAAACATGTGAAGCAACATATGAGTTGGGGATGGTTGTGTGTCTGTGCTAGAGTTGTGTGATACTCTGTGCAAAATAAAATTGTATTTTTCTTCATCCATGTAATGTTCCAAATTTTCCATGATTCCAATTGTAAAACTGTAATTTACCTGGCAGTTTCCACTGTAATGCCTCTGGCTCTGTGACTTCTGATGCGATGCCAGAGGTGCACCAAAGACCTGGTTCAGTAATTATTTTTTCCATTTGATTTGAGTTGTGGTTTCTAATCAGGAAAGTCTCCCTAAATGAGCACACGGAGCAGAGCCTGAGGATGCTTGTGCTGAGTGCTGGGGGCTGGCTGTAAACGTGTCATCGGCAAGGGTAGGACTCTGATAATTATGCTAAAAACATTTTTCTTTCATTCTAATATGTGAATAGCAGTTCAGCCATTTAATGTTTGCTCTTCAGCATCTGGATTACCTGTGGAAGCAGTCTTTCATGCAGGGAAACATGCTTCAATCTGGGAAAACCTCTGCCAGAGATGTATCCAACGCTCTCTGCAACAGTTTGAGTAGGTCAAATAAAGATCTAGAACCATGTTTTCACTGTGAGATCTGCTGGCGAGGGAACTGGTATTCAAAATGTGACCTTGGTGAAGTATTTGAACTTCCAAGTTGTTTTTTTTTCCATGCCTATTGTCTCAGTTCATATCCTTCACCAGAGAATGTGCAATCAGATTTATGACCGGAGCTGTATCTGTTCTTGACGACGGCTGCAGTGGAAACCCTTGTCAGCACCAGAATTAAAAGACAGGGTGCCTCTTCTTTAGCCCTTTGTGTTTTCATTTCTGACCCTGTGTTGTGACAGCCAGCTCAGAATGGGAAAAGAATTGTTTTGCTTGCCAAACAGTGGCTCTCAAAATATAGCTCCCACTTCTTTTTTTTTTTTTTTTTTTTTTTTTGTATCTGACTAACTGGTTTTAAATGTTGAAGGCTAACGGGACCTGGCTTGTTTGTTTGGTCATTTTTGGAAGTTCACAGTTTTTTAATTTAGTAGGTAGCCATAAGAACTAGAATACTTTTTTTTTTAGTGAAAACTGCAGGTCTTTGTAAATGTGTAAGTTCAGAAAAGCTAGCACAGTTTTGTGGCAAAACTTGAGTTGTTGACATATCTCTGGATCGTCTGTTTTTCATCATTTGGAAGATTGTTAGAATTTGGCCTGAAAATGGAAACACTAAGGTATGAAATGCTCCCTGTGGCTTACAGAAAAATCACTAAGGGGAAAAAGCAAGTATTCATAAGGAATTCAGTGAACTAGCTTGTTTATACTGCACTGCTTATTTTGAAAATATTTTTCAGTAAAAATTAGAGATAATTTTGTGTTTATCACTTGCAGTGGTCTGCTTTGGAAGCTTGTAGGATTCTTTCATAGATTCGGTCATGTAAAGGATAAATGTTTTCTTAACACTTAGTAAAACTGATGTAAAGACTGAGTCTGAGGATTATGCTGATCACAAGAGAACTGCACTCTCTTCTGTTCATTATTTTATACCCCTTCGTATTTTCCTTTTTCAAGTGGGGGAAAGGTCCACCTCTGAATTTATAAAAATCTTTAACTTTGTTCAGTCATCTGTACATCCAATGCTTTTGAGAGAATTTGGATAACATGATAAGCACCAGTTCAGCAAAAGAATTAAATGCATTTGTCATTTCAAGGCAGTGAGTGGATGCAATGAAGTCCTCATCCTGTTGAAATCAATAAGATAATTACTTCAGTGGGGACTTCATGCACTGGCTCTGATGGGACAAGCTGTAAGATCAAGTTGCTTGTTGAATCCAAGTGTTAGGAAAAAAATATACTTTTTTTTTTTATTTTTATTCACCTTCCATGCACCCTTGCTTCCAGTTCAAGTGCTGCCAAATAAAGTGTGTTGCTTCTGGAGGGTTGGGAGATACAAAGGACAAGTCCCACCTCAGCTGAGTCATCCACTCCCTGCACACCCAGTGCATACCTGACTCCCCTACCCACAGGTGGAGAATTTCTGTTTTCTTGGCTAATTCTGATACTTCAGTGAGCTCACAGGATTCTCAGAGGATTAGTCTGTTGCATTTTGTGCTGGTTGCTCTGTAGTAAGTAATACTGCATCAACTCAGCAGGTTTATTACTGGCGATACTTCTGGGTCAAAAGCTGTGGAAGAGAGCCATTTGATGCTGCACACAGCGTAAGTGCAGCCAATCCAAATAAAACCCATAGCACTAATTCAGTGTTTGACCAATATTGCCCCAGAAAGATAAATTCTCTTTCTAATCTTAATGTTCCTCTTTAAGGGATAGAAACAAAGCTTAGCATATGTAAGCGAGTTATTGAAAATTAAAGGAAATTAATTATTAATTCATAGAGCAGCCACAAGTTGCTTTGAGTTTTATAAGCACAACTAGATAGAAATTCTACACTTAATATAATCCTTATAAATTCATTGAAGTTTTCTTAAATTATTTTCTCTATTTAAAAAATAGATATTTACTTGTGATATTTGATTTACTTATGTGATATTTACTTTCAGAATCACTTCCACTATCATGAAAGCCTTTTTTTTTCCCCTGTAATGAATTATTTTTGTGAAACACAAGATTTGTGCTGGGGCTCATTCCATACATAAGTATTTGGTGTCAGATGGAGAGCCAGTAATAGCACAGACTGGTCAGACATGTTTTATCATCATGTCTCCCTTTGTTGGCTCATCCACACAGATAAGAGGTTTTTACTGCTATCATTAAATGGAGTTATTCCCTTTGCTCACAAGGAAGGCTTTGTTTAATGCTGAATGGTCCAGGTTCTCTCTCTTTATTGAGGCCTGTGGTACAGTTTGTAACACGCACAAGAGGTACTAAGGATCTACAGCTATGGTTGAAACATCTGTTGATTAGCCAAGACGCAGTGAACCTTATTTTTAGGTGCCTTGTGGATTTGCTACGCTGCTACTGAAGTGTAAAGGGACGTATACAAACTATTTCTAACCCAGTCCTTCATACACTCCATGGTCAAGGTTATCTGTTGAAGGTGTAATTAGGGCACCACTGCCCTGTAAGCTATTCCCATCTGCCGAGCAGCCCATAGCACACCAGTTTTAGTAAGCTAGGAATAACTTAAAAAGTGCAGTCCCAAATGTGTGCTCTTATACTAGCACATTAAGTGCAGTTTTGTCTCCAGTACTTGGTACTGCTTATTCATGTTGTGTCCATACGTTTCATCTTTCCCTTCCAACAGCAGGGCAAGGGGGGGCCTGGATGTAAGTACTGCCCCTTCCCCTCGCCTCTCCTCCCCTTACCATTGGTGCTGTTTCCTCCTCCCTGTAAAAAGGAACAGAACAGAAATAATTATTTGGGTCAGGAGGAAAGCAGTGAGCCTTGGAGATTGGCACATCCCACCAGGGAGAGAAAGGCTCCAGCTTCACCAGCAGATGTCTTGGACTTCATAGGACAGAGACCCCCCAGGAGCAGTTTGGAGCCCTCTGGCTAAAGTAACATAAACTGTGAAGACTGTCAAGGAGAAGGCAGGGGACTGCAGCTGCTACCTGTTATCTTTCCTACATGATGTGTGCATATATACATGTGTATGTATACACATAATTGTCATAATGTGTTTTTCTTCTACTGAAATTCTACTATGCCATTTTCCAGCAACAATAAAACCATCTGGAGAACTGGCTGGCATTAGGATTCTGTTCTAATCCCTTTACTGTTGAAACACCACATCAGTGATGCTGGTCTCTAGCAGTCAGCATTTTGAGTTTGAGGCTTAGTGGAGCCTGGGAGACCTCCTTGTCAGGAACACTCCAGGCCAGCTCCCTCTGTGACTGGCTTAGAGGAGTGCTGCAGAGTGCTTGTTACTATATCACAGTGCCTCTGAAATAGACCTTTGGAGAAAAAGAGAAGTATAAGTATTCTATTAGCAGACTGAGGAAAATTCAGAAATGGAAATCAGGCTGTGGAGAGACACAAAATTAATTATTTATGTATAAATAGCACTTATGATATGATGGTGTTTAAACTGTACATGACAGCAGCTTCTAATTCTTTTGTTTGGACCAAATCCTTCAAGTCCCTGAACTTTTGGACCTCTCTTCATCTGCTGCTTTGGAAATGTAAACCAAGAGGAGAGAAAATATGCAGGCAGCATAAATTTAACACGTTAATTTTAATTTTTGGGACTAAAGTAACTCTGGCAGTATTTTATACAAGACTCTCTTGAAATACATCTCCTGGAAACCTTGAGATTTTCCTGGAAGAGCAATAAGAATTTTGTTACTGAATGTTTTGTATAAAGAACACAGCTTTTTTGTAATCATCTTTATTTTCCACTTGAGTAGCATTATCTTCTGAGGCTTTCAAAACACAATTGTCAGTTGTTTCAGTCTTACGCTCATAGTATCCTGTCAGGGAAGGCAGCAGTGTCTGGGCATCACTGCCTGTCTGGTGGTATGTACTGCTGGGGTTGGGCTACCCAGTTCTAAGAACTACCACTGTTAAAGATTAATTGAGTTAGGGGCAGAATTTTGATTACTTGAAGCCAAAGTTTGATGGCTGGACATAGACTATTGAGATTGATCACAGAATCACATGATCATCTGGGCTGGAAAGAACCTCAGAGATCATCAGGTCCAACCCTT
Organism: Calypte anna; assembly: GCF_003957555.1. Classification (NCBI taxonomy): domain Eukaryota; kingdom Metazoa; phylum Chordata; class Aves; order Apodiformes; family Trochilidae; genus Calypte; species Calypte anna. The sequence continues at coordinate 103,854,051 of NC_044244.1, read as the reverse complement.
GATCCACTACCGCTGTGGTTCCCAGACCATGGCACTGAGCGCCACATCCACTCTCTTCTTAAAAACCTCCAGGGACGGAGAATCCACCACCTCCCTGGGCAGCCCATTCCAATGCCTGATCACCCTCTTTGTAAAAAATTTCTCCCTAATATCCAATCTAAACCTCCCCTGGCAGAGCTTAAGTCCATGCCCTCTTGTCTTACTGACGGCTGCCTGGGAGAAGAGACCGACCCCCCCTGGCTACCCCCTCCTTTCAGGGAGTTGTAGAGAGTGATGAGGTCTCCCCTGAGCCTCCTCTTCTCCAGACTGAACACCCCCAGCTCCCTCAGCACTTCCTCACAGGACTTGTGCTGGATCCCTTCACCAGCAAGAAACCTCTCAAGGGGTAGAAAATGGTCCTGTGTGTGGAGTCCTTGTGTGTTCTCTCAGTTGTGAGTGTGATGCTTCAATGTTAATCTAATACAAGCAATTAGTAACTTTCCCACAAACCTATTTTGTCACAGCACCTCATGTGCAAATCTTGCATTCTTCTAAGCCAACAGTTGTTTTTGTCTGCCTGTTTGCCCACATCCCTGCTCTGGAGCGCAGCTGCTGTCACAATGCAGTGTGCTGACCACTTGCTATGCTGCGTGGCGCTAGTCCCCAGAGACCTCGATGAGGCTGTTTCTGATGATAGCTAATATATTTGCATGGCTGAAAGCTAATATTATTTTTTCAGTCCATGGCAGTAATCCTGTGTTTGGCTTGGAAATAGACAGCCTATTTACATAAACTGAAATTATGGAAATGGATGACAGGATCTCCAGTCTGCTTACCTCACATTGCTTTCCTCCAGTGGCTCCTTGCAGAGATAATTCGATATTAAATTCCAGTGGAGAGAAAAGAATAGAGCTTCAGGAGGGTGGGGGATGGATTAAAAGTTATGACCCTCATTCTCCATTTTCAACAACATTTTAAACTGCCTGAAGTAAAGCAGCCTTAGCCTTCACAATTGTTGAATGAAACTTAATGATTGAATTAGCGTGTTTCCAGAAATGTAATAAAATGTCAGCTTGACAATAATGCTTTCAAAACTGCCATATGACAGGGGTGCTGTAAATACAGTGGGATGTCAGCTGTGTATTCCAAATAGTATGCTACATTAAGATAATGTGGTGTAAGAGGGACCTATGCTATTTCACATCTGCATTTGGTAAGCTGATGTTGTCTCTGTCTTCTAACATAATTTATTTCGCATTAAAATTCCGTATTCTTCAGGAGAGGAAATTTTTCCTGCTTGCTTTTCATGCCCCTCCCCAGTCCTCCTTTCTTCTGAAAGGTGTGAGGAAGTGTGATCAATCAGCTCCTGAAATAGCCTCTGTGGTGCAGCTGCCTGTGTTAGCAGGTGATGGATTTGATGGCCTAGGAAAGTCCTTTCACACTAGCCAGAGAAGTAAGAATTTGTTCTGTTTTGGGTCTGAGCTGATCAAACATTTTAAAGCTCTCAGAAAGCTGGTAGGCACAGGGTCTCTCTTCTGCATTCCTCTGCAGTCACAGGCTGACAGCAGCTGCTTATAAGATGACTTCCAGGCTGGCGCTGGTGTAGCAGAAGATGATCAGTATTGTTTATCCATCAAGGACAAGCCACTTCAGCATCTGAACTGGCCCATGTGCTGCTAAGGAAACAGCCCTGGTTTATATCACTCCAATTTAGCTGGGTACAAAGCACAATTGTTTTGGTTTTTGGATCCTTTTTTAAAAGAAGGGCTTTTTTTTTTTTTTTTTTTTTACCTCCTACAAAGGAGGGTTTGTTCTGCAGATTTGTGAGTGGTTACCCAGACAGGTGCCCCAGGGTCCTGTGGAACCCTGCAGTCCTCTCCAAAGGGCTGGGAAGCTGTGCCAGGGAATACCACTTGGGCAGGTAGACAGTGAGAGGCTGCAGGGAAGCTGTTGTATGTGGTGCCCAGTCCAGGGCTTCTTCATGGCTTCTCTTCTGAGTGTCCACCGGATCATCAAACATTTTTCAGGAATCCAGGAAAGTAATGCCTGTAGTTTATCTCCATGTCATTTGAAATCTGTCAGGTTCAGGTATAGTCAGGTAAGCTTCTGTATACTTATGGTTTATTTTCCTTCAAGTGATTTGTTATCATTTTGGAGCTACTTGGAATCAATCCCCTGTTAGCAAGAACTAGGTTATACTCTCATTAAAGGTTGACTCATCATTTCCATTAAGTGACATTACTTGAAAGTTCTTGTTGCTTACAAGGTGGGGAAGTTACTCCCCAGGGGTCAGGCTTACTGGGTCATCCAGAAAATCATCAGGACTCCTCCTGAAAAGCTTCCAGCTGCCTGGACAGTGTGACAGAGAGGGCAGGGCTGTTTGGAAGATGGAAAAATGTTGCTTGGTACTCCAGTGCTATGCCTTGTCTTATACTGAGGTTTAAAGAATTGTTCATGATATATTGTGTTCCATAATTAAAGAAAAGGGACAGGCTGTATCTCTGTGGCTATCAGCTCTTCTCTGAAGTTTGCTTGCTTAGGAAGTATCTGACCCTGCTACCTGATGAACACCTGTGTTTCATCCTCCCTGTCCTGCCCATGGTGCCTTGCTCCAGGGAGGATGCAGCTTCACATGCATTGGTCCAGCCTGATGCTCAGCCTTCACCTGGTGACTAAGGAGTGGTTGGAGGGGTCCCTTGGGAGAGTCTGAAACCTCAATGAGGAGGATGCTGAGGCCTTGCATGTGGTGAGGATGTGCTCTTGCTCCTTACTAGGAGACTCTGAAGGCTGCCCCATCAGTATACAGGCCTTAGAGTGAGGGAATATGCAATATCTCATTTAGCTAATATAAAAGCAATTACTGCTCTGTGAGACTCATAGCTGGAAAGCAAGTTACCAGTTAGCAGCTGTTGTTTAAATCTGAAGGAGCTATGCCTCAAGTGAGGATTTTCACTTTGGTTTCATTATATGTGAATAATTCAATACATGTTGCAGTTGCTGATAGTGCTTTGTAATGAGATGCTGTTGTTTCTCAGGCTGAATACTTGCCCTGCCCATGGAAAACACAATGTGTGGATATCTGAAACAAGTCTGCAGATTTATTACTGTTATCTGTCACTTGTGTTGAATGGTTTTAATAACTGCCAGAACTATCAGCACCTTCATAACTGCCAGTAGCACCACTATAGCTGTTGATAGATTTTTATAACTTTTTCTTTTTTTTTTTTTTTTGCTTGTGTCAGGACATATAACATACAAACTGTCAATTAACTGGGAAAAATCCTCAAGTCACTTAATTTGCACTGACATGCACTGGCTGAAAATATGGTCCAGCATGAAAAGACTTATGAGATTTTCCTCCAAAACTGGCAAACACATTTTTTGCTGTCTTGTGCCTGTCCAGAAGAGCATAGCTTCAATTCTGCCACTGTAAGGATTCTCTGTGCTCCACTGGCCACGGTCAGGTGTCAGAAGTACCCTTTTCCTTGGTATTGTCAATAAAATCCTCATGCTGGCTTTGTAAGAACAACACAGAAAACTGGGATTGGAAGTTTCTGTCCCTTTGAGTTCAAATCTTCAGATTTGGGGTTTCTGTTCTGACCTACTTAAGAAGTTGCTTGAGGCTGAATTTCAGACTGGCCTTTATTTTGTAGCTAAGTGTTCCCAGTCATTTTTTTATTCTTTGGTTTTTAGCTTCTCCTTCCTCAGCAAATAGCCAGCTGATTTTACTTGTTGTCTCTGTCCCACCTACCTGGCCTGCCAGTGGACTTGGAAAGCCCTCATGATGACTGCAGCAACACAAAACCTCAGCCTCAACCGTGTCACTTGGAAGAGCTCCCTCAGCAGGCATTTGCTCTTCTGCTGTATCAGCTCCAAACGAGCCTAGTAGCCAAAACACAAAAACAGCTTGAGCTAAAAAATGTTGCTTGTCCACCACAGGGTTGCAAACAGTTTGAAGGAAAAAGCTGTCCTTTCTGTTCTTCACACAGACTCTGTGTCATTGCTGCTGTTCCCCTGGAGGGACGATGCTGTGCCTCTTCTTCTCTAGGGATGCAGGGAGGCATGGATCAGCTGCCAGGTAGGGCTGCAGCTCCACCCAGGGAGCCCAGCTGCAAGGAGAACATCTCTTCAGAGGGGACTGACTGTGCCTTGCAGCATCATTACTCCTCAAGCCCTAAATGCAAGCTGCTGCTTCTCCCAGGCTGTCATCCCCATCCTCGCAGAGGGTGTGTGTCTCAGAGCTGTCTGTCCCTGTGAGCAGGATCCCAGCCCTTTCCTCCCTGCCACATGCCAGGGAACTGCTCTCAGGGGACAGATCGGTGACTTTTCATGAGGCAATGCCATTGTGTAACTACTCCTTCATTAAGAAGTGAAAAGGATTAAGAAGTGGCTGACATGTCAGAAAGTGGAGGCAGCAAAGAGTTATTGTGTAATGAGGGTTGTTTACAGTGAGGTTCTTCTGGGATTAGTACTACCGCTGAAAATTTTCCAGTGCCAATCAGGACCTAAGATGTAAATGCAAAATCCCTAGTGTGTGAGAGAAAGATACATTTTAAATTAACCCACTTTGGAAGATCTCAGATGACAGATTAAGGGGGTTTCTGTTGCCTTAATTTGTTCCTCTTTTGTATGCTTTGTGGTGCAGCCTTCAGTTCTGTGCTTTTCATGGAGCAGTGTGTTTATAACATTTGTATACATCTTCCCTGGAGGTGTTTTCAATACAGAAGGATACATACATCTCTACAAATGTAAAGGTGGCCCTTTAGTGCTTATGGCATGCAGTACAGCAGAAGCCCCTCTCTTATCTTGATATGGGAGAGTTCAGGTCTGTAAGAGGCTCAGGCTTTTGATTGCCAAAAATCTTTACCAGTTCAAATGAAATAAATTGCTGGCCTCCTTCCAGCTGTTACTGCTGATAACCAAAATTCATCACAGCTGGTGCCAGGCAAATTACTGGTTGGATATAGCTCAAACCAGAAGTACAAGGGCCAGAGAACAGAGTGTGCTTTCTCCTTGGAGAAGCAGTACCTCCTGGCCAGGACAAAGAACAACTAGCAAGGAAGTGCAGAGATGCTCTTTTCGTGTTTTCTGTGGCATGACTTACCTGAAGAGAAACAAGATGAGTTCTCCTGTCATTTTAGCATCTTAACAAAAGACAACAAAAATTTCAGCATACTAATTGTCATTTTTATTGTGGTGTTTCAGGCATTCAGTGATAATACAATGAGAAATGACCTATGCAGCCTTATTAAAAATATAACAAAGTGCTTTCCTGCTTCTATGTGCAAAAGTGTTTAGAGGTCCCAGATCCCATTTCCATGTTATCCAGCAGGAGGCTAGACTTTGTGCCTGCAGGTTGAGACTCCTGTGGATTCACACCTGGTTTCTGGGACACTTGTTTTCCTTCACCAAAATTTTACCCCCTGTATTGGAAGACTACATGTCTTTGTGTACACTGTGTGCACTTCCTGACATTTTAGCCTCGTCATCCTGGCTCTTTCCTGTTACTTAAAAAAACCCAACAAAACAAACCAAAACCAAAAAAACAAACCTTAAAAAGCTGTCACAATTCTCTGCTTGCTCAGTTGCTCTGATTCTTGATCCTTCCATGCTCTCCACTAACATCTTTACATTATTTCTACTAAACCATGACATTTAATAAATAAGCTTTTAATCAGATGTGACTGTGTTCCTGTTTTTGAAAAATGTCCAAGATGGGGAATTAAATGATGGAGGGGGGTGGAGCTTGGTTGTGTTGTAATATCTGATAGTTGAATATAGCTTGGAAAACACATTTGAATTAGAGCCATTAGATGCAATACATAATATCTAGGGTTTCAGGGCATCTTCTCAACAAAGGTCAAAAAGAGAGTGATAATAATCTCAATCCTGTTTGAAATAGGTTTCAGTAACAATATATTCATTCTCTTAAGATACTTAGCATAGGTTTCATAGCAGTGTTATATTTAATCTGTGAAACAGGATTTTTTAACTTGTATTTTTATGAAGATATTTTCGAGGCTGTCTTTTAGAAAAATTAAAAATCTACCTTTATATGTCTGTCTTGGGCTCAGTTTCTACATTTTGAAAACAGATTTCCAGTGGTCTTGAAAATACCAACTTGATTTATCTTCAAGTCAATGGGAATCTTGTTGAGGCTGTAGAACTGAGCTGGTAATAAATGCCTCTGATCCATATGCACAGCAATGGTTGATGCATGGCTTGTTTGGTATTTTAATCTCTGAGCTAAAATAGATGGAAACAACAGTTGCAACTCGATCATCATAGCAATATATTATCAGTATAGAATCTTTCTGTAATTCTTCCATCTCTTCATGAAGCAGGACGTTGTACCATTCAACTTGATAAAGTAGTTGGGCTCTAGAAATCTGTGCAGGGACTGTCTGCTGAAGGGGATTCCCTCCCCTGTGGTTTCCTGCAGGGAAATTTTTAGCAATTTTAAGAAGACAGGGGCTTGATTTAAAGCCAGGGTGAATTTACTGGAGTTTTTTTAAATTTTCAAAATATTTCTGCATCTTGTCATTTAATAGCTCTGTCAAGTGACCAGTTTGGTTTATTTTACGTAATGGTATTAGTCCATTATAAGCTGTCTGCCAGAAGACTCTCACAGATGTGGCTGCAGGGCTCAGCAGGCAGGTATGAGAAATGAGGAGCAATGGTGGAGCATATCTGCCCCATCCAGGGGTGATTTGTGTTTGAGGAGAGGCAGGGAAGGGGTGACAGAGCTTGTCATCCTCCAAACATAAATGCCACTTCCCAGGCACATCTCACGGAGCGACCTGCAGAGCATGGGAGCTGAAAGGGGTTATGGAGGAATATCATCCTCCTAATCCCTCTTTTTCCAGAAGCTTGGCCAGCTTTAAGGATTTCAGAAACCAGCCAAAGCCATTTCATGAATCACCTTCTCCTTCTGCCAGGTTGCTGGCACTCTAGCTGCATGAGCAGCTCATGGAAAGGCAGCTCACTCCTCAGTATGTCTGGCTCACCCATGGCCATGTGGAGGTGACCACCCATCCCCAAGGTCTCCCATCCCACCTCACCAGGGCAGTGAGGAGGGTGAGAAGGCAGCATTTGTCCCTAGTGGTGGCAGCAAGGGGGACACGTGCTTTCAGATAGCTTGCTGGGAATGGGGCATAAGAAGGAAGCATCTATTCCAAAATACATAGTGGTCTGAACCTAAGTGACCTTTCCAACACTGGTACAAGTTCCTGAAAGCTTTCATGTTTAGTGGGAAACAGCAGTTTTATGCTAAGGGATGTTGTAACATTTCTTGAATTGTTTTACAAGGATCAAAGTGTTGTCTAAAATGCTGTCTATTTTACAACTACAAATGTGCTGAGAGCGTATGGATTTGCTCTAACCCTGCTGGATTTGTAACCATGGGCTGTGGAGGAAAATATTGGGAGACTATCACCTTCCTAGTGGTAATCTTGTCCTCTTCTACTTCAGCTGAGCAGAAATGGCATTTGCTTTTCAGTCCTGCTGCTGAGCTGACCAGTAAGCATCATGACTGGCACCAGTTATGGTGGCTTAATAGCCACTTATGGTTACTGGGAGCTGGACCCCTTTCTGTTAAAAAAGTGAACGGAAACTCTCAAATAATTTTACTGCTGATCTTAGAGCAGTACTTTTGAACTGATGACAAGGAAATATATTTTATTACAGCTCCCCAGGATGTGTCAAGATCTCAAGAAGAGCATTTAAAAATCAGTGTAAAAAGTTTAAATCTCCATTTAGAACCTGAAGAAAAATCGTATACTAAAAGCAGGACTTCAGAGTTTGGCTGCAAGAGAGGTACTGCAATGTAAAGCAGATACATTTTTAATCTATTTGCTTAATGCCAGGAAGCTGGACAGTGTATATTGCAATGTATAGTCCACCTCTGTCAGCTTCCAGTTCATTGGTTGTATTGCCACAAAGAAGGCAGAGTGTGACAGAGAAAATTCCTACAAAAACAGCTAATGTGCTGTCAGCTTTAGGGCTCCATTTGAAAGACAGGGCAATAATGGAAGCACATAATGCTGCTCAGACATGAATATCTACTGCTGTGGTCTGCACCAGGTCATGCTGTAACTGCTTCTAAATTTCATTTGGTACTTACTGTGTGCATCTGCACCAGATGGCATAGGTTTAGCACAGCCTGTGCTTCACTGAGTGAAATGGGGCCTTTTTTTGGTGGTGGTGGTGTTGAGGATATATCCAGAAAGATAGAATTAGTTTAAAGAGAGAGTTCTGTTCCCCACATAGTATCTTTCACTGCAGTATCTGCTGGTGCTCTGAATGAATAATCAAAGAGGAGTGATGACCCCAGGTGGGTTACTTAAAAAAGTAAAAGTGTTATCCTTTTAATAATCACTTTAGTACTCTCCTATTACCATTTCAGTAAAGGGGATGCAAATATCTTCAGAGGATTTGTGTTTGCTAAGGCAGCTGTGGTGCATCTGTCCTGATGTATAAACAGTGAAGTTTCCAAACTGGGAATTTTAAAATTCCACAAATAATCCAAGTTGTAACTAAGTTTTAGTGTTCTTTTACTGACCTTTTTTAAAGCAGAGCACTTAGGAATTGCCCATTCCCTCTGAAAGCTGTGCTCCCTTTAGCCAGCAGAGGCTGCGTGGCCATTCTTGGTTGTTCATCTCCACACACATCTCTTGGCTCCCTGGGAGGGATTCACAGTGGTCCTGACATTTATAAGGATCTCTGCACACACAGTACCTGCATAGAAGTCTATTTATAGTGCAGGCCTGCTGGAAATACAAATTAAGGCATACACTAGCAGGTGACAGAGAGAGGACATGTTTTAGGGCTGAGGGAAGGCAGGCCAGTTAACCTTTGTTTTGCCAAATAGGAAATACAATATATGTATATCAATTCACTCTGTGTTTCATGAAAAATAAAAGTAATTAGTTATTCTGTAATCAAATTACTTCAGAAATGGTGTATTCCTGCTTGCTAGATGCTACACATCTGGAATAATTTTTCTGATGTTTCAAGGAAAGTAAAATTGGGTTTGTTCTCTTGAGAGTCAATTAGTTCTCTGCTGGTAAATATTTTTAAATCTGTAGGTAAAAAAAGAATAAAGCTTCATCAGTGTTACAGAGAACAGGTCAATGTGTAACTGCTTCTGCAGAATTTGTTAGCAGAGTAATGTGTCAAAGCAGAAGGATAATTTGCAGATGTTTGATCTTCAGTCCCAAGTCCTCTGATCTATAGGACTGCTGCACTCACTGAGGACCCTTAGTGTCCACAGGGGACCAGTTTCCTTCCAGCTTTTTTAAAGTCACACCTGCTGGTTTCCAGCTAAAACTGGTGTTACATTTTACAGGTGTAGTTTGGTAGAGCTAAGAAATGTACCTGTGGTTTTTTCTACCAACTGTTTTGTATTATGGGAATATTGGTTTGGCCCTCTGTGTTGTCATATTTGCCTCCATCAGTCCCCTGTGGCTTTCCAAGGACCAATTTTGTGACAGTGTGTCACTGTAAACTGTGACCACCATTTTAATTACAGAATACAAATTACTTTGAGGGGAAAGATAATTATGATACAAATACTGCTACTTTTTCTTTTCTACCAAAAATATGCAAATGTGGTGTTGAGAGCTAATGTAAATATAAAAATACCATCTTACTCAAAGTTCAGAGAAACTGCTTGTTAGGTGAAATCTCTGCTCCTTTGAGGAGTGGAGACTGAGCTATTAAACCCAGGGAACCAAACAAGTTGCAGACTTACAAGTTGTGGTTATACATTAAAAAAAAATCATTACACATTTTAAAGAAGTAGCTTACCCCTGTTCTCCAATTTATAAATATTTCATGCTGAAATAATGCATAAGGTAGCAGAGCTCACACCACGCTGCAGGGCTGAAATTGCTCTTTTCGGATTCTGATTGAAGTGGATCACTGGGGAAATGTGCATGTGCTGAAGCCAGCATACCCAAATCTGCCACTGCAGGCTTTGCTTCTCAGCAGAGGCGTGTGGGGGCAACCTTTTGGCTAGCAGGGACTGCGTGGGGTTTGTGTTGCTTGCTCTCTAGGTCAGTACAGAGGTTGAGCTATAAGAAAATAGGGATAAAAAAAAGAAAAAAGGAAAGAAAAAAGGCTGTGTCTAATATTATTCTGTACTACAATTTCAAATGCATTGCCCTTTTCACCAGGTAGCAGGTAAGTGAAATCAGTGCGTGACTCATTAAGAAAAAAGCTGCCTTTTTCCCTCCTTCTTTTTTCTTTTTTCTTTTTTTTTTTTTTTTTTCATTTTCTGGCCCAGAGTTCAGACTTTGGGCTGCTGGTGGTTAAGTAGGGTAATTAAAGAGTTGGTCTCAGGAGACAGTTATGGGAAAGGAGAAAACCTCCTTTTCTTTTTGTGGCTTTGGGGTGGAAAGGTGGATTCCCTGAACAAGCAAGTTGGGAGTGCTTCGTGAGAATGGGTTTTGGCTGCAGCAGCAGCAGCACATGGTGGTGGAAAACACAGGCGGGTGGGCTGCCCCCACGCCCAGCATCAAGGTGGTGCTGAGCCCCAGTAGTTGGCACCCCTTTCACAGAGCTGCCCATGGACCCCCAGGAAGCAGGCAGCTGCAGCCTCTGAGCAGGACATGGGGAGAGGAGAAATGAAGTCCTGGGGATGCTGTGCAAGGAATGCATGAATTGCCATTACAGATCATCATTCATCATGAAAATCAGGTGTGCAGGGCAGGCTGTATAGTGAAATTTAGTGCTATTTGTATTCCCAGTATAATGTCAGCTCGTTTTATCTGCATAAACCACTTAATTTCCTGTGCTCCCTCTCTCCTAAGACTCGATCTTGTCATGAGCCCCTCAGAATATGGGATTCCTGGAGGTCATATGTTTCTAGTTATCCGAGAGGAAAGATGTAAAAGAACTGGAGCTGAAATAAACACTCTGTCAATTAAAATATTATATGCTTTCTTTTCTGAGTCACTAGTAATTTGCATGATCTGGTGAGAACTACTGGGAAAAGGCCCTTGGAGAAATATTACAAAATGCCCAGATGATTTGCATATTTAAACAATTTATTCAGCAATCTCTTAAATCTTAAACGATCTGTTGAAACAAAGTATAAATCACCCAATATTTTAGTACAAATGGGGTTTCTTCGTTGAAAGATCAAACTTAATTGTACGTGGTACGGTTCTGTTAGCGGGGTTTTTTATCCTGTTAAACCTTTAAAGGGTCAGTAATTAATTGTTTTACCAAGCCCAGTACTTTGTTGGATATTATCTGCATCATCCCAGTTTCTGATGCATGGGAGAGAAACACGTGTTCCAGGCAGTCTATAGTTTGTGTGATTCATCAGAATTATCTCAGCTAATACTGGGACTTCTTCCCTCTTGGTTCATTTTTTGAAAGCATCCAGTACAGAATTCAGGCTGGATTAAGACTAGTGAAAGTCACAGGTAATTTCTTGGCTCTGGCACTGATGCCCAGGGCAGCCTGGACAAAGCTGTCTTTAGCTTGGCCTTCCTTCACATTGAAGGAATCAAGTGTTTCCAAATCTGTGAGCATGTGTTTAGTCTTTTTTATTTTCTTTTTTTTCCTGGCTGCGTAGGTTCATAGTCCTGGTTGGAACCCTGTGGTACTGTTAGTTATAATAAGGAATATTCCCTGTTTACTGGACACACTTTGACAGAATTTGAGTGAAATTAAATCAGAATTACCTCCATATTTTATGCTGCTCACAGTCCCACAGCTGCTAGGAACCAGATACTGCTTTACAGCTCCTTTTGAAAGTAGCAGAAAATCATCTTTCTCCTCCCCTCTGTGTTTGCAGTGAGGGACCATGAAATGAAGTGAGTTTTCTAAACATTTTAAATGCGCAAGGGATGGAATTATATCACCATTGAAACCTTATTTCTGCCGGGATCTGGTCCCTTGCTCCACTAACTGCATCTCTATGCAAATCTTTACCAGATGCAGATTGTCAGGGCCTGGCATAGCTAATGGATTCAGTCCCTGATCTTACCCTGCAGACAGCTGGCTCTGAAGTTGGAGTTTGGTTTCTTTAAAAGTAATTTTCATTGTTTGAAAAGAAACAAGCTGTTCTGGCTGCTGACACAGGAGACTTAGAAACTGATTGGTAAATTTGGATGCAGAAAACTGACTCTGCTTAAAATACAAGTGCATACTGATACTCTTGTGTGGTTTTTTTAACATTATAATCAGCTCATTTCTCGTGGATAATTTAGTACTTGGAATTCTATTGGCTTGCATTAGCCATCTGAAACATCAGGAACAGGGTGGTTGTTGTTTTTCTCTAAAATATAAACTCATAGTTAGATAAACAAGTAAAAATACTGACAGACTGGCAAGAAAGAGTTACCAAATGTGAAACTTGAGACACAGAAAAAGGATAGTACAAGTACTGCTACCTTACCAGCCTGAACTGGGCCAACATCTCCTGTGTTTCTATGGTGGGTTGACTCTGGCTGGTTGCCAGATACCTACTGAACTGCTCTTTCATTCTGCCTCTTCAACAGGTGGACAGGTAGAAGAAAAGATGAAAAAAAACTTGAGGTAGCATGAGGACAGAAAGAGGTATCACTTACCAATTACCATCATGGACAAAACAGGCTTGAACTGGAGGAAATGATTTATTGCCAGTTAGAATAGAGTTGGATAGTGAGAAACAAGGACAAAAGCTAAACCACCTTATCCCTACCACCCCAGCTTTTCCCACACTTCAACTTCACTCCTTCATCCCCAACTCCTCTGCCTTCCCCCTCTGAGCAGCACAGGGGTATTTTGAGGAATTAGGAGTTCCAGTGGGTCCATAACACCGCCTCTCTGCTACTCCACAAACGTTTCCCCTGCTCCAGTGTGGGGGTCTTTAAGGGCTGAAGTTCTTCAGGACAAGCCTGCTCCTTAATAGTTCATTCCCAAGGTCTGGAGCTTCCTTTAGGGCATATTCTGACCCAGCCTGGGGCCCTCTCCAGGGGCTGCAGGGGATGGATCCCTGCTCTGGCACCTGGAGCACCTCCTGCCCCTCTCCCCTCGGAGCTCTCAGGGCTGTTTCTCACCCTTTTCCCCTCAGGGCCGGGCAGTGTTTTGCCCTCCCTTACAGAGCCCTCCCCTGAGGCACGGCCATGGTGCCTGCGGGGCTCAGCCCTGCCCTGCGGGGCTCGGTTGGATCCGTCTGGAACTGGCTGGGGCCAGAACGGGGCAGCTCCCCACCGGGACCCTGAGGATCCTGGCAGACCTGGGGCGCCTGCACACAGGAGAGCTTCTAAAGCTCAGAAAACCTGATTCTGTTTAGGATCTAAGTTAATTTAGGTCATGAAAAACAGCCTACAGAGATAACGCAGCATGAGAAGGCTGGTGTTTCGAGGGTCAGTGGTGTCCAGATCTTGGTCACAGAATCATCCGGGTTGGAAAGAACCTCAGAGATCATCAAGTCCAACCCTTGATCCACTGCCACTGTGGTTACCAGCCCATGGCACTGAGTGCCACATTCAGTCTCAAAAACCTCTAGGGACGCAGAATCCACCACCTCCCTGGGCAGACCATCCCAATGCCTGATCACCCTCTCTGTAAAAAATTTCTCCCTAATATCCAACCTAAACCTCCCCTGGCAGAGCTAAAGTCCATGCCCTCTTGTCTTACTGATGGCTGCCTGGGAAAAGAGACCGACCCCCCCCTGGCTACCCCCTCCTTTCAGGTAGTTGTAGAGAGTGATGAGGTCTCCCCTGAGCCTCCTCTTCTCCAGACTGAACACCCCCAGCTCCCTCAGCTCTTCCTCACAGAACTTGTGCTGGATCCCTTCACAGCCTCCTTGCTCTTCTCTGGACCTGCTCCAGCACCTCAATCTCCTTCCTGAACTGAGAGGCCCAGAACTGGACACAGGACTCAAGCTGTGGCCTCACCAGCGCTGAGTACAGGGGCAGAATCCCTTCCCTGGACCTGTTGGCCACACTGTTCCTGATACAGGCCAGGATGCCATTGGTCTTTCAGGTGGCAGTAAGGCTGGTGGCAGTCTTTACTCAAGCATAAGCAACTCTGGCATAAATATCTGCTGGTGGGAAGCAGCGCTATGAATGCTGTGAGCTTAGCCATCCCCGCGTGTTTGAGGGTGCCTTGACCCAGACAGGAGTAAATGCAGGAGGCAGGTTCATCAAAGTGTCAGGAGGTACCATCAGGTTCTTCAGCTTGGATACAGGTATGCTACACAGACAGCCATCCCAAACTGTGGGTTAATCACCCACCAGGTCCTTTCCTTCCTCAAATCTGCTGCCCCAGATGAGTTGGGACAGATGACACAGCTGGGTTTGAAGGAGGAGGTGGTCTTCCATCAGCCTCTCTGGGGCTAAGAGCTTCTTTCCCTGCTGAGGCTCAGGAGGGATGGTGATGAGCAAGGAAAGAAGAAGGTACTGAAAATAAAGTTGAAGACCTCTGTACCATCAGTGTTTCTTCTTGTCCAGCACCCATCGTTGGAAGCTGTATTCCATGCATCCCTTGTCTCTGTGGTAAGCTTTTCCAGACAACCTCATACTGTGGCAGGGCACCCTAACTAATTCCAATGGCTTTCACTGGTTTGAAATCTTGGGGTGCAGGGTTGAGTGATTTTTAACTAAGACATTAAAATTACATTAATTGGATTTACCATATTAAAATCCTCAAAAGCTTTTGTAAGTGAGAAATGAGATTTACAAATCCTTCCATGCCTTTACAGTCCAAATCCTGACAATAAATCCTAAATATGCTTTTGAATATAAATCCTTTCTTTACCCTAGGGATGGAAATCACTGATTTATGGATCAGAATGGTAGAAATCCTGGCAGGATTTGTATCAGCTTTACAAATCCTGGCATAATTTTAAAATGGAAAGTTCCAGTCTTGAATTTCTGGGGTTTGTGTCACTTTATCCCTGGAAGAACAGTGCATGGTTTGCATCTGCTTCTACTTCTGCATGCGCTGGCATAGGCCCTGGTGTTTTATTTCAGACTGGATCAGCAGAAAGAAATGTCCTACTGGGCATGGTAAGAAGGAGAGTTTTTTTCTTTCTCTGTGGGCTTTAAACAGTTACGTGAGAAAGTCATTGGAATGTGATTTGTTTCTGGCCCTTCTTGGTAGTGGCATGGCTCCCTTTGGTTGGTGGATTGAGAGGTTGGCTTCTCCCAGGGCTGATTGTCCAGACTACCCTCTTGCTCCTGGTCCTGATTTGAAAGTGAGGACTGGTAAAGGTCTTGAGAAGATCAAGGAGTGGAAAGCTCAGCAGAAGCCCTTGGCAAGAGATCAGCCCAGCCAAATGTGGAAAAGTGCAGGATACAAATAATCCTGAAAGACTGCTCAGAAGGAAAAGTCACTTTTGCCAAAATGGTAGTGGTAGTGTCACATATTTAAAATGATTACTGATATAAGACTAAATTTAGTTCTTAATTGAATGGAAAGTAAGTGTTGCATGTCAGAAGTTCTTTTCTCCTCTTCTGGCAATCACATTTGTGTCCTCCTGAGGTGTCCATCTTCTCCAGTATTTCCCATCATCCTTGCTTCCCCAGGCAGGGTGTGTAGGTCTTGACACAGAGGACCTGAACTCCTCCTAACTGTGCCATGTGTTGACTCTGTACTGACACAAGCTGTAGCTCAGGGCTGCATGGCCGTCCCTCTCCATGCATCCATCTCCATGATGACTGTTTTCCTTTGAAAGGTTTGCTCCCTGCAGACACAGCTCCAGTACCACGACTGCAGGGTACTGGCTCAGCAGTAGCAGTGCTCATTTCCTTGCTTCAAACTTTGAAAAACCAAGTAACTTCCTGGAGAAGCTCCAGAGCCTCCCTGCATGCAGCTGTGTTTTCCGAGGCATTGCAGAGGTGGCAAACACCACAGATGCTTCCAGACACTGAGTCCCTTCCTGTCCTCTTTAAACCAGCTACCCCAGGACGCTTAAAAACTGAGCACAGGAGCTTCCAGGTCTTGCAGCACTGCTGCAGCCAGCAAGTTTACCTTCCATGCTGCTGCTTGGGTGTGAATATGGACTTTCCCAAGACTGCCCTCACTGATTAGCTCCTATGAAACAACCATTTCATGTTTCTATTGTAGGCTTTAACAGAGCAAACACCAGTGCTCAGAGACATGAACCAGGATGAAGGAAGTGTAGTGAAAAAAAAGGGGAACTTGAACAAAGCAACAGGGAAATCAGAGCTGTGTCATTGGAGATTTTGAAGTGAAAGTAGACTGGATTTTATCACTTAGTTTAAAAAATCACAGTGGTGAGATGGGAAAAGCAAATACTTCCCTCCATCAATAGACATACTGTCACTAATTTGGATGCAATGAAAACTATAATTCTGCAACCTGTCAAAGCCTTCTTTGGGCATTCTTCTGTCATGCTTATGGACATGTGGGGTAGGGTTGGGCCTTCTTAGTGCAGGGCTGATGCTGGGTCCTGAGACTTCCCATAACCAGGAGGATTTCCATTGTGAATGCCCCACAGGCATCTGTGCCCTCTGATCATCTGTGCCCAGAGGTAAGAACTGCAATCAGTAAAGCTAAAATTCCCATAGTCTGCAAACTTCACAGCAGGCACTAAACCATTGACACAGAGAGTTAGCTTGTTTTGAGGTTGTTTTTTGTAAATATCTGCATCCATGACTCATTGCCCTTATCACATGTAGGCAACACAGTGCATATGCCCATATTTCTCCTGTCAGGGTGGTTAATGAGAAGCTTAAATTCAAAAAGATGACAAGGCAAAGCTTAAATGTGATTCTGCAGGAAGAATATTAGCAGAATTTAGCCATGTGGCTTTCAGAGGAAAATTACAGGCTTACCTCAGAGTTCCTACATTTTTCATGAAGCAGCTAGAATGTTACAGCTAGGATTTCCCCAAGAATGACTGATAAATACTGTCTTTATAACACATGCCACTACTTGTACTGCTGTTGTGCATTCTGTAAAGTATCCTATCTCTAGGTGTCACTTTGTAGGTAGTTTATGAATGATGGAAACAAATTCAAAACTTTATGAAAAGGAAGGACAGGAGTAACTCTTAGATTGATGCCAAACTTTGAGTCAGTACTCAGAAATAAACGAAATTGAGAAGTCTTTCTTTATGAGAGATGTAATTTTTTTTTTTTCCTGAATGCAGAGCTTCCATGACAAAGGAAATAGGGAGTATTATAATATCAGTAATCTTGTGTCTAACTCCAAGATATGTATTAGGCATGAATAGTTTTGCCTGGAGGCAATGAATTTAGAAAAAGGTTAGATTTACACTACTGCATAGATAACATAGAAAAATTATGTTGCCAATGCCATAATGGCTTCCAAAGCATTTTATGTTCATGGAGACTCAATGCTTAGGCAAACTATCTGTTTGCAATCACCAAGTCATGAGCCAAGAGTCTGCCTTGTTCCTGAAATGGAAGAAAATACAGTAATAGTTCCTGGTTCATTTGAAACATGGGGAAGTTGACATGAAGATTAAAAAAAACAAATCGTGAAGGTGTGAAAATGCATTGGTGGGGTTTTTAGACGGACTTGTTCTATATAAACTCATTTGCATTTTCTTACATACAGCCTTGACTTTTATGCCTGGTTCAAAAGTGCACATCAGTGCCATTAAGGCTCTCAGGGGACAGGGTGCTGTCTTCCTGTGTTACATTTGTGCCACCATTTCATTCCTGGGTTTTAAGGTCTGCACATTTTGTCACGATATGAGGAATGCACATTGCTTATCAAGTAACTCCCCCTCTGCTACAGCACCAATTGTGTGAAAGAAGAAACCTCACGAGAGACTGAACGGGAGCTTAGGGCCATGCATAGCACATAGGGCTCAAGTGTTGTGCATAAATGGCTCTTCTACAATCTGCCATGAGTATTTTCCAAAAGCATTACAATCTTCTTTTTCCTTCCACTGCTAGAAGCACTGCCTGATTCAATTTCACCCTCTGTCCTGCTATTGCTTCTCATCTTGCATGTCTATACATGAGCAAAGTGAGTGCAAACTGCTACCCTTCTAATCTGTGGGCTTGCACTGTCATTTTGCATGAACGTGAAAGGCCACACTGAAGTGGAAAATGCAATGAAGAGCATGATGTGCTGCTGATTTTTTTCCTATTTATTAGCAGATAGTTGAGAAGACCTATGTCTTTCTCCTGAGAAGTTACTCTATTCTTGTCCCATGACTTAGTGCCAAGAAAAAGAACTATTCTGTATTTGCCTGGATCTCAGAAAAGCTGGAGGCCTTTTCTTCTCTTCTACACAACAAGTAAAGTACAAGTAGTAAAAATTAGTAAAGTAAACCAACAAACCTCTTTGTCTTGTATTCACTCATTCCATTCATCCTCCAGTCAAAGGGGGAGAAAATGTCAAAAGGTTACTGTACAAAAGAAAGAAAATGCTTGAAGTTTACTACTTCCATCAGGTACACTCAGCTAATCTTCACCCTTCAATGCTTAGGTATTGAGCACATGAAGGGTTGGTGTTTCAGTAAATGTCCTGTTTGCCACACCTGAGGCAGGAGAAGGACCCAATAAAACCAAAGTCTGTTCTTGAGTAGGGATCCTTGGATGAGCTTGAAACTACCTGTGGTATGCTTTGGGGCTGCACTTCTTCATTTCTTGCCAGCCTTGCTTATACCTCAGTGCCCTGACCTCTACCTTCTTCTGCTTCAGTTGTATTTAGCCCAGATCCAAACAAACAGAGCACAGAAAGTTGCTGATAGCCACAAACTGCTGTACAGTTATGACTGCCAGCTTCCTTGGGTTAGAACTTGAAAATAGTGAAGGAAATTCAAGCCTGGAGTCAGATTGAACCACTGGAGGCCTCTTCAGCTTGGCACTGATTTCTAGAGCACGTTCTTTATGCATTAGACCCTTTCAATGTGCATGCTAAGGGAAAGAGAAGGATCCTAGAGCCTGTATCAAACTCCACATTTCTGTACAGATCCGTGTGCTCTCATTGTTGAGGAAGCCTCTGGTGCTGCTCCACATCAGTGCAGTAAAACACTTGGAAATTATAAAGCTTTATTTTGCAGTAAGCAGATGGCTGCCTATGGGAAGCAGCTAATAGGTATGAGGATTGGATTCCTTTCTCAGGAACTGCTGCAGTTCAGTCCCTTGTACCTCCTTGCATAAAATGGAATTCTTGTTTACTTCCCTTTTATAAAGCTTATTTGCTGTCCTAAACAAGATTTGTAAAACCCAGTTAAGACACCAGCATCATCTTCTACAACTGAAAAAATGTGATTTCTAGTGTTTATCTTGGCAAAGGAAACCTGCTACATAGGAGTGAGTGTATAAAGAATCCATTTGTCTTTTCAGATAGTGAAGACAGGCATTGGAGGCAAAACCCACTCTGTGACCTCTACTTTGTCCAGCCATGCTGTCGCTTCCAGCATGACATCTCCGTTTTATTTGATTGTGCCAGTAAAATTTAGTCAGATTCTCTCCCCAGCAGTAGAGACTGCTAGAGTGGGAAAGGACTAAATATCATCCACTCCTCCCTGTTAGCCCCAGGAGAGCTGCAAATCTTTCTGCCACCTCTGTAGTTTCTAGGCTATGATTTTCTTGGCTGCATTTCCCAGCTTTGCCCTTTTAGCACTGACTAATTTCTTTTCAGCTTCACATGATAGGATGCTGCTCACATCCTAGAAAAAGTGCCTAAGGTTACCCTGTATAAAGTTAGTAAGGTAGGAGCAGGTTCTTGTGAGATATGCAAGTGTTTGATGAGTTTAGTCTTAAATAGAGAAAATATGTTTCCTTTTTTTCTGTTGTGTTGGGGTTGTCTTTATTCTCTTTTTCCATATTAAATAATGGAGATGTTTGTTTGTGTGGTTTTTTTTCTGGAAATGATGGCTAACTAGCTACTGTCAAGTCATTTGAAATGTTACTGGACCACAGGTATTTCCCCCTCTCATTCTATTTTTCATTCTAGTTAGTTAAAATACTATTGTCACTTACCTCCAGTTTTTCAGTATAACAGTTTAATGAATGGCCTGTTCCCTCAGCTCGGTTCACAAAAGCTGTTCTACCTCTGATTCTCTATTATGTCAGCTTGAGACCAGAATAGGTGAGCTTAACCTCTGAGCACCTGTGTGCTAAATTTTTAAATAGGATGTATTCTTTGCTGGTCTGTGCCACTTGTGTTATCTCTGTAGTGAATTACTTTGTACGTCTTCTCATCAAGTGGAAAAGTGTGGAAGAGACAGAACTTTATACTGCCCTGATTCCAAAGTCACATTAATATTACCAAAACAAACCAAAAAAGAAAGAAGCCCATACATAAATGAAAAACTACACCCCCTACCCTAACATGGCAGTCAAGCTTCATGCAGTTAAGGTAAACTTGCTCCAGTTTTGTGTTTTCACAATGTATCAGGCTGTAATTTGTGGCAGTTGAGTAAGTAGTTAGCAGAAACCTGAACAATCTCTGCAGTGTGGATGGAAATCTCTGGGAAGGTGGAAGAGCAGGCAGCTAAGGTCTGGTCTTGGGGGATTTCCAAGACAGATCCTCCATTCTAATGAATTAAAAATCTGACTCCTCTGGCTTAGGTGCTGGGTACTTGGGTATCATGGAACATCTTACTCTGAGAGCTGAAATCGAAGAAAATTAGGTTTAGGGCTCTAGATCATTTATCTGCTTTTGGTGGTTTGTCCATAAATGAGTGCCAGATGCCTGTCTAGCTTCTCTCCCACTCCCTGTCTTCAGCTGGAGATGTGGAGGACCATAAGATGAAAAAGCTCATGGGTTAAGATAAGTACAGTTAGATCACTTAACAGTCACCATCATGGGCAAAACAGGCTCTACCAGGGGAAAATTAACTTAATTTTTTGCAAATTAAATATAGAGTTGTGTGGTGAGAAAGACAGACAAAAACTAAAACACCTTCCCTTTACCTCACTCCCCCACCTAGGCTCCCCAACCTCCCTCCTCATCCCCAACTCTTCTACCTCATGCATGGCACAGGGAGGATGAGGAATGGGGAGCATGGTGTGCCCAACAACACTCACCACATTTTTCCCCTGCTCCAGCATGTGCTCCTCAGTGGGCTGCAGAGTGGATATCTGCTTGGTACAGTGCCATAGGAGTTGGAGAAATTACTGCTTCTGCCATCCACTAGAGGAAATACAGTAAGGGTCATTTAAATGCTACTTAGGAGAAATTATTCTAAAACCCCCTGAGCTAGGTCCTTGGCTTGTGAATATCCACATTAATATTTGTCAGTTTTCATAGGTCTACATAGTCTCAAGCCAGCTGGAGATCTGAAACATCTTTTTTGTCCTTCCTGGAAAGAAAGGAGAAGCTATTTTGCGTATTGTGATTATTGTCAGACATGCCTGGTGTCAATTATTTAATAAAAAAGAAGTGCAGCTTTTTAGAGAGCAGGAACAAAGAGCTTCTCCCCACCTCCGGCCTCTCCTCAGCCTGAGTTCTCTTAAACACCTGAGGCTGAAGGTTGAGTAGTGGGACCAGCAGTGTGATGCAGAATGCCAGTCAAAGGCGAATGCCAGTCAAAGGCAGTAATTGTGGTTTGCATCTCTGGAAATCCAGCACATCTGTAAAGCTAGGTAAAGCAGAGTATTTGATCATCATTTCTGAATCAAATACGCATTTAAATTCCCTCTTACTTCAAATCAGACCTAACTGCTTGCCAGTAGCCTGAACTGTCAGTGATTGAGCATGATTTACATACTTTTTTTGTAGAGTTTAATTCTGTAAGGAGCTAATTGAGCTAAATGAAACAACTCTCTGTGCAATTAGTAAATGATGAAAAGGCAACATTAAAACATGGCTGTTCCCTTTGACAATGAAATAGGAAGAAGGGAACACCGTGGTTTAAATCATAGGAGCTTTCAGATAAGCCTCTCATTTGTAGTGAAAACCTTTTTCTCTGAAATCTCCTGATCCCTGTTTTTGAAGGGGGGAAAATAGGAAAAAGCACTTTGCCAAATTGCTGTTTTGAAATGGATTTAATTTATCTCTTGCTCTGCTTCTCTAAAGTTAGCGTTTACAACGGGGTCTCCAGACCACCCATAATCTGGTAATGGGTCTAGCACAACCTTCAGTCTCTAAACAGATGTGTATCTGAGCATTATCTGAGTCCCTTGTGGTGGGAGGGTCTGTTCATAATCACCAAACCTGTTAGAGAAATGAGGGGGCTGGGTTGTAAAAACATTTTGAAATAGATGAAACACCTTTCAAGATAAGTTGCTGATAAAGGAAAGCAAAAGCACAGTGGGACTGAAATGATTCCTTAGATATTTCATGATACTTCTTTGGCAGCTGCATCATTCGTATCTTAGTGTGGTGACTGTGAGGCATGAACTCTTAGTCTGAAATAAGTATCTTAGAAATACAAAGGGACTACTTTTTATTTTACATTCTTTAAAAAATGCAGTTTTATTCTTCAAAATAGTAGTGATTTTGTCCCAAAATAAGCTTTGGTGAGTACAGGAATTGAAGGCTGAAAATTATGTCCTGAGGTTAAGGTCTTATAAAACATACAAGTATGTGTTCTCTGAAAAAAAAAAAAAAAAAAAAAAAAAAAAAAAAAAAAAAAAAAAGATGTAAATCTTTCTCTTTGTAATCATCTATGTGATAAAGCAAGGTAGAGTCACAATGAGTAGAAAAAGGATTATTAAATAATTCCTAAGCAAAGCCAGACTACAGAAACATTACAGTAATTAAGTAGCTAGAAGATCACATACTTCATTACTCACAAGCTGGCAGGTCATAAGAAAGGTAGAAGTGCATATTTATGGCAGGAAATGTGTCCATTAAATTACACCATTAAGTCATAGTCACTGGTCATTGTATTCTCTTGCTTTATGGGTTTTGTATCGACTTTACCTTCTATTCACTGCTGTAGATAAGAGGGTGGCATTACGACAGGCAGATAAAAATGCATTTACCTGATTGTTGAGGCATGTTTTTTGTTCAGGCAGACATACATAGCTGAAGTATGAAATAATGAAACTGCCAAAAAAACACTCAGAATATGAGCTGTCCATTGAAAAAGCCTAAAAATGAGAACTCTATGATAAAACACTTTTGTATTTTTCCGTTTTCTCTAGTTTCTTCATTACACAGTAATGTTTTGCTTTCCTCCCTTTTTTTAAGTCTTAAAATTTTTCTTTAGTGTTCCTGGTGGTGCTTTGCTTTTGTACAGTGATGAAATTTCCTCCAATATGAGAGTACCAATTTGCAAGTTAATGCAGCTGATGCCTTACTCAACTACTGCTCTCATTCTCCATTGCCTTTTTTGCAGTTTGTGTCTGGATGTATCTTCATCATGTGGCCAAAAAGTAGTGTCGTGGCTTCCCATGATGTGATCTCCTGACAGGAGATGACAGAAGAGTGCCAGGTCATACAGTTGCAAGTTTTTGGTACTCTTGTGTTGGGCAGCTGGAATTTGAACACTCTCCTTGCCCACACCCCCTATACACCCCCTCCTTGATATCTCCCACAATGTGGGTGCCACTGCTGTGCTGTTTCTAAAGTGGACCTGTCCCAGACCTTCAGTCTGGTGTAAGTGTTCACCATTCACATAAAGGGAGAGAAACAGCAAGGCCATTGTTTAAAAAGCAAGGCACAATCCAAGGGTTTGGCACCACTGCTCATAAAACTGATCCATTGTAGAGAAATCAGTGTGGCTCATTAACTTCACTTAACTTTAGCATTAGACCTTCTCGGCCAGTATGCCAGCTAGGCTGTTGGTACTTAAAACCCTGTTAATTCTTAACTCTGTTCCTCCTTCTGTTTCAGTTCATGTCAAGTATTAGACTCAGTGCATTCTGCTGCTTGCAATCTGCTGCTTCTGCCAAGTCCAACATATTTTTCTGTTCCTGCTTTCCTTGTTTCCCTTTAGCGCTGGAGTCCCAGTGCCACAAAGCATTTAAACATATGTTCAGCTCTAAGAGATGAAGCATTTTGTTGAGTCAGGACCTTTGCATTCAGCTTGGCCTGTTTGAGGAAGAGTAGCCTTGAAAGTTTAAAAGGTACAAGGAGAGATGCTGAGCAGAAGAGAGAGGACCAATTAAGTCTTTCTTTTATTAGTCTCTCTTGGTTCTTCAATGTAGCTGCTCTCAGATACCCATTTTTTACTTCCTTTGCCTTATTTTGCCATCTGCCTTTTTGCTTCACATCACTCTGCTCTTTCATTTACCAATTGCCTTCCCCAGAGCTGGGAAGCATAATTCTATTTTGTACCTCAGAAAAATGTACAGTACAATTAGTTTAATTGAGTTGGCAGTTCAAATTGGCTAGTCTGTGACATGCTTCTGGTACCATCAGGCAAGTGACCAAGAATGCCACTCCCATGCCATGACAAGACCTGACCTCACCTGTGTTTTTCCTGACAAGATAAAGATATCTGTGCTGGACTAAACGTTTGCTTAATACAATGGTGTTCCTGTGCTTTTGTATGGGAATAGTTGATGCATGCCTATGCTTCAGAATGAAAAAAAAATTAAAAGTCTGGAGAAGTTTGGAATGGAGGCTGCTAATTAGATCTGCCTCTTAATCTCTGAGCCCAGAGCTTTCCCAGAGCTTTTGTGACTTAGCACTGACTCAGAGAGACGTGAGTCCTTTTGATGTCTTTGCATATTTTTTTTTAAACCTACCGCAGCTTAGCTTTGAATTCAGAACTTTTGCTTGCGTTGCACTCCTGGGTCACTGCGACCAAGCTCTCTCTATCACAGGCAACCCATCATGTGATTGCTTTCCTAAATTTGTCAAGCTCAGTATTCAGACCTCTCAAGTGGCTACTAACCCCTGCACCATCTTCTGGAAAACTGTTCAGAGCCGTACTCTTCTGATCAGTGAAAACGTTCTATTTTGCAAGCTTCCTCTACTAGTAATGCTTGGGATACATTTCTAAATTGACTCTGCATACGCCATTCTGATATAAAACTGTGAAACAGCTATTTTGAGCCCTTGTTAAGCAATGCTGTTTCCAGACTGGAATTGTTATGGAGATGTATCACAGCATTCTTGTCAACTGTGTTGGCTAAACTGCATTTCTTGATTCAAGAATATAATTCCTGTTCAATCAGGAGTGTCCATCGCTTGCTTACACTGAGAGTCAGAATTCGGTCTGTTTTCCAGGGGAAAAATTTTTCTGAGTTATTTCCCCACACTGTTGTTGAATGACCTGTCTGCTTTATCCAACAATTACACGTGTGTCTGAAGTGACTGTAATGGATTGTGACACTTGGGGAAAAAAATTACCCCATAAGCACCTACCTTAATGAAAACTGTACTCGAATGCAGTTTAATGGTTGTGAATGCATTTGATGTTGAATGTTTTGCAAACCTTATAATGGCATTCAGTCGCTACCTTCACACTGTTACAAAAGGGTGTAAAGTTTAGATTAGTAATAGGTCGTGACATAACAACAGGACTCGATGCTTCTAGGAAAACGTCACAAAATGTTATATTTACAGATGGCTCTGTCAAAATAGCTCAGATAGTAGCTACATCTCTATTTGTGCTGCCAGAGACACTTGCATGGATATCAGCTCTTCTGGCTTGTGGATGTTTCACCCAGCCATGACAAATTCTCAGCTCTGTTGAAGAACAAGAACCTACTAGAGCGTGTAGTATGGCAAAGGACACCTGAAGGTTGGCTGCACTTTGGTGTTCCTGGTTGTGTTTAACTACTGTCAAATTTGATAATCACAGCATGGGAGAGGCTTCTGCCAGGCTTCCTCCTGTTCCTGAGAGGACAGAGCAGAGCATTTTTATTATTTTTTTCAAATACTCAAGCAAGTGTCAGAGCTGTTACCTTAGGCAAAACTAAAATGGAAGGATAACATTTTAATTGTCTGACAGACAGTGGATTTAGGCTGTTATTCAACAAAGCATGTGGAAGCTGTTGACTTCACTAGGAGTGTGATATTTAAATATAAGCGTATGTATAAGTTTATTCCTGAGGTTTTCAAGCAAGGCCCTTGAGGAAAGCACTTCTCAACTTCCCTGCATGGGAGGAGGAGAAGGCACTGGGCTCTCTGCCAGAAGAAATCAAGGCAGTTAATTTACTACCTCTCATTAGTATAAAAAGCAAAGTGGCAGCAGAAACTGTGAGGAAGGGACCAGGACAAAGGGGTCTCTGCTGCACAGCTCTACAGGAATAAGGAGCATCCTGTCTCAGGAGGAAGGGACTTACTGGGTCCTCACCCTGCTCTCCCTTGCTGCTCAGTGGGGTTTCCCTGTCCTTAGTCTGGGGCATGCAGGCAGATGAGCAAGGATTTCACACATTGCAAGGGAAGTTATTGCTGATTCATCAGAAACTGGCTCTCCTCCAGCCCCCAAACAGCTCCTGAAGTGGAAGAGGTCAAATCTAGCTCAACATTATTTAATGTAGCATGAGCACATAGTTTTATCGTGCAGAGACTTCTGCATCCTCAGCATACTTACCGTCAGATAAAAAGGCTTTCATCATTTTATGGAATCTGTAAGAGCCACAGCATGTTTTTGCAACTACAGTTTAATTTTCAGGGTTTTTTTAGTTTTCTGACTCATAGTCCTTTTCTCCAGAAACATAAAGTGATTCATATATCCAAGCACTTAACTCCTTTTACATTTGCAAAGGGCACATCATGCATGCTTACCAAGGATATTCCAAACCACTAAAACCATAATTTGCTTATGCTAGATAATAAGGTTTGAATCCTGCAAAGACTTATGTAAATGCTTTCAAGTTTATTGTAGGTTTTTGCAAATGGTGACTTAGAGCCAGAATGCCCACTGGCTTGGACTCAGTGGGTCTTTGTGGTTCTCATAAGCTCTTACGCAGCACCTGGGAAGAGACAATCAGAAAAATGATTGAATCGGTGTTATAAATCTGATACAGAAAAGAATGCAGAAGAGGCTCTTTTATTGCTTTCACGGGGATAAGAGTTGAATATTAAAGTACATTAGAAACAGGAGATGGAAAGAGAAGATGAAAAACATTTTTTTTCTTCCCCTATGCTCCAGCATTTCTAAAATTAAACTCTGAGTGTCTTATTATTTTTATTGGAAGTTATGAGGGAAAAATCCCTATGCTGGATAATTCAAAGCCCAGATGGATTTATTTAGACTCAAAATACACAGTGCTAGCTAGCACTCTCTCTTTAAAAAGCTATTGCACTGTTACTCAGGAAATAGACATAATTTATAATTTTCTTTTTAAAATGGAATCAAATAATTCATGACGCTGGGTTTTTAATCTCTTAATCCAGACTTTTTCTCCCAGATCCTCTAGGAACCACTTGAGATTATTCAATGTCAAAAAAAATCCTACATCTTTTTAATTTGTCTAGCTAACAGAATTCTAAAAGCAGTGCAGTCGTCCAGTTTGAGTTGAAATTTAATAAAGCATAAATGTGTTTGGGGGGCCGCCATTTATGTTCTGAAAACTCCTTTTTATCTGGTCCACAATGTAGTGTTTTTTGCAAGCATCTGTTCATTTTCAGGTATTTTATTGCTTTGATTTATTCTATGTTATCTTCACTTTGTTGTTACGAAAAAAGATTTTTGGTTACAGTCTTCCTCTTTGCTGCATAAAAGGCAAAATCCTCTCCTTCCTCCCTCAATCTCTAAGAAGAAGGGGTAAAAAAAGAAAAAAAAAGAGTAAGTTTGTGTTCTGGCAGTAATTTATAGTTCACTAATGCCAATGAAATAGTACAAATGAAATATTGTTATGTAGAGAGGGAACATGAATTGAGTGTCACATGCACTGAGCATTGCAGGAAGTGGAAGGGCTTCATTTTTCACCCTCAAAATTGTTTCCTAGTCACCAGGTAATGACACCAGGCCTGACACTGCTTCAGAAAGTGAGTCCCAGTGCTCCCTCTCTCATGGTGCTGCTGTCCATGTAACTTCGACCAGGATGCCAGAGGAAGATCTGTGACCCCCCTTGAGGAAAAATGATGGACTCCTGGAAAAAATGGCTAAATGAGCAGGGAGCATTTCAGGGATGAAGGTCTCTATAAAGCATTTCCAGTTCATCTTGCACAAGAAAGAGCTGCAATTGGTTTTGTAGTATCTGGTCTGTGGCATTTGCTTGGTGGCTTCTCCCTCTGCACCCAGTGGTCTTCATTCTTCTGAAAGCCCTTATTTGGCTTGTGCTGTCTCTGGGCTCTTCTTTGCAATATAATTCACCAACAGTGTATTTAGGGGCTATGTTGCATCTAAGCAGATATCCTTCAATATAAAAAATATGTCTTAGTGATTTACATAATCTACTAGAGCATCATCCTGGTTACTTTTTTCTTCAGAGCTGACCACCAAGAAGGAAAAAAATGTTTTTGTTGGCCTCAACTTTACCATAACTTGGAAGGAGATCGTGAACCAGCAACATGCCATTTTATATGAAGCATGGACTCAGTGGAAGAAACCAAGTTTGGGCTTTTACTTCCATTTCATAGAATCAGAATGGTTCGAGTTGGAAGGGACCTTAAAGGGCATCTAGTTTCAACCCCCTACTTGGCCAGGGACACCTCCCACTAGATAAGATAGCTCCAAGCCCCTTCCAACCTGCCCTTGAACATTTGTAGTTTGAGTATTTTGAGATGGGATGCCTCAACCCTGAGGGGAACCTGTAAAGTCTAGGGTTGTAGCCTTGAAGAGGCACCTTTATAGAGTACAAACAGGTTTCCCACTAATGAGCCAAATAATAAGTGTCATAGTTACACTCAGTATCATTTTGCTTCACAATCTTGGTTGTGGTTAAATGCCAGGGAAATAACATGTTATCTCAGCTCACTCAGTCATTGAGTTTAAGCCAGAGATACACAGTCAGTTGAGTTTGGCATGAGTTTGTGCTGCCACTGGGAATGGCAGGGGAAGTGTTTTCCAGTGATGCTCTCCTGAGCCACCTGGTTCTGGTCTCTGCTGTTGCCAGGAATCAGGTCCCAGATCTTAACAGCCGAGAGAAGTCACCTGGGTGCCTGTCAGCTTTCACTGTGCCACCCAAGTGAATCCCAGAGAGGAGAGTGATATTACTCTTCTTGTTGTTGTTTTTGTTGTTATTTCTTCAGAAACTGCCTTATAAAGGCATGGTTGTCACATGAAAGGGGTAGAGAGTTTTCTGCCACCAGTTCATTCTTTCATTGGTTTCTTTGTTCCAGCTGCAGGAAATGTGACAGCAGAGGAAAAGTTCACTCACACCTCTGCCAGCAGCTACAGCTTTCGTCACAGTGCTCAGGGTAGTGGCTATAGAGCACACACAAGGCTGTTGAGAAGGAGGGAGTCTTACATGGAGAAAATTAAATGCAGTACAGACCAGCCTTCACCATGCAAAACTTTGCAAGCTAGGTTGCTTCGAAGGAGTGGTGTGAAACTCTTGAGGATAGACATGAAGGCCAACAGCAGGAAAATTAAGGGAGGACATTGCTGCTCTGCCTCAAGGAGACAGTTAAGAGCCCCATATTTTGTCCCTTTCCTTTAGTGCCTGCTCTCTTGTTTCTCTGACCAAAACACAGCCTTTTGCACCATGTTCCCTGGAACATCAGAGTCACATCATGCTGGGATGGCTTTGGGGTTTGCTACAGGCACAAAGCAGGAAGCAAGCATGTTAAAAGGTGCTGAACTATCAACATTGATGGCAAGCATGTCGCATGTCTTTACAGGCTTGGCTTCAAGTTGGGTACAAATATACTCCATATGCATGCCTGGGTAAAACAAGGCAGGTTTGAGTGTCAATAGCACAGAGATTTAAGGATCTGAAAGGCAAGAGGTCCAGAAGTATCTATAGTTAAGTCAGGCTCCTATAGCAAGAGCTTCCTGGGAGGGGAGCTGCAGGCTTTATTACCTCTGAGCTCATGGAGCATGCAAAGTCAAGTGTTTGCAGAGCTTGTATAAATAAAAGCACTGTCAGAAAGACTATGTTAAGAATTAGCAGAGAGATAATCCTGGAATTCTCCTAGGTGTTTACCCGCAGTAACCTGGACCCAAAGTGAGCTATTACTGGAGGTTACTAACTTTGTGGTCTCCTTGGAAGCCCACCATATCATCTTGACCTCACTCACCTTGATGCTCAAAGTTCTGGAAGCTGGGCAGCAATTTCAGCCTCTCCTAGTGCTGGTGATTCAGAAAGTGTTCTAAACAGCAGGCTTAGACAGCAGTGCAAACAGCAGGCAGACAAAGAATAAAAATCCTTAATTTATAGCAAATGCTATATTAGCTACAATTCTGCTATCGTTTTCTCTGGAAGTCAGTATGTCAGGTTGGGCCTTGGATTCGTGAGCACAGTGAGGAATGTTCTGGAAAGTGGAAATTGCATTATATTCTGGCTTCTGTTTCCTTTTCAGGGAAGCATGTGAAGCACATTACAGAGTGAGGGAAGGTCATGGCTGCAGGGAACAGCACAGGATGTCTGAGAGGGAAAGGTGGGGCAAGAGGAGCTGCTGCAAAACGAGGACAGAGAAGCAGCAGGAGAGCATGAGGGTGAAAAGCGGTAACTGGAAATCTTGCAATGTCTTATCAGAATTCTTTTACTTAAAAGTCTTTTACAAAAAAGCTCCCCCCTGCCCTCTGTTACTTCTGACTTTTTAAAATCTCTTATTTTGATTTAAACATGAGCTATTGGTTTGTTGGTTGGTGTTTTTTTTCACATTTTGGCAATGTTCTGACTTGTTTGAAGTGCCAGACGGACTCAGTGTTTCAAAGCCAGCATCTGCATATGTGCACGTATTATGATGAAAATGCTGGCCAGGCTGAGACTGATCAAAATGTATTTGCTTAGCCATGATCAGTTAATAACACCAGTGTGTTAAGTATTGTGCTTGCCATAATGCATCATTCCCTCTATCCACAAAATTATTTCTGATTCAGACCTGCACTGAGTCTTAAAGAGAGGGGAAGCCATGCCATCCCTCCCTCCACCTCCTCTGTCTGGGGCAGTGGGAGGCTCTCAGGCCTGTCTCATCCACAGGCTGGGAAACAGCTAGAGGAAGAGTTTGCTTTGTCTCCTCTTCCGTCACTGTAGTGGCTACGTTGGCCTTTCCAGGATTGTTTATTTGAAGCACTTTGCAGCACTGCTGGCCAAGCAGCACCCCCAGCAGTGTGGTGGGGAGAAAAGTGTATGGCTTGGCATAGAGGAAGTAAGCATAAAATGTCCCCGTATTTCTCAAAAGGCCAATTGTCTGAAAAGTCTGTCTGACGATAGCCCCTTCCAGAACAAGCTGTAATTACATCTCCTTTTGGTTTGCAGTTTATGTGATTTTCTCTGGGGTTTTTGTTTTGTTTTTTTTTTCAAGTGTTCCATGGTTTTATATGCCTCAGGGGCTCAGCAGCATTTTAACAAGCTATAGAAGGTACCATATTGCTCAGGCACTGGCAACATTAAAAGATGGAAGGTACTATCATTTAACCCTTTGCAAGATTATTTAGCTTAACATGGAAGTGATGACTGACCCACAAGGAGCTGGGAGGAGACAGGTCAGGATCTGGAATGATTACACATTATTCTTTCATTGTACAGCTGCAGCTCAGGATATTTTGGTGTTTGAGTTAATAATCTTGCAAATACAACAGGGTAATAAGGGAACGACACAGAGGAAAAGGAATTAAACATTAACTACACACCTTAAATGAAACCTAGTAGGAGAAAAAAAAAAAAACAAAACAAAAACGGAAATGCAGTCTAAGTACGGTTTGTACCCAGTTTTAACAGGCAGGCAGGGTTTGTTTACAGAAGCTAACAATCATGTTCCTCCCTACAGTAAAATGTGTATTTAAAGGAAGTACTAGTAGGAATTTTGTCTTAGCAAAACTTGCAAAGTAAAGCCTCAAAGACAAGCCTAGTCCCTTCAGGTTGCTACTCTGTACACTAATTATTTTTTTAAAAACAGGAGGCAGCAACTAGCTGACTACTTAGCTGTTTCCCAGGTTGGATGATTATTCAGTCCATGCTACCCTGGTGTCTGCATTCCAGGGCTGAAGGACTGTGTGGTGAGAAAGCTGCTGTCTCAGCCATGGGGTATCTCAACTGGTACTTTTGTGCCTCCGTCAGCTTTTACCATGGGATTCATATGTAGCAGCAGGAGGAGCCTTTCTTGCTCCTGAGGCTCAATGAGCTGCTGGCCTCTCCATGCCTCACACCAGAGTGAGCCTTCTCTGTGGGTGTGGGTCCCACCTTTATTGGCCCCCTGGTCTTGCTCATGACCAATAGGGGCCTGTCCTAATCAGGCACAGGTGGACTCACACCCACTCTTTGGCAACTCGAGGCACCTGGTTTATCTTGTTTCTCTACATTCATAAGGTACCCCAGCCATAAAACCAAAATCCCCTGGACAGCAAAGCCAGTCTCTTAGAGGATTACTTCCTACATGTTTTTGTCCTTATGAAAATAAAAGGACAACCAGAGAGAGGGGCAGACCCCCTAAAGCAGGTCTGGCTGTTGGTCCAGGTAAACTGGGGTTTGCCAACCAAATTGAATAAATGTCCAACACCCCTTCCCTCCAACTAGCAACAAATCTGATTAAGAGTCCAAAGAGTACATTTTTCAAAATGTCAGTGTCTGGGCTGGAAGATCAAAGATCATGGAATTTTAAAATTTTATTTTATCTCAGGGAATGATTTTTTTTAAAAAGCCCTTTCAGCTTCTTCGTGAATGGCTGAAAGGGAAAAAAAAATAGAGGGTGTTTATTATTATTAGCAGTACTATTAAAAAATGTATTGCGTGCGTTATTATTCATATTATTCTAGAGATGTAGTGCTAGCAAAACAGATTCAGAGAGTTGGCAATAAATTAATCAGAGAACTAAAAAAGTACTGGAAATTAGGAAACATGATTAGATGGAAGAGAGCAGCTGAGCAAAGGGAAGACTGAGAGTGGTGTGTCTTGTAGTAATGTGATAAGTAATAGCTAAGGCAGAGTGGGAATACTGATTTTAGCGTGCTTCTAACAACTTCTTGCTGTACTCAGTCAAATTTCTACAAAATTGCTAACATGAGCTATTACAGGATGAAAAGACCTTTCTGCCAATCTAAGTGCATCTTTGGTGTGATGCTCTTTAACTTCTGCATTCCTGGTTTCTAGACTGACACAGTATTACAGAGTGGTCTGTGCTTTGGACAAACTGGTGGCTTAAGTTCACCTCTGCTATAGCTTTATCCTGTGTCCTCTGGCAGAGGGCACAAGTCCAGGAAGGAGATCCAGGGCCCATAAACACTACATACTGCATACAGGGAAAAACAGCCCAAACTACCACACAAATTGCTGGGCTCTGGGCTGACATTTCTTCTGAGAAGAGAGACTTGGTATTATGGTAAATAATGCCATAAAATCACAGTTCCCAACTGTATGAAAGTCAAGAAAAAAACCCACAGATCCAATACTTTGTATTATTGAAGATGGAATTAGAGATAAACCCATCAAATGCTATTTTGCCTCTGTCACATGTGCTTTGGCTGCGGCTCTCAGAAAACAACAGAAGAGGATGAGAAAAAGTGTGAGAATGGGTGGTGGGGGTGATCAGAGGCATGAAGTGGTCCCTTTATGCAGAACAGCTGAGTACAACGGGGCTCCTGCAAAGCAGGAAGATACTGGCTGCCAGGCAGGATGCTAAAGGTCTGTGAAATCACAGGTAGGGCAGAAGGGGTAGCTGGCAGCTGACAAGCTGAGAACTAAGGGGCTGCAGTGAAACTCCCAGGTGTTTGGTTCAGCACAGATCAGAGGAGACAGTTCTTAAAGTACATAATTAAGCTGGGAAGCTCTTTGCTACATGAGGCTGTGGATGCTAAAATTTGCATGAGCTCAGGATGAGGCTGGGCAGGTTTGCAGAGGAGAAATCCACTGGGTGATAGAGCTAAAAACAAAACCAATCTGCCTGGGTCAGAAAGTTGCTAAGCTGTGAAACATTGAAGGGGTCCAGGAGAGATACACAGGTTTTCTCTGTTTTCTTATGCTCTTCCAGAGCTGTCTTTTTGTCTGCTTGCCCCTAGTGGCTTCTCCAGTTTAATAAAGCCTTTAAAGGTGTTCCAGGGAGAGGGGGGGGGGGGGCTAAAGGAAAACAGAAATGAAGAAAAAACATCTGCTTGTGAAGGGCAACAAATGCAAAAAGGGCAGGTCTGTGAGGGTCACATAACCCAGAGTTGAAGAGCTGGGGACACAGGGACAGCCAGCAGAATTCTGAGCAGCACCCATGCCCTCTAAGGCACCCAGGGGGCAAGGGATGCTTCCAGTTGGAGGTGGGGGGTGTGTGCAAATGGAAGCAGTCCCCATGGCATCCTCAGAGGAGAATGATGCCAGCAGCTGAGGCTGTCCCAGCACACTGAGGAGATGCAGCTGTGGAGGCAAGAGTGCAAACCTGAGGGGAAGAGGGCAACCCAAACCTCAGCAGGAGGGTTTTAGGTGGAGGCTGAAGCAGCATTGGATGCTGGATGGAGGTCTCTGCTGCCGTGAGGTTGGATGGTCAGACTCTGCCTCACCTGGTTTGCCCTGACCTGTACCGTGCCCCCGTGCTGAGGACACCTCAGCAGCAGGAGGAAGAGGCCAGGGGAGCAGTGGCACAAATTTTTGTGATGGGCACTTTGCTGGGGATCTCTGCTTGGAAAGCAGGGATGTAGGGGGCAGGCCCAGGAGGGACTGTCTTGGTGTGCATGGGATTAAAATATTTTACATTACAGCCTGTGGGCTTTCTGGACAAGCTGACTAAAAGGCTTTTTCTTTGCAGTTTTACTTGCAGTTTTGTTCTAATAAAACACGCTCACCAGGAAAGTTTTATTCTCCATGACATATCATATGTGAAGTTAGGGCAGAACCCAAGAAGTAAAAGCAAAGGTCAACAAACTACAAAGTTTGTGTCATGCAGCAGTGCAGACCATGTATACCTGCATCCCCCTGCACATTTTGGCAATGCATTTCAAAACTGATGCTTATGCAGCAATCATTGTTCCTTCAGGAAACGCTAACCTATTGAGCTGTAAGATTTTTAGGCATCCAAGATCCACCTTCCCAAAGTGGATATAACCACAGAAGTGATACTTATCTTGAGTAAGTTTCACATACACTTTGCTTGCTGAAATTCCAAATTAGTAATATGCTAGCAAAGGAAAGGGTACTAGATGAACTCCATTCCCTTCTCCATTAGGACCTGAGGGAGCAGGGCTGATCTTCAGTCTCTCTCCTTTGCTCCAGTCACCTCAAGTGGTTGCAGACTTGAGCAACTGGTGATGCCTCTGCCACGTAAGACACCCAAGTTACTGGTTTCCCTGAAGGATGGGTTCTCTGACTCCAGGCACCTCAGCCACACCAGTGGCAAGAGCCATCAGAGCCCTGCTGGGTTTCAGCATTGCTAAATACCAGATTTGGTGCTGCCCAGTAAAAGGCCTTATCTCTTGCACAGGGCTTTCTCTGCCGGCCCAGAAATGTTAAGCATGTGAATGAAATTCTTTCCAGCTTGGATGTTGCTAAAAGCAGTGGGAAAGCTACTTCTGTGAATATCTGATTTTTACCCCAAGAACATCACTTGGCATTTCTGCATTAAAATTATTTTTCTGCTCTCCATCTTTACTTTTCTGTGCATAGTTTTTCTATGACAGTCTTCTTCTCTTCATTGGTTTTGTTTATGTACAGTCCTTTGCAAGTGTTTTCCATCCATTTTTTCTATTTCAAAGTTTCCCCTTCAAACTTCCTAGTTGCTGTGTGACTGCTGTTTGGTTTCTAGGTCTTTTGCTGTACAGCATCCCTTTTCTCTTAGGCAATTTCCCTTGAACAGCTCTGCAGTGGCAGGAGCATGAAAAATCACTGTATCCCTTTCTGTCTCTAGACAGAAGTCTAAAACATCAGTGAGAGAAAGAGGGACAAAGCAAGTATCACTTAGTATAAAATATAAAATATATACTTACAGGATATTTGTTTACAAAAATTGACTAAAATCACAAAGGGAAACATCACCATTTTATAAAAAATACATGCTTCAAGAGTTTATTTTGTGTTTTGTGCCCAGAAGAGCTACTGCACAACCATTGTCCTGCCACGATTAAGGAGATGCAGCCTCATATTTAGAGGCAGAGCTTCTAATTTTACTGGGGGCTGTTCCGATTGGCAGAGGCTGCAGGTCTCTGAAGCAGGATGGATTTATGCTTTGACTCTCCATCAGAGAATGTTACCTATATTCTGTTACAGGTATTTGGGAAAGTACATCTCCTAATGTCCTCTCAAACAAACCTTTTCAATCCAAACAAACTACTTCCTGGAAGAGTTTCACATGTGTGGCACTGAGTCTGATCTAAAGCCCACCAAGACCAGCGAGTGCCTTTCTGCTGGTACTCAGTCACGCTGCAACCAGATTTAAGGAGTGACCTACATCTTCTGTTCCCTATCTCTGGCTCTTTTTGCATAACCATCCATAGGTGGTGTAAATTTACCACTGCAGTGTGGAAACCTAAATCCACAAGCAGCAGTGGATCTAGCTATTTAAGCCAATTTTTGTCCTGATTTCAAACCCATGAGGAAGACTCACCATCATCAGTTTCGTCAGCAGAGCTACTCTGGTGAATATTTTCTTTTGTGACAATTTTCCTTCCTGATTCATGGCTATACCAGCAGGAACTCCAGTGGGGGCCACCAACAGGAATCTTTAGCAGATATTCCTTATTATCCTTACTGACAAAGGTTTGCAAGCCTGGCAGAAGTGGGTTATGCTTTCCAGTGTAGTTTTGTTTAGACTAAGAGGCCTTTTCAAACTTGGAAGTTTTGCCAGTGGATTTCACCCCTTTTTGAATTTCATATACAGGCAGACACAGAGGGGTTTTCTACATCTGTGCCTTGCCCTGCCACTTTGTTTCTTTGCACGAGGCAAGATTGTGCCAGTCAGCCAACACCACCAAAGGGACAATAAGGAAAACAATGGAACTGCAAGTGGCCCTAAGATCTCAGTTGTGTCACCCCCAACAAGCTAACAGGTATATGTAAATACCTGCCTGGTGTCTCAGGAAAGGTGGGAACTCCTTTCGAAGATGGAATCAGACATTTTTTCATCTTTTTCCTTTCTTTCTGAACACTCTTACATAAACTGTCACAGAATTTGGCATTTAAATGATTGGAACCATACTGATTTGGAGCAGTTGCTGTCCATGCAGAAGGGGAGAGCGGGGTTTGGGTGAGGGTCTGGGGTGTCCATGGCAGGCACCAGCAGATGAGGAGTGTGTCTCTCAGGGCGAGGGACCAAATGACATCTGTCTGACCACATCTGGAAAAAATGGGACACCTTTGCCTTCAGAAACAGCTGAGGCAAACTGTATTTAAACTGTGTTTGAAATGGGATTTATTAATATAGACCTAATTTAGCACCTAGAAGGTAATGTGCTATGTGCTACCCACTTCTGTCAGCCTTTAGGAAGGAGGTTGGGTTTTCCTCAGGTTGCAGCTTCTTAGAAGTGCAAGAAATGTTTTCTTATACATCAGTTTCTCTCAAGGTAGAAAGAATGTTCCAACAGAGAGCTGGATGGGAAAACGGGAGGGCTCTTCGTCACATTTTCCAAAACTATCAGACTTTCTTTTTTTATATTCAAATTACTGCGGATGCAGGGGGGTATAAAGTTGTTTCTCAGTTACTCATGGTGGTTAAAACCAAAACACTTGATCACATCTGTGTTTTGAGCTACTGGGTTTACTGCCAGGTGATTTCTGCTGTGAATTAGGGTTTTTTAAATTTGACCTTTATATATTCTGCAAAATATGAATAGGTTTACTCTCCTTGCACACTCTCTATTCATTGCTACATAGCAGCACAGAGCAGTTTAGCTCCCTGGCATTGTATTTTAGTAAGACAGCAAAGTCTCTGTGTGTTTACTCATACTATACAATTCAGTAATTGTACTGCAAATCTTGGCCAAGTTCTTGAATAGCTGGAGCCTAAAACCTAGTTCGTCAGTTCATATTTAGATTGCTAATTAGGAAGTCTCCTTTTTCAGGTACTGAGTCCATCCTGACTCTTGCTGAGTTGGGCTGAGCAAATAGGCTGTCGACATTTTGAAAATCAGGCCTGCTACTTTCTCCCACACTTGTATGGGGAAACCAGACTTTTTTAGAATCTTTTTTACTATTTGTCTTTGTAGTATTGCAGTGCCTGCTTTATTCCCTGCTTTGCAATAATCCCTAAGTGGAGCTTATTTTTGTTGACAAACTATCAGTTTGGATTGATTAAAACGCCCAGTAAAAAAGTTGCCAGCAAGTTTGCTGTGTGAAATCCTTGCCGGAAGATGAAGAGATGCACAGAGCCAGAATGTTTCTGGCAAGTCACTGGTGGAGGTTTTTTTTTTTGGAAAAGGGCAGGCTATAAATACCATTTTTCATAGAGCATATGCTTCACTGCCTGTGCATGACAAAAAACCTGAGTGAGCTAGGGCTCATCAGAAAGGCCAATGTTGCCCTCAATATTATTGGGAGCTCTCCAGTGCCTCTTGGTGAGGTTTTTCTCCTGTATAGAGAAAGGTTTTCTTTCCTTTTCCTATATAATTTAAAGGAA
This sequence comes from Calypte anna, assembly GCF_003957555.1. Taxonomy (NCBI): domain Eukaryota; kingdom Metazoa; phylum Chordata; class Aves; order Apodiformes; family Trochilidae; genus Calypte; species Calypte anna. Next base: position 103,815,639 of record NC_044244.1, on the reverse strand, counting down.
AGTCTGATTCATTACTTCAGGCGCTGAGCTAAATTCTTTCCTCTGGACCATTTTAAAAGCAATCATTTAAGCCTCAAATACTTGTGCTGGCTGCAGCAGCAGATGTGTGAAAGAGTGGGCATTTGCTTTGCTTGTTGCTCAGCCTCAAGAAGTGGAGGCTCTCCTTAATCTGTGAGCTCAGAAGCACAGCAGAAGGACTTTTTGACCTAAGATAAAACAGTGACAAAACCATTCCTGTGGAAGCAGAGCAGGCAGGCACTTCTAGATGCTTCTGGAATATATTACTGGGGATAGCTTACTCTTTTCTTCTCAAAAGAAAATCATACAGATGCCCTTAGGAAAAAAACAAAAAAAGACTTGTGTGATGAAGAGACAGGGAAGAAATTATTCACGGTAATAAAAGTTCTTAAATTCAGAAGGCCCTGTAATGGGAGGATTTAACTTATAGTAAATAAGCAAAGTGATCTGACACAATTGCAAAGGCAACTTTAAGAGTTTCTTATTTTGGGATCAGAGTTCTTTCATTTCTTCTATTCCGATTCCTTCTATTCAACATTTGTAGCATTTTCAGTAATCAGTACCAGGTTATTTTTCTCAAATGGGGGCCACTCCTGAGAAAATGATTTTGTTTTGGTAACATTGTTTGCCTCAGACTGACTGCACGTTTCCATTCCCTTCGCAGAGGCACGGCGATAGCTGGAATTGTTTTCGGAATAGTATTTATAATGGGAGTGATTGCTGGGATTGCCATCTGTATCTGCATGTGCATGAAGAACAACCGTGGGACTCGAGTAGGGGTCATCCGCACTACACACATCAACACCATCAGCACATACCCAGGTAAGGGAGCAAAATTACACACCCCCTGCCTCTGGGGTCAGAAGATAGGTATCGCTGAGAAGTGATGGCTCTGCAGTAAAGGCAGGATGTGAATACAGCAGGCAGCTCTTCTAAGTCCAGAGGGCCAGGCCTGCTCCGCGTGCGCGCCGCTCATCAGTGCATCCATCGCTCTGCCCTGGGCTGATTTATTCAGCTGCTCTGTGGGTGACTGAGGTCTGGCTGGGTGCCACCCTCACACAGCTGTGTGGCTGACAGTGCCCTCAGGAACCACGCTGAGACCTCCCCATGGGCAGTGCTGCACTGTGCAAGATAGTGCTTCTCCCTGTGCCAGCAGCTCTCTGGCAACACATCAGTTGTTCTTTTTTATCTTTCGGTTCTTGCGTTTCCTCTCGCTCACCCGCGGTCAGCTTGCTTGCCTGGTACAGTAAACCTGGGGCCTAGCATGCCACAGGGAGGGGAAAACCTGGACAATGAGGCCTGCGGATCATAGCACAAAGGCTTCAAGTGGTGTCACGTGGAGCCTAATGCTGCCCAAGCTGGCTGGTCCATGGGCAGGGCTCACAAGCCCTGCTGGGTGCTGTGGGATCGCAGGTGGCTTCTACTAAGGTACAGGGGCACCTCTGCTGTGTATTCTCTGCTGTGTGTCCCAGGAAGGACTGCTGTCTGCTTTATGTGCTGGATCCAGGCTCGCATTCTGCATCTGCCTGGCACAATGCCTGAACTGATGGGAATTTGGAGCATAGAATCAGAGAATCATAGAATTGGCTGGGTTGGAAGGAACCTCAGAGATCATCAAGTCCAACCCTTGATCCACTACCGCTGCAGTTACCAGACCATGGCACTGAGTGCCACATCCAGTCTCTTTTTAAATATCTCCAGGGATGGAGAATCCACCACCTCCCTGGGCAGCCCATTCCAATGCTTCATCACCCTCTCCGTAAAGAAATTCTTTCTAATATCCAACCTAAACCTCCCCTGGCACAATATAAGACCATGCCCTCTTGTCTTGCTGAGAGTTTCCTGGGAAAAGAGACCAACCCCCCCATGGCTACACCCTCCTTTCAGGGAGCTGTAGAGAGTGATGAGGGATGAGCATGGTGAGCATGGTGCAGAGGTGCCTGTTGTGCCTTGGTCAAAGTTAGCTGAGATCTGGCAGTGCTTGTTAGCTCTTATTGTTGGACGTGCTTAGTGCAGGTTTGACTGTGGGTTTATATGATTTGGGTTTAAGTTTCCTAGGTGTAGGGCAGCACCAAGCAAGGCCCAGAGACTAAGTCAGATCTGGCACAGAGCTGGCAAGCTGTCACAGGCTCTTGGGCACCCCAGGGGACAGCAAGGACCCCTTATAAGTCTGCTCCAGTGTGGTTGTGTCCATAGTGAGTGGGAACTGGTACATCAGACTATACCTGAGCTAACTCCATGCAGACCCAGTCTTGGTACTGCACTTGTCAAGTCATACCTGTCTAGGATTGGGGTTTAGGGGTACCAAAGGGGGATCTGAATCAAGCCAGCTGAGCTCTGCAAGGTTCATTTGTCTGGGATTCTCACCACGTGAGAGTGGCCACATTGTTAAAGAGCAAAGCTGACTCTCCAAGCAGCATAATGGTGTTTATGCAGTACAGATGTGTCTCTGCTTCAGTGACACTGCCAATAACAAATCTAGGCGAGATTGCCTTGGGATAACTTGAGAGTTCACTGTAATAAAAGGCAATGTTGTTTCATGGATGAAGTCCCCTCATCCCACTCTTAAGAGATTCCCTACCTTTATATTCCCTCCTGTTGCAAAGGTTGTAGCAAATCCCACATGCTTTAGGTATGCTTATAGGCAACCTATGCAATATTTATTATGTGTTGCTTTATTGCATTCACTGCTCTGAATGTCTGTTTTCTCCCCCATGCTCTTACTTTCCAGTTAAACTAAATAATCTATAATCACCCTTATCATTGCAGCACGGTTTTGCATAGAGTGATGAGTAATGAAAGAAAACTGCAATATTCTCAACCATGAGTTGCTGAAGAGCTAGTTCAGAATTTAATAGTCACAGCAAGCTGTAAAAACAAGCAAAATAAAAGATTCAGGGCTGTAGCCATTTCCTCCCCAGCTCTGCTCCTGCAATGTCTCACCCCACTCTCTCTCCACCTCCAGGCAGTTTAACTGCACTCTCCCTGTTCCTGGTGCAAACATTAGTTTGAGTGCTTCTTCCTCCCAGCAGCAGCAGTTTTTGGAGGACGAGGAAGCTCAGAAATTATTTCTGTGATCCCCATTGTCATGAAGGCTTCTGGAGTAATGACTGACCTGGCTTTTTGCTGCATGGTTTGTGATCAACTCTTCCTCCTGCCACTACCTGTTTTGGACAGGAACTGCCCTTCCTTTGGCCTCACCCACAGTGGTATCTGGGCTTTCAGAGAGCAGGGTATGTTTTTTCTGGGATTTTAATCTCTTCCCCCCATTAAAAACATCCTAGGTTTCTGTTTCCTTTGTGTTCAAGTGCCATTTCACTGCCAGTCTGCTTGAAACATCTAGGGAAGGATTAGGAAGGCACCCTTGGTGACATGAACACAGACATGAGCAGACCCTGGACCTTAACATTTTCAGAGTCTGCTCTAGTGGGGTCTTGTTCTCTAAGGTTATTAGAAGTAGCTGAGAAAATGTTTTCAGCTGCTTGTGAATATTTTTGTTGTTTCTAAATGCCTGACCCAGTTTACATAAACTGGGATCTAAGATTTCTCTGTTGGGGTGAACAAGGTGAAAGCTCTGTTCTTCCTCAGCCCAAGCCCTGGGAATATCCTGGGAAGATGGCCAGCGTTTGCCCTGGGAGGTGTGATGCTGCTGTGTTTGACATGACATATCATGTCACACATCTCCTGGGGATGCAGAGGGTATGTGAGAGGTCTTTGGAGATCAGCGAAAGCGCTGGATAGTTTATCATTTTAAGATGACATAAATCTATGTTGCTGCTGAAGGGAGTGGAAGGGAATGGATCTGATAAATCTCAGCCTTCCTCCCTTAAAAATGTTGAGCTCTGCCACATTACCCTAGTATGTCTACCATTCAGCTATTCAAGCTCTGTTACCAGCACAACAAGGCAGTGGGCATGTGACTAAGCACAGAAGGAAAGGGCAATAAGCAAGGACGTGCATTGACAAAGTGACTGTATAATCACAGTCTGAAAAAAAAGTGAGCACATTGTCAGGAGACTTTATACCTGTTGTATAGAAGTCTCAACGTTAGCTAGTCAGCTAGGACATACATAGGGGCCTACATCTGAAGAAAAGATTTTAAACTATTTCTTCTTTTTTTCTCCCATTTCAGTGGCTCCACCACCATACAGTTATGAATATGAAATGGAGTACCCAGCTGACCTACCTCCACCTTACACACCAACTCCACAGGCATCGATACAGTATCCCCCACCCCCTCCTTACCCTGGATATTCCGGGAAATAATTACGTGGCTTCACACAGATATTAACTGCCTGCACCACTGGGACAATTATTACCAGCTCAGGGACCAATAGGATGGGGTCTGCATCAACACATGTGGCCAGGTGTTGAAATAATCTGGGATGGCTGCCATGGCTCAGGTTGAAGAAAAACACTGTCCACTCTGGACTGTCACGTTTCCTGGTTAAACAGCGTGTGACCAAAGAAACAGTTCCTGTAAGTCAGTGCCTGATGAGCAGCTCTTAGCATCAGTGCTTTGCTTCAGCTGCATCCTGTTACAGCGTGTGGGAGTGGAGGGCTTTCCATGTAAGAACATGCAAGTGGCACAAATGGTTCAGCAAGCTGTGTCGAAGGCACAAGAGGCAGCTGCTGAGGCATACTTTGGGGGGAAGACTCCAGCTGTTGTCTTCAGGCGTGTGTTAATGCCTTCTCTTGAAATGAGAGGAATGACGAAAACCAAGGAAGACTGAAGCTATTTTCAGCTTCTGCTGCAGGCTGATGGTACCTGATGATCAGCTGTGAGTTGTGGTCTGATAAGCAGATTTTGAAGAGAAGTGCTGTTGGAACTACTCAGTAACCAACAAATAATGGATATTATTTGTTACCAAGCATAAGTTGTTTTAAGTGCCTGATTTTAAACAGTTTGAGACTACTTTGTGACCTGTAATGTAAACATAAAGAGCATTTTTATATGTAAAATACACTAATTTATAGCTGATTTACTTTTACATGGTCTTAGATACTGTATACATTGGACATATGTATAATGCTTTTTTATCAGCAAGTGATGCTTCATTTTTTTAAAAAAAATTAAGAAAACTCACAAGTGAGAGAAGAAATATAAACTAAGTATGAAAATATCATAGATTTGTCTTGAATTGGATTGCATAAAGAATATTTTAAAAATAAAAATCATGTTGTTTACCAGTAATAATGATAACCAAGATAATCTCTAACCAAAGAGATTAGCAGAGAGGCTGTGAACATCAAATTACTTTTGAACATTGTCTTGAGCATTTTTAAGCTGTAAGTCACCAAATAATATCTTTTGCATTTGTCACACACTGTTCAAAATTACCTAATCTCCACTGTGTAAAGTACCAGCCTTTGTGATTTAAAACATTTCATGTACTTTGGGGAATAACCATAATTCAGCAGCAGCTGTTTGACTTTGGGATGGAGTATCCTGTTACCTAAAGCATCATACTTCAGTCATAAGACTACTATTTTGCTCAGTTTTATATGCAAAGCATAACAACAGTGATTCTCTTCAGAGGTGTAGAAGTGCTGAACATAGTTTGAGCTGGGTGACTGGGCAGGTGGAGATGCTACAGCCAAAATAGCAGGTTACTAAAATACAACACCTAGAGCTCAGGATGTGGCATCAGGTCCATTTCAGGGAAAAGACTACAGGTTACCACTGATTCCGCGAGATCAGGATACATTGATATGTTTTCCAGTGTAACCCTCATCTTTCTTTCAGGTGACAACAGATGACAACATTTCATTACCATGTAAGTCTGATATTTTTGGCATTCAGACCTGATCCAGAGAGGAACTCAAGCAACCTTTTAACTTGGAGCACAAAAGATATTCAGAGGCCTTCTTGTAAAAAAGACCTTATTGACTTTTCTTGCTTAGATTTTTTAACTGTATTTGTTCTTTCCAGGCTGCTTGTCTTCTTGAAACCCCACTTAAGAGCTCAAATGGCCTCAGTCCTCACCACTGTAAGTTCAGAAGGTCTGTGTTACGGCCCTTGGCCAAACTGAGCTTTGAGTCACAGGCCCATGAGCTACCTAGGAATCTGTAATCCAGTCAGGATAACCGAGCTGTGTCACAGGTTTTGAATGCTGCTGGTTCCTTGGAATCTTCTCTAAGGAAGGAAAGTTCTATACTCATTTCTGTCCTCAACTAGGTTATCCTTACAGTTACTTCTGCTCTGGGCTATGTCCTGCAACATTTCAGCCAGTACCATGACCTCTCAAGAGCCAGATCTGATAACCCCCCATGAAGGGCAACCTTCTCTGTGGGGTGTTTTGTCAGTCCCTGCTGAAAACCCTATACTGTGGTATTGATGTGCCTGCCAGCGTGGTGGCCAGCATGAAGAACAGAATAAACATAGTTTCCTCTGCAGGAAATTCTGTTCCTGCCACATCATTCTGTGATAGTATCTCAGTACTTTCCAGTTGATTACACTGGATGATATTTCTGTGCCAAAAAGTTACCTATAGATAAAAAGTGTTGTCATTTTTCCCATTCTTGTATTTTATTTCTTTGTGCTGTACATGCAGACACACAAATCAAAAGGCAGTTCGTATTTGATGAATCCAGTCTCTTGAAAAATACAAAGAAAGAAAACTATTCAATAGATCGTAAATCTTTCATTAGAGGAAAAATTTCCCCGGCTGTGACATTTGTCAGAACAAGTTATAAAGCAGATTTCTTAAATAAAAAGGCATTTCTAGAAAACAACTAAAAGTCTTTAATCATAGAGTCCTCTGTTTTTCAGGGTTTTGTTTGCATGTTGCTTCTGATAATATTGCATAAAGGTCATAGTGATAAACATACCTACAATGTACACATGGCTTATTTCAGGAGAAAATTATGGAAATAGGATACCAAATATTTAGTAATCATAGAGAACTGTTTGTTTTCTATGAAAACACTAGCGAGGATGCTGATATTCTGCAGATGCACATATGCTGGAACATACCAGACAATCACAGAATCATAGAATGGTTTGGGTTGGGAGGAGCCTTATGTATCACCCAGCTCCAACCCCCTGCATGGGCAGGGACACCTCCCATTTCCATCAGGTTGATCACAGACCCATCCAACCTGGCCCTGAACACTTCCAGGGATGGGGAAGCTACAGGTTCTCTAGGCAATCTGTGCCAAGTGTCTCACCACACTCACACTAAAGAATTTCTTCCTAATGTCTAACCTAAATCTCCCTTCCTCAAGTTTTAAAACTGCCCCCCATCATCCTATTATGCCCTTGTAAAAAATCCCCCCCTCAGCTTTCCTCTTGGCCCTCTTCAGGTACAGTAATTTTTATCTCAAAGGATGCCACATCTCTTATCCTTGCTAAGGGTATAAAACATAAAGGCATTCCTCTTCTACAAAACCAGGTAAAACTGGCACAGAGTAACCTCTTTTCAGAAAGAGGTGATGATTGCACTGAAAATAAGCAAGCAAGCTGAGATAGCCAAAGAGGAGGAGGGAGCCAGAAAGATTTTTGGAAGTAGAGGAATAATGCAAAGAAATTGATGCATAAACAAATGGGAGCAATTGCTAATACTAAATTTTTATTAGTTGAATTTAACTCAAAAAAGTTGAAGTGTTGTTATACCTTAAGTGTTATTACATTTGTGTGGAAACATATACTTTATTCAACACCTCCATATTCAAAGTTCCTGCAGTGCAGATAATTGCTGGCAAGTAGTCATTTATTCTGAATAGCTTGCAGATGAGTGGGTTAGTATCAAGAGTTTTTGCTTAGTCATACTGATTTATTTCAGTCTCATGCACTGCATCATATTGTCCCTTCAAACTGATCATTCTGTGATTCTGTAAAGGAAGAAAAAAAATAGATAAATGTGATCTCTGGCTGGGAAAGGCCAAACCATTTTTGCTTTTCTCACCTGGCCATGGGCAGTATCACTGATTTGGTCAGTGAATGCAGCATTGCCCTGGGCAGTTCCTGGACCAGATGCTGCTGATTTTCTTGTGGCCTCAGGTTGCTCTGCCTTTGGCTCATGATTTCTAGGCTGAGCTGGGGAGGCAGAGTGGGAAGGTCACTGTATCAGGAATACAGGACCTGATCCCATGAGCCTTCCTTTCTCCTTGGTTTCCTTGTTTAGCACATTAGATGACTGCCTGGTTGCACGATTTCTGTTAAGGATTGGAAGCAGCAGGAGCTGCAGGTGCTTACAAGGGCACATATGCTTGCATACACTCTGGTGCCAGTCCTCTTTTGTAGAAAAAAAATGAATTCTCTATGATGTCTTAGTTAATCAGGTATTGGGGATATTTCAAACCATGATTCATTTTGCAAACTTAATTTAATCTGGCATTTCTCTACCTTTTTTTTTTCCCCCAGAAAGAGCTACCAGTTGTCTCTATCAGCCTACTGTTTCTAGAGTATATACCAAACAGCAGGAGAAATGTATTTAAGAGCTAATGACCCATTTGGGAGACTTTACAAATTAGCTAATAATCAGTTGGAGGCGTTAAAAGGCCAAGGCAAAGCCAAGGGAAGTTAATGTGCTAGGCTGCTGTTGTTGCCTAAGTGATACACTCTGATGAAAGGATCATTAATGCTATTATAAGCCTTTTTTAATTAATGAAAAATGTAACTGTTTGCTTTTTTAATGCCGATAACTTTGAAAGTTTCAGTTTTACAAGTGTAGTAGACCAGATTTTCAATAGTGCCACAATGAAAAAATTAGATTACTTCGTAGAGCACCTGGACTGAAATGTTTATGGTATAGCAATAATAGTGTCTTTCAATTCAAAAGCAAATGTTCTCAAAACCCATTGTGAAACCACTGTGATATTTTTGGGATGTGATGGGATAGTTCATAAAGTACTGATGGCTATCTGTTAGAAAAGTAAATGTTTGGCATTTCTGTATGCGCTTTCATCTTGGAAGTTCTCCAGATGCTATAGTAACTGGAAAAATAATTATTTTAGCTATCTTGGTATAAAACACAACAGGTATTTTCAACAGCACACACTTATAGTATATAATGCCCTGAGGAAGAAATAGCTTAAAAGAATTAAGGTAAACAGAATATATTTCTTCAGTTTCACTAAAACATCAATGCTTGGAAAAAAAACCTTGAGGAAAAAACAACCAGAAACTTTTATCAAGTGGTCCCTGTTACTGCTTTCCAGTGGGTACACAGTCTGGTGGATTTTTTTTTATATTGCAGCAATGTGTGTGACATCTGAAAAGCAGAGCCCCTGTCCAAGCCTGGATTGCAGCACACCCTTTATAAAAACACCCCTCCCACTCTGTTATGGTTCTGGTGTGCAGATGAAAGAGATGAACAAAGGATTGAGAAAAGGAGGAGTGGTGGTCCCTCAATTTACAGAAGGGAAGGACAGATGGGGAAAAGCAAAATGGTCAAGACTTTTGGTCTTCTGTGACCTATAGGGACTGGTTTGCTCGTGCTGTGGCTAGTGACTGTCACTGTAGAAACAGCAAAAGCAATGAGCATGGAGTGTGCAGGAGAGGCCCCATGCAATCAGGAGAGCAGCCCAGAGAAGAATCCAGAGAGCTCTGGCTCTGGTTATGTTACTCAAGGTGCTGGGGGCAATAACCAGAGCTGTAATGTTTGTCCAGTTTGCTGTAAAGATTAGATGGTCAGTATTTACACAGCACTGGAAATGGAAAACATTAATAATTTCTTTATGTTATGCACCATTAGTATTTTGTACCTCTAGTGAAGAGTAGGGAAAGGCAGCCTTTGGATGCCACTGCTATCACAGTGATGACTAAGAGTGGACTAAAGCCAACAGTAACAAGAGGAAACCCAAGGACTCAGGTGTTTCTGAAGAAAGTAGAGCTTTTTTGTTAGCCTAGCATATGAAGCTGGTTCCCTCCCAGAGCTAAGCTGGCCTGCAGCCAGCAAAGGCAGATGATTTTTAACAGCTGAAGCCTGCAGGAGGGAGACCAAAATGGGAGCTGTGTGATGCTGGCTTTTCCCAGGCCTCAGTCCTCACCTGAGCCCTCTGCTCACTCACAGGAACCCCACAGTGCTCCTTTCTTGCATAAATGCCAAGATGGCTCTCTCCATCTGTAACAGAACACATCTTAACCCTTTGCAACACATCTATGATATTGTGGTTTTCTGGAACACCAGCAAAACCATTTGTTTATGGCCAGGAAGCGATCTGTGACTTTCAGTAGCTCCTATGTGGTATTGATGGGGTGTCCTCCATTATAGGAACTCATCTGGAGATTGATTTCACCAGTTTATTCAGATTGCCTGGTTGTTTTTTACATGATAGCGTATTTACCAGTGACTCATCTCATTGCCCTTATTTTACATGCTTCCTCAAGATCCCTCAGGGCTGCATTCTTCTTTTACTGCTGCTTACCAAAGAGCTTTTCCATAGAGTTCTGACCATGGGAAAACATTTTCTGAGCAGACCCCTTCCCTTGCACCCTTGCATCATCACCCTGAGGAGCTGCTGGGGGAGGCTGGGCTCTACCAGAGTCACACATATTCTGGTTTTAACCATCCCCTCTTCCGCAGGAATGGAAGGGCAGCTGTTTAGCACCTATCCTGAGATCACCCTCGTCCCAAGCCTCGCTTATGGTATAGCTCCGCTCCTCTCCCTGCTTTCCAAAAATCCAAATGGTGGACAGTGTGTTGAGGCAAGGAAAATGGAAAAAGGAAGTCATGCCCACAGCTGACAGCTATCAAGTTGATAGCATGTTTCCTCTTTGATGTTTCTGTTTTCCTTCACTGTAGAGCATCTTCAAATCTTTTAACAGGAGGGGAGGGTGTGCTGTGTGCAGCTGCAAAGCCCAAACGTTCCCTGGGAATGCCTGGTGATTTCAGTACCTATAGCTCCCTGTTTTGTATGGATCTTCATGAAGAAGTGCTCAACAAGAAAGTTGGTTTTTACCTTTTTTTGGTGTTGTTTTTTCTTGGGTTTTGTGGGTTTGTTTTGGTTTTTTTGTTTGTTTATTTGTATTGTTGTTTTTGTTGGTTTTAATTTAATATGCTTTCTGGCTTAATTTTTTTCAGATATCTGGTGTCCCTTGGCCTTACACAGGCAGTAACTTGTTGATGACTGGGCTATGTTTAATTAAACAAACTGTTAATCTATTCCTGGGAATCTTGTGATTCCACACAGTGAGACTCAAACTTGGAGTTGTATATTTAGTTATACCATGAAACTTGAACAATAACTCAACAACTACAGATAATGTAGATTGTACAGCAGGATATGCAGAACATACACATGGAATAAATCCATGTACTGGTGACTGTCCCTTGCTTGAGGCTCATTATCAGGCAGTGAGCCCCTGTGGTATCGGGGTGGTAATGGGCTTGGTGGTGGTTTACCACTCTCCAAGGCATAAAGGGATATCAGGATACCCACCTTTTATTGACAGCTAAGAGACAAGGTTTCTTCTGTATCTGCTATCTCATATAAAAATAATTTATGAAATCTTAAACTGCCCTTATTGATTGTCAGTCATCATTATTTCTGTGTTAAAAAAGCAAGGCAGAGCTCTTGTGGGCATTTACCAAAGAAGTGCTGTGGTGGTGCAGTCTCCACTACTGTGCCTCATCTGAGACCTCATCAGGAAAATTCTTGAGAGTGAGGAACAAAGTTAAATACGTGTTTTCTGCATTACTGTTCCTCATGTGGTGGTGCTCTTCCTCTGAGGTGGAGGGTGGGGGATCAGCCATCTGATTCAAGACTGGGAAATCAGCTGATACGTGGTTGTGTCCATAGGGATAAACCTGGAGATGAACTATCCCAGCTGGGTGATAGATTTGGGCTCCTTACTGACAAGCTGTGAAGCCCTTGCTGTGCTATCACAGTATATCTGTCTTCCAAATCTACAGGAGACTGTAGCAATGTGTAATGGTCCTTGTCCCATCTGAGAGACTGAGCTCTCAAGATTACAATCACAGCAGGTCAGTTCAGTAATTCCTCTGTACTGGGGAGGGCTCCTCTCCCCAGCCATGGGTGCTCACGCCCCACTGTACAAGTGGCTGCTCCCTGTTTCTGTAGGGGTTAGGGTGCAGCACCCAAGGGTGGAAAAAAGATTGGGGGACATGGCAATCAATTTGGCAAGGGTCAAGGCTTACTTTCATTGAAAAATCTATCATTAAATCCCTTCTGGTTGCTGGTGTTTATTACTGATTATGATTTCTGGTCAGCCTCAGTGAAGACAAGCTGTGATTAGTGATGTTTTGGAGAGAGGGGATGCTGTGTGTCACAAGGATCAAAGTCCTGTAGAAAGGTAAAATTGACCTGATAATCAAGGAGCCTGGGGAAAGTCACAATGTAGACATGTAGGTTTATTGATGCTTGACTTTAAAGTCAGAAGAGTAGCATCCTGATGTTCCTATCCCTTCCACACCTGTCAAATTTATTTTTAAAAAGGATCAGGAGACCAAAATATGTTCTTTCTCTAGCTGATGAGTTCAGAGGATTACCTGTTTTAAGCCTGATCTGCTTGCTGGTAAGCTTCATCAATGATCCTTCTGAAACCAGTAAAGATAATAAAAGGGATTGATTCCTATCTTAGGTCTTGGGTTGTGGAAAGTGCGGGAAAAGAAAGCATCCCACTAGCAGAAGCTCAAAATTCACTGGAGTTTTAAACCATTTCTCCATCCATGGGTGGATTTATTTTGATCATAGCAGTCAAGGTATTTGATGAGAATTTTCATAAATCAAATAAGACAACAGTGATTGGTTCTGTCCATGATGGAAGAATAATTTTGGTCTAGACAAAGCAAAGTGCTTGGTTCACCTGGTGCCTGATTAGCATGACCATCACATAAGACTTGCATGATGAAGCTGGATTAAGCAAAGTGGGATCTACATCCTGAAATACACTTATTCATTTTATATCTATTTGATGAGCTGCTATTTTCCACCCCTGCAGTGGAAAAGGGCAATTAAATGGCTGCCATTTCCTTCTTCCATGCCCCAGAAGTAAGAAATTAGAGTACAAGCAGTCCCTCTCTCTGCCTGTCCTTGCCCTCCTGCAGAGTGCTGCGGCAGCACTGATGAAGGGAATGGTCACATCTCCAAGCATCTGCATCCAGCCTTGGGAACTGTTGGGCAATTGTATGGCCAACTCTGCAATCTCCAGCCTGTTAAATTTTGAGGCACTGTAGGAGGTTTTTGTGTAAATTGTTTTCATATCTGGATGCATACCAAAGAGTTGAGAATATTTTGTTGGGATTTCTAGCTTCATTAAAAAGAGAAAAACCTCTTTCCCCTACAAATGATATATTGCAATGAAAGGCAAATTTCAGTGGATCTAAGGGCTAGTCAAAGTGGTAAATCTTTTCTGGGCTTTACCTGAAGACTTCCTCACTTGAGGAAATTAGCTCCAGTTCACCCTGGGTACAAGGGCTGGAAAATGACAGCCAAGGATTTCTGCGAAGAGAAATTTCTTGTGCTGTGAGGTGGTAGCAACTGTAGTGCTACTTCTTCAAAATATGTGCAGTGCAATCTGTAAATTAGAAATATTTCATTTCTCCTGGTTCTGAAAAAGAAACACAACAACAGGAAGCAAGGGAAATTTTCAAATGCAGATAAATCTTCGTGTTCTTCATATCTTGGAGGTCAGTGTTTAAAAGTAAGAAGCTGTAGATTAAGATCTTCAGTATCTTTAAGTCTTCTCTTGCCTCTATATTTCCCAAGTGGCTGACAGGTGTTATTCCTGGTGTTACCAGCTTCTGTTGCCTGGTACATGATATATGTCTTAATTGACAGTCAGTAACAGCCCTTCCAATCATAACGAAAGTGGTATTTTATAGTCAGTATTGATTGAAGTTGTAACTTGAGGATGTGCCAGTTACTTATTGAAAATATGAGTAATTGATACTGAATATAATACCTTTTCATAGTCTCTATTTATTAGAGGAGATGCAATCACAGAAGAGATTTTTTTTTTATGGTTTCCTTTATGTATGATTTTTTATTCTCTGCGTAATTCAGAAAGAAAATTACTCAGCGTGTAGCTAGGGTCTGAATGAAGACTTGACCTTAAAAATATAATTGAGCATGACAAAATAATTCAGTTTTGCCCACAGAAATATTGAAAACAAGGTCAACAGTTAAGTGTCTTGCTAGCAGCATTCATTTAAATGTGCCATCAAGTTTTCGGGTTAGGTCTGCGTGGAAATTGGGGGGCAGCAGAGAGGACACAACATCCACAACAATGGAGAAATACAGAGGGGCTGTGGAGAGGCTGCACCCCACTCTAAAACCACTGCTGTAAATCCCTTACCCCAGTGGCTTTGCTGCTGCTGTTGCCCATGTCATTACTTGTACCTGTAAGTTGGGTGTGTTGAGATGAGTGAGATCTGGTAGCCCACGAAGGCAGTGTGAGAACAGAGTATAGAAGGAGAGAGAATGTCAAAGAAACCTTTTGTTCTGAGCATATTTTCACATGGAACACGAAGCTCCCATGGTGTATTTGGCTTCACTGGTGAGTAATATTTTTTCTATTACCTGTGCAGTAATACTGAGCTTGACTAAGGCTCACCATTGGTTTTCCTCACTGATCTTGAAATTTAGTTTTCCCTGTGTTGGAGTGTAATACAGACAGATTCAACAATCTAAACCTTTTGCTGAAATTATGCCACTGGAATCAGTTCTTGTGATGGCTGAAGCCTCCACTCCTGCCCTGATCCCCGTAACACAGGAAAGCTTTCCACCTGCTCAGAGGGCATAGCCTGCCTGGCCTAAGATGACCTTGCCTCCCAGGTTTTCATGGGTTTTTCTCTGTCTTCCTTATCTACCCAAATGTTTTTTCTTGGCAAATTTTGAGAACTTTTGCTGGGGCCACACAGCAGAACCATTGAGGCCACTATGGAAGATTCACAGGTAGGAAGGCTGCTTGCTGCCTGCCACAGCCTCCTGCACACCCCACGGGCCTGATGGGGCCCTGAAGGGGCAGAGAGGTGTTCAGGTCATATGCTGCTGATTGTCTGCTCCCTGTGGTAAATTAATGTTACCTTTGAAATAGATTTATAGGATCTCCACAGAGCTTTCCAGAAAATACGGATTTATTGTGCATGCATTCATATTTCTGCTCAGGAAATCTCTAGGCTTAAATAAAGGTTGCTGGGAAAAAATGACAAAAAAATGGTTTACTAAAGGCTAAGCTGATACCAAGTCTTATTTATCTTACAGAAAAATCAAGTAGAAATAAAATTCAGGGTTGTTTGTCTTAATATTGACAGCAACTTTCTTCAATCACGCTCTGCAAGCAGCAGGAGTAACACTCCCACCACCGTTTTTCACTGAGATAATTAGATATCTCATAGCTTCCAAAAAAATAAGCAAATACCTACATTGCATGTAGAGAAGATATAATCTTTCAAAAAATCTCAACTGAGCTATAGAAAGGAAGAGATCCCTTCCCATTTAAACCTGAGCCTGAGCTGTGAAATTCAATTTTTTATGTGCCAGATGGGGTGGATCCTGATGGTTGCCCTATTGCAACAAGACAAGTAGCACAGTGCCTGACTCTCTGTGATGATGCCATCAGCATCTGTGTTTGGAGGGGACTCTGGGGCAGGGGAGGGGGGGGGGGGGGAGTTGGTCTGCACTGCTGGTGCAGAGCCCTGAGGTGGGCTGGGTGGCCCTGCCAGACCCTCTCCTTGGGCTGCCTCCAACCCTGGCACCTGGCACCTCATCTCCAGCTGGGATGTGCCACGTTCCTCACAAAACATTGCTGGAAATGTGAGATTAATAAGACTGAAGTCTGCAGGTAGTTTGGAAAATTATCTCTTCATATCCATAGTTAATTTTCACACATCAGTTCCCTCTCCCTTTCCCTCGAAAGTTCCCGGTTGAGCAAAAGTATTAGTACATGACTAAAAGTCCCTTGACCCCAAAGGTGAGTGGCAGCTTTGAGCCCTTTGCTTCTCTTTTTTGAGAAAGAATGCTGAATGCACTGACAGGTGAGACCACAACACAAGATGACCGCATCATCCAGTGATACAGCCGTTCATTGTGTCCCATCAAAGCAAGCAGAAGACAAAGAAAAAAAACCAAAAAACAACTTGTAAGTGGAAATATACAATGAGACCTGTGCTTCTGTGCTGTCACCTGGCAGTCCACTTTGGGCAGTGCCTAAGCCCAAATCATGGCAGTTCCCAGAAGAAACACCAGACAACACCTTTACTCTTGTAAAGGATCCTCCTCTCTTGCAGAGCAGGGATCACTGACCTGTGATTTTGGGGGCTATCTGTCATCCAACATTTACTTCTCCATGCTATCAAATGTCTTTTTTTCTGACTTTATGCTTCATCTGGAGCTGAAACATTACTATTTTATTTTAATAACTGCTTTAGTACCTGAGATTTTTTTTTTCCCTTTTCTCCATTCCCTAGTGTATAATTTGGATTTCTGCCTCATGTGGCTACATTGCACTCTTCTTCCAGGGTGGCAGTAAGTGTATGGGAAATAAGGAAAGTTGTACTGCTTCAAATGTACCGTCTACCATTTAGTTGTGAAAGCTTCTCAGAAAGGCATGGAAACTCTGTACATCCATGTTAAGTTGCCCTCCAAGGCAGAGCCCTTTCTCCTTTTGGAGACCTTACAAACCTAAAAAAACCCAAACAAGCCAAGCTTGCATAAAAAACATCCCATTGCCTTAAAGATTGTTTGACTATTGTAAAGAAGACAGTGAATAGCAAGAAACTATCACATAATGTCAGAAATAAAGCACCGTTTTTGTTATCACTAGAAGCAATTTATCATAGCGGGGTTTTTTTGGGTTTTTGGTTTTTTCCTCTTAGCTCCCCATTGCCAGAGCAGCTGTGAGACAAGGCTGCTAAAGCACAGGGAGCAAAGTGAGCAGTGAAATGGGCAAAATTCCTCCATTCCTCCACCAAGGTGCTTGGGTTTTTTGGAGTTCAAATTTATATGGTTACCTCTTCTTCCAGAGCCAGCTCAGCCTCCATTGGTTTGTGAATCACACAATCCCAGAATTATCGGATTTGGAAGGAACCTCTAGAGATCATCTGCTCCAAGTCTCCCACTGAAGCAGGATCACCAGGAGCACATTACACAGGACTGCATCCAGGTGGTTTTGAGTATCTTCAGAGTAGGGAACTCCACAACCTCCCTGGGCAGACTGTTCCAGTGCCTTGTCACCCTCATAGTAAAGATTTTTCTTACATTTAAATTCCTGTGTTCCAGCTTGTGCTCATTGGCCCTTGTCCTGTCACTGGAAACAACTGAGAAGAGTCTGGCTCCATCCTCCTTGTACCCATCCTTTAGATCCTTGTAGACATTGATAAGGTCTCCTTTCAACCTTCTCCAGGCTAAAGAGTCCCATCTTTTAGCCTTTCCTTGTGGGAGAGATGCTCCACTACCCCAATCATCTTTCTAGCCCTCTGCTGGGCTCTCCCTATTAGTTCCCTCTCTTTATATGGGGAGCCCAGAACTGGTTGCAGTATTCCAGCTGTGGCCTCACCAGGGCAGAGCAGAGGGAGAATGATCTCTCTCAACCTGATGGCCACATTGTTCTTTATGCATCCCAGGATTCCATCATCCTTTCTGGCAGCAAGGGCACACGGCTAGCTAGATAGATAATTTGCTGTCTATCAGGACTCCAGATCCTTCCTGCTTTATAGCATGCTCACCCCTGACCTCTAATGGTGCTTGGGGTTCTTCCTCCCCAGGTGCAGGACCCTACACTTGCTCTTGTTGAACCTCATTAGGTTCTTCTCTGCTCAGCTCTCCAGCCTGCCCAGGTCACACTGGATGGCAGCAGAGCCCTCTGGAGTGCCAGCCACCCCTCCCAGCTTTGTATTGTCAGCAAACTTTCTGAGGATACCCTCTGCCCCCTCATCCATTGATGAACATGTTGAACAAGACTGGACCGATGATATACCCCAGATAAGGTCTTTCCCCCAGATACAAGGTAGGACACCCCTACAAGCACAATATAAACCAGTTGCTTCCTTAGTAAGTATTTAAACATTCTTATTAGGTGGTTATTTCATAGAAACATAGAATGGTTTGGGCTGGAGAAGAATATAAAGTCAAGGTTGAGGCATTCAAAGGCATGAAGCTGGGGTTACTACTGGGCTGCTGGTGACATCAGAAGGGTCTTGGGAAGACTTGTGCAGACTGGCAGGCTCTGGTGCCATGGACGTCATTAGTTTTCTTGTCACCTCGTCAGGAAATGGAGCTTTTTTCAGAGGCAGCCAGCAAGAGATTTCTTCAGAGCCCAGGACTTTCACAGACCATGTTTGTGGGAGGGATGAATTGTGTATATATTCATTAAAGAACAGCACCTAAAAGGCAGCATTAACCAGAGAAGGACAGCCCAACCCTATAACACAGGCTGATGGCTGCCCTGGGAGGCCTGTGCTGCTGAGGGCAGTATGCTGGTCTGCAGGGAGAATTCCTGAATCCACCAAAATCATTGGGAATGGTCTTACTGCAATATGTAAAGTGTGTACCTCTGTCTTCCATGCAGCTGAGCCTGTGGTTATTTCTCTTCTTTCTTGATAGCAATCCTATTTTACATCAATTATTTGAAATTTATCATTCCTCCAGCAGTAACACACAAAGTCCTTTCTCTTCTGCTTGCTATTTCTCATACTTTCAGATCAAACAGCTTTTGTGATAAGCAATTATTTGTTACACACGCATTACATGCAGATGTGAAGTCTAATTTCCTCACAGCACAGAGAAGAGGTGGAATAGTTAATATCCCCTCGCTCTGAGAAAGGCTGCAGAATAATAACATGGAAAGCTGAAATAATCATTCTGCCATCAGTTGTTCTCCCCTGGGCCTGCCCACAAAAAGTCATATGGAGAACTGTTCGAGGCAGGCATCGCTGAAGATTGCTTGCTAATTTTACTCCCTGTAACATAATCTGTTTATTCAGAAGATGCACTCTATCTTTGCTGTGATTCAGAAGTGTCTTAATCTGACGTGATTTCTTTCTCTCTCCTTAGTAATTAATACTGCTGCATGAAATCCAAGGCTTACCCTTTATTGCAAGCCATATATTAAGAAGATATTATTTTTTCTCGAGAACATAATCTATACTTTATTATTAAGTCTCTAAATCTGCATTTTTTTTATGCTAAAAGCATCATCTTGGGTGTTGGTAGGTAAATGACTAGGTTTTTTTGTTTTATTGCAAAAGAAAACCTGATTAAAATAGGAGGACTAGTCTAGAAAAGTATAGTTTATATAGTTATCTAAATATAGCTTTTGTTTGAGTTTCAAACAGCTTCCCAAATGTGAGTATACGTTAATAAACCTGTTTATGAGACATCTTGTTGACAGTGACTCTAGCTCACTTTGTAGAATGGCTGGGTTTCCCTTTCTTATGTTTCTGTGCCATTTTTCAAATGTTCAAATTGAGTTTGTCCTGAGCTTCTAAAACTTCAGTGCCTGAAGCTCTGAGCCATTTCCTCAGAACAAAATGTCGACTCATTTAGAGTTGGCAGTACCTGGAGCTCCATACCCCTGAAGTGCTTAGAAGCAGCTGGGCAGTAATCAGTATTGCTCCTGGGTCAACCAAATATTGCTCCCATGTCCAGTGGCCCTTCTCTTTCCCCTACATCCCACCACTTTTCAGCAGCAGGAAATGCAATATGGAAACTTGCCCCAAATGCCATTTTAGTTATGCAACAGGGGACACTCAAAAGCAGTCAAAGTGGAAAGCAATTGCCTGATGACGCAGTAAAATCAGTTGACAGTAAATCTTTCTTGTGGTTCCTTTCTTTCCATTAATGTCTTCTTCCCATATTATTTCAACCTCATTTTCCTCTCCAAATATATATAATGTTAATAGGATACTTGAATGAATGGAACAGCTAGGATGTACTTTGCTTTTGCTTGTAACTCTGCCACCGCTATAATTTTCAACATCTCATCTTTGCCAGGCCTCACTTCCCTCCCTGTAAAGTAGGGACAGCATTTTTTGCAGTATTCTTCACCAGAACCACTGAAAGTTGGCAAGCAGTCCAGGTGAGGTTCTGGTGAGGCCCCATTAAAGAACTTGAAGTGATAAATGGGTTGGTGTGCCCCTGTCTGCTAGCCAAAAGTCTTCTAGGAGACTGCCACTCACATCATCTCTGCTGCCTGTAACAAGCAGGGAAATGAGGCTGTGGAAGTTTGCTGTGTGCGTGCATTCATGAAAGACAAAAAATGAATGAAACTCTACAAGCTCCCCTGAAGCCACCTCAAAGCCTCGTCCTGCCTCAAGGTCTTGCCTCAAGGATGGATATTTCTCTCCCACAGGCCAGGAGGCCCTAGGTCTGAAGAGGGTTGCCTAGGCTGCCCATGTAGAGAGTAAAATGAAGGACTTGAGTATTAGAGTTGGAAGAAAGAACTGACACTACACCCAGTGAAAAGCTGGGTTGAGCTCATAGCCTAGGGAAACCCACCACCAGCAAGGCTGGTTTGTGGGCCTGGTAAGTCCCTGTGGTGGTGAGCTGTCCCCTTACATGATTGTGTGCCTCCTCAAAGTACCCTTCTTTCAACACTTCTGACACACATAACCACACACACGAGCAGTTGTCCTACATTTGCAGCATGTTCTGCCTAAGCATTGTAGTGGTAACATCAAAGACTTAATATTTCAGACAATCTAGGAATAAATTACTGTTCAAGACTATGAAAAGGACAAACATAGGTGGTTTAACAGAAGTTGGTACAGCTCAGTGGGCCTTTTGGGAGAATAATGTGGACAGTAACCAGAGATATTGTTGTTTTGCTTGGCCTTAAGAGTCTTACTGGAGCAGTTTCCTTCTTTCTCTAGTTTGATGTCATTATTTCAGTTTTCTTACTGTCTCTTACTTTCTTTCAGAACCAAAGCATTCTGCATAAATGAAGGCAAGGTAAATAATAATAAAACTGTTTTTTGTGGAACATGCACACTAATTAACTGGATATTGCTCTGTAACTGTATATTAGCACAGTAAAATGGTTTTTGTTTGTTGTCTGTGTTGGCTTAGATCACCCAGAGAGTCTGAGGAAACAGGCATGAAGGGGGGAAAAAGGATCCTATGATTCAGGTTCAGTCTCCTTTGAACCTGCAGGAACTCATTCTTTAATGATCCTGAGAACAGAAGCAGGGACAAATATGAGGGATCTGACAGATGGTAAAAATTTACCATCCCTAAAGGAAAGTGCTTAGTTAAGGGGCCAGACTGGTCCATCAACCTTATGCTGAGCTTCTGAGGGTAAGAGAGAGATTTATGCGGATGGTTTGTTCTCAGATCTGTGATGGGTTGATCCCACTTTTTAAAACAGTTTCAGAACAATACCACACCATACATGGATTCTTGGAGGGAATACCGGGATGTGCCTGAGCTCTCACAGAGCCTGAGGATCAGCACAGTGAATACACACTGCTCTCATGTCAAGAGCACGGCCAAAGTGGTAACAAGGGTGAGGCTTCTCTGGGAGCAGAGTTCAGCAGTTTGGTGGGGAGAAGAGAGATGAATGAGGTAACATTCCTATGGAGAGGTAGAGTTATACCCACAGCCAGGCAGCCAGGGTCACTTGGCTATGCAGTTTAACACAACTCCCATGGTCTCCTCGTTTCCAAGATGAACAACCTCAGCAAGAAATCTGAAATCTGTGGAAGGCAGGCAGAACCTTCCTTATGTAACCAACAGAAGTCTTAGAAAATATGAATTAATATTTATACAAAAAAAAATGTTTTCATTGTTATACTTGGCCAAAAACCTTGCTCTGACTGTGTTGTTCTCCTTGTTGAGAAAAATGGGTTGCAGTGAGCTTTTCAGATTACAGTTTCCTACATTTGTGTCATTCTTTGGACTTGTAATTAAATATTGACGAGGCAAAGGAGACTTGGCAGGCAGTCATACTCACAGCAGTCTAATGTCGTATGGTTTCTCTGAAAGAAAAATGTTCTGAAACAGATGAGATAATGGACTTAACTTTGGGGAAAAAATGCAAACAACTAAGCGCTCATTGGACAAATACTCTCATGACATTTTATCATCACTACAAGAAAATCAGCACTTCTAAAGCATCTATCAGTGGCAATGGCAGCTGAAGGTCTATATGAATGTTAGACCAGATTTTGCAGTGCAATTTTGAATTTTCAAGGGCCAGTACTTTTCTGTTCCTCTCCAACCAAATTAGGCTCAAAGCAGTGGGAGGCCAGCTTGCAGACGTCACTTGAACAGTTGTGTGTTCCTTTTATGCAGTGAAAAGTAAGAGTTTTTTCAGGTTCTCCTAGCTTTTGGTGAAAGGCCATCTTTTCTTCTCCTTCCTACTATAATTTTCAAAAGAAACTCCAATAAAACTGTATGAACAGAACTACAGTAATTATACCGTTCTTGGTAAAAACAAAGGATTGTTGTCTGTCTTTCCCAGAAGAAAGGATGAACTCAGTGCTTTCCTAGAAGCTTTTGATTGTTGCACATCCATATATCCCTGACTTCCAATTTGCCTTCATCTGACTGTTGTTGAGACTGAAACAATCAATAAATAAACACAAACTTTTAAAATTTTTGCAACTACTTGAAATGCTCCTGCCACAAGCAGTCCCCAGATGAAACACTGTGACAGTAAAGTTCTCTCTTTAATTTGCCTAATTCTTCACACAGCTTAATCAGGGAATGAATAACTCAAAAAGCTTAATCCTAAGTAAAACATGACTTATATTTGCATAAAACCTTCATCCCTGGGATTCAAACCTACTAATTTTATGGTTTTCTGAGAAATGGTTTCTTTCAAAAGAAATAAAATGTGCTTGCTTGTCCTTGCAGTCAGGAACAAGAGTCCAACCTGAGCAACCATGCACAGCTCAGCTGATGCTCGTTCTGCTAAATGCCTTCCCTGTACAGATCTGCCCCATCCCTTCCATGCTAAGGGCTTCCTTCTAGGTAATACCAGGGAGGAAGCCGACTTCTGCCTCCTCTTTTAGATCTTCACTAACCTGGACTTCATTTAATGGATTATTTGTATGTTTGTGAGATGTTGCACGAAAGTTAAACCAGCAAAAGCTCATCTGAACAGGTGTTCATCTCACACTGAAGCTACTTTTAGAACTTTTTTATGACTCTGAGTTTGATTTCTTGTGTTAGCAGCTTTAATATCACTGCTGCCAATGGAAATGGTTGTCTTTAATAATGTTCCCCCCCCATTTTTTTCTGATTATCAAACCTGAAGGTTTTTTATTTTTCTTTACTTTACAGAAAAATAATTTCTGGACTCTGAAATTGCATCAAGCTGGTCCTTGCACTATAACCTGCCAGTCTTTTCATGAAGAGAAGGTTGCTGCTTTGATGAAACAGAGACAGCTGAGGCTTTTGACCTCTCTACAGAAAGGCAGGCAGGCAAAAAGATCCTAGTTCATGCTAAACCAGAGACAAAAGCCAGATTTCAGGTTTATCTCTTTGGATCCAGAAGGTAGCAAACTCCTTAGAACAACTCAGCAACCATAACTCTGACAGTCTTCATTCTCTGTGTGATGCCTCTGGTAGAGCTGATGTGATGTATGAAATTCTTTTCTCATAGCCCAGATCTAAATTTGAGCTATTTACACCCTATCACTTAAACTGTCATCTGAAGAGAAAGAAGGCAGTGCTTGTGTGACTTCTATTCTGTGTCATGAATTAAACTGAGACAAGACTCAGATGCCTTTAGCTGTAATGACCCGCAGTATTTGTAGTACTCAGCAGTAAGGAATACTTTGTTTCCTCATTTTCTCCCATCTTCTCTGATTCAGTAAATTCCATTTCAGAAGCTAATCATATTAAGCAGCTTAACTTATTATAGACATGATGCCAGGCAAGCATACATAAGTCTAATACCCAAATTATTCTCAGGGAGACAATCCATTGTGTCAGCTAATGATGAAAGTGTCCATTTATATTCACAATGCTCTATACAAAATGATTTAATTTCAACATTTAAATTTTTTTAGTGATAAATGATTATATGGTAAATAAATCATTCAGAACCTAAAAGAATGTAAATATCTCTGTGTCTGAACTTACTTTAAAATGGAATTTAAAAATCTGAGAAGTTATGACCCAAAATGTTTCCCTCAGTTGCTCAAGAAAGAAAGAGGATACAGGATAACTTTGCCACATTTTCAAAGGCACATATAGAAAGAGAACACTATTAGGAGTATCCTGCTGTTCACTGTCCTGCCTGAAGTTGTACTCTAAGCACAGTTATTTTTATATTTTTGCTTTATACTGTAAGCTTTAAATAACCAGCCCAAGGAAACCAAAGTATTTGCTTTGCATTGTCTCACTAAAATAAATAACTGGGGCTCTTTTTTTAATAAGATTTGGTGTTTGTAGCAGAAGAAGTCATCCTCTTCATTAGACCTGAACAACTGATTGATGTTTTGGAAGTAGACAAGACAGTTTCTGTGACTTCTGGGATAAAGTGCTGCCAGATAGTACTGTCTCCTTAGTCATTTTCTAGTGAAATAAACCATCTGTGCTAAACACAGTACTTTGTTAGTCAGCATTTTTCTCCAAATCCCAGTCATAATGAGGAAAAGACCAGTCAGTATAGCTCACTTATGACAATCTTCTACAGGTTTTGGTTAGGATCCTGGTGCTCACATATAATAACAGTTGAACATCCTGGGGATTATTAATGTTAAACAGGAGAAGCAGCAATAGGAAGACTCATGGGAAGGCTTAAAATAACCCAAGGTGTTCTTGAGATACGGCACATCTAGAAAGCACTGAAGAAACACATGTGGCTCTTTCTTCAACCCAGTCACAGATTTAATTCAAACCTTTTTTTACTTCATCTCGTTTAAAATCTCTGAGGACAGGCAGCATCTGTGTTCGTTTTTGTTGGCTCACCTGCAGTTGTAGCCAACACCAAATATCTGAATACTGATGCAGATTTCGGGTAGCACCTGTCTCAGGGTGTGAAAAACCTCCTGTTCCCTGTCCCTCTACCATTTGTACAACCGGAGCCTCATCTTCCAGAGGAAAATTTCTGCTCAATTTCCAGATCCTCCCGCAACAGCTCTCTTGCTCCTGCTGCAGATGCCTGGCTGCCATGGGAAGCAGCCCTGCCAGCAGCAGGGCTCAATGCTAGCTGCTTCAAGTCCTCTTCACCTCTGCACCCTTCCCTTCAATGTAGTGGCCAGAGGGGCCCCAAGGTTCACACCAGCCCCAGCCAACAGTGTGTCTGGTCTCAGGTTTTCTCCCTGAGTCTGCTGTTATACATTATACATTTTTTTTAACAGCTTTGGCCCCAGAGAGCTGGTATATTGCCAGATAACTCCTGGGGATGACTATGCCAGTTAGATTGGACCAGGGAGCCCATGGACAGCCTGCCTGGTGCCAGGCTACATGGGGTAGCCAGGGCTCAGGGTACTCCATGGGCTCAGGATGCTCCAAGGCTCCTGGCCTCAGAGCCAGGGAACATTCATGGGTATATTTGATTTACTATAGTGCATACTGGATATTGGATTTGATTTCAGAAATTGCCATAGATTTGGGGCCTGGTATATTTATTTACATGCTCTTATCAAACAGGGATTTTTGTTTCTTTTCTGTGTTTGAAATTCTTCACAAAATTTGAGGCCTACGTATCCAGGGATATGTGAAAACAAAAGTATAATTTGATACTTGGTAGCAGAATAGTTGATTCCTGTCTTTCTTTTTTCAATCCACTGTCAATTTGCCACCTTGGTTTATTTTAAAGGGCAAATGAAATGTCCTTTATGCAAGCAGCAATTCACCCTGATGCTATTAAAGTAAGCAAGAAAGCAAATAAAAGCTACATATGTTGTGTTCCCTAAACTGTAATTGATAGGAGGGGAAACCAGACAATAAAAGTGATTATGTGTATCAGCTATCTGACAGCCTATGCTGTCATTGTACTATGACTTAAATACCTTGCTAGAAATAGGAAAATACTGCCTACAAAAAAAGATGATTATCTCAAAGGGAAGCATGTCCTCCTTTCTAAGGCTTTGGGCTTTTTTTGTGTAGGTCTTTCTTCTTTTTTTCTTGCTACTATATTTAAGGTAGATAAATGTGAACTTTACTGAAATCCATACCAATAGCAAGAATTGGCACATCTCTTCTAAAATATGCCTTGTTTGGGCCAGCTGAATCTCTTAGCTCCTGAAGAAAGAGCTGCCCATTACAGGATAGCTGTTAGATAGCTGTTCAATTAGACTAATTACTTGCTGACTAATTACTTACTTTGTTTTCTTCATTGCCTGCAGATGGATCCTGAGTAAAATGTGAAGTCTAAACACCTGGGGGGTGATTCACTTGTTTAAGTATCAGTTTTCAGGTTGTTTTAGGTTCTTTGGCAGGACAGTGTGGGGCTGGGAGAAATGGCCTAGGACTGGAGGAGCTATTCATTGAATCATAGAATTGGCTGGGTTGGAAGGGACCTCAGAGATCATCAAGTCCAACCCTTGATCCACTACTGCTGCAGTTACCAGGCCATGGCACTGAGTGCCACATCCAGTCTCTTCTTAAATATCTCCAGGGATGGAGAATCCACTACTTCCCTGGGCAGCCCATTCCAATGCCTGATCACCCTCTCCGTAAAGAAATTCTTTCTAATGTCCAACCTAAACCTCCCCCAGCAAAACTTAAGACTGTGCCCTCTTGTCTTGCTGAGCATTGCCTGGGAAAAGAGACCAACCCCCACTTGGCTCCAACCTCCTTTAATCTTCTGAAGCAGCAGGTAGGTTGGTCTGTGGGTACCCAAATGATACTGGGTGTTTATGGCTTTGTTACTGAACCCTACCTAGAATGCCACAGTTCACAGAGAGGAGTGTTACCTTGGTTTCTCCCTGCATGCAGCTGGGGAATATGCCTTGATAAGAGATCTGCAGCTCTTGAAATTTCAAGTTAAAGACAAGAAAAGCAATGTAAATCTCTTTCGGCTCTTTTAATGCTGAGAAAAGGCTTTCGTTAACTATGTGATAAAAAAATAAACCTTAATCCACAAGGAGTTAGGGGAACTTCAAGAATCATTCTTAGCATGTTCTGTACTCTGGGTAATACCTGTTTAGCTCTGTTGTTGCAATAGCAACGAAATAATCTGAGGGGTTGGGGGAGGCATATCTACAAATTAGGGTGGTTGTCTGACACCACTGTAACTACAAGAACTCCAAACTAATATAATTAGTGAATTCCTAGTTCCTATTTCAAGAAAGCAAGAAACCATTTTTAAATCTGACCCTTTGCTAGAAGTATCCTGTTGAGCAGTGCTTTTGTTTCTGGAGTTCCCCAGCCATATACACTTTGGCTGCAGAATCCATTAATATTTTTTATTTACACACTAAAATAGCAAGACATTCATTTAGCTTATAGATCTATAATTTTTGGCAGATTTTGTCTTCAAATATATAAGAGAAATGAGACCTGCTTTGTGTACAACCATGTATTTACACAAGCACCTGTGTGTGTGATAGCATGTAGTTTTCTTTGTGTGTGAGTGTATAGAAAACCCAAAGCTATATGGAGAAGAAGGGGAATAAACAGTTCACTATTCCAGCAGCACAATAACTCAGACAGACATAAAATTCCCTGTAGCTGGGAAGTGAATCACTGACAAGCACTCTCCTCAGACTTCTAAGATGCAGAAGGTAATATGAAATCTATTCCCACCCCAGCACGCATGGAGAAGAAAAAGTTCAAGAAACATGAAAATTAAAGTTCAATTATGTATAACTTCTTTTTTCATGCTTCTGCATTTCTGATATAAACAATGCTACTGATAAAAAGAGAGCAAGCAAAATAAAAGGGTGGATTAACTGGAACAAACGTGGAAGAGGCAGGAAGATGTATGCTGTGAAACGTCTTCCTCCCCTTCCTTCCTTAATTCTTCAGCTGCTTAGTATTGCCCCCAAATACCCTTAATACATTCACAGTTCACTCTTTGTAAGTAAATACCTCCCATGTGGCAAAACCCTGAGCATCAGTGCTGTGCTCTGTTGCAGACAGCCTCATGGGCTGCAGCAGGGAGCTGTGCACCTGAACAGGGATGAGTCCTCAGCCATTGCTTCTGCCTTATGGAGCTCTCAAGTGCTGGGTAATTCTGCTCCCTGCCTGTTAATCACATTTTGTTTGGTATAACTTCTTAATTATACCATGAATATATGAGGAAACTGCTCATCTGTTTAGAGTGTTGAGATAAAATTAAAACTGTCTCAGTTTTCTCTGTTACTGTGTGGGTGCTGGTTCAACAAACAGAGCAGACAACTATCAACTGAGACGTCAAAAAAGGCAGTCACTGCAGTTGCTGGAAAGGCTGCTATTGACATTATTGCTGAAGGAAATGTTAGTCTGTGTCTGCAGGTAACAATGAACCTATTAAAATAAACTCTGAATTCATTTCCTGGCTCTTCACATTTCTTGAATGCCTTAATCTTTCTGTAGTAAATTGAATTGTTGTTTGGGTATCAAGGATGAAACATGAATAGAGCTCCAAAGATACATATATATATATATATATAAAATTTTAAGTATTTTGTTTATTAACAGTAGCAATAGAACAATCATTTTTGGGTATAGTCCTTCAACCTTATCATTCTGGAGGCAATAGCATGTTAATTCAAGTAAAAAAGATGGGGATAATAATTTTATTCACCTGCTCCACGGAGGAACAAACACTCTTCCACAGTTGAGTTTTACCCATGAACAACAAAGAAAAAGGCAATAAAAGAACTGCTGATGTATTTTTGGGCTTCGCCTGGAATGCAAATAGGACACATCCTTGTGTCAACTGGCAGTGCCTTGTGTCAACTGGAGTGATTTCATTTATGTTTCATTGTGTTCTGTATTTTATGCCATGTAAGAGAGGTCTCATTGTAAGATTGATTAGGAAAAATACCAGATATTTCATTAGAGATGCCACGCGTTCTCAATATAAGTTGTCTTAGAATTAGTTAAACTTCTTACTGGTGAAACACCTCAGAAGTACCAGCCTGTGCTTTCTACAGTGTTTTTTTTTTATGACCATCTCTTTTTCTCTCATTCTTGACAAGGAGCTGTTTGTTCAGAGAGTTCTTCCAAATGGCTCCTGGAATATGTGAGTTTGGGATATAACTTGTATTAATAGAAGGTAAATCTTCCAGAGATGTGAAGTTCATACTTACTGAGCTTTATGTACCAGTCAGAAATGAGTGTTTATTCCAGAGAATTGTGTGAGCAGCCCAGAGTACCTGTCTGATCAGGGGAGGTTTAGAGAAAGCATTAGGAAAGATTTCTTTACTGAGAGAGAAGTTAGGCACTGGACTCCACCAAAGAGGTGGAGTCACCATTCCTAGATGTATTCAAACAACATATAGAAGTGGCACTTCAGGATATGCTCTAGAGGAATGATGATTTTTTAATTTTTTATCCTCTCTTCCCCTCTCTCCCCCTCTCTCTCCCCCTCTCTCTCTCCCTCTCTCTCCCTCTCTCCCCCTCTCTCTCCCCTTCTCTCTCCCCTTCTCTCTCCCCTTCTCTCTCCCCCTCTCTCTCCTCCTCTTTCACCTCTCGCCTCCCCTTCTCTCTCGCCTCCCCTCCTGCCTCCCCTCTCCCCTTTTTTCCCTCTCCCCTCTCTCATACCCTCTCTCTGCTTTCTCCACTCTATCCCCTCTCTCTCTACTCTTCCCCCCTTCTTCCCGCTTCTTTTTTTGTTGCTGTTGATGGTTGGATGCAGTGATGTTTTCCAACTCCGATGATTCTGTGATCACTGTAAAAGTGCTACCAGTGCCCTGAAGTGCAGAGGTGCAAGGTCAAGATCCCACAGGCCATGATGGAAGAGGAGGGAACAGCATCAGCAACCTGTACAGACTCATCCCTGCTGCTTGCTGCAGAAGCAGCAAATAGTGTGACTCAGGTCCTGCAGGGCTTTTCCTTTGCCTGCCCCCTCTGCCTCTCTGTCAGGGCTGCTGCTGCCTCTGGCACCAGCCCCAGCCGTCTGCGGCTCCCCAGCTTGGGGGGACTGCAGGAGGCCAGCAAGGTGAATGATCACTCACCTGCCTGACTTGAACTGCTGAGGGATGTCCTCTGAGGTGTTTCTGCTGCTTTTCCAGTCATCATTTTGAGATGCTTTCTTCTTAAAGGTGACCTTTTACCTCAGTTCCTCCCACATTTACCATTTCTCCATGCTTCAGCATTGATAGTGGCTTGCCTGAGCACCCAAATGGATTTCTTTCTTATAAGATATCATCTTGAAGTGAGGGCTGGTGCACAGGCTGTTAACCAATTTTCATCACGTGAAGCCTGGTGCAGCCCTTTACTTGCTGTGGGATATCTCTTGTAGAGAAGAATGAAATCCGTAAGTCAGAGACTTCACTTTTAAGCGTTACAAGTTGCCAGCTGTACATCTAAATATTGTGTGCCTCAAAGAGGCAAAGAAACTACTGCATTGCAAATAACCGTGGAGGACTTCAATAAATTGGAATGAACTCATTAAATATTGCCTATACACAGTGCTGACAGTTGTGGCTATGTTTAAGGGGCTGTGTATTGTGCATTTCAGGTCTGTATTAAGGACAGATAAAAACTAAGGGTTCTTCTATGTAGATGGAAGAAATATCTGCTCTCTATAAACAGATTTCCAACTTTACACCTTTGTGTGAAATAACAGTATGTCATCAAAGGTTGTTTGGTTTGGTTTGGCTTGGTTTTGGTTTGGTTTTTTGGGGGGTTTATTTCTTTGTTTTGTTTGTGTGGGGGTGGTTCCTTTCCCGGGCCCTAAAGTCTTGTTACCTGGCTTTAGTTCCTTAGTTCTCACAGTGCATGCAAAGGGTGGTTTCAAAAAGCCTTTCTAAATGTAAAGCTGGTGTGGTTTATTGATCAAATGTACTTCCTGACTTGTCTTGGAGGAGGAAGAGAAGCATCCAATATGCTGGTTTGAGAAACTTAATTAGGAAATGCTCTGAGACATTATTCATATATAGAGAAACAGGCCTTAATGAGACTTAAGCACCTACTCAACATATATGCATGGATGTTTGTAGAAGGTTTCCCCAATTTTTTTTACCCTCAAACCATCAAGACTTTGAATCTGAATTTGGAGTTCATGCACCCAGTGCAAATGAGGATTTGGAAAAAGAGGAAATACTGGATTAAGCTTAAAAGATCGTTAAATACGGAGGAAAACTTGGAATTTTAAATGCCTGAGGAAAGACCAGCTCTTTAGTGAGGTAGTCATTAAAGAAATTACACATTGCATCCAAGAGAAAAAAAAATTACTCAGAATAATTGTAGTGGCTAGATTTTCTAGAAGCATATCAAAAGCAGGGGTTTGATTTAGACAATCTGAGTCCATCGTGGAGGACAGAGGCATTTCTGGATATAAAAGTTTGGTTTTGAATGCTCCCAAAATCAATCTCTGGCAACATTGCAGTAATATCCCTTAACCTTGTTATAACTCTTCACTAAGGAAGGAATGCTACTGTTTTACTTGCTGACAAGCTTCCAGTTGTTGGAAAGTAGATAGTGAGGTTTGCTACTATAATATTTGGACTCTAAGTTTAAGCTTTCAGCACACGAGGTAGAAGCTGAGCATGGAATACATACCATTTATTTTGATATAATATTGCACACTTACCCCAGGTTCTGACTGACACCAGATGCTCCCTTCAGGAATGATAAAAGACATCTAATTAA
Organism: Calypte anna; assembly: GCF_003957555.1. Classification (NCBI taxonomy): domain Eukaryota; kingdom Metazoa; phylum Chordata; class Aves; order Apodiformes; family Trochilidae; genus Calypte; species Calypte anna. The sequence continues at coordinate 103,784,016 of NC_044244.1, read as the reverse complement.
TTGCTGCTTTGCCTTCTCTTACGTTATGTGAACCACAGTGCTACATTACTTGTACTTCTATTTCATGTTAATCCACTTGAGTTATTCCTATTGTATGCAAAAATGTGTTTCTGTCTCTCTGCCACCATCATCTTTTGTTATTTTATTTTGACTTTTTTTTTTTTCTTTTTGGTGAGAATTTATAGTAGGAGGAGATTCTGTTAATATAATTTTAACTGGAGGCAGATTAAAATTACACTAATATGATGGTATAGCTGTGCTCCACAAATCCCCCTCAATCTTTCCCCTAAGCAAAATCGTAGGTTGGGGCCTGCTGAGGGAACACAGAGGGTTTTTCTCTCCTTGTCCTTATGAACACACAAGACTCTTCTCAGTGATCTACACTGAGGTCTAACACACAAGATGAACATGGGATGCAGATTGGATGCACAGTCAAACCTAGAGCTCAGCAGATGCTCCTGATGCCTCCAGTGCAGACATAAAATCAGCTGGTAGGGCCTGTAGATTGGTGAGTTCAAGGGAGGTCCAGAAAGTGCATTGAATTGTGTTTTGAGACATCTTGGTCTGAGATAGACAATTATCTCCTCCCCATTGTAGGGTCAGTGTTACATGGGGTTCCACATGGACTGTGTGTGGGATGTTAAAATGCACAAAATACAGATAATGCACCCAGTATTCTGAGAAAGTCAGAAACACTGAAAACCATGTTCTGGCTTCAGTCAGGGTAGAAGATGTTTTGTTTTAGTAATTTTACTTTTCAGTTAAGCATCTTCTAAGTAACCGCACTACAGACTCTGTGACACAGACAAACATGATCTGGAAAAAGACTGAATGATAATTTTAAGCTAGGATACCTTGCTCATAGTTGCCAGTTTGACTTTTTAAATGAATTGCTTTTTACTGTCCGTCCTTGCTTTCTACTGTCAGGGTGGTTTTTTGGCTCCCTACAAGCTCAAAGGAATCATCACATCTGTTTATATTATTCAATTTTAAGTGTACTTCATATCATATAGACAAGAAATATAACTTAATATTAAGACATTGTGTACACTAGAGTGATTTCCTTTGTCAAAGGAAAGCAGGTTTGGAGGTAAATTTAAGAAGCATGTTATTTCATGATAACAGAAATAGAACATAGCGTTGTCCAAGACTTGGAAACAGCAGTGTCTTGTCAGAGAATGAAAAATTCATGATAGGTAAAACTCAAGATAAAAGCAGTTATAACTGTTTTGGGGGTTTATTTTACAGGCAGAGGAAGAGGCAGAGCTGCTGGTTTTAATTCATTTCTAAAAGATAAAAGTGTAGTAAATGTAAAATGGAGGTGTCTAGGCAATTCTAAGGAGAATGAGTAAATGTAGAAATTCAGTAAGAACCAGGGGAAACAGACTGAATCTTAGGAATAAATCCAGGACACCAATTTATTGTTATTATCTTCCAGGGAATACTAAGCCAGTCCAGATCCTAGTGATTTTTGCCTCACATCCAAATGAATTCCTCTGTGTGTGTCCAAGTCCTGCCAAGTGGAAATGCAGGATTGCTGGTAGCAGCCTGTAAAGCTCCCCATCGCCTCCCTTTCATGGGCCACTGGAAATGTTGTGCTACATGTTTGCTGCTGTCCCTTTGGCCAATACCCCGAGGATCAGCTCCAGTGAAATGGGCATAAACAACTACAAATTGACTTTCAAGTGGCTGTCAGACACCTGGAGACCCACAGCTTCTGTTTAATGGAAGCACAAAGCCAACTCTGTGAAACCCTAAAGGCAGCTGGAGTTATAAATGTGGCTGCTGTAGCTCTTCCATTGAGATACAAACCCCACTGTACTCAGAGCCGGGCTTCCCATCAAACTCACAGCAGACCTGAGTGTTTCCAAGTTTCAGTTCAGAGGATTTAATACTTCTGAGGGAATATTTGTATGATCGCAGGGAAGGGAACTTCTTCATTATAATATGTTATGAACAGGTCCCCAGAAAGATGAATCCCTGGTACATCCATGAAATGTAAAAAATGTAGTATTTTAGTCTTTTTGACACAGCACAACTTCAGCCCCTTATTAGATCTGTGTCCTGAATATGCATGTGTAGAACACAGTGACAGAGATAGATAGGTATTCTCAGTTGAAATAATAGCAAGTTTTCTTAGCACAATATTTTTTATTTTAAGCATATGTTGCAATCAGACTTGATTTGGTTGATCTTAATTGTTAAAGAAAACATACAATATGTTTGCCAATATCTTGCCTTATTCCTTTTCCAAAAAAAGTCTCTTGGAAGATTATTCTTCCCACTGACCTTGCCTGCAGCTTTCTTCCTGAGCTCAGCAGGACAATTTGATGCTGTCTGAAGGCCTTGTAGGATCCAAAACTTAATGTTTTGAAAATGTCACTTTTACTGAAGGCTTTCTTTCATGAATTCTCATTGCAAAGAAAATGATCCTGGGGAAAGGCATTAAGGGGCTGGAAAATAATTTTTTAAAAAATCCTAATTCAGCATTTCTAGTAGCACTCATAAATTGAAGAGGAGAAAGCCCATAAAAAACCCACCTAAAAGCAGTATTTAATTACTATGTTAGCTCTTCTTACACATTTTTTAAATTAATCTATGGGATCTTTTTCCCAAACATCATAATGCAAAAAACCCTAGAATGCTAAACAGTGTTGCACAAACTGATGTGATTTTATATGCCACTTTGTACCCAATGTGTTGCACAGAAAACCTACTCTATAAATTCAAAGAAATGTTTTGTATTTGGTATTTCTGATTTGTTGATACCTCCTTGCTAAGGAGCAAACACTTTTCAGGCCTTAATGTTCTTAAAAAAAAAGTCCACTTTATTTCAAAATAAGGACAAGTACCTAGTCTTCTCACTGGCCTAGCTGGGCTTGTTTCAAATTCTGGTTTAACTTGATCCATGATAATCAGCTCTCATGGCCACAGATACCAGCTTATTTCTAGAAGTGATCAGGCAAGAAAGTTTTATTTGGAAAGGCATTGTACTTCATGGTCTGAAAATGATTCCTTCAAATATGGACACTCAGCCTCTTAAAAGAGAGATGTTGAAGGATGTAATACAGCCACAGTAGTGTTATGTTTTTTAGTTACTCCTGGCTTAACTATTAACTCTCCATAAGATGTAGCAAAGAAAAATCTGATCTGCATGGAACTAGGGTTTACAAAAGCTGAGTAATGTTGCTGGGTACTTTTGAGGAAGGAAAAGGTCATGGTACCCATATTCACCTCACATAAACTGTGTCATAACACACACATTCCTTCTGTTCCATGACCAGCATGTACCGGAAAATTCAGTGTAGTTTCTCAGTGTGCTTGTGAGGTGGGTGTTTTTGACAACTTGTGTTGAGGAAGGTTGAAGAACCAGGAGAGTCTGTGACTTACTGTTCCTGGAAAAATGTCAGCTATCAAAATGAGGGTCTCCAGAGTTGTAATCCTGTACATTAAGAGAAAACTGGCTGAACTTTTATGAGTGTTACCTCGTTGACATGGTGGCACTTCAGTAAAATATTTTTCTGGCCAATTCTGCAGATGTTTCTATTTGTGTGAGGCTTTCGTAGGACAGCCTTGTATTAATATGAGTACAGAGTTAGGCTGCCTCTGATGTTGTCCTAGTCTATACTTATGGGAGTACAAAGTGGGATGAAGCCCTGGGTGTCCAAAAAAACCTTCTGTTCCATCCCAAATCTTTCACTGATTTTACTGGAGTCAGATGATATATACAAAAACACTCTAGTTCCCCTACAGGTAGATTAATAGTATATTGTGCAAGGGTTGTAAGGCTTCTGAAATACACTGGTGTTCTAAGAAGCAATAATTATTAAATAATCTTGTTTCACAGTATTGTAAATCAATATGGAATCCACAACATTCTATAGTGTATCTGTGACATTTGAATGTATTTTTTCTGTCACCATCATAGTCAAGGAGACATTGCTCACATCTCTCCCCAGTTCTGTAATTTCTCCCATGCCTAAGAAACAGTAATCATTAAGGAACTTAACTACAAAACATGCTATAATTTTGCAAGAAAACTTGATGAAATAGCAGGCCCCAGTCAAATTTTGAGACAGAGCTGTCTCATGCAACAGTGAGCTCTGTGGAACTGTTGGAAGATCTACCTACCATAGAATCATAGAATTGGCTGGGTTGGAAGGGACCTCAGAGATCATCGAGTCCAACCCTTGAACCACCGTTGCGGTTGCTAGACCATGGCACTGAGTGCCACATCCAGTCTCTATATTACATCTGTATCTATATTACATACAAAGTAAAATGGGTTACGAAAGAATGTTACCTTCTGATGATAAGCAAAGCAGCTGTATGTGGTCTGATAGAAGCAAAGAAAGAAATAAGAGAACCATGAAATATTCAGAATCCCACTTTGGACTTTAGGGTGGGGGCTAGGGAGGAGAGCCCATAGCATATCATAGAATTAACTTAGAAGTTTATTATAGCACCATGCAACTTCTCCTCTATTCATATACTATTTTATTTTACATGTAGATCATATCACTCGTCCTGAAAGATAAGGATATGAACAGTGTCCCTCAAGTTTACTCAGGGACACTCAGAAGAAGCTCCAGCCTTTCACTTGCCCCTGCAGAACCTCAGCTGCTTCTTACACCCAGGTGTCTAGAGAATGAAGGGGGTAACTTTGGTCAGTCTCCAGCTCCAACATCAAAATCCCTCACAGCTCTCACATGCTGCTCAGATGGACCTGTGGCACGGCCCATCAGTGTGATCATAAGAGATTTGGTGGCATTTTATGCACCATTTATTTCCTGACTAGATGCACTGGAGTGCAGCCAAATATAGTATGAGGCCAGAAGAATGCTGATAACCTGTCAAAAATGAGGGAAAGTGGACTCTGAACTGCCAGATCGAGAGATCCTGGCTGCTGAGAGGCACCTTGCTGGGGGAAAGTTTGTCACAAGCTTCATCTCTTCTTCCTGGGAAATGCTCAGTGTGCACTTGCCCTGGGAAATGGCTCTGGGATGTTGGATGCTGTTGATGCCCAGTCTGTCCCTGCCCTACAGCAGCCAGGGTTAATCTGTGGCTTAAAGGTGGGGAGGAAAAGTCACTTGGAGCCCAGAAATACCAAGAACCTGCATGGACAGACCCTTCAGGCTGGCTTTTTTATCTTCAACAGATAAAAATCTTCTTATCTTCTACCATCTCAACGATGGTAGCTGATCTGAAAGGGCCCTACTGGGTAATTGAGAGAGGATGTAGAGATTGGGAAGTGCATTATTTACTTCTCATAATATAATAATGGAAAATACCAGCCTACCCACAGCCTATAGTTTTAAAAGGACTGTAAGAACCAACACATTTTTTCCCACATTTTTCCCTTGTGACCCTTTTTTCCCTTTTTCTTCCTTGTTTCCCTTTTTTTCCTTTTTTTTTCATCTTTTTTTTTTTTTTTTTTTTTTTTTTTTTTTCCTTTTTTTCCTTTTTCCCCCTTTTTTTCTCTTTTTTCCCTTTTTTTCCTTTTTTTCCTCTTTTTCCCCTTTTTCCCCTTTTTTTCCCTTTTAGCAGCTTATACTAATCCCAGAGCACAAAACTCAATGCTTATGCAGAAGGAAGGTAATTTATGCTGAACCTTTGATGTTCAGTAACCAGATAATTGATGCTTTATAATGGAATTATGTACCAAGGGTATTTCCAAGTTAGAGCAAGAAAATTTTTAGTGAATTCCCTTTTATTCTTTCAGCTAAAACTTTTGTCATAGAAATTAAACCAAACATCTGACTGCACAAAGGAACTAGAACTGCTCCAGAACTATTTTAGTCAGTTATTCAAACCACAGAAGAAACTTTTAGTTAGATTTTATGGAAATAAACCAAAAAATTGCAAGATTATTATGTTTGTACGTATTCTTGATTTAACACATATAGCTTTGAGGCATTTTTTATAATTTCCCAATTTTTGTTAAAACAAATAATTTTCAAATTAAAGAAAAAAAAGCACTAGAAAAAAATTTGAAATATTAAAGGGATTGTTAATTAAAGATTAAAGGCCTAGCATGATTTTAACTTCCATAAAATAATGAGGGGCAAAAAAAAATTAAAAACCTCTGCAACTCACCTTTAAAAAACTAGTCTGCTAAGGTTCTCAGTGGGATTAATGTCTGTGGGGCTGAACAGTGACCCTGGAGTAAATGAATATTTGACATGAAAGCCCACCTCTGGATGGTACTCTTGGATTCAAGACATGAAAATCACACTTCCATCATAAGTGAATCTCATTAAACTGCATTTCCCTCTTTTTTTTCATGAAACATAAGGATTACGTCTTTTTTTTCATAGAATCATAGAATCATAGAATTGGCTGGGTTGGAAGGGACCTCAGAGATCATCGAGTCCAACCCTTGAACCACCGTTGCGGTTGCCAGACCATGGCACTGAGTGCCACATCCAGTCTCTGTTTAAATATCTCCAGGGACGGAGAATCCACTACTTCCCTGGGCAGCCCATTCCAATGCCTGATCACCCTCTCTGTAAAGAAATTCTTTCTAATATCTAATAATATCTTTTATAAAGAAACTGTTTGCTTAGATGAATCCAAGGTAACTATTTTCCATTTTTTGATTCTATTCAGTGCTTGCAGACCTCAGGCAATTATTCAGCACTTTAAACTCGAGCTGTGGAAGTCAGCTGCAAGTGATCTCAAAACTTCCCTCTTCTTTCCTGGCTGACCAGACAATGTCATCTTGTTTCTTTTGCCAGCTGTGTGAGCAGTAATTCCTGTCATCACTCCGAGGGTGCTGCCCCTGTGTTTCTGTTAGGAAGAGTATCAGAGGATCAGGAATTCCTTTTTAAAATTGAAAATTGCTTCCTTTGAATTCCCCAAGGTCTTGTGTCTGTGCTGGGTAGGCTGCTTTAAGAAGTCCTGTTTGGGGTGCAAGTTTAAAATGTAAGCAGGGATCTCATCCCATGTAGCTAAAGATCTTGGTGTGTGTGTGTGGGCTCCTGGATGTTTCAGGGAGATGCTGCGGAGTTCTGGAAGGGGGCCTGGGCTGAGTGTCCCTTGCAACCATGGTCCTGCCTTACAGAGAAACCCCTGCTGCTTGGGTTTGGCTTTATTTTTTTTAATTTAGCTTTTTTCTTCAAGCATAACAGGTAACATATTCATAACAAAACTGCCCCTTTCGCACTGTTTAGAGGAGGTAAGCCAGGAGGAGAAAAAACCTCAGGTAAGTTCTTCTCAAACCTCAGGTAAGTTCTTCTCAAACTTACCTGATCTCTCAGGAGTTGAGGTCCGCCAGGAAAAGCTGGCAACCCTTTTCTCACGTGCCTCAGCAAAAATATTTTTCACCAGAGGTTCTGATGGAAAGTGCCCACAACCATTCCTGATACTGGGATTATGTTGACTACATCAATACAACCTCAACCAGCTAATCTTACATGATGCAGTGAGGTGAAAACTCTGTCAGGCACCGGGGTTTGTTCATACAGCACAGTCACAGGTCTGTAACTCCAGAAACTCCCAGACACTACTGTGATCCTTCAGCTCTGGGACAGAGGATACCAAAGGACTTAAGTCACAGTAGTGTGCCAAGGACTATGAAAGTGCAACTTTTGGTGCCAGGTTTATACTGTGAAGCTTAGTAGAACCCGTTTCTTTCTTCTAGGAACAGGCTTTTGTCCTTCAAAAAATTTAATATAAATGGTGGAGAATTGATACTGTGCTTTTCTAACAGGTAAAGAACGAAGAACAATATATTTTATCTGGCAGGGAGCTTTGAGTATTTCTGTTTTACCACAGGGAAGAGTTATCTCAACTTGTGCTGATCTTGTTGATCTTTGGTTGTATTTCTGCAAGTTTATATATGTTTCGGAAACCATTTTGTAAGGCCTGATACAGCTTAACACTACCGAGATTTCTGCAAGTATATTTCATGTTGACATTGTTTTTAAGTCTTTATTGTGAAGTTGTTACTTTTTTACTGGTTTGAGCTGCTTTGATAGCCCTGTGTTCTTTTAGAGCGAGCACTCAACAGCATTGAAGAGCAAAATAAAATAAGTAGCACACATCAAGGTTTCTCATAAAACCACCCCAAACTTGCTCTGCCTGCTAATCACACAAACTAAGGAGTGTCTTAATTGCTTCCTCTTAGTGCAGTAGATTTTCTTGTGGGCTTTGCCTAATTCTACTTTCACACAGACATGGATTATTGAGATTTAATGCAAGTTGCATTGATTTGCAAATCGGAGCAGTGGCCCATCCACATTTGAACAGCTACCCCTTGAAGAACTGCTGTATCTGATAGAATGGCATCAGTCCTAGGCAGTGGTGAGAAACTTAAAGAGGAAGGAGACAGCCATGAGAACAAAGCCTTACAAACTTGTTATATATAGTTACAGCTTCCAGTTTTCATTAATATTGCTGACCTCCTTTAGTCCTCAGCTATTCAGCTGAGGAAGCTGAGCATCACAGCTGAGATCAAATGTTAGCCTTACATTTATGCAATCTTACTGACTTAACTAGATATGACCGAAAGCAGCATGTGGCCAGCTATATGGCTCAGAAGATAGGTCAGGCCCATTTTTTTCTATGACTAATTGCAGACCTCTCCCTTCAGAAGCTGCTTGTAGGTACAAATGGAAGGGGGAGAAATGTCTCTGTAGTCATGATTCAGGGATGCCAAATAAAGACTCAGGCACACAAATGTTTTCAGTTCTGATCTTTAGACCTCCTTTGAAGGCTCTGAATTGCAAACAGGGCAAATTATATCGTGTCAGCAGATGATGCATCTGCTCACGCTTCATGGAGGCTGTGCAGGCCTGAAGCAGTTTGTGTGAGGGTTTTGTGCAAATACATTATATAGGCATCTGCAGTAGAGAATGCTCAGAGGCTTCATGAGGATTTTGTCCATTCTTGTAGGAAGAAAAAGTGGATATCTATAGGAGAAGGGTGTTGTGGGCAGTGGCTTTAACTGTGTCACCCACCCCTGCAACATGAGATAGTCCCTATTTGCAGTGCTGGCTGCCTTCTACCCTTGGTAAATTTGGTGCTTAGCTCTTGATGACAATTCTCTCAAATCTGTGTGTATGGACATGGATACTGAGTGTAATCAATGATAGATTTTTTTTTCTTTAAGGCAATATAGCTCAGAAATCTGTTAGAAATTTCTTCTCCTGTTGCTGGGATAGTGGAATGGCTCGTGAAACAACTATGACCTGAGTATTACAGCACAATGAAACTGGTACTGGGTTAGAGTAAAACCTCCAAAAATGTTGAAAAGCAGATATTTAAATATAGAAGTGTACATTTATAGATTCAAATATACAAAGGCTGTATGTGAGAATTTCTTTAAAGAACTGTCTTGCTCATACACCTGCTTGGGTTCTCAGTTTAAGCTTTCAGAGTTAAGGATGCCACAGTGATTGTAAAAGACATACTGTGTTTTATATCATCATTTATGGTTGTGGATTTCCTTCCATCTCTAAACTGCAATTAAATGTTCCTATCATCCTGTAAATTAGCCTTTCTCTTTTAAACATCACATTTGCAACTCTATGTTCATATAATCCTGTAATTATGTAACTATTTTGATTTCAGCACTGATTCAGCAATGTACTTAAGAATATGAATAATCTCTTTGAACCCAATGGGACTCCTCACATGCTTAAAAAATTAAGTATGGTTTAGTTACTTTACTAAACCTGCATCTATACAGGTACACAGAAATGGGAGTAAAGAAGGTGGGTTACATCTACTGTAAGAAGGAGGAAAAGAGGCTTTAGAACAGATCAGACAAGAGGGGATTTGATTTGTTTCATGGATTAAGTTTTGAAAAATAGATCAGTCTGTGGAAAAAAAGGACTGATTATGGGTTTCCAGTTGAAGTTCTGTTTCATGCAGGTTTTAATGGTGGTTGCCTGGTAGTGGTAACACTGCTGCAGGCAAAATGACTAATATCTTGGAAGGCACTACTGGAATAATTTGCCATCTTAAAAAGTTCAGTCCATAATTTTCCCACTTTTTTTTTTTTTTTTAATCAAACCCTTAACTTCTGTCTGAACACATCTTCTAAACATTTAATGTTGCTTTTCAGGTTTGCCTGGATAGAGTGAGATGTGCTTTTTTGCCTGAATTTCTCTACCTTCAGCTATCAGACATCATATGAGTCAGTCATATAGGTCTTTTTATATCTCATTCCACCTAAAAGGTCACTGAGGTACTATATTATATAGAAAAACTGCTTTACCACTTTCTGTTCTAACAGCAGTCACCTCTGACTCCAGAGCTAGGCTACTGTAGTGCAGGGAATCCAATTACAGCCTCTGTATAAGAAAACCATAGTGATGTCTAGCACTTCAGAATGTAATTTAGCTATCTAAAAGCTACTCTATGAGGCCTAAAATTAGGTTTCTAAAGCTCCTGTTCCTATCCACTCATGAAGACTAGGAAAAAAAAATGTTGTTTTGCATCAAAACTTGAATTTTTTAAGTGAGAGGAAGGAACACAGGTTTTCTTTATTATTTAATCTTTGTTCTGTTGTCAAGCACTGAGACTGCAGTGTCTCTTCAGCTTGAATACTACCACAGTGAATTTCCAGGCACTTGGCCTCAGTGGAGTAATGATATATTCAGGCTTCTCGTGCTGCAGTAGGAAGAGTTTGGTGCCATGGGAGGGATCCAAAAACTATATATCTCCTCAGGCAGTATTTTGTCTAAATGTAATCTTACAGAAAATAATAAGAAAATCTGTGAATTCTGTCTCTCCTTGTGTCTCTGGCGTTTACTTTTGGTCTCCATGTCTTCCTCTAGTTAGGACCTCAACTCCCATATCTATGACTAGTCATTTTCTTGAAATAATAGATCAAGGGCTGTTTTCTTTTTAAAAACGTGGCTTGAGAACTGGTTTTGTGTGGTTTGCTCCAAGTGTTAACTGGTGAGTGGGAAAAGTCCCTGGTAATAGATATTGAATGAGCACAGGCCCTCCTCATTTTCTGAGATGACCATTTGGGACATATTCTTATTTGCTTTCTCAGATCCTTCACAGTTCCAGTAAAAAGGTAGGGATTATGGTTCCTTCTTCCTATGTTTCCCTTTTCATGGAATCCCTTGGGTGGGAAGGGCTTTCAGAAAGTCTCTTGCTCATCCTCTAGCCCAAAACAGGACTAGGTCTTGGATCAGGCCACGCTGCTCAGGGCTTTCACCATGGAGGTCTTGAAAATCCCCATGGAAGGAGGCTTTGGGTTTTTTTGCTTTCTTCTCCCATGGATGACAGCCTGGTGATCAGAACAAGCTCTTGAAGTAACATGTCCTAACACATTTGGATGTTTGATGTTTTATATAACAAAGGGTTGTAGCAGCATCACCTTTTCTACCAAGCCTGCAGCCACCACTACACTCTTAACACATCCAAATATGCCAGTGGCTTTCAGATGCCTTCTGAGAGTGTCTACTGGAGTAGGAGTTTCAGGAGGAGCAAGTAAGGATTGACTTCATGGTTGATTTAAGGGCAGTAAATAAAATAACTTGTATTGATATCTAACTGAGTGTTTTCGTTTACGTACATAGGGACAGCTTTGTAATGTATTCTTCCCTTCTTGTCAGTGGTCTTGTTCTGTTTCAGCTTCTTGGCATTCTCAAAAATATCCTTCAAAAGTTATACTCAAGTTACACTGTGGGCAAAACTCTTTCTAGAAATTAAAGGACAAAAGGCTCATTAATAATGATGAATAATGAATCATAGGATATTGCCCTTAGATAAATCAGCTACAAACATTAACACAATGAACCATTTAATGTAAACATAAGTATGATGTTCTAATTTATTTTCTGTTTCTTTCTGTTTGCTAATTCATTGATTTATTAAATTGCTTAGACTGGAAAAAAAGACTGCAAATATCAATTTCATTTGCTACACACGTATAAATGTTTAATATTAATAGTTTAGGAATTAAAGAGTGAAGGTCTATTGGAATGATGCTACCACCTGTGCAATATGATTTTCCCAGCTTGCCCTTACCTTCCCATTGCTCAAGATTTGGATCAGCACAGGGCTCATGATAACCTCTGACTTGTGTGTACTCTGTGCAGGAAAGGGATGAAACAACTCAGAAGAGCCTTGTACTTACTGTGTGTCCTACCATTTATGTAAGTGTACTGAAAGAACTAAAAATATTTCAGGCCCCATCATGCACTAACAGATGTGTAGAAACACAAGAGATTTAAGGACTGTACACATCAGAATCTGTTAGTTCTGGTCACTTGTATAGTGCACAGGGTATAGAAATTTTATCCTTGGTGCAGCTGTTGGATTCTGACTGGCATTGCTCTGGTTTCTCACTGCTTGTTAAGAAATTATTCACACTTGTGATGAACATCATACAATGATGAGTCATGCAACAGCTTTTTTTTATGCTAGATCCTTCCAACCTTCACAAAGCTGCTTGGTTTTGCTTTAAGCAAGGAAAGTGACTCCCAGTAGCTTCTCAGCTTCTGCCTCTTCCACTCGATTTTCTCATGACCTAACTCTTCAGATGCTGGGCATAGAATTATCATGATGTAACTTATGATCAGGAACTCATGATTGCATTGCTGGAATGATTCTTAATGGATTGTGACCTTCAACAATAGGATGGCAGCTTCCAGCTGAGTAGCTGAGTAGTCCAGCTGGACTCCAAGGACTGCCTCTGGTTTGCTTTGCTCTTAGAATACACTGGAATGGAGAAGCTGCCTAATCATAGAATCATAGAATTGGCTGGGTTGGAAGGGACCTCAGAGATCATCAAGTCCAACCCTTGAACCACCGTTGCGGTTGCTAGACTGAGAGCTCATCCCATGGATGCAGGATCAGCAGAGTGTAAGCAAGCAGGCTGTACAATGACCAAATCCGAGAAATCTTTTTTCTTATTCATTCAATAAAAAAAAATTAAAAAATAAAAAAAGGAAACCGCTTTTCCCACTCTTAACTTCTTTATTCTGTTGATTCTTAGAATAGTCTGCTGTCATAATTTTTCCTCATAACTTCTGTTCAATTAACTACTTCATTCAGGATATGACTCAGTTGACCTTAATAAAATTATATCAGCAATACATTTGATCCAGTGAGTTTTAAAGCAGCAGACTTATTTTCTTCTACATGCAATTGTTTCTTTATTTTTTCCCTCACAACAGATAGTAACATTCCTATTTTGTATTATAAATACATGGTTTTGTCTTCATGGGCTTGAGGAGGCTTTGTTTACCACATCCTAACGAACAGCCTGATTACCATGAAGCCCTGAATATAACCCCCAGACAGTACATTATCTTCAGTCTTCTGAGTAAGATTTTTCTTAAATTCCATGATACGACTCAGAAAAAAAGTAAATGTTACTTTCTTTTGTCTTGTTAGCAGTACAGTTTGTACAAACAGCCAAGTCTAGTTTGCCTCTAGGGATTTACATGACATAGCTAACTCTGTTTTAACCAGTAGAGCCTTAAATAGTCTTAACATCTTTTGTGTAAATACATTCCAAGGACCCAAATAAGTGTTTGGATTTGATAGTCCCTGTGTTGATATTCTTAGTGAAACCTGAGAAGTGCTTGCAGCAAGAACACCCATGTGATGGGGTTCCCCAAGTATCTGTAATGAATACTAAAAAAATAATCAGTATTTATCTGGGGGTAATGTGATAAAGATCTAATATTCTCAGTTTTGTTTTTATGAAAAATAGAAAACTATTTTAAAAGGGAAAACAGAGATTTCTAGAAGAAGCTTGCAAGCAAAAGCAAAACAGCCCTGAAACTTTTGTCTGTATATTGCTGTGGACACTTGTTCAGCACCATACATACAAGACATTAAAAGTAAAACTGATGTTCCTGGCCAGTTGTCATAACACAAAGGAGCTGAAAAAAAGATGAATAAAAAGAAGCATGGACAGCAGATGGGGAGCTGATTTGCCCTCCTTAGTCTGCTCTTGTGAGACTTTCCCCTTCAGTACTGCAGCTCTGAGGTCTCCAGCACAAGCATCAGAAGTGTTGGAGAAGGTCCAAAGGAGGGCCATAAGGCTGGCCAGAGGGCTGAAGCACCTCTCCTATGAGGACAGACTGAGAGATTTTGGGTTGTTCACCCTCGAGAGGAGATGGCTCTAAGAGAATATTTTTGTAGTCTGTCATAAAGGAGACTCGTAGGAGATGGAAATAGACTTCCTACAAGGGTCTGTAGTGGCAACAGTTTTAAACTTAAGATAGCTTCAGATTAGATATAAGGAAGAAATTCTTTACTTCGGGGATGGTGAGACACAGGAATGCATTGTCTTGTGTTGTGGGTGTCCCCTCCCTGGAAGTGTTCAAGGCCAAGATGGTGGAAAAATCTATCTGCCCTTTATTCCAGTTGGTTTTAATTACCCCATCCCCTGCTGCTTGGAAAGTGGCAGATGGAGAGAGACTGGTGAGGAACAGGAAGCAGAAGACAAGGAAAACACTGATTTTTATTCATTATTACAGTTGTTTCCCTAGCCCTGTGCATGTGTGTGGATGGTTGGTTTGGAAGGCACACTGGAGGGAAGATGAATCAATAAAAGCTTTTCCCACAAGCACTCATAGAATGCAGGCTTTGTCTTTACATTTTTTCACTAATAAAAATTCAGTGGGAATACTAATGAAACTTTTTAAAACATAACAAAAGTGTTTCTGTTTTTTAGTTTCTTTATGGTTCTAGACATAAATTTTTAAATCGATCAATGATTTTTATTGGGGAAAGATTGTGATGTGCTTTCAGCATAACAGTTAAGGAATGATGAATTCTCATATGGTAAAGATCCAATTTTTTTTGTTGCCACAAGGCAGATAACTTGATGACTGGTCTTTAAACAGAAGAGCAAGAAGCATGCAGTCAATATAGCCTTGGAATGCATTTCCTTTAACATCTGTTGAATGCCAATTAAAATGTTTTAATTAGTGCAGTAATATCTGTTAGTATGTAAACAGTATTAAGCCTACTTCTGATTAACTTAAAGATGTTTCTTAACTAGAAATCTGAGGGGCTGCAGATGAGAAAAAGATAATTTGATGAGCTGGTCTTTGAGTCAATCAGCATTATTCCATTGGCAAAAGATTTTGTAAACCAGCAAAAAACAAATGAATGTCTAAAAGCCAAAGGAATGTATGGTGTTATAATTACAATTAATATATCTGGAGAAAAAGGCAGTTCCACAACTGTCTTAGGCTTCAGTCTCTGCATGACACAAAGGGAGAGGCATGACTTGAGGCATCCCTGCCACATGTCAGAATAACTTCCCTAAACCAGAGCAAATTAAGAAGGCAGGGGTGTGAGGGTAACCCTACCTCTCAGGACATGAGCTCCAAGTAGTATAGGAGAGGATTTGTACCATACACATTTGGCCAGCAAAAGCTTATCTGAAGGGAATGAAAACACAGTGCTGAGCTTTCCTCTATGTGCTGGAGCCCCTGGTATTACTCTGGTGATCTGCACTGATGTGTGAGGTGGAGCTGCTTGACCTGGTCCTGAGCAAGAGAGCTGCAGAAGGGGCAGCATTAGTACCCCAAGCCCCAGAGAGGCACCACGTTGTCCAATTTGGCCTTTCTCTCATTTCTTCAAGTCTGGTGTTTCTGCATTTTGCCATCTGAGTTTTGTTTCTGTTGCTCTTAGCACAGGAGTGTGTTAGTGAAGAACTTGTAGCTCTTACCAGACCATCTGAGTGATGAAGGGTTCTGTAAATGAGCTGGGTGTGAGAGAGGAAGCATGATAATGGGAAGGAAGGAGCAAAGGTGTGCTTCAGGGATGCTGCCTACTGAGTACGCTAGGGAAGCCCCCTAAATCAGACAGGAGGATGTACAGCATAAAGTGCTCTTGTCACCTAATGTACTGCTTACTGCCTCAAGGAGTGGAGTTGCTTTTGTTTTGCTCCTGTTTTACAGAAAGCGTGGTGTTCTCTATGCCCAACTGAATTTGAGAGGTTTTGGACTAACTGTATTCCAATATTATTTACTGCAGTTGAAATATAGATCTGACTTCTCAAGAGAAATATGTGAAGCAGGAGCATCTGAAAAAGGAATATTCTAAGGCTGCCTTATCAAACAAAAACAATGCCCTGGGGAAAGGACTGATACGCTTCTTGTTTCCAGGAAGGGTACTTTAAATGTATGGAACATGGGTAACAGTAAGGGGACTTGGTGTAAGGAGAGCTTGGATGGTTCATCAGCTGATTTAATTCAAAACAATTGCGGTGTTTTTATTTTCTTATGTTTTTTCCAGATGATGACCAGGTCTCTTGACCTTGTTAAGTGGTTATGAATAGAAATTTGCTCAGCTGCAATGCTGTAGATTTTGTTTTGACAACAGAAGTTTTAAGTCAGATCAGGATGAAAAGCACCCTACTCCGACTTGTTGATAAAAAATTTCATTGGACGCTATAGTAAGAGATGAATCCTTGAGGGATCTGGTTACACATAAGAAGAAAGGTCCTGTGACTCAATGTCTTTGACTTTCAAGTGTACACCCTGATAAAAAGCATACCCAAATTTACTTTCATCAGCTCTGCTGCTCTTGATGTTCTGACTGAAACACTCTATATGCCTTCTTTTAAATATTGTATCTTCCCATTTAAAATTCAACCTTGGGTTCACTTACATCCATGCTACAGAAAACAGCTGGATAATGAATCCATTGCAATGTCTGAAGATAAAATATATGGGCAAGTTAGGAAAAGCATAGAAGATGAAGGGTTAAGTGATGATGTGAGCAGAAACTGAGCTTGAAATTGGAGCTGTTATAAATTAAAAACCCAACATAGCTCCAAGGTGTTTTATGACTTGAAAAGCCATTCAATCTTTACATAACATTACCATTAGTTAGCTATGTAGGTTGTATTAAAATAAAGCTGAGAGTTAACTGAACCTTACATTTTATAGGTGAACGTTTAATTAAATTGTATGTTTTATCTGTAGTAATAAAACACAAGACTCATCTGAGTTAACACCCAGTTTTACAGTTTTAGGGGCTGAAACATCGCCAGCATCTCTTCATTCAGGGCTGTTTGGTATATGAGCCATAACATCCACTGAGGGAAAGTGCTAATCTATGAACCTTTTCATTTGCAGCTAAAAAGCTATCCTGCTCATCATGCTGATGTTGTATTAAGCAAGTAAATAAACCAGGTTCCTGTTCTTAAATGAAGTGAACCTATAAATTCAGAAGAAAATCCTCCTAATCATAATAGAGCACTCAGCTTTGCATATGATTTAAATCTAAAAGCACCAACACAGGATAATACTATAAAAATGTGTTGAAGCCATGCTGAAGGACAAGCAACTGTTTCCTGTTGATGCTGGGGGACAAAGGAAGACACTTTTACACAAGGTAATGTTATGTGAGAAGCCCTTATTTAACCATCTGCAGTGTTTTTGCAATATTTTGCTTCTAGCCTTTGTGGACAGTTAATAACCTTTCATATTCCCCATTATTACAACAGGCTTATAAGCACTTTATTTCAGGTATAACCTCAGAAAAGGTCTAAATCAGTACGTTTACCTACTTCAGTTCTGCCTACAGAAGAAATTAACTTCTTGACGTGTACTTGTAGGCTATGATTTTCTGAACTGAATTTCCTTAAATCTGTAAGGAAAGGCAATGACCCAATGAAACTATCTCCCCTCCCTTATCATAGTCACTTGTCCCTTACTCTTTCTGAAATTTAAAAAGGCTTCAATACAGCTTGTGCTCAGAGCTGAGCCCCCCTGCAGGGGCTCGCTGATGAAGTTCTGTATGTTTGGCAAAGCTCTGTATTCAGCTCTGCAAGAAGTCCAGAGACATCATGGTGTGTGAAGGGAGGATGCTGTGTGCCATATCACTGCCACCTTCATCCGGCACATAGGAGGAGTCTGAACAGGGCACATGCCTGCTGGGTCCCATTTACCATTCCTCTGTCTGCAGCTCAGACACAACTCCTACTCCCATCTCCAGGACACATTTAAAACTAGAACATCCACTGGCAGGGAGTTTTATTATGTGGAAGTCAGTGCTCTGCCTCATCTGTCCAGGCTGCATGACAGAGAGCTGGGATGCTCCAAGTATACTGAATGTTTCAGTTTTAAGAATGCACTATTTTTCCTCGTGCATAAATGAGTCAGGATTTATGAATAGCCTCGAATTGCTGTCAGTCCATCCTGGCAGATGATTCTGTGTGATGCATCTCAAGCTCTGGAAAATTTCAAGGGCTGAACCAGATATTGGTTGAAAGTTATTTACCTTTGACTTAGCCATAGGTGAAAAAAGAATGCATTAGACCAAACAGTAAAAGTACCATTTCTGATGAAACTGGGCTTGAAATTTCTTTGCAGTACATTAATATCCATGAAAACTCAAAAAAGATTTTCATGCCATCTCTGTTGTTGAGGTCCAAGATGACTCATAGGGACAAGTCATCTGAAACCAATTTATTTCATTTTCTTTACAGGGTTTGCTGTGTTTTGGATATTCTCTGAGTGAGCTGGAATAGAAAAACATTTCTTTTTTGTTGCTATCATACAATTAATTTTTCATCTATGATAGATTTGCAGTGGATTTTCATGACTCGTATCTGCTGAGTTCCCCAGAAGCCAATGGAGTGAACAAAAAAAAAAACAACCTCTGCAGAACAGAAGCTCTACCTGTACCCTGGAGGTGACCCGTACTTACTAATGGCAATTATTTGTGTACATCAGAGAGCAGAACGTATCTATCATACAGATAAATAATCTGTTCTTCTCTAAAACACGCTAGGTATGAAAGACATTGCTGAAGATGCGTTATTTTGGGAAGCTTAGACAAGTATCTCCATTTGAAGTGTCTTAGTCTCTCAAATACAAGTTTCTGTTTCCTTCTGTTTGCTGCTGAGGTATACAAAATTGTGTAACATTAACACTTTGATTGTAATATACAGTGGAAATGTAGCTTCTGATAATTCTTTCTAAGGTTGTTAGCTTTGTGAATTTTTAGCTAAAATCATAGGCTGACTGTTAAGCAACTACCTTTTATTAGCAAGTGATACTTTGCACAGTCATTCCCAAGAGAAGTAGTATTACACTAGCAACAGGAAATCACGAGTCATTTTTACTAAGGTTTGGTCCTTGACTGTGAATTCTCTTTGAACACAGGTAACATTCTTTCATCAATCTGTAATAGCACCCTGGGTTTGATTTTGAGACTTTGGGTGTTACAGTAATATCTGCCCATAAAAATGGATTACATGCACATTTACTGGGCAAAGTTATATCTGGGATTTGCATGTTTTTCTGCTTAGTTTATATCCCAGAAGAAGAGAGGAAGCAAAGATTATTTGAAGAAGAAATATTTTGTTATCATACCTGACCAGCCTGCCTGCTTTCTATGATGAGATCACTGGCTGTGTGATGAAAGGGAGGGCAGTGTGTGTGTTGTATACCTCGACTTGAGGGAGGCCTTTTGCACCATTTCCTGCAGCCTACTTGCTGCCAAATTGGTGAAATCTGGATTGGATAAGTGCACAATTAGGTGGGTGGGAATTTGGCTGGACCACTGGGCTCAAAGAGTGGTGACCAGCAGTACAAAATCCAGCTGGCAGCTGATGACTTGCGGCGTGCCTGGGGGATCAATACGGCAGCCAAGCCTGTTTAATGGCTTTATTTACAGGGCAGACAATTTGACTGGATGTGGGCTCAACATGTCCATTCCTGTGCAAACAGCTCTGTGGTGTTTTTCTTTTGAGGATTCACATAATAGGTAGGGCTGAACCCAAGCAGGTGTGAGGCATGGTGAATGTGCCAGCTTTCCTTGCTTGTAAGAGGGCCTTGTTTCAGAGCACCACTTGAAAGAGTGTAAATGTGGATTCAATAACCTGCTGACTTCATCTATACCATAAAACCAAATGAAATGGCAGAGGACCAGGCTGGAAAATTCTGTCCCACGTTAGCCATTTTCTTGCTGGCTGAGTTACTACTCTTGGGAGTACTTCTTACCTGTAAAAAAAAATCAGTAAATAATGATATTTTCTCTTTCATCTGAAGTGGTAAGGGCAGACAAGGTGGGCAGCCTTAGTGTCACTTGAGATACTATTTTCCTGTGGAGAAGCATGGAACTCAGAGCTCTGCCTATTCTTTTGCTGATACATTTTCTTTTGCAATTGATTCTTTTGCAATACATTTTTCTTGAGGACCTGCCCCAAAACCTAGATCTGCTCTTCTTTTTCTAAACAAAATTGGTATGAATGCCACTGTTATGGGTATTTGTATGAGAAAAAAATATTGCCCTGTGGTACAAAAAACAGTTCTATATTTGCTGTCAATGCACAGGAGAGAGGTGGCAGGTGGTTTATGTTTTTAGTGGTTTGAGGTTTGGAAGGTTTTATTGGTGTTTTCTGTGGGCCTCTGTACCAAAATACCTGTATTTAATCCAGTAAGCAACACCTGAGTAGAGAGGCAGAAATCCTTTGCCATTTTAACCATTGGCTATTTATTTCTAGACATCATTCCCACCTGCTATTTTATAAACTACAAATTTAAAGCACTTCAAATAGATCACATGACACCCATCTTACAATTTCGCTGCTCCTGTCTTCTGTTTTCAGTGTGCCTGATGTTCAGGATATGAATCATCCCTGTCACTTTTACACTTCCTGAATACCAGAAGTTTGGGTGAAACTTTTTTTTTTCCTCTCAGCTGACATTTTCTCTGGGAGTAAGGGGCAGAGAAATATTGTAAAGTAAATTTAGTGTTTAAAAAAAATTGCAAAAATAGCATGGGAACTTCTCTACTCAGTGAAATTTGAAGTCACAAATTTCATCCATTTCCTGCTAGGGTTCATTTATCCTGACCCGAAAGCCTTAAGGAGTAAGAAGGCTTTTCATTTTCCATACCATCTGGGTTTCTCCTTGTCTTCGCTCATCCATGTTTTATTCCTGCTGTTTGTGGGTTTTTTATTTCACACTCACCTCTTTCTCCCACCTATTCTGCCTCCCCCATATACTTTTCCTCATCTGCATTCCATGCTCCATCTCAATTTCTCAGCATCCTTTTGATTCCAGCCTTCTACCTCCTCTTAATTCTTTTCTCTCTTTCTTGGGTTCCAAGTATCTAAATTATGTGCCAAGAGAAAACAAACAACTGATGCAGAACCATATTGTCCTTGATAGCTACTAGCAAAAACCCCAAATATTTGAGTGCTCTTCTTTTTCAGCTGGAATTATCTTTCTATATATATAGTCTATATTTTTGGTTACATTTTTGGATGGAGGTGAGAAAACACGACCAAATGCAATTTAAAATATAAAAAAATTGTATATTATTACTATTGGAATAACGCTACTGCCCCAAATATACACATCCCCTGGGTCAAAACCTTGACTTCTTGTTTAGTTTTTCAGGCTCACTTTTAAGCACAGCTCTCACTGAGATGAGACTGGTACACAAAACCCACAGCGAAGATCAGGCACAATTAATCTTAATACACTGCAAGGCTGCCATACTTGTAAATCCTTACAACAGACAGAAAAATATACATTTTATTATTCCATACTTAGTCAGACATTTTGTTTCATTCCTGGCCTGTATCAGGAACAGTGTGGCCAGCAGGTTCGGGGAAGTGATTCTGCCCCTGTACTCAGCCCTGGTGAAGCCTCACCTGGAGTCCTGTGTCCAGTTCTGGGCCCCTCAGTTCAGGAAGGAGATTGAGGTCCTGGAGCAGGTCCAGAGAAGAGCAAGGAGGCTGTGAAGGGATCCATCACAAGTCCTGTGAGGAAGGGCTGAGGGAGCTGGGGGTGTTCAGTCTGAAGAAGAGGAGGCTCAGGGGAGACCTCATCACTCTCTATAACTCCCTGAAAGGAGGGGGTAACCAGGGGGGTGTCGGTCTCTTTTCCCAGGCAGCCATCAGTAAGACAAGAGGGCATGGACTCAAGTTGTGCCAGGGGAGGTTTAGGTTGGATATTAGAAAGAATTTCTTTACGGAGAGGGTGATCAAGCATTGGAATGGGCTGCCCAGGGAGGTGTTGGATTCTCCGTCCCTGGAGATATTTAAAAAGAGACTGGATGTGGCACTCAGTGACATGGGCTGGTAACCACAGTGGCAGTGGATCAAGGGTTGGACTTGATGATCTCTGAGGTCCCTTCCAACCCAGACTATTCTATGATTCTATGATTTCCAAAGACACAGTCTACAGCAAGGGTGATCAGCATTTGTATGGTGTAAGAGAGAACACACACATTAAGCACAGACACTTTGCACCCACCTAAAGAAAATTACATTTGTTTTGGTTCAAGCTTTGGTTTGCCACATCTGATAATGTCCAAGTCCCATACAACCTAGTTAAGTAACATATAGCATTATTTCAGAGCAACAATTCTTTCTGTAAGAAGCACTTCCATTATTATTTCCCCCCCCCCATTCCAATTTTAACATAAATAATTTTTTTAAAGAGCAAAATTGAGTTTTGTTTTGTTTCTTTCACCCAAGACATATATTCTTAGGGGGGTTTTGTTTGCTTTTTTTGTTTTTTTGCCCAGTCATTTCTTCTTGCAGAGACAGAAAATCAATAATCAGCTTCAAAAACAATACATGTCAGAACCTGACAGAGCAAAATGTATCCCTATCATGAATACATCTCTGATAGACTCCACTGTCCCTCATAACCTTAAATAATATTAAACAATAAAACAAAATTTTAAAAAGAAAAGGGAAAAAGAAGAGGAAGGTTGAAATGCAGAGATTCTCATTTGGAATATTGGATGTACTTCGAAATCAGCTATTCATTAAGTATGCAGTTCTGGTACTGGAACAACCTATAAAACATTTACATTCTCTGGAAGCATTTATCACGTACTGACAGGAACAATGAAATGTGCCCATTTTTAGAATGTCCTAAAAGATCAGGTTCCACTTCAACATTCAACGACAGCAAAATTTTATGGTACAGACAGTGCTGCCTCAAATAAGGACTTGCCAAAAAGACAAAGATCTATGACCAGACTGGATAAAGGCATTCCAGCCACTGCTTTCATTCACCAGAATAGGAACTTCAGGTTTTCAGCTAGACTTGGCAATTGATCCTAAATACTCTGCAGGATCATTTCAGTCATGCTGTTGTTCCAAATAAATCCAATAAGTAGGCAAGCTATGCAACTTGAAACCTTTGTAGCAGGACAGGGTTCCTTACAAAAATTTCAGAAATGTTACGTTTGTTTTATTAACTGCAGGAGCTCAGGGGCACTCTTCCTAAACTAGCTATACTTTTACCAAGCTCAGGGAGGGGGAGGTGAGATTTAACAGCCTCTCCTCCAATATGCAGACAGTCCTACTGAGCCCAGCAAAGCTCAGAGTTTCATTACACAGAGCTAGGAACCTAGTTGTGAGCAGATGCTGTTCTTTTCAGTGGATTCATTCAATCGTTTGGTGTTGTGTGCTTCATTAAATGCTTTCCTGAGTCAAAACTCTGAGATTGCATTCTTTTGGTTGACTTTGTTATTTCTCATTTGGCTGCGCTGCTCCTTCTCCTCCTCCTCCTCATAAAAATGATTGGATTTGCTCTTCAGTGTTTAAGCAAGAAGTCAGAAGTGTCTCCACAAATCCTTGCATGTTAATACAAATGCCAAAGGTGGCAAAACAAAGGTACTCCACAGCTCTTTAGATTGGTATTTTTTCTTTTACTGACACAACCCTTTTCTTTTTGTCAACTGCATTTTTCTGTTTTATTTTTATATGCGCGGCTTTTAGCATCCCATAAAATACAATTTACAAAGTTATATCCAACTACCTGTTAGTGGGAATATCTAGAAAGCAGGAGCACTGTTCAAAGCACTGATTTTAAAAGATTCATTAATTATGAAATGTATTTATTCTTCTTGCCTTGTTTCTCGTCTTTCCATTCACCTTTGTTATTTAGCTGAATGCAAATGCACTGGCTTTAGTGTGAACTCTGTCTGCCACAGAGAAAAAAACCCAGTCACTCTAAGTCATAATATCTCAGTAACAGTAAGGAATAACATGTTCAGGTTTTTATGCCTGCAAAAATGTTGGGACCAACAGGACTGCCAAGGCTCATAAAACTCTTGCATCATTACCTATTTATTGGCATGGGTATCTCGTATCTTACTTTGATGTTTACTGCTCTACTGCTCATGCCAACATTAACTTCCTCCAATTTTAACTCTGTGTGTTCTTGTTTTTTGGTGGGGTTTTCTTTGTTGTTCTTTTGTTCGTTTTGGGTTTCTTATGTTTATGTCGTTTTTGTTTTTTTTTTTAAAGGAAACTGATGTGCAAGATTGTCTTCAGTTCTGGTGTCCTGAGAAAGGGGTCTGCAGGTCTGCTCAGGTTGGTAAGCTCTTTTCTTTCTGAATATTGAGTCTAAAAAGATATGCTCCAATATTTTCTTCCTTAACAAACATTGTTTAAATGTCATTACTTCAGACAGACTTTTTTTTTTTCTTCAAAGACATTGAATCACCTGTGATGACACCCAGCTCTTTCTAGTACAAAATATAACCAGCCATTTCCATTATTAAATTGCATGACAGTATGACTTCATTCCTAACACAATTTACTTAAATTGAATATTTTGGCAGATGTGTGCATCAGACTAGAGAAGCAGAACTTCTACTAACTCACATCTTGAAACATGAAGAGATTGTGTTGTGGATCCAGCTATGTAAAAGTTTCCAGGTCTGCTCTTAACTTACTGCACATTGTAGGAGAAAGTAGGAAAGAACCCTTGGCAAAAGACTGAAAAACACTCCATGATATAACCAGAAATGATACACATAAACAAACAATTTGATTTCTGACTAAGAGGTTTACATAGCACTTCTATCTAGTCAACAAAAGTCAGAAAACACACCTGCTTGTCACAATTCCAGAGGCACTGAGGAGAGGAAACAAAGAATTCTTTAGTTAAAGATACCTTTTCCCTCTCCTATGCTGTGATAATATGCTTTTTTCCTTAGGGTAAGGGACAAACACAAAACGTGATTATTTCTGCAGGCTGCATGCTGTGCAGCTGGTTTTGGGTCTTTTAGGAATTATTTCTCTGCTTGTGTGTGTGTGACTTTGTTACTGTTTGCTACATAGTAATGAAGACAAGTCAAAGAAGTTCTTCTAGCAGTTCCCATAAAATCTTATGGCTGTCTCAGGAATCTCTGTTAACAAATTCAGAGCATCCCCTGAGACTTTTGTCTCCTGCCTAAACACACAGCAGAGCACTGCTGAGGATAAGGCAGGACTGTCAACCACAGATATCAACTCCAACTCGAAGGAACACTGGGGAAACTTTAAAGATACATTGGGCTGAGGGACAAGTTCTAAAACTTGACAAAATATTGTAGAAACTCAGGGTGACTAAAACTTTTATCAGTATTCCTGTTTCACCCTTGTACTTTCTTCTGCATCTTCTCATTGCAGTTGTCTATTTCAGACTTAACAGCTGTGTTCTCAACTTGAATAAAATCAACTTTAGACTTATTACAAATATTGCAAGTGAAGCATTAGATATGAGGCTTGCTGTACTTTGGTAGTAGAGATCAACTATCACTAACCTGAAAGCATTATTGGTTCTCCAAAGTGTCTGAAAAGCAAAGCAAAGAAAAAAAAGACTCAACAAAACTAATTCTATTCTGCAGACCTCGATTTTTCAATAAGCTTTACTGATTTTCTGAGACCACATATACAATGCCATATGCTCAGAATATGGGATCATCCAGTTCTGAGTGCCATGAGAAAATAAGCTTTTCTCATCTTCAGTACTATTTCCTCTTTTCTTGACTTCCTGATTTCATTTCAAAGGCCTTTTGAAAGAAAAGAAGAAAAAAAAACCCAAAACAAAACATAACACTGGAGGTGCCACCTGGGTTGGCAAATCAATAAATTCTATTGACTTACATCTAAATTGGGTAGTATAACAAAGAACACCAAAGATTTAAACCTCTGACCCCCCCCCAAAAAAAAGGCTCTTAAAACATGACAGACTTTAATGACTTTGAATAATATTATGTTTAAATGCATGTTTGAATACTCATGCAGCCAGATTACACAGGCAACAACCAACCCCATTTAAAATCAGAAAATGTCTTAACAAAATAGGAACAGGAATTTGTATTTCAAATGCAGAGAAAAATACGACTTTTCTAAGCAGGTAACTGTTGACCTGCAACAAGTAACAAAACTTGGCAACATGGCAAAAGCCATGGGCAATACTATCCTACTGTACTACTCTCAACAGAACAGAAGCCCAGTTGGACTTCTTATGCATTCAATGTCACTGAGTAGCTTTGACTTTTTTCTTCTACCATTAAAATCCAATGAAAACTTAAGAATAGACTCTTAGTCTCCGGACTTACTTGGCAAACATAAGCTTCTACAGGCACTTCTTGTTGAAAAAAACAAAGCAAAACAAAAAACCCCAAACCACCACCAACAAAAAAACTAACAAAAAACCCCCACACAAACAAAAAACCCCAAAACTTAAAAACCCCCACAAACACCAGAAACCCAAAAAGCAAAACAACAGCAACAAAAAACCCAAACAAGGCAATATTGAAATGTAAAGTTATGGCTGAAAAAGGTAAAGGATAAAGAAAATACATAGATTTTATTTAGGAAGTTATATTGGGAAGCTATTTAGGAAGATGTAATGGTTGCCTGGTATATTTTCAGCTTAAGTGTCAGAAATTAGGAGACTGTGAGTGTACCTGGCTCTTGCTCTTCAGGTGTTACTGAGATTTGCATCTTGCACTGACTTTGGAGGCTTTGGTTTGGGGCGTAGATTTTGCCTGCTCAGGGTTTGACAGCAAAAGAAACCAGTGCTTGTTGCAGAGCTGAAGCAACCCGTCCTGTTTCCTAGATAAGAGGGAGATAATAAATCCTCCCCTTTAGATACAGCTTCTTCTTGCTACTTTGCAAGAGCAGTGCTGCGTAAGTACTCCCTCCTGCACTGCTTCTCATTACTGAGCCTCCAAGACTTCAAGAGAGGAGTTAGCAGCTAGTAAGTCTTCTATGAATATTTATCAGCTGGGCTTCTAGCCCACTAGGTCCCTTGTACACAGTGGTACAGAACAGAGCAAAAATCCAAGGTGACCTTTCAATCAGTCAAGTCCTCTGAAAGTGCCCTGAGGTCAGAAAAACCTCAGGGGACCAAATCTCAGGGGGCCTGAAATGTCAAAAGGTGGTACTACCACATCTTGCCATGAACTTTACTAGCTTCTGCAGTTGGCAGGCATTGAGCCAACAAAGTATTGCTGCTTAACTCCAAGCGTGCAAGCAGTTACACTGCAGTCAGTGGGATTATGTGTATGTTAAACATTGACTGCAGTAAATTTTTCTGTGGCTTAGAGTGGCATTTGTTTTTCAAGAAGGGTTATTCCTTTAAAGAAAACAACCATATTTAGCAGTAAAAGAAAAGTGATGCTTTGGAAAGTAAAAATCTCCATGAATGTAGAAAAGAGTGGATTTGACTACTTTCTCTGATACCATAATTTCTTTTAGGACGGGTTGACAGCTCAGGAATAACTTATAGATGGCTCTGGTAGAGTCCTCATCTGCCCAACTGGAAACATGAAATGCTGATACAAGAGTCAATGGTGTCTAATGACCTCTGAAATTCAGTGGCTGAATCACCTGGGAAAAATTATGTTGTTTTCCATCCATTCCTGCCATAAATGAGAGCAAAAACTGCTGAAGTTTGGGTATTACTTGTGGCTCATCTTTCTAATTTAGTAACCTATCTTTGACTTAAACTTCTAAAATTAAAAGCCTCATCTTTTCAGTTCCTATTGCTACTAACAGTCATTTAAATAAATATACAGATGGAAAACTATTTTCAGAAGAGCTCAGAATTGGCTTGTATTCTGTGAAAGTCAGAAGTGAAACTCCTACTGATTTTTACTTGGAAGTGGAACTGTGTCAACTCTGAACAGTTTTTCAAAGTACAACTTAAGTGTAATTTTGACTTAATGTTGCCCAGGTATAATCCTGAAGAAACTAAGTCAAAGTTTCTTATTTAATTAAATATGTCACTGTGTTTCCAGTACACTATTTCTCTTTAGCATGGGTGTGTTGTCTGCACAGACAGTAGAAAACCACAGAATGTCAAATACTTCCTACCAATATCACTGCTCAATTCAAGATGTTCTTATGACACATTACATAGCTCACAAAGTTTACCTGACATTTTAAAAATATACCAACTGTTTGCATTGGAAAGAATTCAGGTATTTTATCATTCAGAATTATTGATATCCTACTTACATCTGACTGAAAACAGTGGATAATGCAGTTTTGCAAGAACAGAAAAAAGCATCCTTAATCATAACAATTCCTATTGGCACTTTTATATCTATATTCTTAGATATCTATATGGACATATGCATTTTGGTAATTTCAGCAAACTGATTTTTATTGCCTTTTTCCCACTAGATTCAGGACGTGTCCTGAAGAACGTCACTGCAGTTCCATGATAATTTAAAAATCTTACCAAAATGTATGTTTCCGCCTAATCAGTTCTGAGCAGATTAATTTCAGGTGTTGGAGTAAGACAGGAGGTGTAAAAGGCTGTCTGAAGGCAGAGGCACAGGTCACTCACACAGAGGTTGGTTTAAATGGCTGTGGAGTTAAAGCAGAGCATCTTCAGTATTTCTTGACACCAGCTGGAGACTGTAAGATTGTTCCCTTCAGATTCTCTCTGGTATCTCCTAGTTATTAAAAAGGCTTTTGTTGACTGTGGTGAGGCCTGGCTCAGCCCTCAAGCATGTAATAAGAACAATAAATGTCCTGCTTTCTTAACCATTTTTCATAAGATGAAGTGATCACTGGTGGGTTTGAATGTTACCAATGCTGCTGCAATAGTAGTTTGATGCTTCCATGAGCCCACAAGATTAGTGGGGGTCAGGGCTCTTTTTCTCATTTAGGCTTACATTTACATCAATAGCTACCTTTATGTAGCTATAAAATATGGCATAGTGAGTTTTATCACACTGTTATATATTTATGTATGTGTGTACGATACATATATTTAATATAGTTATGTGTAGAAATAATTTTTGGGTATAGATATAACATTTAAGTGTCAGGAGGAGGGCAAAGGAATAGTTGCTTTTACACTGTGATAGTAACAGCTGTACTACAAGTGGTTTAAAAAAGCATTAGAAGGCAAATGGAAAAACTTGGTTATTGGACCCAGAAATGCTGGATTTATCTGCTTAATTTCCTGCAGGGATTTTTTTTCATTTGAGATTTTAGATGCTGAAAATAAGTATTTATATCTGTTTATTATTTTCAATATATTTAGGCCTATAGCCATGGTTTAGTAGATACACTGCATGGCTATTATGGCAGAAATATTTTTACATTATGTTTTGAGATGATGCTAATTCCACTATAACTTTTCATTAATTTTCTCTGCTGTAAGAATTTCTCCCTCTGTCTCCGAAAACTTAATTTGTATGAGGTTTTCTGAATGTATTATGTTAAAAATTCAGAGCAATTGACAGACATATTTGCTACCTCAGCTGTGCTGTACAAATACCTGCCACCTTTTCAGAGATGTGGGTTTGGTTTTTTTAATTTGAAAAAATAATTGGGGCTCCATTTGGGGCCACGAATGGGTAAACAAAATATGTCAGATGATGTATTTGAAATTATCTGTGATTTTAGAATAATTCCTTACATTTTCAGAAGTTACTTTAAAATAAATTGTCATCTTCAAAGACTTGGCAAGATTTAACTGGATATTAACTTTTAGAACTTGATTTGATTCACTCTATGAGTAGCTCACAACAAACTGAAATGGGTGTTCATTCCCAGGGAGGTCTTTCTTTTGTGTACAAGGACAGGATTTCATATGCAGGTGTCAGAATCTGTTTTCTCTGTGGCACTGTGCTGATGTTTTGAAAAACAGACAGTTCTTCAAATGTCTAACATGGTTCTGATCCCCCTTTGTCTCCATATTTCCATGCTTGTGTAACAGCAGCCAACGCCTTGCTAGTAGCTCATTAAAAAAAAAAAAAAAAAAAAAAAAAAAAAGAAAAAATAATAATGTCAGCATCTCTATTATGACAAATATTTTGATGTTCACACCTCTGCCAATAGGTTCCTGAAGGAACATGGTGTGTGGGCTGCACGGGTGCTGGGTGCCTCAGCCTAAAGGCAGGACAAGGGCAGCCCTGCAGCCACACTGAGCGCTGAGGCAGAAGGCACAGTGTGTACCAGGCCACCACACCCAATGCCATCAGTTTATGATTCTGGTCTGGGTGGGAACAGCTTCTGAGAGAGCCTTGCTTCAGACTGCCAGGATGCAAAGTCTGGTTTTACAGCTTTTTTTTCAATGGAACTAACATTGTGCCAGTGGGTGCCTTTCACAAATCCTGTTATGAGGGAAGAAAATTTCACTCACTCTCCTACTCGCAATATGTTTTTTTTTGTCTCTGCTATAAATCAGGAAAAGATATGTCCATTTTTTGTGCACATGTGAAGGAATAAGGCAGAGGTATACCGAATCGACTTGAACAAATATTTTAAAATCCTTCTGCTGAGAGAAAGTGCAGGGTGATTACAAAACACAGAAGATCTAAGGATGGCATTATTTGTCTGTACAGAACAGTCCGCAGTTCTTCATTACTATCCCCCACCTCCACCCCCTTCCTCAACACAAAACCATCCATTACAAAGCTCCTGCAGTCACTGATTTATGTGCTTGTGATCAAACTTTTCGGCTTCTAATACTGTGAGCATTCTATAAAAGATGGTTGCAATTCCTAGATGGACTGAGAATGGCTGTTCCTGTACTGTTAGGCAGCTGCTTTATTATGCTTCTGGCCTCTCATCTGTGATCTCAGTCTTACTATGAGACTCTACAGAAATTAATCTCTTGGAAGAGTTCATTTATATTTTGATGATCACCTCATCTGTGTAGCTGCACTCTGCTCTATGCTTTGTTGATAACAGTCTGTGATACCAAAATCCTGGCAGCTCCCCTACAGCCAATATTTGAGGCTGTGTGAGATGATATCGGGGTTTGCCCCAGACTGATATCAACAGTTTCAGCGAGCAATCCGATCTGTACCTTCTCCTGCATGCATAATAATTAGATTAGACACATTATTTGGAGCACCAGCGAATATATATGAAATAACGCTTCATGTTCACAGCTGCATGCAAATTCCTGAGGAGGACACTGAGACAGCTCGCCTGTCAAACATGAATTATGCTGAGTTCATAGCAGGACTCAGCAAAGGATGTAGTATTTTGAGGTTTCCTCTTCTTCCAACTTCTTGCATTATATTCTATAGATAAATTTTGTTACAGATGATCACTTTAGGAGATATTAGCAATCTTTGCAGAATGTAAAAATATAGGAAGTGAACAAGAAACATTATTTTAAATTTAAAAAGAATGTTTACTTTGTTTTTAGGTTTCCTATATTTCCTATATTTTCTTTATCACCACTTGGCCTGAACTGTAATCTTGAAGAGAAAGCTATCAGATTTTCCTGAAACCAATGGAGATTTCATTCTTCTTTCCACTTTATTTCCACTTTAATAACAACCTCACAGATGTAGGCACTTCACAGGCTACTCCATGACACTTTCACTGTCTCCTAATATAAATTTACAAACGGCAAGCTAAGTTTGTTACAGATGCACACCTTAGCCTTTGCCTCCCATTCCTCCAACCACAGATGCTGCTGCAGCATGGCACAGGGAATGCAAACCCATCGCACTGTGGAGAGTGGTGGCAGCTGCAAGAGTGAAAGCCCTGGTGGCTTCCAGAGGGAGCATCTGCAGCTACAGCAGTGTCACCATTGTTTACAGCTCCCATTTCTGTCCCTCCAGCTGGAGCCACCATCGTTCAGGTTAATGTTTTGAGTCTTTCTGTAGGCTGTATAAGGAGTGAGGAGATAGAAACCTCTGGCACCTATACACTGAGCTGATTGCTGCTGCAATCACTGCAGCCATGGAACAGTTTCTTGGAATGGGGGCTTTTTGTCCATATTTGAAGTGCAGACTTATGGCTCGAGAGACTTCCTTAAATCCTGCTGAGTATAAGTGGAGTTGTGTTCCAGCCAGATTTTTCATTTTATAGCTTTAAGCCCTCAGACTTCATTTCCTTTGAACAGTCTCTGTTGACTGCTTCAGATTCTCACAGCTTTCAGAAGAAGCCACTATTTTTTCTCCAGGGACAGTTGAGGAAAAGCTTAATTATATCTTGAGTTAAGACTCCAAAAGCAAGCTAAAGAATGGTGATGCTTTTGTTGACGTTTCTTGACAAACAGCTGTGCTATATAAAGTGGGGTTGCTACTGCTCTTAAATCTATTAGTTTTAACATCACTATTGCAACCTAGCTGTGACTTTCAAAACCAAGTCTAGCATTGTATTTCCTGCAACAGGTGGTAAGATGGGTCTCTGAGCATCCTAGCATGCTTTTGCTAGCAATTAAGAAGGTATTTTAGGATCTGAGCCACTATCTTGAAATAATAAAAATAACAATGTATTTTCTCATTCTATACAAATGTCTTCAGTCAACTGAACTTAGAATCAAAGATGTACTTTATGTATGTATATATATATGTACACCATCTGCTAAAATTTTCTGTTTCTATTTTTTAATTTCAGTTTCAAGATAGTGTTGAAACAAAAAAATATGTCTAACTTTGTACAGACAGTTCCTTTTGCCCAGCTAGCATCCTCTTTTTTTTTTTAATCTTGGGGTCCATTCATACATATATGGAGGGTTTG
This sequence comes from Calypte anna, assembly GCF_003957555.1. Classification (NCBI taxonomy): domain Eukaryota; kingdom Metazoa; phylum Chordata; class Aves; order Apodiformes; family Trochilidae; genus Calypte; species Calypte anna. The sequence continues at coordinate 103,751,318 of NC_044244.1, read as the reverse complement.
CATGGTCTGGTAAAAGTGGAGGCTGATTCAAAGATACCAAGATTTTTGTTTAATAATCTTACCACCTCCAGGTAATGTTGGGTAATTTATCATAAGCACTGTGTTCTCATATACAGAATTTGTACAGGAAATAAGATGTGTATAAGTATGTTCAGTCACTCACTATGGAAGAGGAGGTAACAAGAGCCTGAATGATGAGAGGAGTGGTTGGGGATAACTGGTCTTTGGGGAGGGCTGGACAGATGGCAGGACAGCTCTGGGCAAAGAAGGGGTTGAAAAAGGAAGTAAATCTTTGGCAGCAAAAAAGTTATTATTTTTGAATAGTGATAAAAAAGGTTACTAGCACACTCAGAGACTGAGAGAAATCAAAGACATTGGTGAGTTGCCTCTATTTTTGTTAAATATTAACGAATTGGTATATTCCCACTGCAAACTGCAATGCTGTTTTATCTAGGAAAACAAATCATAGTAGAACAAGCTGCAGAAAAGAGGCCAAGAGGACCATAACCCTCTCATCTGGTGGCCTTCATAGCATTCCAAAAGCACATCATAACTTTCAATTACAGGTGTACAAATAGCTAAATGTCATTTGCATAGTTGCTAAGGAGTGAAGTTAGATGGCCTCAGGGGTTTGATTTAATCATTTGGAAATGATGATTGCTCTCTGAACACCACCAAACAGGACTTGCCTTAAAAGAAACTGGCCTGTTGTATTGTAAGATGACTTTATTTGTTGTGAGAAGCATGTTGATGTTGAGCTGTTTGCATCCAGGATGGTGAGGAAAACACTAGGAAGGCTGCACCTGAAAAACTTTACAACTAGATTCACCACAAAAGGCCAAAAAATATCTTGGAAGATTTAATGCATTCAGTGGAAAAGAAAGGAACAAATGTCAAATTCAGATTCTGCTAGGAATATTTGCATCATTCAGTAACTGAGCATGATCAGGGGTACAGAATCAAATGAAGAAGCAGCCATCCTGAAGATTTCCCCCTTACTGAGACCATCAGCAAGCAACAACAGCTTCTGTCAACAAAGGGAGAAGCTGTATTAATGCTGTATTTGTTTGGCAGAGAGTGATGTCCATGTATGTTCACAGCCTAATCACTGGAGCAATTACTGGTTTTCGCATTGCCTTTTCATTTCCTTGGCTGAGTGCTCCAGGGATTTTGGACTGTGATTTCATTATTACTTGGCTCTGCCATTTGTATTGTGTACCTGCTCCAGTAGATATCATCAACTCTTAATACTCCTGTGCTATGCAGAACAAATCATTTGCATTTGAGTAGGTCGCTATGGCTACTGGCTACCTAACTGTGTACTGCATCTGTAAGAGCCAAAAACTGAAGGTGCTTTGCAGAATTCAGACAAGGATCAACTGTTCACTATTTGAAATCATATCCGCACCCATTGTTGTCATTAACAGCATGTACTTGTGTAGGGTTGATTAGGCACAATCTCTCTCTTCCTATTTTGGATTAATATATGGAGACTCTTTTTCTCAGGGCTGCAGACTGACTTCAAAGGGAAAAAAAATGTCTCTAGAGGACACTTGCATGACAGTGAGCAGATTAATTATACCTGCAGTGGTTCAAGGTGTAGCATGAAACCTAAAAGTTTTCCATTAAAATTAATTCTGTGGTATTCAAAAATACAAATTCCTGGTGGAGCTGCCTGAAATAAGTCTGATTATTTACACTGTAGTAGTTTTCTGAGTACAGAAAAACTCCTTAGCTGGGACTAACATAGAAAGTGCCAACTAAGTAGGATTCAAATCTTTAACTTGCAGAGGTTCATTCAGCAATACTAACCCTACTGCTTTGTTCTGTTCCCCACGGAATCACAAAGACAGAGAAACAGCATTATCCCCAGTAAAGAAAATTATGAACACTGAAATGAAATGAATCCAGAAGGAGACAGTGAGTCAGCATCAAAGTCTGGACCGAAACTCAGGTTTGCCAACTTGGAGTCCTTTTCTGCAGAGTTGACAACAAAGGGAGAAATCATCTCATAGAATCATAGAATCATAGAATTAGCCGGGTTGGAAGGGACCTCAGAGATCATCTAGTCCAACCCTTGACCCACCGGAGCAGTTGCTAGACCATGGCACTGAGTGCCACATCGAGTCTTTTTTTAAATGTCTCCAGGGACGGAGAATCTACCACCTCACCGGGCAGTCCATTCCATAGCCTAATCACCCTCTCCGTGAAGAAATTCTTTCTAATATCTAACCTAAACCTCCCCTGGCACAACTTAAGACTGTGTCCTCTTGTCTTGTTGAAGGTCGTCTGTGAAAAGAGTCCAGTTCCCACCTCACTACAGCCTCCTTTCAGGTAGTTGTAGACAGCAATGAGGTCTCCCCTGAGCCTCCTCTTCTTCAGGCTGAACAGCCCCAGCTCTCTCAGCCTCTCCTCATAGGGCCTGTGCTCGAGTCCCTTCACCAGCCTGGTTGCCCTCCTTTGGACCTGTTCCAGGACCTCTACATCCTTCTTAAACTGAGGGGCCCAGAACTGGACACAGTACTCGAGGTGTGGCCTAACCAGCGTTGAGTACAGGGGCAGAATCACCTCCCTGGACCTGCTGGTGACGCTGTTTCTGATACAGGCCAGGATGCCATTGGCCTTCTTGGCCACCTGGGCACACTGCTGGCTCATGTTCAGTTTCTTGTCAATGCAGACTCCCAGGTCCCTTTCTGCCTGGCTGCTCTCCAGCCACTCTGTCCCCAGCCTGTAGCGTTGCATGGGGTTGTTGTGGCCAAAGTGCAGGACCCAGCACTTGGCCTTGTTGAACCTCATCCCGTTGGAATCGGCCCAGCTCTCTAGTCTGTCCAGGTCCCTCTGCAGAGCCCTCCTGCCTTCGAGTGGGTCCACACTTCCTCCCAGCTTGGTGTCATCTGCGAATTTGCTGATGATGGACTCAATCCCTTCGTCTAAGTCGTCGATAAAGATATTAAACAGAACTGGGCCCAATACTGATCCCTGGGGGACACCACTAGTGACCGGCCGCCAACTGGATGCAGCCCCGTTCACCACCACTCTCTGGGCCCGGCCCTCCAGCCATCTCTGTGAAAGCACTGGCTGTAGCATTGTACTGAAAGAATCTGTCCAAGGAGTCATCCCTATATGAATAAAATATAGCTAAAAATTGGACTAACGACACTATTTTTGTTGATGTGGATGGAATAAGCCTCCACGATCTGAAATTCAGTGAACGTCAGTAAGTAGCATGTATTCTATAAAGCCACTTGCACATATTCGGAAATATCTGGGAATGTAATAACTGTGCCCATGGACCAGGTTGCCCAGGTCCCCCTTCAGAAACCATGTTTGAGTCCCTCTGTTACAGCTCTGCTGAGAGATGCATGCGAGCATCAAGGGGAAGATTAATTGAAGAATGTTCCAAGAGTTGCAGTGCTGCTTTTGTTTCACCCAGCAAACACCTCCAATTAACTATTAATTTGGGAGAGAGGTTAGAGAATAAAAAAAATTCCTTTCTCCTCTTCACCAAAAGAACAGACTCTTTTCCATGACAAAAATGCACATCTGACCTGACAATATGCTGCTTTGCTAAGTGTGGCAACAAAACATAGGTGGAGTGAAATATCTGTTCACTTATTTACCAATGAAATTCATTAGGCTATGAAGCAGGCTGAGGTGTTTTATTGCCTTTTGTAAAGTAATATCAGCATTTGTAGATAAGGTCCACTTGCTTCATGAGTGTTCAGTGGAAACTGTATGGCTGAACAATGTTTCCACATACACACTATATTAAAATGAAGAGGCTGTTAAATAATATTAGACATCATTTGCACACAAAGATACGCAGGCAGAGCACAGAAGTGGCCAAAAACTGAAACTTGACACGCATGCTTGCTCATCACTTTGAAAGTTCACACATTAATATTAAATAACAAAGCTCAGCAATTAAAGGGAAAATTACATCTTCAAGATCACAGTTTGTGATTATTTGCTGAAAGCATTTTACTAGGTTTGAATGTAAGCTCTGCCATTGTGTGATCCAACCTGTGCTGCTTTCTTCTTCGGGAGGACAATTTCTACTGTTTGCCCTGTTGTCAGGTAGCAGTGAGCTTTGTTCTTTGTTGTGCTCCAGCTATGACAGCTTCCAAGGTCTGCTAAGACTTATTTTCTTTACTAAGATGTTAGGTAGAGAAAGCAAGTATTGCCTAAGTGTATTAGGCCTTCTGTACAGATCCTGAAAGAAGACAGAGACTGAAAAATACGGCACAATCTCTGTTTTGTTCCCTATCAGCAGGTCCTTTCCAAACCCTGTAGACCTTATAAACAGCTTTGAAGAGAGTCTTTAGTTATGACCTTTAATCCATGCTAACATATAGAAATCTTTAAAAATATTGTTACTGCTTATCATGTTTTAGGCCCGGCTGGTACAGAACCAGGCCTCCTCTTATTCGCCCCCCATCCGCCTCACTGTGGGACAAAGAGGAGAAAATCCACCTAAAGGCTCCTTAATCCAGACAAGGACAGGGAGGTTTTCACTCCCCAGTTATGGGAATAGGCAAAACCAAACAGACTATACTTGGGAAGAAAACAAAATAAAATGTCTAATTTATCAGGAGAAAGTGACAACATCTTGACACCTTTTCCACCCCCACCCCTTCTTCTGGGCCCCAAATTGCTTCCCCGCTGCTTTCCCCTCAGGGTACATGGGGCTCAGGGTTAGTTCCCCACACGGAGTTTCTGCCGCTCCTTCCTCCTCAGAGGGAGGACTCCTCACGTTCTTCCCCTGCTCCAACGCGGGGTCCCTCTCCCGGGAGAGTCCTTCAGGAACCCCTGGGACACGAGTCCCTCCCTCAGGCACAGACTGCTCCCGCCTGGGCTGCACGCAGAGTCACGGCTGCTGCGGGAGCAGTCACCTCCCCTGGCACGGAGTCCTACACGGCTGCAGATCCACATCTGACTCTCTCTGTGATCCTGCACAGGCTGCAGCACCATGTCTGCCCACCTGTGACCCTCCCTAGAATCTCCATGTCTGCCCACTCTGCTCCTTCAGGGGCTACAAATCCATATCTGTCCCACTGTGCTCCTTCAGGGACTGATCCACTGTGCTCCTCCCTGGGTTGCAGGAGCACAGCTGCCATCTCACCCCAAGCTGCAGGGAAATCTCTGCTAGGACACCTTTCCCCCTCCTTCCTCACTGACCTTGGTGTCTTCACTCTGGCATTGCTCTCACCGCCTTCCTCTCCTCTGCTTTGCAGGTCTTTTTTAATTATTATTTCGGGGTTTTTTCGCTTTCTTGAATATGTTACTCGCAGAGGCACATCCAGCTTCCCATATTTCCTAGGTCTTGGGTAGAGGTGGGGCCAGAATTTGAACTGGGGGAGCTTCCAACAGGCTTCTCAAGAAAGCCACCCCTGAAGCCCCACTACTATTGCACTAACCCAAGATTCTGCTTTTCTCATAATGTCACTACTTTTTATTGGCTGTAAGTGGAAACACCTGTCTCATGCAGGTCCTCTGATACCTTTGATTTTTGTGGACTTTTCCACTTGAGCCTTCTCTGCTCAATGTACAATCAAGGTGTACAATCCCACAGATCTGCCCAACTCCCAGCCATAGGCAAAAGGGGCCCCCTGCCTGCCTGCCTGCCTGCCCTCCATGAGGAAGGAAGCAGGCTTGGCTCATCCAGAGAAGCAGCAGTTGGAACAATATTTTATTTTAGCACTAGGAAGAAGTGATTACGAAGAACTACCAAGCCAACTTATAATAAAAGGGCTACATAAATCTATTTTAGTCTTATCCGTCCCATCTGGAAGCCTGAATTTTTTAAAATTATTTTTATTTTCAGAACTTGCAAAGAGCTTCCTTCTGATTGCCTCCATTGTTTCTCAAAAGAATTGTTTTTGAATGACCTCCATCA